>NC_142221.1:3195000-3829166 GCF_049639895.1 Pseudopodoces humilis | reverse complement strand
GCCAGAACTGGGATGCTTGTGCGTGTTTGTATTTGTCCTGGTGGGACAGTGAGGCTGGGCCCTTTGCAATGATGTTTTGAATTTCTTCACCTGAACCAGCAGTGAAGAGCAAAACGAGCTTTTTAACACTGAGCAATTGCCACAGCCCAGGCTGACACCCAGCACAAATGGATGTTTACCCTCAGTTACTCAGCACTCTCTTCCCTTGCAGCTGGTGGTTTTCCTGCCAGCCCTGTGCCGAAAGATGGGGGTTCCCTACTGCATCATCAAGGGCAAAGCCAGGCTGGGCAGGCTGGTCCACAGGAAGACCTGCACCTCTGTGGCCTTCACCCAGGTTAACCCGTAAGTGTTCTGAGAGCTCACTTGACTGTCTCGTGGAGAAAGCAAAGTGCCCTAAGCACAGGCTCTAAGGGAGGTGGGTAGCAAACTTGGGTCTCTCTGAAGTAGTAAAATTAAAATTCCACCTCTGTAGGGTCTGAAAAAATGTCTCTATCAAATCCCGAAGGTGCAGATCAGTTTGGTTTACCAAATAGGTTGTTATTCCAAAATCTGAGCAGTGCAGATTCTGAGTGTTAAGCCTTTGCAAGTGATGTTTTTGCTTAACCTTAAAAATTGGGTTGTCACTAGAAGCTCTCAAATTCTATGGCAATATAATTATGGAAAATGTTAACTCAAGGCTCTAAAGGAACTAAAATTGTCATCAACAGGGAGGACAAGGGAGCCCTTGCAAAGCTGGTGGAGGCTGTCAAGACCAACTACAATGATAGATATGATGAGGTAAGATTCTCTGTGCTGCTGGCCTTGTCTTTTTACACTGTTAACATTCCCAGAACAGAGAAATTGGACATAGTGACATCAGTTTATACTTGGATGTGTTATACCTAGGTTTGCTTACAGTGTACCCAGATTCTTTACCTGAGGATTGGGTAAAATGTGACAGCTGTCACCAGGTTAGACGTAAATGGCTACCATAGGGCAAGGATTGCAGAGAGGGCAACAGCTTCTGCTACCAAAACTCCATATCCTAAATCCAGGAATTATGGGATAGCTGAATCCAACATCTCTCATTGGGAAAGATTTTAAGCTTTTCTCTTTGCTGCTCCAAAATGTAGTGCAGTGCTTGAAATGTGTAGGACTTTGTAGTTGAGGGAGCTCTTCCCCTTGTGGAGAATTGAGTGGCACAGTAAAAGATGGAATGAGATCTCTAACCTGTTCTCCCTTCCTTGCAGATCCGTCGTCACTGGGGCGGGAATGTTCTGGGTCCAAAGTCAGTGGCTCGCATTGCGAAGCTGGAAAAAGCAAAGGCTAAAGAACTGGCTACAAAGCTGGGCTGAAGATGTACTGCATTGCACCGTGTTTTCTGTACATAATAAACCCCAGCTGTTTCAGTGGTCTCTGTTCATGGGAGTGTTCTAGGCAGGGAGTAACACAGCTGCATTGCTGTACTCTGTGCCTTCCATCCAGTGACAGAATAGTGCTGGCCACAAATGGCTGCACAGAGCTGGATATTACTGAACTTGCAATAACTTCCCTTAATTACTAGTCCTGTGCAATAACTCCTCTCTTGAACACACAACCCAGCAGCTCAGCTGCACATGCTCTGGGATCTTGAAGTTGGCTGGGATAATTCTGGTTTTAAGCTTGGCTTGGTTTTGCAAATCTAAATTGGAAATAGCTCTCAATTTCTCCTTACCTGGGACTGGGTTACAGTATAGGTTACACACAGTATTACAACCTTCCACACCTGCAGTGCCTCTTGCAGTGAAGGCAGGCTGAGGGGGGAATCAAGACCTTCCTGTGGTTCTGTTCTTTCCTGAGTGCTGACTTTGTCTGGTGGCACTGTGGAGGCTATCAAAGCCTCCAGCTGTCCTAGCTGCTTTTTGCTAGCCCTCATCCTCTTGCAAAGCCACAGGCTGCCTTCCCCAGCTAGACCTGAGTGTCCACAATAACCTCTAATTCAGGTTTGCTGCTGTACCATGTAAGATGCATGATGCAAGTCACAAGGCAAAGACCTGTAGGCCTTTATTGTACTAGAACTGATGCCAGCCATTGCTGACTTCAGGAAGGACTACTTCCTGCAAATAAAAATTAGCAAATAGGCTCATTTAAAAAAAATTGTTTGTCTTAAGGAAAACAGAGTGGAGATATTAAAATGTACTTTACAAACAACCATAGTAGAAAAATGTATTTTGGTTACTACTGAAGTTCAGTGCTCCCAAGCTGCAGCCAAATCACACTGGTGGGAGCTCAGTTTGCAGGGATTGCTTAAAGTCTATTTGCAGCTTGCTAATGTTTGCTGAAATGGCTCTGGTCCTCCAGGTGCTTCAGTTATTTAGGACTGATCAGGCTCCTGTCATCCATAAAAATCTGCTGACTAGCACAAAAAGGTTTCTTCCCCTCACAGGGGTGCCTTCTGTATAAATTTCTTGTACCACAAGAAGGAAGTTGCAGCACACAAGCTGTACCTGTAAGAGAAAATCACACATTGGCACCTTTCCAGAGTGGACTGGACCTCCCTAAGATAGCTGCAATAACCAAGGCAACCCACGTGGCACAAGCTATTTAGGTTAAAACTGGGCTTTTGTGGCTCGAGAGCTCATCCAGGCATTCCAGAGCAGGCTGGTCCCTTACCAGGTAACGATGTACTGCATGTGCTCGTTCCGCAGGCTCACCCTGGTCTGGCCCCCAATGGGCCCCCCTGGGACTGTGCTTCCTGTGGGGACAACACAGCCAAGTTCAGTCCTTAGTGTGGAACCGAACTGTGTAAGAGGGGAAGAAGGTGATTAATCTGGTGGGTGGATACCCTGCTCTCCCTGAGGCAGTGGTGTTCCCTAGTGCATGAATCCCAAATCCATGGTTTGGCTTGGTAGGGACCTTAAAGCCCATCCCATTCCACCTCCTGCTGCGATGGGCAGAGACATCGCATTTCTCCATCCCAGGCTACTCCACACCCTGTCCAGCCCTGGCCTTGGACACTTCCAGGGATCCAGCAGCAGCGCAGCCAAAGCTACTCTGGGCACTTTGTGCCAGGGCCTGCCCACCCTCACAAGGAACAATTCCTTCCCAATATCCCATCTAACCCTGCCCTCTGGCAATTTGAAGCCATTCCCCCTTGTCCTGTCTTTGATGCTCCAGACAAAAGTCCTTCTCCAGCTCTCTTGTAGGCTCCCTGTCACCTTCAGAACAGTGGCCTGGCAGAGCACAGGAAGAGAACTGAGGGGAAAGGGAGGGAGTGGGAGGGAGTGTAAATTGAACATGGGGCTGGGTTCCTCTGTGACTTACTGAAATCTGCATCGATGAAGATGGGCTCAGCACCGGTCACCTTGGCCATGGCCTCCAGGTCCCGGTAGTGCCAACGATTTTTTTCAATGTTATTTTCAGGCACAAAGGGTTTCCTTTTTTCTGTTAACCTTACCACCCCTGTGAGATCAATCTCATCTTCAATCTGAGGAGAAATGCAGAAAGAAGAAAGGAATGTTTCAAGATTGATTTCATATTCTGACATATCAAGTCCTGTCAGGAAAATGTGGCACTGGAACGGTCTGAGCATAAATGAAGTGGTTGTTCTCTGCAATGGGGCAGTGCTGTAATAGCAGGGAAAAAAGCAGAACAAGAACAGCTCCTTGTTTGTAAAACATGTTACTTAACAAAAGGGTGGGAAACAAAGCTTTGTTGTCTTTGAAACTAATTAAATCACCTCCCATGATGCTGAACATAGCTCCTGCCTTTCTGGATTAGTGTGGTGCCTCTGAGCAACCAAGGGACACAAAGTAACACTCCCATTCCCTGGATCCCCCTTACCTGTCCCTTCAGTCTGGTCTCCGGTTTCAGTTTCTCCCTGGGCACAAATCCTCGGTTGACTAAAATCGTGACCCTAGAGTTACATAAAGAAGTACTGCTCAGGAGTGAAAAGGAATTTATTCCTGCTGCTGCTGCTTAGACCAAAGAAAGAAGCAACCCATGTGTTTGCTGCCACTTTTGCTGTCACTTTACGAAGGAATTTAAATACAATTTCAAATCAAGCGTCAGTGATGTCACAGACTAGGAGATGCTTTTTAAGGCAGGGAGTGATTGATACAAACCCAACCAAGAGGATTCAGCTTTTCCAAGGAGAAGTGAGTGCTCCAGTGGAGCAGGACTCTCCTGAACTCACCCGAGCTCTGTGCAGTAGAAGGGGGTGACGACGTTGGCTCCGTTCTCCGGATGGGATGTGATCCTCCCGGCTTCCCGGGCTTCCCGCTCCGGGTTCAGCAGGGAACGGGGCAGGATGTAGAGCTCCTTAGAGTGGTCAAAATGCCCTCGGACCTTCACAGGTCTGTACTCCAACTCCTTCAGTTCCATGGGGCTGCATGGAACAAGAGGAAAACAAAATCATGCCTGTGCTAGGCAAATTCAATCAGGAGATTTTATTGCAGGATTCTCTTTTTCCCTAATGGTTCACTTTGAGTGGAGCCTGGCAAACAGAGGCAAAAGACAAACAGCTCATGGAATATAGCTTAATATATTTCAACTGTGCCAGAGAATCAAATAGAGATGATTAGGAGCATCCAGGGAGAAGTTCTGTTCCATACCTGCAACCCAGTAAGACAGAGCAGGTGGACTCGCTGCCCATGCATCCAGCCATGGGAAGTGTTTCTTTCCCATCCCAGACCATGAATTCCAACAACTGAGCCCTTCTGAGAGTTGTGCCAGGTGACCAAGAGACCTCAAAAATCTCTCTCACACCTGACACAACTGCTGCACATGTGGGGCAGGGCCTGCTGTTGCTCCAAGACTCCCTGTTGCAGTAACAATTTCTTTGGGACACCACAGACACCCAAGTCCTCTTTTTCCAGTGGGATTAAAAATGCTATGAAATACATCCGTCATTCTCCTGAACAGAGATTCATCCTTCCCCATGCATTTAGAGTATCCTAAAGGAAGAACTGACTTATTCTCGTACTAAAAATAAAAAAAATTATCAGGATCTCTTTCTAATTTGCTGGCACATCCCAATTTCCATTGTATCCCTTCATTTTCACACAGGTCAGTTCAGCACAAGTTCATTAGTGCACGGTCTATATCTAATATTTCCAGTCAGTGCCCTGTAGACAACAAACCATCCCTGCTTCCATACTCTAATGTCAGAGGGATGGGATCTGCTGTGATTCTTGATGCCAGTTGTGCAATCAAATCTAATTTCCACTTGCGCCGCTGAACCTGGAAGTAAACAAACACAAAAGTAACTCCTTAGGGTAGAACTGAGCAATGTAACAACCCCAGCAAGCCTTAAAATCTTGGTCATAATTTTCTTATCAGGGCTGGCCTAAATCAGGGTAATTGGAGATGAGAAAATAGAGGCTACTGAATTTAATTTGAGGAAATATTTATACTAAAATATAACTGTAAAAAAAATACCTTTAAAGACTTCCAAGTGTACAGTTGGAAAACAGAAATGTAAAATAACAGCAAATCTTTAACCTGCCTGTTGTCTGAACTAGATCACCCAGATGGAAAAACTTGACAATCCTCAAGTACTCATTTTCTGAAAAAATGGAATATTTATTTGTACCTGCCATGTGCCAAGACCAAATGTGGTCAGAGGGATGAGGAGAAGGCCCCATTTCAGCACGGTATCCTCTCCAGATGTGTCAGCAGCTGCTGTAGAACTTCGTGGTCTGCATAACCTCAAACAAACATCTACAGAAAACCAGAACAGGAACAGGATTCAGAGAAGAAATGCCAAATTCCTGCAGAAAATATTACATCTTTGTACTAGGGTGAAATAGGGCAGAAGCCTAGACAAATATTTTCTTACCTTTAGTCTTTTGAACCAGACCAGAACCTTCTTTAGTTAGGGGATATCCAAAAAATGTTCTTCTGATTAAGCACTGCGATGTCTACACAGAATAAGAAAGATCCTCTGTAATGTCGCTGCTTTATAAAACTTGTATTTAAGTGGTATCAGTGAACTTGATGATTACATGAAAGTTTATCCATTGATTTATGTCTCAAATGAGCAACTGCCTGTGAAACACTATGGGTTAGGCTTTTATTTAAATTAAATAAGTTAAAATTTCTATTACAGAGCTGCCTAGAGCACAGCAATGAACTTTCATCCACACTATCAGCAAATACACACCAGCCTTATCTATTCTTGACAGAAACAAGGGCCTACAGGGGACAGGATCAGGGGACAGGACAAAGGGATGGGAAGAAGGGAGGGGATGAGGGAATAGGATGAAGAGATAGGATCGAGGGACTGGATCAGGTAGAGGGGACAGGCTGAGGTAACTGGATCAGGGGACTGAATCAGGGGACAGGATGAGGGGACATGATCAGGAAACGAGAGAAAGGGACTGGATCGGAGACAGGATAACGGGACATGGTCAGGGGACAGGATCGAAGGACAGGATCAGCGGCTTACCCGTCCCGGCTCCGCTGCCCCGAACCTCCCCTGGTGCCACCGCTCCCTCAGCAGCCTGGGCCCCGCTCTAAGCACCGGCGCGGCCATGGCAGCCCCGGCCCGGCCCCGCTGCCCCGCTCCTCCCCCGCCCTGCCCGTGGCCCGGAACGGGAAACGCGCCCGGGCCCGGCCCCTCACGATGGCGGCGCCGGGCCCGGGTGGCGGCGCGGCCGTCCCGGAGGTGCCCGAGGCGGAGCGGCTCTTCCTGAGGGAGCACCCGCTGCTGAGCCCCGCGGGGCCGGGCAAGGTGCGGCCGTGTGAGGGTTGCGAGCGCTTGGGGGCACCCTGAGGGTCCTGAGGGATGGCGCCGCCTCACTGAGGGTCCGTGATGGGGCCGGCACCGCGCGGTACCCGATGGGCTCGGCCGCAGCGAGCTCCTGCCCCGAGATGTTTGTCCGGCGCCGGAAGGCCGGGGAGCAGAGCTGGTCTGTCGTGCTTTCCCCAGCCCCGGGGTGGATACGGGCAGGGTGATTAGACATTGGAAGGGGCTGCCCAGGGAGGCGGTGCAGTCTCTATGGCTGGGGAACGACTGGAGGTGGCCCTCAGTGCCATGGTGTGGTTGACAAGGTGGGGATCGGTCATAGGTTGGACTCGATGATCTCGGAGGTTCTTTCCAATTGAATTGATTCTGAGATTCAGTGGGATAAAGCCCTGGGTTTCCTGACCATTAATGTTTTTTTCAGGTGAGGTGCAAGCTGACGGGACACGAGCTGCCCTGTCGCTTGTCAGAGCTGCAGGCTTACACCAGCGGCAAGAAGTACCAGCGGCTCACAAAGGCAGCTCAAGAGTTCGACTATGGCATGTTTGAGCCCCACATAGTGCCCAGCACAAAGAATTTGTATGTATTCTCCCTCCTGTGTGTTGTGCTTTACACTTTGTTCAATCTCAGATATAAAGTGGTTGGGCTTTATAAAGTTCTTAGGTCTTTATGGATTTGGGGAGACTGGGAAAGGCTTTATAAAGTATTTATTAACTGTGAGCACCTTGCAGTGCTTGTAAGGGAAAAGTTATGAAATCGTAGCAACTTTAACTCTGTTGCTGGCTCTTTCTGTGTCTGTCAGACACCAGCTGTTCTGCAAGCTCACCCTCAGACACATCAACAAGCTTCCAGAGCACGTCCTGCGTCATGTCCAAGGGAAGCGCTACCAGAAGGCCCTGAAAACGTGTACGTAACTTTTCTGAAGCTGTACCAGGCAGCATTTCTTTCCCGAGCTGTAGAGATTCCAGTGTGTATCTATGAAGTGTGTGGGACAGCTTTGTTTAAATTGACAGCAGTGTGTTACTATGTGTCCTCCTCAGCCAGGAAGGAAGGTCTCAGATACAGGGAGCAATTGGCTTGGAACATCCTTCCCTAAGAGGATCAGCTTTAAAACTCCCCCAGGGAGTGTGATTCATGTGTCCAGCACAATCTGTGTTAACATCTTCCCTGGTCCATCCTATTGCTGTAGATTATGTAGATGTATATTTGGAGCATGGTGTACTTTCGAGTTGCATTTCCTACAAGCTGGGAATGGGAGGATTTAGGGGCTGGGCAGCTGATCAGTGCTGCCTGACCCTCACTTTTAGATGAGGAATGCCAGAGGGAAGGAGTGGACTACATCCCTGCCTGCCTGAGACAGAAGAAGCAGCAGGCACAGCACTCTGATGACCAAACAAACGGGAGCAGGCAGCCTCACAGGAAAGAGGAGTTCTGGGAGCCAGAGTTCAGCAAGGAGGATGGAGAGGAGACAGACGACAGCATGAGTGACCTGTACCCACGTGAGTGAGAACCTTGGTGTTATCCATGTCCTCAAGGGACTTGCTTGGTTAATTGTCTCCTGGTTTCTTTACCCTGCTGCCTGATGCTGGCGTGCCAGAAGCACCTGACTTCATCCAGTTCGGAGTCCTTGGGTTTTGGGAAACTTACCACCACCAAATAAGAAATAATTAATGGTAACTGGTAATGAGTTGGATCATGCAGGGTGTGAGGGAAGGGATACAAGATCCACAGGGATTTGCTGTTTTATGAATCTCCACTTTCCTTGTTTCTCAGCAAGTCCTTAACAGAACGTGGTCAGGCTGTTCTGCTAACTTAGATCTGGAAGTGCAAATCCATCTTGCTGCAGGAGCAGGAGTGTAACACATGGCAGCACCTGTTCTGACGTTCCCAGAATGGGAACAGAAAGAGCACCAAGGCACATCTCCAATAAAACACCACCAGCATGTTTATTTCCCAAGTATTTCAGTAGTGACACGCCTATGCCTGGTGACTGGAAACAGATTTAAAGCAAAGTCAGGGGAGGCAGAGCCTGCGTCCAGAGAGAACTGATTTTGAGCTAAATCTTTTTTTAGCTGCACTCTTCCCAGAAAAAAACCCATCAGCTCCACAGACCACAAAGGGCAGCGATGACTTCGTGACAGACAGCGAGGATGACGGGACCAAGCAGAATGGAGAGCACGGGACAAGGAGGGACAGCAGCAGAGCAGCTGGCAAAAGAGGAAAGGTGGGAGTCATCCCACTGCCTGCAGCAGCAGGGGGTGTGGAGCTGGGAGCCCATCCTGTAGGTGTTCTAGCTATTCCTGTCTGGGAACCAGCAGAAGGTGCAAAGCTGTTCAGAATAGATTTTTCTCTTTGTGCCAGACAGTGACTTGCATCCCGAGGTGTGAATTCCTGCCAGGCAATATTTATCCTGGGTGGGGTAGTGAGGGAAGTTCCTTCCTGTACAAACAGCTCATCCTGGGTGAAATCCTGCCCCACACCAACTTAGAAGGAAAGCTGATGTGTGTCCTGTACTTGTTCTCCAAATACACAAAAAAGTTAAAGTGTTTTGCAGGCACAGAGTCCCTCTAGACCATTTTTCTGCCACTTTTGAGGCACTGCCTTACTTTATAAATATGTCAAACTAGAAAGTTAGGGCTAGGATAAAGTTTGGATCCATTGCTGCAGAGAGCCTGTCAGTTTGTACCTAATGAAACCATCAGAAAGGGCTGCTGAGCTGCAGGATTCTGGCATCATGAGCAGACTTGGGCTCATTCTGGCTGTTGAAGGAGATCACACTCAGTGTTTCTGTTTAAGCTGTTTCAGGCAAGGCTTGATCTGGATGTTGTAAATAAGCTGATTAACTTCTTTTTCTCTACAGAAACAGACAGGTCCTTTAAAGAAGAAATTCAAGAGCCACCATCGAAAACCCAAAAACTTCAAGAAAGCAATCAATGGGAAATAAATTCCATGATAAAATACCTGGCCTGAAGCCTATTGTGTAACAATTCCAGTGGGAGCACAGAATGAAGTGTCTGCCTGTTCCAGTTAACTGATGCAGGTGTGGAGGGGAATAATGGGGTGGAATTAAGTTGCATTCCAAGAGATTCAAGCAAGCCCCACACCAAGAGAAGGATGCCTGCTCATTTTTTTACAGAAAGCTGGTTTTTGTTAGGCAGGAAAGCACAGCAGCTCAGCAGCGGAGCATCACCAGCCACACATGCCAAGTGGATACAAAGATGCCATTGTTTTATTTTGATTGTTTTCAAAAATCAAAACATTTTCAAACACAACTAAGTTACAAAATACAGCATAAAATGAGAATTTATATTTTTTTTTCCCACATAGAAAGCAAAAATATATTCAGAATGAATTCCAAAACACTTTGCAGAGCCAATTGGTAGCTGACATCCTGCTTGTGAGAGCTTCTCAGCCACTGGGAGAGGTCACTGTATTTCTGGGAGATGCACAAGTACAGCAGTGTATGTAGGAAATCAGAATCTTCTGCATCAGGACTCACAGTTAAATCTGGATGCTGTGCTGCCTAGAAGTATCTTATAATGCCCTCCACCTAATTGTGCCCCTGGAATACTGGAAGTATTCCTGCTGCAGGGGACAGCAACAGTTCCTTTTCTAGGGTCTTTTGTTGGAAAGGGGACTTGATTTTCACAGAGACACTGGTCAATATTTCAAACTGGTCTGTTATTGAGCTCCTTAGTTAGACAGGACACCAGGAAGTTGAGAAAGACAAGGGGCTCCTTGCAGGAGTAGTTTCTGTCATTTATAAATACTATGAACATCAACAGCAGTTCAGGTATCAGAGTGGCTGCCTTGATCAGTCTAGAACCATTGTAAGACCTGCAGTGAAAGCCTCCTGTGCTGCAGATCTGTGACTGAAGGGAACCAGTCTGTTTAGCCAGGAAGAGTCAGGCACACAGAACACTTGAGGTGAAGACTTCTCCTGAAAAACTTCCTTGAAAAGAAAGCCATCAGTGCCCTGACCTTAATGTTGAATTCCCTTCCCATCAATCTGTACATGGGAATTGGAGTAGATGATGTGCAGAGGTTCCTTCCAACCTGAACTATTCTGGGATAGCAACTGGCTTCCTCTAGTAGCAGCACATCTTGCCTTTACAGAGGCTATTATCCCCTTAAGATGATGAAATCACTGGTTTGACTTTCAACAGTGCTCTTCTATTTTTCATTAGTTCTTTCAGCCCAGTTTTCTCTCCTAAAAAGCAACTGTTTAACTGAATGGTGCAGGTGAGTGCCCTTATCAGGAGACCCTGGGGAACAGCTCCCACTGGAGATGTTCAGCTGAATTCCTCCTTGAACAAAGAGCTGAGCATCTTCCTCAGGGGAGGCAACAGAGCAAGGAAATCAGTGTAATGGTAAGAAGTTGGTAGGGCTCATGCTCTCTAGAATCCCTCCACAATCTAGTGAACAGGTTCACACCTAGTTGACTAAGAGAGGACAAAAGGCCTCCCCTGAGCAGCACTAAGCACGGCCATGGCACAGAAGTCGTGGCACTGAGAAGCCAAACAGGGCCTTCCTCTCCTCACCCTCCCAAGTTCCTCCTGTGGAAGGTCCATCCCTGGCTACTTCTCCACTGCCCAGGCTTTGCACTCGCATTCCTCAGCTACAACCGTTTGCAGAGCTGGGAACGGGGCCACTTCCACATTTCCACCCTGCACAGCTCAGGGTGGTCTGAGGTGGCAGAGGAGGGGCTGTCCCGCAGAGCTCAGCAGCCCAGCTCTTCATCAGCTGGGACTTTTACAGCCAAGAGACTGACAGAAGTGACTCTAAGAAGCAAAGACTACAGATTAGGAGATTGACTGCTCTCATCTGGCAAGTACTGAGTGCACAGAAAAGGGGAGTTTCTGTAATTCTCAAGACATTTTCACCAATAACCTGCAATTCAAATATGAATTTGGGGCTTGTATGGATGGAAGCTCGTTAATAGCAGAAAGGAGCTTTTATTATGGAACCTGCAGCACAACTTGGCTCCCTTCCTGGGAATTCAGAAGGGGCAACTTTTGGGGAAAGAATGTAGAATAAAGAATTCTTTTGGCACAGAATTTTCACAGAATCTAATGCTCTGTCTCTTCAGGATTATCTCATCTCCCTCACTTCCTTTAAATCTGATTAGCAAGACAGGATTCATGATTAACAATACAGGATTCTCCCTTGTTCCCCTCAAGGGCAGAACTGGGACATGTTAGAAAATCCTCTCCCTTTTCTTACCCAGAAAGAGGTACAACTACTTCCAGGGTTTTCTTTTTGCCTTCTGTACAGGAGCAGGAAAGACCCTTCCCTGTTAAACAAAAGGGAATTACAGGCCTCTGAGCAGCAAAATAACAGTGATTTTCTGGGTTTTCTTTGATGCTGCTTTCCACCTTGATAAGCAATGCTATAACCAGCCATGGAACTCCTAACATACAAGACAGTTTTGATAAGGACAAGAGAGGGGATCCACTTCTTTTAGTTATAGCTACAACCCAACACCACACTGAATGATACAGCTGTATCTGCTCACCTTTCTGCAAATTTTAAGACATTGCTGGCATTCCAGACAGCAACTGTTCTAATGCAATTCACTGAAGCATCAGCAAAATGCAGGTTCCTTGGGTTAGTTCCAAATCTAGGAAGTTAGAATAAACCTAGGCAACATTCCTTGAATAAGAAATAAGATTTTATCTATTGTATTACTGGTGCCGCAGTAAATCAAATTCAAAACATCTGTGCCTTTTATAGGAAGGGGGCATGTATGTGTAAAATGCTGGCAGTTTTTGTTGAATCCATAGAGAATCAGTTCTGGACTTAGTACAGTATGTCCCAAGAAATGTTGCTATTCCTGTTACCACTCTTTTTTCTTCTCATCCATGGAGACTCCGCCGGGACCCAGTGCAACCACAAGGAGAAGCCCTCCAATGACAGACATGGTCTGGAAGAAATCGTATTTGAGGAAGTCGTGCATGGGCTTGTAGGCTGGGATGGTCCAGAAGGCATTGAAGTAGATGTTGATGCCAAACAGCCAGATGACCAGAGTCAAGGCAGCCAGCTTAGTCTTGAAGCCAATTGCCACCAAGATAATCAGGGCTGTGCCCACAATGTTCTGCAGAATCTGCAAAGAAAAAAGCCATGAAAAAAAGCCATTTACTTACACAATTCTTAAATAGATACACCAACATCAGAGCAGAGCTTGGATAAGTTCAGTTGTCATGCCATAGATAACCTAATAACTTTTTCTAAATTATTAATTTTATTTATATATTTCATAAGCATTGAACAGATCCTGCAGCCCATCTGGGCACTGGAGCTACATTCTAGTTCCTCAACTCATACTTTAATGCTGGGATACTTACAGAAAAGAAGTCCATATCAAAGTGTAGCAGTGTCATGAACATGAGAACGAGCAGCACACGTCCCCCCAACTGCATGTACTGCTTTGGGGAGCTCTCCCTCATGGTGGGGACACCAGCAAACATGCTCTTCCCTTCTGAGCGGGACTCAGCCAGAAGCAGCAGCAAGCCTCCCCCAAGGGCAAGATTCCTACACAAATAGGGAAAAAAGGAAAAAAAAAAAAGCAGTTTAGTACAGCTTGCACTGATCTACATCTGTAAGGTCTTATCTGAATTTCAGTAAGGATCTATGTGAGACTGAGGAGTGACTTGCTCTGCACCGTGGCATGTGGTGGGCTGTGTTAGACTTCCCAGCCCCAGCAGCACTGAGCACACCAAAGATTTTCGGGAACAGTCTGCCAGGGAAGTCCAGCACCCACATCTCAGGCACTGTTGCTTCAGTGGCTGTTACAACACATATTTACTTGTGTTAAAAGTTATTCTGTACCTCAGGTTTAGCCATATATGCCAAAGTAGTTCAGAGGTTGCTTTGAGAAAACAGAGCAGCAGCACTGCTGAGAAGTTACACATTGACAGGGCTGTAGTAAGCCCAGAGTATAGCCCTTGTGCTGGCCTCCCCTCAGAGGACTGGAAAGGCAACAGCCAGCCATCACTCAGGGCCTGAGGAAAGCTCATGTTTGGAATTTTGTCTTCCCGTTAGGGAAGGTGTTAAGAGATTTAAAAGCCCAGAAACCACTCCAGTGACTGCATGCTGTTGTTTTCTCAGAAAAGCAGAGTTGCTATTTTAGCCATTTAGAAAACAGAAGCAACTCTGATCAAGTGTAGACAGTTGGTTGAGCTCTCAGCCAGGTTAGCAGCAGAAGCACTTGGATCCTAGTGGGTTAGAATTAGTTTTTCCCTTCCTGAGCCTGCTGTCTACAGCTTAACACAGACTCTCCTGATTCTTCAAGAGCTGTCATTTCTTCTTTAATGTAAATACATCACTTAAAATCTATTAAATACTATGTACAAATGTCATTTGCTCTGTCACCAAGTGCCAGTTTTCATTCTATAAAATGAAATTATTTTATTTTCTATAAAATTTTATTTTCCATAAAAACTTCCAGAAGCAGGCATACCTCATCAAGAACTTCAGGTCCCATAGAATGCTGTATGCAATAGTCTAGGCAAAGAACAAAACAGGTTAAAACACCACATAAATGACACTGAAGTTCTGAATTTCTGTTACAATCTCAAGTCTGTATCAGCCACAGCACAATTTGATTACAAATTAGTTAGGGAAATAATGTAATTACATCAATGTTGTCCAGTGAGTCTGTGTAACACAAAGAAGGGAAGCCAGAATTTGATTTGTGCTTTAGGCCCCCAAAAATTCCCTGGTTTTGTAGGGGAAGGATGCTACTAGCTAGGATCCTTTGTGATGGGAACACAGCTGAAGGCCAAAGCAACTGCAAGTTCCACATTTGGCTCATTAACTGACATCCAGGTAAACTGCCAGCTACTTCTGCTAAATTGGTCAAGGTCAAGTATTGAATGAATGTCTCCAAGCTGACTAATTGCTATTACATCAATTCGGCACATCAGGAGAACAGAAGCAGCAAAATAGTTCAATGCCATCAAAGACTGGCACTAAGCCAGGGTGGAGAAAAATTCCAGGGTTGCAAGTTATATTTAAACATGTTGGGAGTACTGGGGCTAAGAGAGATTTGAAAGGTACTGTTTAGAAGGGATGAAGATTTAAGCCTCCTACCTGTAATGCTATAATTCCAAACAGTCCAAAGCAGGCATATTGCACAAAGTTCCTACTCAGCACCAGGATACAGCCACCTGAGTTGGAGAAATTGAACACAGTTACACTTGGAAAAGCTCCTGCAGGAATGCTAACTTGGATTTTCCTTTTTCTTTCAGTGAGATAACTGTTAGGGCCATCATGATGTATTACTTTTCCTTGAAAGGATAAAACCCAAAACCCTTCTCAAGTCTTCCATCAGAAAGCACCAACAGCCTTTGTCACTTTGACATGAGGACTGGCAACAGCATTAAATTAAGGTGACCCTCTACACAAAATAGTGAGGGCAAAAAATCTAAATCCAGACAAGATAAGAAACTGGCAATCAGGAACAGCAAATCAGGGACATAATATAAACAGAACAGGATTTTTCCTCTCTCCATTTCAGACAGCCTAAACCCACCCAGCACATACATAGCAGTGCAGTACTTCTGGGATTATTTTGATTCCTGGGCTTTGAAGAAATTTCTGACACAAGCACCTCACTCAGGCTTTAATGCACCCTTCTCCAGGATAAGAATTTGCCTTGGAGATGAATGCCCATAAAAACAGGAGGCTGAGAAAGTCTCAGCATTGCCTCATTTAAGAGAACAGGAGTATTTAATTTAGAGAACTCTGGGTGTGGCTTGTATTTATGGATGCATGTACAGAACTGAAACCAGATTGTCCTGATGGATTCTTGGCACCTTTGACTCAGAGGCAGTGTGTCACAAGAAACTCTCCACGGCTGCTTCCAGGAAAGGCTGAAGCAGGTTAGCTCAGAGTTCTATTCATTCAGCCCATGTAGTACTATCAGTTCTGAGCTGTCAGGGGCTATTAGGAAATCAGTGAGGCATCCCACGCTGCCAGGATTCTCAGGGCTGCAGCCACACTGGAGTGCTCTGCCTGCACCTGAACAGTCCCAGAGCCACTTACTCAGCTGCCCGAAGAGGTTTAGGAACACAAAGATGGAGGCCAGGAAGTAGCCACAGTTCCACGTGCCATCGATGTAGTCCCTCTGTTCACTCCACTGGAACCACATGCGGATGCCATCCTCCAGGAAGGTGCTGATGAGGCACAGCCGGGCCACGTGGGGCAGGTACTGCTTCGTTACCCTCAGGAACTGCACGAGCACACAGGGCATTAGCAGGGAAGGCAGGGAAAGGGACACTGCAGGGATAACAGAGCCCTGCTCTCTGCACACTGAGGTCAGCAGTTCTCATACACTCAGGGTCACCAACATGCAAGGAGAAATTTGGACTTGGATTTAATGAAATGCTTCTTCACCCACTGGGAACAGCAGGGGAAACCTGCTGTCATTCTCCACTGGACTAGGACTTGGAAAAAAGTAGAATCCAGAAGCATATTTCTGTGTAACAGGAACTGTGCTTTGATGGAGTTCTCGCTAATGAAGGCTGACCTTGGTTTTAGTTTCTCCATCTCAGGGTTTCATGTTACAGCTCAGCTATCAGCCCAGAGCTGAAAGGGCAATCCTGCTGCTCCCAGCCATGTGCTTAGGCACTCAGCACCCTAGAACAACCCCAATTCAAGGAGCCAGGCTGAAAGAAGACAAGTTCTGTACAAATTAAAAAGCATTACTAAATTTTTTGCCAAGCTCATTCCCTCCAACAGCTCAGTGAAAACAAAGCACATGTACTCGAGCAGCAGCAGATCTTAGCTCTACATAACCACTGCATGGAATTGCACCCTCTATCCTTTAGGCAGGCTTTTACTTCCATTAAAAGGAGCATCCTCTGCAGAAAGGAAACAGATGTTTATAGCCACTGTTCAGTGCAGTGGTTAAAAGGAAATGATATCACACAACAGATGCTGAGCTTTAGGTTTTTGGAGTGGAAGATGTATCTGGGCACTCTTCATCTTGCAGGCTCCTGGATCAGTTTGCTCTGCAAATTACAGTAACTAAAGGAACAAATACAAAATTTCCAACAGAGTCTAGAGGATCATGTTCTATAGAGCTGTGGAAGTGCATGGGAAAGCTTACTGACTCTGGGTTAGGACAAATGTTTTAACTGTCCACCCATTTTCTAGGCAGCACTGGTTATTACTTAATTGAGACTTCCACCAGGAAGGAGACATTTCTGACAGTTTATTCCTGCCAGCAGCAATCACTCAATACTAAAGGCTATGCAAATGGCAAGCCTAGCTCACTGTACAACTATAGATTATCACAAGAAAAAGTCAGCAAACATCCTTAACAGTCAATTAAATAGTTAATATTGGAACAAACTGCACTGTTGTACTACCTGTATCCAGAGTCTAAGGGTCAAAATTCACCTTAATCAAGTGCATTTTAAGTGCAGCTGTACTCTGTCTCCAGGCTGCCACTTCAGGCTTTTTTAAGCCATGTCAACAGTTGGATGAATGAGTCAGAAGAGAATTTCTGATCTTTGTCACTCACTGAATGAGAAACATCTTGGTTTACAGCTTTCCTCCCTCCTGGGTTTCACTGTGAGGTCGAGGAAACTTGCTGAGGAATACTAAGAATAAAGTTCTTACAAACCAGAAGTCTTTTAAGTCTTGTAAGATACAGAACAAGCAACTTTGGTCTAGAAAGAAATGAAAGAAGACAAGTGCTGGGAATCTGTAAGGAAAGGATAAAACCAGTGCTTTGGAAAGGTTGAAAAAAAAAAGCAACAAATAGTAGAGAATATCTTCCTCCAGGCCTCATCTTTGCTGTCTTGAAGTGGAAACTGATCTCATTTTCCCCTTCCTTGGAGCCTTGAACAGCACAGGTGAAGGATCCAAGAAGACATTTAACATTGCCAACATTCTCTTGGCATACAGAGGGAATTTAACAGTGGCCATTAAACACGAGTGCACACATCCAATGGGCTCCAGACAAGTCAGAGAGGCTGCAGCCTATGGCAACTCCAGTTCTAAGCAGCCTCATGGCACACACATCATCCCTGGGCACCCACAACTCCTGGAGCTGCACTCAAATCGAGCCCCCTGTACACAGCAAACTCAAAAACAGAAACAGACTGTGAGAACAAAAACCCAAGCCAAAGGAACCAGAAGATCCAGAGAGAAAGGAAGATAACAACTACACGACAAGTACAGGAAGAGAATGTAACAGGTATCAAGTGATTTCACAATTAGAGGATCTGGGTGTAAATCACTCAAGTAATTTAACTCAAGATGGAATAAATGACAAGAAACATGAGCGCTCCAGCAGTGGGACTCAATGAATAGCACTAATCACACTGGGTTTGGCCCTGCACAGCACCAGCACTGTGTGGCTCAAAAGCTGCACTTCCTTTAAGACCCAGATAAAGTGGCATAATTGGGAAAATTGGTGGCTGCAGTTCAACATCTGCAGCTAAGAAATGGAACCTGAAAGACCTGCATTGAGCACAACACATCCAAATCCAAACTGCTGGCAATGCCAGAGGTGGCAGCACTAAACTCACGACATCAAATAACTACTACAGGGCTTTTTCTGCTCTGGGCTTGCATCAACTGCTTTCCACATGTTCTGTCTCATTAGAAGAGGTGAAACATCATGAGAATAGACAAGAAAATGCTAAATAAAACTATTTTAAACAAGAACAGCTGGTTGTGTGTTGGCAGCCAAGTCACTGGCATAAGCCAGAGGGGCTTTGTGTTGCCACTTCCCCCTCTAATGGGATTAAAAAGGCAAAGATATATTTAAATGTCCCTTTAAATTTAATGACAAGAGGTGTACAAGAAGATCTAGAGATCCTTTAATCAAAGCTCTGCTCAACTCCACATTTCTCTAAAGGAGGACTGAAATTTTCAAACCCATAAAGGCCTGACCAAAAGAGAGGCAATAAAGTGATTCTTTTTGACCCCACCTCCAACAGTTTCAAACGTGCTGAAAGTCCACTCTATTTTGATAAAAGTGTACATACCATGGTACAATTACAGGTATTTTAAGTCCAATAAATGGACATGGGTTGGGAATTTTTGCAGGTATGTTCTGTCCAAGCACAAAGCCTTTTCCTGTGTATTCTTGGATCAGGGAAGTTCTGATTATGATGAGGAACTGCTGATCTATACAGAAACCCTCCTGAACTGCACAACATTATTAGTCTAGAGCTTCTGATAAGGCATGTCCCAAATATCTTGAATACTTTAAAGGAATTGCTTTGTTCTGGGAGAACAAATTCCTCCAGCAGCCTGGGACACCACTGATCTTTCCCCAGAGAGGATGCTCAATCCAATGGCACAGAGAAAAATCACTTTCACCAGCTTGGATACATTCACTCAAAGAGATCCCACTCCAAAATCATAGGGACAGCAATCACAACATAAGCCCATCACATTCTGCAAAACAGGATATTGAGGACAAGAAATAATGGGTTCAAACTGAAAGAGGGAAATATAAGTTAGAAATTAGGGAGAAATTACCTGTGAGGGTGGGGAGACCCTGGCACAGGTTGCCCAGATAAGCTGTGGCTGGCCCTGGATCCCTGGAAGTGTCCAAGGCCGGGTTGGACAGGGCTTGCAGCATCCTGGGAAAGTGGAAGATCCCTGCTCATGGCTGGGGCTGGAACAAGATGAGCTTTAAGGTCTCTTCCAACCCAAATGGTTCTGTGATTATATATCAGAATTATCTGGACAAGATACATCAGCATTTATCTTGAAAAATTAAATAAACTCCCACAGTCTGGCTCTCCCTTGCAGCTCTCTCACTGCTGTGCAATGACTCAACGGTATCCTTGCACTTTTGTCCACAAATCTTTTTTTTTGAACAGCAAAATACCAAGCATCAACATTCCTAAGGATTTATTCCTAAATATTATTACAGACACTAGGAAAGCTGCCTGAGATCTGCTCCCTCTTAGGAAGGGATTACAAAAGAGACAATCCTAAACACTCCATGCAGACAGCTATTTCCAGTACTTGGTAGCTGCACTGAAAGGGTTGCCAAGTAATATTTTAACAAAAAACACTAAAAATGGGCTTAATTTCTGCGTGTGTAAATTGTTGAATTAATAACAATGGGCTGGTGTTACAGTGTCCCCTCCACTGCAATTCCTTACAGCTCAGAGCAGCCTACTACCAGCAATCTCACCCCCAGTATTGCTCCTCACTCGACCTAAACATGGAGATAACTGAACTGGGAGGAAAAGAAAAAACCTTAAATTTTTTTTCTCCTGCCAGTTCAGCTCCTCAGTACACTGACAGAAGCACTAGTGAGAGAGAAAAGGGGATTGTAGCCTTGGGAGAAGTAGGACAAGCCCTTTCACTGACAACTGTCTGTCTGGCAAGCTTAGCTGCCTGTAAGACAGTGCACTAGTTCACCTTTGGATTAAGAGCCACTTACTACTGCTGAGTATCTTGCCATCTAGGGCATAATTTGCTAATTCAAAGGGAAATTACAGGATCTTAGAAACGCTAAACTTTACTGTTTGAACTTAAAGAACAGATTATTCTTGCTTTTGTAAGAGACAGTCAGGATTTTCTGATAAACCATGGAATTAGCACCAACATTCTTCCACAGGGGTTTTATGCTACAGAAATTAAGACTCATTATGAGCTGAGTACAGAGAGTGGAAAAAGCAAGAACATAGATGAGAATGCATTCAGCTCCCAGAACAGCCATTGTCCAGCCTCCACCAGGGGAGTTTCACCACAATTTCAGTCCAAACATTCCAAGTACTTTTTTTAATCCAAGATGAACTAACAGCTCCTCTAATGCCAAGTGTTAACTTCACAATATATACCAAAGGTTAGTGTTTAGCAAGTCACTCCTACGTTGGTGTGACACTGAGCTTTAGCAGCATGGACAACACTGAAAGGTTCTGATTGAGCTACCAGGCAGAATTATCACAGGAGTTATTACTCAGAACACCATAAAAATTATTTTGCAATCTGATGGCAAGAGTAGCAAAACTCTAAATTCTGCAGCTCAAGGCAAGACTCATCTTTAAACAGGATGTGGCCAAGCACAAGTAAATGTGTGCCATTTAAAACTCACTTCAGGAGGAGGCAAACTACATTTAAGCTGGACAAAAGAGCTTTCAGCAGTATGAAGAAATGGGGTGTTAAGGATATCTAGAAATAACCCCGCAGGAATAAATAGAGAGGTGTTATAAAAAGGTCAGGACAAGCACTGCAAATTTTGGCAAGTAATGTGAACACTGCAGTGATGGTTTACTTTCTCCTCTAAAAGGTGCAAGAGGACAAGATAAACAGAGAACGATCAAGATAATCCAGATATCCCTTAAACTGGGTATTCCACACACCACAAGAAACTCTGTCTCTGAATCGAGTCTTCCATCTGGGGGTGGGGAGGAAGTGCAGAACAGGTTTTCCCAGTGAAATCAGTGAAAGACAGAGGCAGCACAGCCCCCTCAGAGCTGTGACGTGTTATTGTGCACCACACAACTCACACTAAATCACAGTGGTTGTAGATCCAGGCAGAATCAGATTTTCCAGCCAATTTGCTGAATATGATTACTTGCTGTCTCTTATTGTTGATTAGATGAATCACCATGACTGTGAAGATCTTTGCAACACCATCCCCAGCAGAGCAACTACTTACACTCAAAATATTCCTGCTGTCACTCATTGTAAGAGTTCACAAACTTCTATTTAACAGAGAAATCACTCGGGCCTCCACTGAAATAAATGTAAGGTTTACAAGACAACATCAGCTTGCTTGCTTTCCTTTTGCCCCAATCCGAAGCACAGCTCCACGGTGCTGACCAACCTTTTCCAGTTTGGGCTTCCAGACATGGGTCAGGATTTCATGAAATTGCAGAATGGGTTAGAAAGACTCTAAAGCTCATCTTGTTCCAAACCCCTACTATGGGGTAATTCCACTATCTCAGGTTGCTCCAAGCCCTGTCCAACCTGGCCTTGAACTCTTCCAGGGATGGAGCAGCCACAGCTTCTCCGGGCACCCTGTGCCAGGGCCTCCCCACCCTCACAGGGAGGAATTTCTCCCTAATATCCCATCTAACGCTGCCAGGTTGGATAACGCGGTCACTCTCCTGTCTCTGCCAGCTCACACCGGCTCCCCACACCCCTCTGTGCCCTCTTCACCAGCCGGGACGCCTCCTGGTCTCCTTCCACTTAATCCCTCCTGAGAGAAGCCCTGTCCCCAAGGAGAACTCGCTGTACGAGAGGCTCGGGTGCTCACTCGAGGGCAGGGGCGGCCGCCAGCGGTGGGAGCCGGGCCCGGGGTCCCCTCGGAGGAAACTTACAGGAAAGATGGTAACAGACTACTTCCAGAACAGGTAGTGAGAAAGCAAAGTAGAATGGCTACAAATTAAAAGAGGGGAAACTTAGGTTGGATACTGGGAAGAAATTCCTCCCTGTGAGGGTGGGGAAACCCTGGCACAGGGTGCCCAGAGAAGCTGTGGCTGCCCCATCCCTGGAAGGGTCCAAGGCCAGGTTGGACAGGGCTTGGAGCAACCTGGGCTAGTGGAAGGTGTCCCTGCCCATGGCAGGGGCTGGAACGAGACGATCTTTAGGATCCCTCCCAGCCCAAACCACTCCACGGCTCTATAATTCTATACACCCACCGTCCCGCCACAGCGCGGCCCCGAGGCGGCAGCGACCCCGCCGCCATCCCGGCCTGCCTCAGCCAGGCCCCTCAGCGTGGCCCCACCGCACAAAGGCCGCTGTGCAGGCGGTGGGTGGGGGGAAGACGGGAGGGCACCCACCTGGTCGGCGAAGTCCTCGGCGGTGTTCATAATGTCGTTGTGGCCCATGGCGGGGCCCGGGCTAGCTCTGGGCGGGCGGGGCGGTGGCGGGGCTGGGCCGCGCTCGGTGCAGGCGCTGCCACGTCGGACGGGCCGGGCCTTGAAGGCGCCGCCGCGCCGGCGCGCGGGGGGCGGGGCCTCCCCGCCGGGAACGCCCCCGACACGCCCCCCCGACACGCCCCTCGGCGCTCCTGAGGCGGGGGGGGGTCTGACCCCTCAGGGCCGCTGCCCCGCGGGAGGCCGGGTTATGTCCCCACCATGGAAAAATACGAGGTGCTGCCCCCAGGCTCAAGTTCATCCCGGCGATAAGCGGGTGGCTGCAGCGTTGTGGGGGTATAGGTGGTGCTGGAGGGGTCTGTGACCAGGGCAGGGGCTGTGAGTACCCTTGGGAAGTGGTGTAAGTAGCTTTGAGTGGATTAAGTGATGCTGGAGGGGTTTCTGAGGGGTACATGGCCCTGGGGAATGGTGTTGGTACCCCTGGGAGCAGCACACAACCATAGGAGGTGAAGGTTGAGTGGCCCTGGGGGGGTTATGGGGTCCTGGAGGGGGGGTGGATGGTCCTGGGGGCGTGTTCAGCACGTCCTGAAGACGAGGGAAGGGAAGGCCTGTGTTCCTCTCAGGAGCTGGGGTGAAGGTGGGGGTGTCCCTAGTCCTGCCATGGGAACCTGGAGGTGTTCCCTGTTTGGAAGGTTTCCATGGAAAAGTGAATGGAAAGGTTTTTTTGCCTCGGTTGTTCTGCCCTAGCTGAGCAGGTGCTCTGGGTGTGTCCTGTGCTCGGCAGGTGCTGGAGCAGCTCCAGCCCGGGGCACTGGGCACGATGCTGGCAGCTCAACTGAAAACAGACAAGGGTGCCCAGAAGAAATATGCAATAAAGCAGGTGAGCAGGCGGTTGCTATGAAAACAAGAATTGGGCATGTTTATTGTCTCCAAGGGCACCATGATAGCAGCAGGAGACCCATGCTGGGCAGCTCAGCTGCTGGGTAAGGGTAGGGTTGCTCCTTACTGTGCTGCTTTTTGGGAAAATGGAAGATTCAGATCAGTTTACTGGAATGTTGAGGCTCAAATGGTGGAAAGGGCAGCAGCCTAGTTAGGACCCCTCAGTGTTCTCAGCTCACTGCTGCCCTGACAGTGCAGAAGCACTGTCTGTCACACACGTATTTCAGCTCTGTCTTACCCATCTCTTGACACCAAAACTGCCCCAAACTTTAGAGATTTGACCTATCATTGTAGTTTTATGTCATTTGCAGTCCAGTCACCTTGATAAGAGTGTTTTGGTTTGAAGTTCCCTGGCATTTCTGTCACATCCATGTCTTTTGTTTGGTGCAGGTTGAATGCATTGACCAACATCAAGCAAATGCGGCCTTGAAGGAGGTATTGGTGCAGTCTTTTCTTTACTACTTAACTTACAAAGACCAAAGTCTTGATAGAACCAAGTCTACAAGGATTAGCTGAGTAAATAATAAGTAAATCAGGTAGGACTATTTGTGAGGTGTGCTCTCTGCCCTCTGCTTGGGCTCAAGCCAGGGTTTTGTATTAATTGCTCTTATTTTTGAATATATAAATTCAAATGGACAGCTCTTCTCAGAGGATAGTTCTTTCTCAGAATTTTTATTTGTTTTGTGAAGCCAAAGAACAAAATTCATCATTTTGGCCTTTAAGCTGTAGGAGAACCTTGGTCTGTTTGTAGTTTATTATTAATAACTTGATGTCTAGATAACATATTTCATGATACGTTCATTTGTCAGAGTTGGACTTTTTTATTGTGAATGGTTTTCTCCTTTGTTGTACTTTTTTTTGTTGTTGTTTTTGGTGCAAACTCGTTGCAATGCCTTGAATAAGAAGCATCAGATATACTCTTAAAATACCAAAAATATTTTCAATAAAATATGTGGAATAGCACATGATGGATGAGTCTCCCAGTGCCCAGTATGCACAGCATTTGGAGTTGGAAAAGGAGGAGAATAAATGTTTGTGCAGATGTTTTATCCTGGTCAGAGAGGTGACCTCTTTCTGTACCAAATATGGCATTACCAGTAAAACTTGATCAAATTTTTCTGTTGAAATAAATATTGAAATACATCTATTAAAATAAATGCAGTTGTGCCATCCAGGAGCGTGGTTCTTTTTAGTTTTTCTGTTGTGCTTGTACAGCCACAAACACAACTACAGGAGAGTAACCTAAATTCTTTATATCTTTCACATAATCAGCAAATTTGCTGAAGTGATTAGGATTTGATAGAGCCCTGCACGGAAACCACCTTCAAGGAGATAAAAATCTCTTGTGCTATTGTATTTGCTGAGGTTCAAGCTTGCAGGGAGGTTACAGGAAATAATGGCTGCACTTGAAAAATCATTCTGACTTATATTCTAAGAAATGTTTTCAAGTTTGGATGTCAGGAGCTCAAGAAGGGGGTGGTTCACACATCATCTTCCTGTGGATCAGTTTGTACCTTTGAATCTCACAAGGCTGTTGCAGCAGTGAGTAGAGTCTGGGTGAAATATTTTCCTTCTTTCCACATTTGTGTATGTAAATATTTAACAGAGCTTGCACTTTGGAAGAGTTTGATCAGAAATGTGACATAAAGAAGTGAGGAACTGGCTTTGGGTTATTATTTATGGTCCTGTTAAAGGGAAGGACTGTGTAGCTATAGAAAGCTGTCTCTATTTTATCTTTCTTTTTCTATGCAGGCAATGGATTTGCTAAAACTCCGCCACCCTAACATCTGTACTTACAAGGAATTGTTTATGACTTGGAATAATGAGGTGAGAATGGAGCAGGATTGGTTAAACTGGAATGTGTGGTTTATACTCTAGGCACATGAGCATATTCACAGATTTAAATTTGGGGTCATTGGGGTGAGATGCTAAAAAAGTTTTTTTTAATTTAAAACAATCCTGATTTTTTTTTTTTTTGGCTCCTGAATACACACACTAAAAACCTGTGAATATGTATGGATTGGAGCCCATCACATGGCAGACTCACAGTTCTGATCAGAATTAGTGTGCAATTCTGATTTTCACACCAGCATGAAAACCCTTCTATAGGGGACCATAAGAAGCTGAAAGCCCTGACTCATTTGCAGATTTTCTTCAGTGCTTGGACAGAATCTTTGATGATTTTATGGACGTATAATTGATTTGAATCATCCTATAGAGCTTCAGATAAGATGCTTGATAGTTGTGGTTTGTTTTATGTGCTAAAACAATGAGCATACTGTGTTTTAATGGAAGAAATTAAATATTGTCTCTTTTGTGAGACAATAATCATCTCAGAACCCTTTTGTACTGTGAACATCACACTCACCAGTCTGGTTTTGTCTTTCTTACCTGCAAACAATTCAGTGATTTTGGTGCAATGTTTTATTGCAGGTCTCATCTCTGTTCCTCTGCCTGGTAATGCAGCACTCAGGCCAAGGAGATCTTTCAGCTCTAATCAAGGAAAAGAGGCAGAAGTCAGAAAAGATAACAGACATGGTAAAAAGTACAGAAGAGGCATCTGTTTGAACTGAGAGATTTGTTGCTATTATGGTATTCCTTCTTTCTGAAAATCCTCCCTAAAAAAATCCTCAAAGCACAGGAGGGTGGTTTTGGAAACTCACTTCTGAAAGATATTTGAAAGTTACTCTTTCATGTCTATTTCCCTCCACAGGTGGTTCAGAAGTTCCTGGGACAGATGGTGGATGCTTTGTTTTACATACACAAACAAAATATTTGGCACAGGTGAGCAGAAATCTTGTTCTCTTTGTCTGACAGGCCCTCATTCTTTACAGTGTCAGTTCAGCACAGTGCTCAGAGGCAGAGAATTTTACTCTTCCAAAAGAAGAAGTAGGGAGTAGAAATTCCAGACTTTAGATTAGGTTTTTTTTACTTCCAAAGTTACTTATTTCCTGAGTTTTGTCTGGAATACTCATTTGACTGAGGTGCTATCTCTTGGTTTTTTGTTGGGTTTTTTTTTAATGTTTAAAAATTGTCCGTCCATCTCTGTAAATGCTCACATTTTGCTGGCTGTGATGGACAAAGTTTGCATATCTAAGTAGGAGACAGCCCTTGCATTCCATGCTCAGATAAATTTGTGTCCCAAGCACAAATTTTAAAGTATTTAGAGAGGAAAGTAATTGTATTTTGGTTGATTAACACTTGTATATTTAAAAAAAAAACCAAAAACAAACAACAAAACCCAAACAAAAAATGTCCAAATTGATTTCCACTCAAAAAGCCCACTACAAAAACCAACCCAACCCTTCTGAGGGCTAAGATGCAGGGAATTGGTAATTATATGTCATTAGACTCTAATTTCACAGGCTGACAGGAAATATTTGTGTTGCAGAAATCTCAAGCCATCAAACATCCTTGTGACTGGTGAAGCATCCTTCATGCTAAGTGACTTCAGTACTGAAACACTTATGAAAGATGAGCTGAAATGGAAAATAAGAGTGGAAGAAGGTAGATATTTGTTTTGCTAGTTTTTCTTTTCTACTGGATTTTTAAAAGATTTCAGTTCTGGTGGATATTTTTAGTCCTCAGAGAAAAATTAGGAAAGAGGGGAAAGTTGTCTTCCCTCTCCTTTCTCTGCATTTGTCTTCTAAATAGGATTTTCATAGGCAGTTGTCTGCAGCATGAATCGTGTTCACAAGTGAAAAATGTAGATGTGTGTGTGAGTTTCTGCAATCAGTACAGTTGGAATCCTCTTTAGCTTTGTCCTCAGGAACATCTTAGAAAAATGTTCATTAGTTACCGTGTGTTTTGTAGTTTTTGGAAGCACAATGTCAGCAATGTCACCATATGATTCCTCTTTCTACAGAAAGCAAGTCTTGGATGGCTCCAGAAACATTTGGATTTTCTTTCACTGAGAAGTCTGACATCTGGTCTCTGGGCTGTGTCCTCCTTGATATGATGAGCTGCTTTGTTCTGAATGTGTGTAAGAGTGATTCATTAGGGATTTAAAGGTTCCTGGGCTCATCAGGATATCTGGGAGTGTGTGAGAGCTCTCTGACACTGTGTTCTTCCCAGGCAGAAGAGATAAATTCCTTGCTGCAGGATATCAGAGGGGACAGCAGCTGCCTTGTGGAAGTCCTGAACCTGGTGCAGGATGGAGAAAACAGCTATTTGCCTTTCTTTCCAATTTTATTGATGATGCTACAGATTGAACCCAGCATGAGACCCACAGCAAGGTGAGTTCTGGCTGCCTTTTCTTGATTTATTTTGTCCCAAACCCCTCCTATTTCTACAAATTGGGAACGTTAACTGCTGTTGGAAAGGATTAACACTGCTTATCTTCTTGTCTTAACAAATTGAGTTATTAAAGATGTTATGTTCATTCAGAGTGGACACTGAGATGCACAGATGTCCCTTTTTGCAGTTATATTATAAATTCATGTTATACACAATTTTATGAGCCTGAACTTGATACCTAAGGATGGCTTGTGCAATATGAGCTCTTCTTGAGCTGTTTTAATGTAAAATATTTAAGTTCTGTCAAAAATAATCTACTCTAGAAGTAATATTAGAATTTTTATATCAAAATGAAACAATGCCTGTAGATTTTTTTCTTTTCTAACTTACCAGTTCTAACTCACTGGTGCTACTTTTATCTCGAAATTCTAGGGATCTGGTCACTATTCCACTTATTGAGAAATGCCTGATTTTTGCTGGTGACACCTCAATAAAACTGAAGAAGTCTCTGCTTCCCACAATAACAGATTTGCTCTTTCAGGGAGGAGTTGAAAGTGTTCTAGGTAATAAGAAGAATAAGATTAATGTAAAGGTGATTTTCATAGGAAATAGACCCTTCCAGTCAGGATGTATTCTACTTGGAAATAAATTTTTGGATGGTCATTTTAGTTGAAATAAAATATTCTTTGGAGCAAGGATCACTATTCAGCTTTTTCTCTAAATTCCTAAGATTCTCAGCCATTCCTACTGCAAAAGTTGTATGAAAAGTTTATGAGGTCATTCCTCATAAAATTTGAGAGCTCCACTTATTTTGTTTGCATTGTAACATGTTTGCTAATTTATGCCACAAAGGATCTGCTCCATTATTTTCCTTTTAAGTAAGGAAAATGTTCTTTTAATCTGAAAAGTCTATTGGAATAATGCATTTAAAGCTCCTATCCCTGCTCTGGTTTAATATTCCAACAGGTCCCAAATATATGTATATAATGCCAAATATGTTATGAATCATAACACTTTGTAATACTGAAATGTTTAATGAGTTGGGGGGGAAGGTTTTCTCTTTTCTACAATCCCAAATTTCATTATTTTCATTCGTATGAATTCACATCTTGCACAAAACAGAGACAATTTGTGTAACTGTTTGTGTGGAATGGTTGGAAGAATTTCCTTGGTTTCTCAGAATTCATGCAGGCTTTCTGGGATATTGAAGAAGTCCAGACTAAAGGCATTCAGCACCTTGCCAGATTCGTAAGGGATAAAAGTGGTAAGACACTGTTTGATCACTTTATTTATTTATCTATTCTTCTTCCTTACATTTTGAGATAATAGGAAGATGAAAACATTTCTAATGTCCATAAATGAGAATGAAATTGCACTCTTCCTATTTCTCCAGACCAGGAGCTGGTGAGATTGTGTTAGTTTTTATTCTGTACATGCTTTTGTTAACCAGCAGAGGAGTTGTACTGGATAAGAAAAATGGGTACTGGGGAAAAAAAACCTGTGGTATTTGAATTGGCAACAAAGTGACATTTCAGGAAGGTAATTTCCAGGAGTCCTGGGATGATCTGAGGGTTATTGGTGGAGCTGCAGAGCTGGCAAAGCAAAAGGAAGCTACACATGGCTAATTCCTGTGTGTCTGGTAAAGATGTGAGGGTAAAAACTGTGTATTTTCTCCCAGAAACTGTATATTTTTGAAAATAAGGTTTCAGATCAAGGTTAATTATTCAAAGCACTGTGTAAAATCATTTATAAAATTCTCTGTCCTTTGATAGTATTTTAATGCTGGCATTGGCTTGTGATGTTAAAACTCAGGGTTATTCTTAGCTTTAATTGACAGGAGACATTTCCCACACAGATTAAAACAATTCATTCTGTTTTGTTCTCTTTGATTCAGGAATCTTTTCTCAAAAATTTTCTTTCCCCCACAGCATTCCCCCATCTGCTAACATGCACAGAAGTGATCACTCTTGCCATGAAGACTCACGTAGATTCTCTGGATTTACAAGTACAAAGCTGCACTTTAATGCTCGAAATTCTTACTCAAGGTACAATTTTAAGACTTCCTCCTTCTGCTGGGTCTTGTAAAGATTACTGAACCCATTATCTACTCCATTAACAATTTTAATTAATTTAAAGAACTGAAGGAAGTTAAGCAGCTTTCCAAATTCTCATGGCCTTCCTTCAGGGCTGGCATACAGGAATTATGTATTAAGAGTTAATTTGAAATATAGGTACTGGTCTTGTCCAACCAAGTTTGTTTTCATGTCATGTAGAGTGTTGCTAGAGGGCATAAATAAGACTCTTACTGTTTTGATGTTTAAATTTTAAGCCATAAAAGTGGTTTGGGGTCTCTAGTGTGGTCTATGCTTTTCACTTTCATGGAAATTTACCCCAAAACCACCTAATGATACAAGCTTCAAAATACTAAGAATTGAATTTCAGAAAATGAAAGTTTAAAGTAAATTTTGCTTATTTTATGTGAAGAAATGCTGTTAATTGAATGTTTTCCTGTGCTGATTGCAGGGAAGGGGAGGTCCAGATTTCATTCAAAACCACTGAAATCTTTGTTCTATTCCAATGTTTGGCAGCTCTGGAACAGGGGGTGATGATGGCCCTGGATGAGAAAGTGGCCAGCTGCCTGTTACACACAGTGAGAAAACATTCTGAAAATGAAGAGTTCCTTTCAATGCTCTGCACATTATTGATGATGGTTGCAGCCAGTGGTGGGTCACCTTGCTCATTCTTTGGGGAATATTAATTTATTTTTACTTTTTGAAACAAATACAGGATACAGTGCAGAACTTGTGACTTCACTGACTGGTGTGGATGGCTGTGGGTAATCATTAATTAATAGTGGTGATATTAATAAGATTGACCAGATATTGGTAACACCCTGAAAGTTTAAGATATAATACTGAGGCTTCAGGGATTTACAAGACCACTCTAATAGATACAATTCTGTATTTCTTCTTGGCTTGGAAACAAGTACAAACTCTGCAAAGAGTGCTTGAGAAAATGAAGGCATAAAACCTGAATTCTGTTTTGGACTGTGCCATGATGAATTGACACCATTCTCTCTAACTTCTCTACTTTGTTTTCTTCTGAACTTGTAATTGCTAAGTGTTTATAATATTTTTAGTTGTTTTCAGTGTCAGTTCAACAGTCATCAAAGACTGCTTTTAGAAATGGTTACAGTAGGACTTAGTAGCAAGGGGGAAATCTTCCCAAAAACATATTACAAAGGGTCACATCTAAGACCAGACTATTTTTATCCAGTGTTTCCTAATTCTGAAGCTTAGTTTGAATCACTAAAATAGAAGGTGAAAAATTGTAATTTACACCCTCAGTTCCTTTCCTGCTCTGTGAATTCCAAGTCCGTGAGGAAAAAGGATGGCCAAGCATCCATTTGAAAGGATTAGCTATGTTAAGTGCATCTTGTTAAAGAATTCAGTCTGTTCTCTTGCTTCCTTTTGTCCAGCTGATGGGTTCATGTTACCAGTCTGTTCTCTCAGTTTATACACGGTTAGTGCTTGCCTGTTCTGAGGCCAGTGAGTGGGACAAAAATACCAGATTCTATAGAATTTCTGTGGTTTTCAGAAGTAGCTGTGGAGAACCTAAGGAAAGTTGGAATCCTTCCAGACCTTCTGTCAATTTTAAGACGCTTTCTTCATAATGACAAGATCTGCTTCTCTTGCTGTGCTGTTCTCTGGAGCTTGACTGTGAGTGGTGAGTAGAACACAGTGAGTATTGTGCCTGCACTCATGTGACTGAAGGGCAGCAAGTGTTGAGCCTAACTGAGTTCAGACATTCCTGTCACTGGGATTGGATTTTCTCCCATTCTTCTTCCAGGGAGCTGAAATGAGATGAGCTTTAAGATTCCTTCCAATCCAAACCAATCTGATTTTGTGATTCCGGAGAGTTGTTTCCACAGCTCTGCTACAATCACTTTGAGATCCAGAGTTAAATTAGATAAAAATTAATGCAGAGTTTTTTAACAACCCATTATGTGATAAGTGTCAAATTTGAGCTGTTCAGGGCAAGATGTGACCTGATTTTATATTCACTGATTTGTTTCTGTAGAGGTCTGTGGTGTTCTGATCATCACGGAAGGCTGGAAGCACAGATTGTGCAGTTTCACCTGGTGTGTTTTATTCCCTCTGTGCAGCAAATTACCCGTTGGATTTATAGGACAGCTGAATCTCCATCCTGCAGCCCAGATTCTGTCAAAACTGTGGTTATTTCTGGAGGTTTCTTGCTGTGATCCCTATGCATAATTTAAATGACAAAGAACAGTAGTTCCTGCAGAAGTTCAGCTTTCTCCAATAAGCAGAATTATTTATTAGTCCTGTAGCACTTGGTTTGCTTCTGTACATTTTTGATTCCTTTCCTCTGCTGCCCTCCAGACTAAAACAATGTTGCCTTATTCCAATGCCAACACCCATTAAGGTTTTACTGATATAATTTGACATACAATGACATCGTGACTTCATTAAATAACTCTGCCTGGTGCATTTCCTTTCTGTTAAGGTAATTCAGAGAATAATGCAGACCAAGAAGTGCTGGAAAGTGCTCTCCCTGTCACCTGTGCAGTGCTTCGGAGACACCTCCAGAATGGAGTCGTTGCAGAGTCTGCCTGCTCGGCCCTGTGGGCACTGGCACTCCAAGGTGTGTGTTCCCAGCCTCCCTGTCCCTTGGGCATGGAAAAGGCTGGGGTGTCTGTGTGTCAGTGGTGATCCTGCAATCCAGGCTGCTTGGCTGGAGGAGGCTCTGCAGATGGCAGCAGAGTTAGGAACTTGCATCCTCTCTGGGTCACTCTTCCTGCACTTGCTCTGGGACTCCCTAATGAAGCCATTTTTCATGAGCTGAAGCAATTAAATCACCAGATACTGCTAATGGGGACTCCACTGCTGGGCAGCTAATTTCCTATGTTGATTTGGAACAGTGTTTCATGTTAAAAAAGAAATATTCTCTTTCATTATAATTTGCACTAAGGAAACCATCCTTGCTACTCTCTTATGTGTGCCTCATGCAATATTATCATATTTACCTACTGCCTGCCCTTGTGCCATTGTTCCACTGGGAAAAGCTGAGCAAAACACCCTCAGTAATCTCATTTCTATTCCCCATCATCAAAGTAAGTTGAGTATTCAGGACTCTTATTCTTTTGGCCTGGAGGATATTGAAATTTTGTGCTTTTTTGTGTGTTTTGTTTCTTTTCTGTAAAGGTTGCTTAACTGACAGTGACTATGAGCCCACAGCAGCACTTTTGCTGGATGCACTCAGGATGAACCCAGAAAGAGCAGTGCTGGTGAAGAATGGCTGCCTGGCATTAGCCAGCCTTGTGAGGCTCTCAGGTAACATTCAGCAGTTCTGCTTTTATTAATTATCAATCAGCTCCACCAACATGGGAACAATCATTAAAATCATTTCTGTCCTGCATGACAGTATCAGCTGCGTATCTGGTGTTCTACTTGTTCCCAAATATGCTTCAAAATAGTTTTTAGGAAGACTGAAAATAATGGGCACAACTTCCTGAAAATGACATGTGCCAGCTGGTGAAGGGATGGGAAGCAGATCCTGCAGTCTGCAGCTACAATGAGCTGTGTTTGTCTTCCTTGCAGAAACTGCAGCTTTGGCAATTCTGCTGGACTCAAAAGGCAGTGGAATAGAGCTAATCAAAGATGAATATCACCTTCACTTCGATGAGCCAGGGGTGGCAGAAGCTCTGTGCCTGCTGATGAGTGAGATGGTTCAGTATGGTGAGATGGCTGCTGCTGTCACTTTTGTTGAGTGTCCTCTTCTCTCCCAACCCCAAAACCAGTAAAACCCAAGAGCAGCTCAGGGACATGTTAGCTGCTCTCAGGAAAGATTTACATTGTGTCTGAGAGAGTTCCAATTCTTCCTCCTGAGAATTCACTCCATACCACTCTGATGGTAAAACATTTTAACTTAATCTCATTTTGCCTCTTCCTTGTGTGGCTCTGTCCTCTCCCTGTGCTCCTTTAGCTCCTGCTCTGCTGGCACTTGTGCTATAACCATAAATTTTCTTGTCAATTGGCACTGCAGATGAAGTTATGCTGGATATGAGGTCCCAGAAAATGGAAAAGCTGCTGTCTGAAATAAAACTCCAGTTTCCATTTAGCACGGTATGGAGAAGTCTCTGTGACAATAAAGTATATCAGTATATTATTTCTAGTGAGAGATGTGATCATAGTGCAGAAATTTAGAGAATTAGCTGCATGTGGAGTGAAGAGTGAGCTTGTAAGGGTGGTTCTAACTACTGAGAGCAAGTGGTTGAAAGTTGTTTTTCTTGTTATTAATGCTGAAATTTTTAAAGATTATGTTCTGGTCTCTTGCAACATTACATTAATTTATTACAGTCCTTGTGCTAAACCAGGCTAAAGTTTACAGGAATAAAGCCATAAGTGCATTATATCTAATTTATTTTTGGTTTGGAAGTGGCATCATTAACAAATAAACAAAAAAACAACAAAAACCTTCTGTCAGTTTGTGGGAAGATTTAATTTACATTAAATTTCACCAAGTGGTCACACTGGAAAAAGGGAAAAAACAGCAAAGTCATCAGAGCTATTTAATGTGTTACATTAATATTTCTTTTGCAATAGCTTGCTGGCAAGAAACCAATAATTAGGTTTGTTCATCAAGCAAATAAAACTGGTTAGTCTTAATTTTGGTGATTTTAGTTACTTATTTACAGAATTGTTTTCAAAGACAGTTACAAACTGTTCTCCAGGTTCTCCTGCAGGTATTGCCTGCACCCCTTCAATGAACACAGCAGTCACAAGGTAGCGCAGAAAAAAATAATCACAGAAGGGGAGAAAGGTCCCTCTCCTGTTGTAACAACAGCAGCCACTTCAAAGACCTATGTTAGACACTTTATTTTTATTAATAAATGAGTACAAAAATAAGTGAAGGAACAAGGTGATCTTCTTCTTTTTGACAATTCCCACATTTCTCTCCAGGAGATTCAGACCCTGGTGGGTGCAACACTTTTGAAACTGAGGAAGGAAAAACGCTTTGTCTGAGAACAAGACTTGGCTACTGCTGGATACAAAAGCCTGGATCCTCCATTTGAAGATTCTTCACACCAGAAAAAAAGAATATTGGGCTATTACTAATATATAAACAGGCATTTACTGCTGGTTTAGGTACCACAACTGTGTAACTAACAGCAATAATTAAGAATTCACCTTGTAGCAGACCTCACTTTGTGGACCTCAACATACTTGAAATAAAGATTTTAATCCTCGGAGTTTTGACAAAGCAATGACAGTTTATTCCTTCATCTATCATAATTTAATTTTTTTTTACTTATTCAGTGTCTATTTCTGTTGAAGAAATTTAACTGATGAAGTTCTTCCCAACTGTAGGCATTTGTTACAAAGGTTGTTTGAACACAGTAGGAGGCATCAGCATCAGGGATCATCCAGAGGGATAGCAGCAGCATTCCTGTATCTCCAGGTTATTGCAGATTGTCTTTGGATTGATTTTATGAAGTAGCTGCTGTCAGTTCTGACTTATCTCTAAATTTGGAATGTGACATCAAACCAGCAAATGCTGCAGATGAAAGATTCTACCCTGTTTTTTTAAGTTTTACATTTTTTTTTGTTACTTTGTTTCTAACAGCAGCTTCCCATTTCTTTTTCTCCAAGGTATAAAGTCTCATAGCTGCTTGTGCATCCTGGATCTGAAAGAGAACAGACCAGACAGGGATGTGAGATAGTAAGCAGCTAAATCTTCCATCATTTTAATATATCCTTCCAATTAACATTTCATGATTTCTTTTTACATTTAGGCTCTGTGCCTAGTGAAAGGGATAAATGGTATATTTGGAGTCCAGGGCCCACCACAATGCTCTGCATTTCTGATTGTTACCTGGAAAGTCACAATGACAAAATTCTCTTGACACAGGATCTATGAGCTCCCCTCCCAGTTTTGCTTCCCCAGTTCATTCATCTCTTCCCTTCTCCTGCCCACTGAAATAAAGGACCTGCTGAGGTTCAGCTGTAGCCTCTCCCACTGTTTATCCATCCTGCCACAGTGCAACAGTGCAGAATGCTGCTTTTAGGGTAAACAGATCTTAATCATTACCTTTTCCCCTGGGAATTTTAGAATAACCATAATTCAGAATTAAGCGTTGACTTGTACAAAAGTTGTTTATGAAATGAGGGAAGAGTGAGCAAGCTTAGATGACAATCTCAGTGCTGCTGAGTTTCACTGGGATGAAGACACAGCATTCTGGGCTCAATCCAGAACCCAGAGCTGGGTGTTCTGAGGGGGCACCTACCGAGCAGTGCTCTGCTGTCTGCACCTGAACATTGAGCAGCCTCTCACACAGCAGCTTCAGGGATGGCCTGGAACTCTAGAGACAGAAAAGATCATAAACCATGCTGTCCCACAGGACTTGAAATAACAGAGATGGGTGGATATCAAAATATTATGTTCCTCAAAGAAGAGCACATCTTAGCCTCTGCTAGTGAAATATCAGGAATAATTAATGAATTATGATATTTGTGCGTGCATAGGTAGGAAAGAAGGAACAGGGTCAGGTAAAAGCAAGCACAGGAGTGAGTCAGCATCTCTGGAGTCCGTTAATTGAGCATCTTCCCAACAGTCTCTTACCTTGACTCTCTGTTTGAAAGGTTTGTATCTCTGTGTGTCTCTGATCTTCTTCTGAGGATGATCAAGAAGTAGAACCTAGAAGAAATCACATTTTCAGTCTAAAATGTGTTATTGCCTGAAACTTTACAGAGCTGCATGTGCAGCTGCCTGTTTCCTCCCATCCATTTTAAGAGACACTTTAAACCCATGAAAGGACAAGACCCAGCTCATACAGACATGGGCTGGATTCAGGACCAGTTTCCAGGAGCTCAGGTGTGTTCCCTTGATCCAGAATGATGTATTAGAAACTTCATTTTCAAGGTACCTTTAGATCATTCTGTAAGGCGTGGCCAACTAAAATCCTTCCCTTCAGGATCTCAGCCACCTCCTTCTGAACCATTTTGAAGTCTTCACCTAAAAATGCCACACAAGAAAACACTTTCCATGAACAAACACTTCATCTTTTCTGGGAAGTAACTGTATCCTTGGGACTGTAGTTATTGTACAGTACACTCAATCCCTGCTAGAACATAAGAGAATTCCATAAAGAGCACAGCATGAAAAGGGAATTATTTTTTTTTTTAATACCATACTCCACCAGCTAATTTCTTCAAGGGTGTTAGTGATCACTGTATAAAAGCACTTCTTCCTACAATTTTTCTTAGCATTAAGGTTAACTTAAATCTCAGCATTTTGTTTTCCCAAATTAAGTTTCAAACTGTTCCAAGCTCAGCCAATGAGGCTTCTGTGACAATACATGGAATTCTCCCTCTTTAAAAATCCTTCTGGAGGAAACCCCTTTACCTGTGTTTAAATTCTGAGGCCGTATGCCACTGACAGCTGTCCTGTAGTCTGTCACCTTCTCTGTGGGCTTGACATACTTGTCATAAACGCACTTCCCAAACTGGTTGACGATGGACACCCGAGCCAGGATGCTGTCCTCGCCCTTGGGGCCCACCCCCACCATCTCACAGTCCATGGCCACAGCTCGGGTCAGCCTGAAAGGCAAAGGCACAGCTTGGGGACACCTCTGCAGGGCCCAGCTGGAGCTGACAAGGTTCACACCTTGACTTGGACAGGGCAAACCTGGCAGCAGATGCAGGGAGCTCACTGCTCACTGACACCTCTGATGCCATCCTTCCCCCTGGAATGTCACTCACCCATCAAAAGCCTTTTCCTTAACCAGCACCTGCTCCACAGACTGGGATTGCTCTGTTTCAAGTCCCAGGTTCCTTCTGGCAATTTCTGCTGCTTCAGGTCCTATTGCTGCTTCAATATCTTTTGGATCAACGTCATCAAACCAGATGTCAGCCCTGGAACAGATTTAATTACATTTAACAAGCAATCTGATGTCTGTTGTACAAAAAGTGTGTTTACTTTTTAAAGCAAGAGATAAACCCTGTTAAAATTAAGACTATGACTAGCACCTCTGCAGGTTTCTTGCTGTGTCTGAGGAGTAGGGGCAAAATGTGTCTCATTTCTTTCAGAATTTAGTCTGGAAAAGTGAAGCTGTTTTGAATGTACCTCTCAGTGCTCCTCCCAAAATAAATATTCACATCCAGGGCTGCTGCCTGAAATACTCACTCTTTGGGCTGCTGCTCCACGTGTTCCTCAGCTTTCCTCCTCTTATGTTTCAGCTCATCCTTCTCCTTCACAACAATGCCATTTTTCTTTTTTTCTTTGCAGCCTTTCCCATTCCTTTTGGTGCCATTTAAGTTCTTATTTGCTGTAACCCCCTTGGATTCTGGCTTGGCCAAAGGAGGATTTGCTTTAGCAGAACCATTGTCCATTTTATTTGTGGATTTGGCCTTTACCACATTCCCATTCCCATTGACTGCTGGGACTTCTGGGCTTTTGGCTGCTTTGAGTGGCTGCTTCTTTTTGGTGTTTGTTTGACCCGTAGAGATGGGCTTGTTGGAGTTATTTGCCTTTTGTTTCAGCAACTAAAATTACATAAAAAAAAAAAAAAGCCAAAAAGATAAAGTAAAAGAGCCTGGAAAAGAGAATTGTCCTTCCAGTACCTAAAAGGAGCCTTCAAGAAATGGGGGAGAGGGACTATTCACAAGAGCCTGGAATGACAGGACAAAGGGAATGACTTCAAACTGCCAGGGGGTAGGGTTAGATGGGATATTGGGAAGTTCTTCCCTGTGAGGGTGATGAGGCCCTGGCACAGGGTGCCCAGAGAAGCTGTGGCTGTCCCTGGATGCCTGGAAGTGTCCAAGGCCGGGTTAGACGGGGTTGGAGCAGCCTGGGACAGTGGAGGTGTCGCTGCCCCCACTCCGAGTTAACTCCAGCGTGGAGCTGCATTCAGGCACCGCCAGCATGGCCCCTGCTTCCCTGTCCCAGCTCCCCGGGGCTGTCTCCCGCTGCCCCCGCCGCATCCCCCGGTCCCCCTCACCTCCTGCAGCGCCTTCCAGTTGGAGGAGAACTCCTGGGGGTTGCGGGGGAGCCCCGCAGCCGTCATGCCGGGGCCTTTCGACGCGGCCGCCGCTTCCCCGAGGGCCTTCCTCTTTTTCCTCCTCTTCTTGCTCTTCCCGCGGGACGCGCCGCTCGGCCCCGCCGCCTGGGGCTCCGCAGGACTCTGCTTGGCCATGCGGGGGTCAGCGGGGTGGGACCGGGATCGGGATCGGGACCGGGATCGGAGGACAGCGAGTCCCAAGCGGGCCGGCGCTGCCGCAGGGGGACCGGCACAGCGCCGCGCCGCCCCGGCGGGGAACGCCGGCCTGCGCTTGGGTTCCGGGGCGGGGGGGAGCGGTTCCGGTGTTCCGGGGGGTCGCGGGGTGACCCCTCCACTCGGGTGTGTCCCCAGGGCCACACGGCCCCCGAGCCGGCCCTTGGTCTGCCGGGGCTGGCTCTGGAGAAGCCGCGGACATTGCGCAAGGGCGGCCGCGCTCCAGCTGCCGATGCGGCCCCCCGCGGCCCCGCTCCGAGCGTGTTTGCTCAAAGGCTGTTTGCTCAAAGGCTGTTTTTGCTCTTCCCTTCCGCTCCACGTGATGCCTTGGGCAGAAAACTCTTTCTGCTGGGCTCGGAGAGCGCGGTTCCTCCGGCATGACCGTCAGCTTGGCGCTGCGGGCGCTCGCCGTGCTCCCGCTGGGGCTGTGCTGGCTTCCTGAGGTGAGTCTGACCTCCTGCACGGCCCTTCCAGGAACGCTGCCCTGCTTCTCAGAAAAGCTAAAAAAAAAATTAAAAAAAACATAAAGAAAGAAAGAAAAAGGACAAGAGAGCACAAGGTTCTAAGCCAAACTCCGTCCGAGCTTGCTAATCACGAAGATAAAGCTGTTTTGTGCAGCCCGTGCTTAGCGCAGTGTAAACCTTGGCGCTGGGACTTGCTGAGCTGTTTGCTGACGTTCCTTCCACCTTCGGTCCAGCGAAGGGATAGTCTTGTGTCCATTTGTTTTTCGTGAAAAAAATGTAAAGCTCTTCTTCTTCTTGCAGAAATTCCTCGGTGCTCTGGATGCGGAAGGTGTTTTGTCTTACTTTGGAACCAGCTCAGTGCCTGATGGTATGCAGGGTTCAGTCCTTCCTCAGTTCGGAACGCGTCTGACAGCTGGTTCCTAATCCCGTGTGCTCGGCAGTTCTAACAACACTGAGTAACAATCCCTGATCTGGGCAGCATTTGGTGTTTCTGAGTCCCAGGGCAAGCGAGACAATCTGGGTTTCAGTGTGAGAGTGGATGAAGGGATGTGTCTGAATTTAAAATCCACTGAAGGAGATGTGTTCAATCTCTTTGCACATTTCTGCTGCAGTCCCCATTCTCTGTATTGGTGTTTTTCCATGAAATTAACAGATCTTCTGACAAAAGCTTTAGACTAAGGGTAACTTTAAAGACTTGTTAGTTTTGTTTTGTTTTGTTTTGTTTTGTTTTTTAATAAGTGTACAAAGAGGTTTGAATTCTGTATTGTTGGTAGTTCAGAATTAAGATATGTTTTGAAGTCTCAAATCCCTAAAGGAAGGGTGGTGTCTCCTTGTGAGTTCACCTAGTGCTCATCCCAGTGTCTTTGTCCCAATGTGATAATTCATTCCCACTCAGTAACAGTTAAAATCTGCAGGAACAAAACTGTCTCAGCCTTTTTTAGATGAACTGTTCTCCTTATTGAGACAGCAAAAGCTCCATTAAATTCAGTCCCAGTTTCTGTTGCATGTTCCCAGTCAGATTATCCTCACTTTGGAATACACAAAAGCACAGACATTCTCTAGCTGTTGACACCATGACCCCAAGAGGCCCCTGTTGTCCTCTGTAGGGTATTTTTCCTGGGGAAATAGGCCTTACGTTGGGTTTTTGTGTATCATTGTTTCTCATAACTGCTCCCCTGCTTCTGGTCTTGTCTCATTTCTTTCAGTACCTGAGTTTGTTGTGGCTGAGCCAACTTGCCCTTGTAAAGAAGAACATTTTGGGCTGAGGCCCTGTCGGGTCCAGCATTGCTCCATCCAGGCCTGGGGCCAGCTCTATGCCTTTGAATTCCTAGAGGAGCATGCCCTCCTTTCCTCCTCCTTTTTGAGCAGCCAGGTGGTGAACTCTTCCTTTGTTTTACTGAAGAGATTCCCAGAAAACTGCTTTGCAGGTGGAAAACCCCTGCAGCCTCCTGGGGCCAGGAGCAGAGTCACTTACTGTGGAGGGCAGCTGGTGAGTATGAGCTGAAAGAGCCTTCGGAGGGCGGCAGCTTGGTGCACCAAACGTGTGTGAACCGTCCACTGAATAAATCTTTGCCATCTCCATGGATAGCAAATATCTTTGGAATAACTCAGAGGTGGAATTTTATCTGCTTCAGCAAGGAGTCGTCACCGTGGGTGAGGGTGAGGAGATTCACATCAGGCCAGTCAGGAGCAAAGATGTAGCTCTGCTGAGGGACCTTGGCTTCTCCAGCCCCCACATCCTCTTCAAAAGTGCTGCAAGAGAGGCAAAGCCAGCCAGAGGTAACGGCCATGGGCAGGGAGCCCTCCTGGAAAAGCTGTCTCCTGGTGGTGGGATTGCTTCCATGGGCTCAGAGGAAAAATTTGTTTACAAATACACGACTGGGCTTGAAAATGTTTCTCACCTCAGCAAGGTCTGCCTTTGATGTGTGTGGTTGTTATTTATTTGTTGTAGCACAGGTGTGTTGTTAAAGCTGCTGACAGGTGAAAGACACCAACAGAAGTGGGAAAGCTGAGCAAGCCCCTGGAGAAGTGGACTTGCAACTGAGTTATTGCAGCCTTTGGGGAGAGGGAGTGATCTGTAGGACCTTTTATGGTGCATTTGAACCTCCTGGTGTCCCTTTGTGCTGTCTAGCAGGGTGGGCTCCTCCTCGCCTGCACAAGAGGGCTGAGGCAGCTGTCAAACATCTGGAGCTGATGGTGGTGGCAGGGCCAGATGTTTATTTGTACCACAAAGAGGACACGGAGCGATATGTCCTGGCCAACCTGAACATTGTGAGTGGCTTCTCTGTTTGGGATCCTGTCACAGGCAGGACCTCAGGGTGTTTGGGGTTACCTGTCCCTGGTACAGAGTTCATGTCAGGGCATTCCTCTGTGCTTCCCTGGGCATGAGATTCCCCAGATTCTCTTGTACAAGGAGCTACATGAGTAAAAGAAGATCTTAGAGGATTTAAAATCCATGTAGAAAATGTAGCTCCTAATTTCATTACTAATGTTGCAACTCGGGTAAAGAGTTTTCTCACCCTGTTGCTTTCAGTGGGATTAAGCTAAATCCACTGAATCAGTCTCATATTTTGCATTTCACTCTTATTTCTATTGCAGAATTGTCATGTCTCTTTTTTGCTATTATTAAGAATTTTTCTGTGTGTGTACTACAGAAAACTCTTTAGCATTCACTCTACCCTATGAAACATTTCATGCAGGTTCTTCTCGCTGCTTCAGAGTATCTGACAAATCCAACCACTTCTCATCTCCTGACAGATTTATTCACATTTGCAGTGCATATGTTAGTGTTGTAGTTACCTTTTAATGAGTGCAGCCCAGTTTTTGGGAGCAGGGAGTCCCCAAGGCCCTTTGTTTATTGAATCCTCTCTGTCTCTTCTCAGGGAGCAGAGCTGCTCAGAGATGCCTCACTGGGGGCTCATTTCAGAGTTCACCTCATGCAAATGCTGGTTTTGAGAGAACCTGAGGTAAGGGGAAGACTGAGTCTGAGTGTTGTCCAAGCCCAGAGCTGTTTGGAATGTGCCAACGTGTGCCTTCCCTCCAGGCAGAGGTGAACATCACAGCCAACATCACCTCCTCCCTCATCAGTGTCTGTGAGTGGAGCAAGAAGGTGAACCCCCAGAATGACTCTGACCCCCAGCATGCTGACATTGTCCTCTACATCACCAGGTGCTGAGCTCCCTGCCCTGGGAGGGATTGGGAAATAGGATTAGGTCGTTTTATTCAGTTCTGCTTGTCTGAGGACATTTGGATTTTTTAATGTGGAATCATCATAAAATTTGAGCAGTGGGCACCCATGTCAAAAGAAAAGTTAGATAGCTGGCAAGGCTAGACCAGGAAAGCTGAGATAAATTCAGCTGAATGTCTAGACCTGACTTTTTTAGCTGTGGGGGTTCTTTGCTCTTTCCTTTCTAATTCTCCCTTACTTTAGGTTTGACCTGGAGTTGCCTGATGGAAACAAGGAGCTTCGTGGAGTGACTCAGTTAGGGGGAGTCTGCTCCTCCTTCTGGAGCTGTGTCATTACCCAGGACACTGGCTTTGACCTTGGAGTCACCATAGCCCATGAGATTGGGCACAGGTCAGCAGGAAATTGCCAGAGCAGCCCAGTAGGTTTTATTCAGGTAAAAAACATCCTCCAGTTTAAGGAAAGAAGCAAAAGGACCTAAAGGTCATAAAAGGTAATTTCCCATGGATTATTCTATACCTTTGGGTCATTATCATGGATTATTCTGGAAAGATTTCCTTGCATTTCCTGCATTCCTGCATGTCCTGTGACAATTAGAAGCTGCAAAGAGGAGATAAAGCCTTTGTGACAACAGTAGAAGGAAGGGCTGCAGAGGGAGCTCAGTCCTCGCTTAGAGAAGGGAGGCTCTGAGGGAATCCAGCCTCTGGGTTTCTTCTCAGGGCTCTGTGCTGTTTCTGTTACAGTCTTGGCATTGCCCACGATGGAGAGGGGAATCTGTGCAGCAGCAGTGGTTACATCATGGGCTCAGCAGGAAACAACAACAACAACATCGACCTCACCTGGTCTCCGTGCAGTCGGGAGCAGTTCCTGACCCTTGTCAGGTAAGGGAATGGTTGAGTTCTTCAGTTCTTTATGCTGGGAGCTTAGGAGAGAAAAACCTCAAAGGATAAAAAATTTATTGAAAAATGAGGAACAGTGAAAAGCTTGGGGTTTGTTTATTTCTTAGCACTTGCTGCTGAGGTTAAACCCAGTTTTTGCTTCACGTAGTTGGAAGTGACTTCGGTTGGTGCCTGACGTGCCTGGACCGGATTGGATTTCTCAGGCACTGGCTCAGCAGCCTGAACATTTTATTTACAACATCAGAGCATCCAGGCTCAGACAGGCACTGCAGGCTGTGCTGGCTGGGTGCAGGAGAGGAATGGGATAGAACTCCAGCAGCAGGGAGCTGCGAGCATCTCCAGGCAGCTGCAGCAACTAAAACCATCCCAGCCCACAACAAGCATGTGTTGTCTGGGAAAGCAGCAGCCAACTCCCAGAGTGAAACTCACCACAAGTTTGCAAACATGTCCTTGTCCTCACTACCCACAGCTGGGAAAGTGTTATTCCTCATGTTTCTATCAGTACAGGCCAAACAAGCTGCTTGAATGACCTGCCGGACATGGATGGCAGCATCCCGGGGTGGAAGCCTGGCTTGTACTACGGAGCAGATGAGCAATGTAAAATAGCCTTTGGGAGTGTGGCCACAGCTTGCACCTTCGCTGACAGCAGTGTTGTAGGTAGAAAGTTTGTCTTTCTAAGGGCAGCAGGGAAATGTTCAGGAGCCAAAATTCAGGAGAAGGGGCTGGCAGCATTTTTTTTCTGAAGGGATTGAAGATGCTTTTGTGCCAGAGATTTCTTGGCATAGCTTTCAAAATGTTTCCCTTCTCTCCATCACTCCCTTCCTCCACATAAATCTCCTATAAGGTTTGCACAGTTAGGTGCTGTTGTGCATAGCTGACAGTGCAGTGTGCACCCACTCAGGGTCCTGCCTTGGGGAATTCTTGTTCACTGGATTCCTCCAGCTTCCCTGCCACGACTCAAATCCCTTTGTCTGGGAAACACAGCATGTTTAATAGCTGCCATCTGGACATGTTTTGTTAATGAGGAAACACTAAGGTGGGTGAAACTTTAATTGCTTGAGTTGATCATCTTCTGTTGTTACAGCTGGTGATCACTACAGTGATGATCTTTTGCCCACAGCTTTTTCCCAATAGCAGGAAAAATGAAGGACCTCACATTGTTGGGTGTCTGGGAGGAAACCTGGCACATGCACTGTTTAGATCTTTGGGACTGCTGTGTTGTTGAGCGTGACTCCCTGAACTCCCTGATTTTCTTGTCACACCAGGACATCTGCAAAGTTCTCTCATGCCATGTACAACCAGCAGACAAATCCAGCTGTACTCGGCTTCTGGTTCCCCTCCTGGATGGAACTGAGTGTGGGTTCAACAAGGTAAGCAGGCTCCCACCAGGAGTGGGTGTGGGGGCTGTGGAGCTCAGACAGCAAAACTTTGTCAGTGTCTGGAAGGTACCTGGCACTCACTGCCCCTTGGCCAGGGAGCTAAAACCAGTCCTAAACTGGTACTGTTATGTCCTGATCTTGATCCTTCCACCTTGTCTTTGTCTCTGGAGTTGCTTTGCAGTTCTGTAGCCTGATATCTGAGCTGTCCTATTTCAAATTACCTGCATGCTCATTGCTTTGACCCCAGCCTCATGTTAGTCCCTAATTAGAAAGGGGACTCTTCATCCTGTTGTGGGATGGTGCCTCATTCACCTTGGGATTCTCTGTTACCGGCCTGCCAAAGATGGGGACTTATGCCAACCTTTTAGATCCCAGCCATGCTGTGTTCACTGCTGCCAGTTCTGTGTGTTCTTGGTCCTAGTGGTGCTCCAAGGGTCAGTGCAGCTCTCTGGAGGACCTGAACCCCATGACTGTGGTCCATGGGCACTGGTCTGCCTGGAGCCCCCTCTCCCCCTGCTCCCGCAGCTGCGGCGGGGGAGTGGTGCTGAGGCAGCGCTTCTGTAACAACCCCAGGTGAGATGTGGGGACCTGGCTGTGCCCAGGGCCTTGGGACTGAGTCTTCCTCTGTGCTTGGGACAAACCTGCCTCTGTTGAAGAATTCTGTCATTTCCAGGCCTGCTTTTGGGGGGCAGGAGTGCCACGGTACCAGCATGCAAGCAGAGATGTGCAATACACAGGTAATGGAGCTCAGCATCACCTGAACTTCTCTCTTACTGTTGGACCCTTTGAGGGCTGGGTGTTTTGTGACTGTCCTTCCCACGGCTGACTTCTCTGGTAAAGATCTGGTGTACAGCTTCCATCTGTCTGACAGCAGGAGAGGTATTTGTGCCATGGAAGGCAGCAGGATTATTTAATAGCATTGTTCACATATAATGAAACATTTTCTCTATGTCCCCATAGCAGGACTGATGCTGAGAAAATAGTGACTCACAATGATGGTTTTCTTCAGAGAGACTTTCTTGTATTGTTCCTGTTTTCCTTATTTATTTATTTTGTATCAATTGCAAAGAGATCAGCTTCCAAGCACAATTCTCTTCAGATCCTGCAGTCTCCCTTTAAAGTGGTTTTCTTTCTTTGCAGTTGTTTGGGTGTTTTACTCACCAGCCACTGTGTTCTTTGCCTTTAGCTAGAGGGTTAAATGTCAGTGCTCAGTCTCTTCCTTTCCTTACACAATTATCTCTCTGGATCCAGGCCTGTCTGATGACCCAGCAGGACTTCATGGCTGAACAATGTGTAGCAACAAATTTAAAGCCACTGTACCTTGATGTAGAAACACCATCCTTTTATACCTGGACCTCTGCTGTTGGCTTTGCCAAAGGTAAAGAATGTCTGGAACCTCAGTTTGTGCAGGGACTGCTCATGGACCTGTCTGTACTTTGGAATGAAAGGCTCTTTCACTCCGTGTTTCAGTTTCCACATGAAGCCTGGGTGCTTTCTGAGAGATCACAGAATCCCAGAATGGTTGGAAGGGGCTTTAAAACTCATCCCATCCCACCATGGCAGGGACATCTTTCACTATCCCAGGTTGCTCCAAGCCCCATCCAACCCAACCTTGGACACTTCAGGGATGGCAGTTCACAGCCCCTCTGGGTTTTTTCCCATTGCTTGATGAGCAGCCATGTGCCTTCCTGAAAGAGTAACTCCTTCCTTGTGCCTGCTTGTTCCAGGGGACCTGCTCTGCAAGCACATGTGCAGGGCTGTGGGCAAGGAGTTCATGGTGAGCCGCGGGGACAGTTTCCTGGATGGAACCAGGTGTGAGCAGGATGACACGGAGCACCACAGGGATCTCCATCTCTGTGTGATGGGGAGATGCAGAGTAAGTGACTTGGGAGTCCAGGTGAGTCCCTGACAGGTGATCTGCACCAAAGAAGTCAGGGGAAAGCGTGCTAGGAAAAAACACAGTGTCCCAAACAGCAGAGCGAGCTCTTCTCAGAAGAGAGTTTTGTTCTTGATGTGTTGGATGGAGTCCAGAAATCTACTGTTCTGTCTGTCCATCCAATGCCCTCTAGATAAGGCATTCTGTTAATCATAATTAACAAATTATGCAAATAATTATGCAAACACACAGGGCTATTCATCCCTAAGCCAAGAAGCAATTGGTTTATGTATTGGTGGAGGAGACATCATTAGCTCCTCAGCTTGCCTGCTGTAATTAGCCCCATGAAATGCTGACTGTCTTGGAGGGGAGTTCCATGACTTGAATCACTGAGTCAATGGCAAGATAAGGAGCAAAACCTGGGGATCACAGATTGATTTTTGGAGTATTGCTGATCAGAACTGAGGTATGACTTCTGGAGTTTTTTCTGGGTTGGACCTGAGGAAGGCATTCTTTCCTGATGACCTTGGATACAGCTCCCCCGCACTGTCTGCATTTTAGGAACTACTCTGTGCTGACCTGGGTGGATGTGTTCTGTTGTTTCTTTACATTCCCAGAATACTCTTCGTAAATTTTATGTTTTTCTCATTATCCTCGTGCTCATGATGTTTTGTGAAGTGTTTCCCCCCATGAACAGCAGATGGTGTAAGCACAACCTGTTCTGATTTTGGCTGTTTTACTGGCAGCAGTGATAAATATGCATGTTATGGCAGCTTCCAAAGCCTGGGATCAGCGGCTCCAGCATAAATTCAGCAGTTGCACATGTTTTGCTGTTAAGCCTGCTGAGATCCTCCTGTAGCTTTGTGTAAATTAGTCTTGTTCGTGGGAATGGGGTTAGAATCTGTCTTCTGAGTTCCATGGGACTGAAGTGATTTGAGCTAGGTTTGGCTTTGGAGTTTGGGGAGCTAAAGATTCCTTTAGAACCTGCCATTCATGTTTAGGGTTCTCTTGGGTTCTTGTTTTTTCCTCCCTTCCTCCCTCCCTCTGGAAAGAGTTTGTAAAAGTGAGCACAGAGCTTTGGGCTTAGATCACAGGAGAGATTTTTTGGACTGCTTCTCATGGGAAAGAAAATGTCAAGTTACTGAGACTTGTGCTCTCAGCTAAGACCTCCCAGTCTCTGGCTTTGCACGCTGCTGTCCAGTGACAGCTCTAGGTACAAACACATCTTTTCCTTTGTTGTCTTCCTAAATCCAAATTCCAAATGGAAAGGGCAATTTCAGGAACTCAGGCAAAGTTGCTTTTGTTGGCTTGTTTTCTCAGAATAGTCCAGGCTGACGGACTCTCCCCTCTGCTCAGGCATTCGGGTGTGATGGCCAGATGGGCTCCAGGAAGGCCATGGATTCCTGCAAGGTCTGTGGGGGTGATAACTCCACTTGCACCAAAGTGAGTGGATCCTACACAGAAGGGAAAGCTAAAGGTGTGTAGTCCTCCCCCTCAGGCTCTGCTTTGTGGTGCTGTTTGTGTGCAGTCAGTGTTCCAAATCTTCTGTATGTGACTTCTCCCTTCTGTTTCTGCTTGATTTTATTTGGTGGAGGGTATGGAGATGGATTTTGGGTGGTCAGTGCTCAGGGAAGTAGGCAGAAAACCTTTTTTTGTTGTAATTATCTGGATGCGGATCAGAAATGTAACTGTTTGGGAAGTCCTGTACATTGTTGGGAGCTGGGGGTGATATCAGATCACAGAATCATAAATATACCAGATCAGAAGGGATCCACAAGGATCATTGGCCCTGCACAGTACAGCCCACCAGTCCCACCATGTCCTTGAGAGTGTTGTCCATGAGATGTTAAATTTGGGAACTGGTCTGGCTCTTGCAGTCTCATGTAGAGATACTAGCAAAGAACCAACAAAACCCAAATGAAACCATTTCTCAAAGAAATGTGAGAACAGAACACAGTGCAGCTCAGTTGTGTTTGCTGTGTCACCATCACTGTGTTCAAGACAAGGAGCAGGGTCAGGGTGAATTTAGGAGTTGAGCTGCAATCCCCATCCTTTCCCACAGAGTTTCAGTGGTGGAAGGTGACTACATCTTTCTCCTTTCCACCCTTCCAGAGTATGTGACATTTCTGTCCCTGCCCTACAACACCACCTCGGTCCATGTCACCAACAGGAGGCCTCTCTTCACACACCTGGGTGAGTGGAATGAAAAGGAGAGGGGGAGATACAGGCAGGGCTGACAGGAGCTTGTGCAAACAAAAGAAATGGAATTTTTGGTGCTGCAGTTTGCTTGGGGGATGCTCTCCAGTGGGAAGCTGTCGGAGCCACGCTCCATGGGATGCCAAACTTGGATCAAACTGGTTCCTACCAAGTGGGCAGCCAGCAGCTGGGGATCCTGGTGACCACATTGTGTCTCTTAACCTCACTGCTCCTCTGGCCTCTCCAGCTGTGAAGGTTAAAGGAGAGTATGTGGTGGCTGGAAAAGGAAGAATCTCACTGAATGTCACCTACCCGTCAGTTCTGGAGGACAAGCAGATCAAATACCAAGTGTTCCTCACCCAGGACAACCTGCCAAGCCTGGAGGAAATCCACGTGGATGGGCCAACACAGGAAGAAATTGAAATACAGGTGAATTAAAGCAGTGGAGTTGGAAGGGGGCCGGTCAGAAGTGTCCTGGTTTGGGTGGCTTTGCTGCAGAACCCAGGTGTGGTGGATTCAGGTGACTTTGAGTCCAAGGCTAGGGGAGATGATGTTCGCTGAAGAATGATAGTATTGCTTTTCTTGGGGGGGTTGGCTGCCCACAGGCTTCCTGCAGGTCTGGGGGTGATTGTGTGGGGAAAACCACACTGAGTTAAACCTTCTGCTTGGCTTAATCACTTTCAGTGCCCAGAATTCACAGGGTGGATGCTCTGACTGCATCTGGCTGGGACTGAAGCATTGCAGTGAGGATCAGGATTGGATGAGAAGAAGGGAGACTGGCTTCTCCTTCCTCCATCCTAAGAAATAAATCCAAGTTTTCTTGTGCATTGACCACAGTTTTTTCTTTCCCAGGTCTACAGGAGGTACACAAAAGAATATGGCAATGCCACCAACCCATCCATCACCTTCAGCTACTTTGTCCCCAGGGAGAACCTGACCTATCTGTGGATTCCTCAGGAGGGCCCATGTTCAGTGACCTGTGGGGAAGGTGAGGCAGCAGCACTCAGTCTTTAGTTTTTATGGAGACTTCTGCTTTGGTCTGAACTGAATTTCAAAGCAGGTTGCTGGAAATGTTTGCTGCAGTTGCTAGTATTTGACAGAATCAAAGGAAAAAGTGGTGGAGCTTTTGAATTAAATTAAGATATCAGCAAATGAGCTGAATCATCAAAATGATACTGAAAATGTTTGGTCATTGAGAGGATTTTTAAATAGGTTTTAACTGAACTCTAGGTTTTAAGACTAAATAATTTTCTCAGATTTTTCAAAGTTATTGAAGACTCTAATTTGAAGTTGGCTAAACATCAGAAGTCTGAGACCAAAGGGGTATCTGGTGTCTAACTAAAGCCTCAGAGCTAATTATGAAACTTCCTTCTTAGAATTCTGTTCCTGTGGCATGGCTAATCCTTTCTGTCTCCCTGAAGTAATCATAATGCAGATTGTAACAGTTCTCTCTGATAGATGGCCTGACATCTTGTTTAGCAGATAATTCAGATGACACTGTCAGGCCTCTCAAGACTTCTGTGAAAAGGATTTAGAAAATGCATTAATGAATATTTATGGAAGTCAATCTACACAACTAGTTATGCCTGGAGAGCTTTTCTCCAGCTTTTCCCCCAGGTGAACTGACTGCTGAAACCCTGAAGTAAAGAGCTCAAAATGCTCCAGAGCCTCCAGCTAATGCAGCCACAAACAGAAAAAAGAATGAGAAACTTGGGACTTAAAATAACAGAAAGTTGGGAATCAGGGCTGAAATTGCACCTTGAGAGCTGAAAGTGATGCACAGGCCCTCCTTAGCAATAGTCACTATTTGAAAAGAAGGAGGGTAGAGCAAACATAAGGCTGCTGATGGATTCTGGACTTTTGGTGCTCAGGGTCATGCTGCTTGAGATTCAGGAATGCCTGGCTCTCCTTGTAAACCATTCACTGAAAGGAGACTCCTTTAACCTTTGCTTGTAATTTATTTGAGTTTTCATCTACTTTGCTTTTTATGTTCATTATTGTTAAAAATCTTCTTTATAGCTTGTGAATGTTTCATTCCTTGCCTGCTGCAGGCACTGGAAGTCTCCAGTTTCTCTCTCAGTGCCTCTGGTTTTGGCTGCTGCTGCTGCCTTTGAGGAGGTTGGTGCTGTTTGAGCACGAGGGCTGTGTGATGATATTACCTGGTCACTTCTACACAATGGCATTTAAAACCAACTCCCTCCTAGAACTTATTTGCTGTCCCTCATCAGTCAGATCATTAGAAAAAATTTGTTCCCAATTATGATTGATATCCTTGTTCTTTCAAATGGCCAGTTTAGAGCAACCTTTCTATTTTGGCAGTGGGTTATCAATCAAACTTCTCTTCTGCTGGGGTGCTCACCTTGAAAAATCACTTTAAAACTCTTGAGGGAGATTATATCACAAAGAAGGGGTTTGTGTGTTTACAGGAAGTCTGAGTTCCCATACACCACATTTTCTTACCCAGATGATTGAGTAAAGCAAAATCACTGCACCTTCCTTCCATAGCAGAGGGGAGCTGTTCACTTTGTTCACTTTTCCTTTTGTGTCCCAGGGGTGCAGCCAGTGGCTCATGTGTGCTTTGATCAGACCAAGAATGAAGTAACAGAGGATCAGTGGTGTCTGGAGCTGCCACAGCCCCTCCCAGAGCACAGGCCCTGTGCCATGGAGCCGTGCCTCTACAGGTTGGTGTTCCTGGGAGCTCAGATCAATTCCTGCTTTTCTCTGCCACTTAACCCAGGCTCTGTATTTGTGCTGTGCAAGGTCAAAAAGAAAAAAGAGAAGTATGAAGTAGTTTCCTCCTAATTATAATGGGGCAGCAGATCCTAAACCTCATTCTGCCTTTCCTGGTCCTATGAGATAATTGAGATGTCAGCTGAAGGAATTGGAAGTAGCCATTCAGTGTTTTACAGTAACCTGCTAAATGAAGATACTTTGAGGGTATGGCCAGAAGAAGATGCCTCTCACATTCTTTCTAAGATGTTGCAAGAAAGAGGGTTGACCTTTGTGTTGATTATTCAGGAAGGAAGACCAAGGGCCAAGCTTGCCCAGACATTGCCCTCAGAGACATTTTAGTGTTCAGTAAAAAGAGATTGCACTGTGAGCCCCTTAGCTTAGGTGCTTTTGGTCCTTGAAAGTCAGTGAAAGGACTTAAATTGTCCTCTCAGTCACATCCAGACAAGGCTTTTGAAACAGAGGAGCTGAATACTCTGCATGATCCATTTCTGTAGCCAGTGGCCTGAGTGAAAAACCTCCCTGATCCAGATGGGCAGTGGGGTGATGCCATTGCCTCCTGTTTAGGTGGAAGACGTCTCAGAGAGGTGAATGCTCTGCTGTCTGTGGGACTGGAGTTGTCAGGCAGAACCTGACCTGTGTGCAGTCCCGTGATGGCCTGGAGACTGTGGTGGATGACAGCTTGTGCCCAGGAGAAGAAAAACCCCTCTCCTTTGTGCCGTGTGTGGTCAATGTCTGCCCTTTGGGCTGGGACAAAGTGAGTTTGCTGGCTTGGCTTTTCAGGAACCTCACTGGGAGCTTTGCACTTTTATCCAACAGTTAAGAACCACCAGCTCACTCCTGGAGCCTGGAGTGTGGTTTTCATCACTGCTCTGCCCTGTTAAAAATCCATCCTGTCACTTTAGACAGCTCTGTCCCTCTTTAATTATGCTGCTGGATTCCTCAGTTCATCGTGGTGGTTTGTTTAGGGCAGCTGTTTTTTGCTCTGTTCTGAGGAGGAAGATGCACACTTACTTCAGCCTCTGGAGTCACTTGGGCATGTCCAGCTGGAAAATCGGACTGTGTATGTCTGGAGCCCTGTAGCTGGGGAGTGTTCTGTCTCCTGTGGGAGAGGTGAGGCCTTGCTGTGCTGCAGGGAAATGTTGCTTGGCTGTAGCTGTGAGTTCAGTGCCTGGGAACCTTGGGGCCCACCTGGTCTTTCCCCCTCTACAGTTCTAAGTGTAGCTGTGGTCACGATTTTTTTGGAACAGTCTCAGACAGAAAAATTTAGAGGGTGGTCTGGCTGCTGCTGTGCTTCAGGGCTGGGGGGATGAGTGCAGTGAGTGCCATGGCTTGGGCAGAGTTTGTTTTGTACACACAGCTGTGACACTTCTGACCTATTTTCACTTTCATCCAAACCATGCAGTCAGATTGCTTTCCTTCCTTAGGTAAGACTCATCTGCACTATGTTTGTGTGGCTTTTGACACCAAAGAAGAAACCCAGGAGGAAAACTGTCAGCCAGTGCCAAAGCCAGAGAGCAGGGTCGAAGTCTGTGATCTCAACCCCTGCCCACCAAGGTAAAGCAGTGACCAGGAGATAATGAGACAGTGAGGGGTTTTTCCTTTCTCCATCTGCAGGGACATGGTAAAGGGTCAGGCTTTTATCCACCTTCTTCTCCCCTTCTTTGGAAGCACAGCCAGCTGCAAAAACTGTAGCACTGCTCCATACTCAACAAACTCAGAGTCTTTCCTGGGCTGGTACATCTCAGACAGAAATAAGTGTAGTCCTCAGAAGCTGAGTCCAGAGAAAAACTGAAAATCTCTCGATCCCTTATTACTCTGGAGAAGCAGGAACAAATCCATAGCTGCAAGAGGTGGTGACACATTTGCCAGCTGTACAGTTTCCACAGAGCATCAAGAAAAGTGGCAAGAATTAAATACTCTCAGAATCTGGAACAGCTGCTCTGAAAACTGAAAGAAATGCATTGCCCTTTCCTTAAGATTTGTGGTGAGCTTGCCTTGCCCTATTTGTTGTTGGGGTTGGAAAGCTACTGGAACTTTTCATGATGTCACTCCCAGGGCCTCTGGGTCTGATCCTGATCTGAGAGTTCAGTGGTGTGTGTGTTTTGATGGGAGATAAGATTGTTTCTGCAGTTAAGCCTGTGTGTGTCACCCTGGGGAGGGCAGTGATGGACACAGAGTAAGATCCAGTGTGGATTTGAAATCTGTAGGCTTCTGGAAAAAATGGGAATGCCCTCTGTATCCAACTCCAAACCTGCTCCAGGCTGGACCAAGTGTACCAAGTACCATAGACCATGTGGGGCAGAGGATGAAGAAGGAGGAAGGGTGAGGGAACTGCAGTGCCTTTTCTGCAGTGAGAGACAGGGTGGGGATTCATCACTAACTCACTTTTTGTCCTCCCTGCCCTGTCAGGTGGAAGGTAACCCCAGCTGGGCCCTGCTCCTCCAGCTGTGGGCTGGGCTTAGCAGTGCAGCTGGTCACCTGTGTGCAGCTCCTCCATGGCCAGGAGGTCTTGCAGGAGGAACATTTGTGCCCTGTGGCAGAGAAGCCCCTCACCAGTGTCCCCTGTGTCATCCGAGCGTGCTCTTACGAGTGGAGCTTCAGCGAGTGGTCAGAGGTACCTGCTCCCCTCCAGATGCAGCAGTTTTCCAGCTCTTCCCTTCCCTGGAGGCTGCAGGAGAGAATTAACAACTTCTGCCTTGTCTGTTGGCTTCCCACAGAAATGCTAAACTCTTTCCAGGGATCTTTTCCATCCTTTCCACTGCCCTGTGTTTAGCAGCTGTAGGTTTGCTTCCCACCTTCCTCAGCTAAAGTTTTGGCTGCAGCTTAGAAATGGTTTTGGCATGTTTTCCCCTGGAATGCAGATATTTTGGGATTTTTTTAGGAAGTGGTTCTGCAATTTAAATATATAGTTTGGAAGGTCCCCTGGAAGGTGGGGCATCTTATAGCTGATGGAACAAGAGCACTGACGAGGGCAAATTGTAGAAGAGCATCAGTGAGCCTCTCACAGATCATGCATGAGCTTATCAATGCATTTATTTCCAAATACCAACTGGAATGCAGGGGAAAAAGCCTGTGGGTTTGTTCTTCTTGTTTGTTGCAGTGTTCAACATCCTGTGGAAATGGCATTCAGACCAGGCAGGATTTCTGCCTCAGCTCTCTGACCCGCAAGCCCGTGAACCCCCTTTTCTGCCGGCACTTCCCCAAGGCCCTCGTGGTGCGTGGCTGCTCCACAGGGCCCTGTCCTGAGCAGGAGGGGACCCTGTCCCCTGGGCCAGAGCTGCAGCCAGTGACACCAGCCACACAGCTGACAACAGCTGCAGCTGCCACAGAGCACAGACACAAGGACCTGGATGTCCCTCTGTCTGCTGGGCCCTGGGAGCAGACAGAGTCCGGTCGAGGTGAGGAGGACGTGGCCAAAAGGAGCTTCTTGTGTGCAGCTGGGCTGTGGTGATCCTGCTGCCAGACAGGGACAGGAGCATGGGAGGGAATACATCTGGCTGGGAGGGAAAACCCAGACGTGTTCCAGCACGTCCGTGTTACCCGAGCTAGGAACAGTGACTCTCTTCCCTGTGCTTCCCAAAACTCTTTTGACTTGGGAGCCTGTGGGACAGCAGCTCAAGACTTCAGGGAGTGTTTAAGCAACACTCTCAGGCACATGAGATGTGATGTGATCACATCTGTTATTCCTGGGGTAGTCCTGAGCAGGGCCAGGAGCTGGATTCCATGACCCTTGTGGGTCCCTTCCAACTCAGGATATTCTGTGGTTCTGGGATTCTGTGACTCTTCCTGTGCTTTACCCAGAATATGTGACCTTACCTATTCATTGTGCCACAAAGGGAATTGTATTCCTGTGGTTCCTTCTGGGTGTGTTTCTCACCTGTATCCACTGTGCAGGTGTGTGTGGAAACCTCTTTCTCAGTGCCACTGGCATCATCAACATGACAGGCACGGAGAGCAGGGACTGCACGGTGGCCATCGGGCGTCCCCTGAGGGAGGAGATCTTGGTCACCATCCTGGAGAGTTCCCTCAACTGCAGTGCAGGTACTGCCTGGAGATCTAGGATCCAGCCTGGCCCTTTAGCAAAGCTGCATCTCAAACTGCACCTTTTCTGTGCCTTGAAAAGCTCTGCCTTCCCCAGAGCCTCTCTAATCTCTGAAACCGTTTTACCGAGTTTTTCTGGTCCACCAAGTTGTTGCCAGATGGAACAAAATGAAGATGCTGCTTGTCCTCTCCTCACACAGTGGTTTCTTACCTGTTTTGTTGGTAGATATGAGATGAAAGGAGCTTATGGGGTTAAGGAAGATGCTTGTTTTGGCCTGTTATAAAACTAAAATGTACCCTCTAGCTGGAATCAGCAGTTAGATTAGTTAACTGGCCTATTCTCATGACAGATTTTGATAAGATAGAAACAAGATGCAGAAATTACTTGATTCCAGACCTGTATAGGACAGACTGTGGCTTTTAGTTAAAATAAAAGCATTTCTAGGCTCTGTGCTCATCTGTTCCAGGTGAGGTCCTGCTGTTTTCTGGGCGAATGATGTGGCGGACAGGCTGCAGGAAGCTCCCTCTGTCACTGATAAATTCCAGAACCAACACACTGATTGTGAAACAGCGTGTTGTGCTGCCAGGAAATGGGGTCATTCTGCAGTACAACAGCAGAACTGCAACCAAAAAATATTACCAAGGTACTGTACTGAAAGTTTTGCTCTTGCTTTAGATTAAGGCCCACAGGACTCCATGAATGGTGGTTGCCTATGGAAATCTATGGAAACCTTGATTCATTTTTAGCAACTACCCTTCTTGAGGAGTGTTGGAATCAGTATTAATTGTGGTCTCCCCCTTTGTTTTAAAGCAAATCCCCCCACAGGTGTTTGCTGATGCTTGAAGGTTCCCAGATGAAAATCCCTAAAGAGACTGTTCTGCCTGTGTTTAATTTAAATGATTTCTCTCTTGGAGGTGCTGGGTTACCCCTCTAAGCCATCTTCTCTTCTCCCTTTGCCCTGTCAGACTGTGACCAGCAGCTGTTTGGCCCCCAGGGTGAAATAGTGACTCCTGTGCAGTTGCCTGATGAGAGGCAGGAGGTCGTGTGTCGGACTTTCATCACGGTGGCTCCGCGGCAGCGCATCTCCATCCGTGCCCTCAACACTGACCTGGGCCTTGAGGGCAACCAGACACACTTCAACTACATCCTGGTGAGGAGGCAGGAACCCCAGTGGAATGATTTGGATGAAGAAAAACCCATCTCCATTAGAGATTTCCACCCAGATGCACAGTTCAGTCACAGATCAGGGACTCTGATCTCTCTTGTGTAAATGTAGATGGGAATGAGAATTTCTGATATCTACTGTATTTCTTCTAACCTTGGTAGCACAGCTTTTTCCCTGAGTGACCAGTCTGCAAGTCTCCAGTATTTTTTAGGTACTTATTTCAATGTGTAGCCTGCTGAGATAAAATGGTTTGGTTTCTCTTCCTGCAGGTCCGAGATGTCAGCACCATGAAGACAGTGGTGTTCCATGGGAAGCAGCAATTCCTGTGGCAGTCAACAGGAAGCCAAGCTGAAATTGAGTTCCATGAAAATGTTAAGGATCACAGAACCCATTTCTGGGCTGAATACCATGCTATTGAGCCCAAATAAAAGCTCTGCCCCGAGGAAGGCTCAGTTAGTCACTGCTGCCCGCTCACAGCACATATTTAATCTTCTTGAAACTGCTTCCTCATCTGTTGAATAAGAACATCTGCTGACTCCTTTGGGATCTCACTCTTGATAAAGATCATACAAAAGACATGTAACCCCCAAATATTTAGCAAATCTTCCTCATATGGATTTCCTGACTGATTTGGTTGGCATTAATGCAGGTTACATATCTGCAGGGGGTGACTTGGGCACTGGAGTGTCAAGGTGCTGCCTCTGTAGTGTGGTGGGACTGTTTAGGAGAGTCATTTGATTTCTTGCTGTTCCAGTATAAACCTCTGTACACCACAAGCAATGTTTTAGCCATTAAATTCACTCTCTTGCAGTGTAAATGCCCCTCAAAACTGAGGCACAGTGAAGTTCTGGAATGGAATGAAGAAGGTGAAGATGTGTATGAGGATAAATTGCCAGCACAAGGAGATGTGTGGGGTGGGCAGTGCCACCCTTGGACAGGTCACTCAAAGCTTGAATGTTTTCAGAAGCTGGCTGAGCTGAGGCACTGCTGGCCTGGGCAAGCCCTGGTGACAGCTGGCTTTATGTGGGAGGACTAAATGACATCCTGAGGTCACTCCCCAGCCACCCCTCCTGTGGTTCTACTGTTGGATATCTGACAGTGATACCACCACTTTTTTTCTGTGAGGAAAAAAAAGAATTCTGTCTCTTCTTGCCAGGTTTGATGCCAGGTCTGACTTCTCAGATAAGAACAGTAGCTGTGCTATCAGTCTCTATCTTCATTTGACAAGAACTGTGGTTGAGGCTGCATGGACAAGCTGTGGCAGGAAGAGTGATTTTAGAGCAGTGGCAAATATTCACACAAGTTTCATTTAAATGTATTTTTTTAGGTTATTCATTTTTTTGTATCTTGAATAATGGGCTGTGCTTTGGTCCAAACCTGTCGTCCTCCTCAAAATCACAATATATTGCTTAAAAGGGTCTTTTCTGTACCTGGAGCCTGGCTGGACACATCTGCACTTGCTCTTCATGCTGGATGCAATAAATGGTTCTGCCAGGGCAGTTTTAATCCTGCTCCTGCTTTCTCTCAGTTGGATTCTCTGACATCCTTCTATGACCACAAATACTCTTCTTAATTAATAGCTGTTTGTTTGCTGGTTAAACCTGGGAGTTTTCTGCTTGCCAGCCTCCAGATTTACGTTCCATTCCTGGAAGAGCCAGAAAATAGGTTCCTGAAGGGAGATCCTCGAGGAGCTGGATACATCAGCTATCCCTCTGCAGTGCGTGGGTGATGCAGGCCCTGGGCCTTCATTTCCTGTCTGACAGGAGATAGTAATGAAAAGACATCCTTTCCTTAATCCCCTTTTTGTAACCTTTTAGCAGATGGGATCTGTCTTCCTACTCTGCTCTGGATCCCAAGTCTCTCTGCTATTTATTGTTCCAGATCGACTGTGCAGAGCTGGGCTCTGCTTGTGTTCCATGGGAATCTGCACAAAATGCAGCTGTTGCCTTCATAATTCCGGAGAGTTCAGGGTGTTCCCCTGGCCCATTTGGACACCACCAGGCTGCCAGCTGGGGCATTTACTTGCAAAGTGCTACTTCTGCTCCCATTTCTAGGGAGAAAACCTGATTCCAGTCAGATAAGGGGAGTGCAACCCAATTATCTGCAGAGCAGAATTCTGCAAAAGCTCCCGTGAGTGTGAGGATTCCCGTTTCCCTTGCTGGAAAAGCAAACACTGGCTTGCCTGTTTAACACGACCCATTGCTGGGGGCATCCCGTGCCTGGCGTGTGGCGCCCGGCCGTGCCTGTGCTGGTGAATATGAAGGGCAGAGCTCTGCCCACAGCCTTTTAATGCGAGTGACATCAAAGGCAAAGCCCTGCCTGCTGCCGGGGGGGACCCACAATGCAGCTGGAGAACGCCGTGGAGCAGTTCCAGGCCCGCTGGCATCGCTCTGCAGCCAGACACCCTCCATTGTCAGCCCTGGGGGGCCAGGCCCCGCATGGGGACACGGGGACAGGCCCAGGCCTGGCTTTAGGGGCTGTCCCCTGGGCTGGCCGCAGGACAGGGTGACACCTGGGGGCTCAGGTGGGCAGCAGGGCGCTGAGCCCCCCGGAGCTGGGGGAGATGAGCTCGCAGGATGAGCAGCTCCCGGCAGCTGCAGCCCCCCAGCCAGCGGCCTCCTCCGCCGACGAGGGCATGACCTGGTGGTACAGGTGGCTCTGCAGGATTGCCGGGGTCATCGGGGGCATGTGTGAGTATCCCCTTCCCTCTGCCTGCCCCCTCCTGCATGACACAGCTCGTGTCGGGGTCCCTCGGTGGGCTCACGGTGCAGGGGGGCTGTGCCATGGAGGGTTTTGGGGTGCTGGGTTGGTGCTGGCTCTGGGCACCGGTTTGTCGTGTTTGGGGCAGAAGGGAGAGAGAGGCAGGAATTCAGCTGCCCACAAGGGATGTGCTGTGTGCTCACCAAGCCTGCTGAGCTTTGGCACCCGGCACTGGGGACGTCACGGGGGAAATCTGCAAATCTCAGAGTTTCTTCTTGGGAATGGCATCCCCTGGCAGTGATGGGAGCAGCAGCTAAGCCCCTGGTGCACAAGGAGGGCTGTGGGCAGGCAAATTAGATGGTTTTACTATGAGCACCAGGCTCAGGGGGGGTCAGGTCAGGGCTGGAAGAGTGACGACTGGATTTGGTTTATCCTATTTGACTTTTGGGTGTTTATATGTTCCTGCAACTTATTTTTCCCCCCCTTATCCTGACTGTCAGAGCACATTTCCCATTGCTCCTGTTGCTGATTGCAGAAGGCCTGCCCGTGGGTTTTACTGAAGGTGAAGAATGGTTTTGTTTTGTGCTGTGTGTTTTTAAGGGGTTTGGTAGGACACAGAGAACAGAGCTGCAGATGCAGAGTGAGTTGGCTGAGCTCAGAATTACCTGCTGCTAAAAAAAATTTTCCCAGGGAAAGAGTCTCAGCAACTTTGCCAGAAATCAGCCTGTCCTGGAGTGCTGTTTTGCTACATTTTGTGGAGAGATTAATAGCTCTTAAAAGCAGGAGGGACTGTTATGACCGCGTAGTCTGATCTCCTGCAGAGCACAGGATGGAGAATTTCTTCTGCTTCAGGTCCACGACTTCAAGTTAAACAAGAGGGTTTCTCAGCCAGTGCAGTCAGCCCTGATTTATTCCATCAGCAGGAGGTTTGTGTCTGGTCACCCTCTCCCCATGCCCCTTCCCATGCCTGCCTTTTGCCTTGAGGCTGGGCTGCACAACCCCACGGTGGTTTTGGAGCCGACATTTGCACCCTGTGGTATCTCTGGGCAGGTTCCTGACAGCCCTTTTTGGCCAGGCTGGTAAAACATGTGCTGCTCTCTCTGTTTCCTGTGCTGGGTGCTGGAATTCTGGAGGTGTGAGAGGATTTGGTGGGGCTTGCTGAACGTCCCAGCCTCGCCATGCCCTGCTGGAGGCCCCCGCGCTCCTGGCCCGCCCAGCAGGCAGGAGAACCAGCTGGGAAGTGTCTGTGGAGCAGGTCCCAGGTGGGGGTTCAGAGCAGCAGCATCTTTCCCACGGGCTGTGGCTGTAGCTGAAGCCTTGGTGCTTTTCCTGCAGTTTTATCCCGTGCAGAGCTCAGGGTGATGTGGATGGAGGGTGAGGAGCTGGTGGGTCACGCTGGTGGCACTTGCCAACCTTGTGAGTGGCTTGAAAGTGCAAATTTCTTATTTTCCCCTCTCTGTCTTTGTGTTTCAAAGCAGCTGAATTATACTTGGATTATTTTCCCAGCCTTTTGTTCGTGGCTCTGCGACAGGAAAGATGAGAGTTTTATGTCTTTGGGTGAGTCTGGGAGAAGCTTTTGGAAGAAGAGCCAGGTTCTTAACAGGGTTTGCCAAAGATTTGGGGAGTGACAGCTGGCTCTGGAGCCCTGACTGTCTCTTTATCAGGCAGGGAAAGAGGCACAAACTCTCCTTACGAACAGGGAAAAGGGAGATTGTGGAAAAAAACAACCAGTGCCCAGTGCTGCCAACATTCCTCTTCAAAATGCTGCTTGTTCAGCACCACCTTGTTGAAGGTGGATGGTTTGGAGCAGAGGTGATGAATAAACGAGCATGGGGTTTGCTGCTGTTCTCAGAGCTCGCTGTGAAAGGACAGAACTAATTTATAAGGATTGTGAGAAACTGGATTGTAATGCTGCTACAGGGCTGGATTATGTCTTACAGAAGGAAAAATTCCCTCAGAAAGGAAGAGAAACTTCGTTAGTGGAGGTGAGACCAGCAGACAACATCTGCCACATGCAAACACCTGCAGCCACAGCTTGCTTCAGCCAGAAAAATCCAAGGGCTGGAGCAAGAACCAGACAGACAAGGTTCAGGATCCGTTTCTGGCTCCTGCTTGTGCTGGCTTGGTGACCTTGGCCAAGTCCTTCTCTCCCTTGTGTTCCTGTTTGTAATGGGACGAGGAGAGTGTGTGGCTTTTGTAAAACGCTCTAGGAGCAAAAATAGTCTTGTGTTGAGGACAGTGACCAGCTGCTGGAAATGAATAGAGCCTTTGTAGGGAAAGGTGTTCTTCCCCCCTCATTTTAGCTCCCAGTTATTTATCCTTCCTCAGGGATTCAAGATGGGACTGCAGTTAAACAAATGGCAGAACTTTCTGTCTCCCATAGCTTACGTGCCACTGAGCATTATCTGCATTTTAACCCTGTTGTGAGGCCTCTGTTCGAAAATAAAATATTTTAAAAAGAAATCTCTGGCTTGGCAGGGGAGGGACAAGGATGTACCAGGCTGCTGTGGGACGAGCAGCTCTGCAAAGGAGACCCAAGGTCACCGAGTCGTTCTGTGTCTGGCTGTTGGCAGCAGCTCTGGGGGCAGTGCTCCTGTGATCCCAAACCTTTGACTCCTTTCCTGCTGCTCCATGCTGCTGCTGACGTGGGGCTTGCTCAGCTCTGTTTCCTGGGTCATTAGCCCTGTGGCAACCAGGGTGTTTGCTGAGCCAGGACTGCTGCAGGGCTGTTTTGGAGTGTTTGGGGACAAAACCAAACCAGAAACCCGGCAAAACAATGCCTGGTTGGTTTGATTAGGGGAAAAAAAACAAAACAACTTGCTTGGAAAAGAACATTCTGCTCTCCTTGGTTTGTTGTGTGGTGGAGACCTGCTGGGAACTGCCCAGACCTCTGTGCTCTGCTAGGCCACTCAGCAAGGCAGGGTCCTGCCCCAGCCCTGCCTGTGTTTTGGGGATAGCTGAGAGGTTTTGCTGCTCTGCTAATTTTAAAGTGCCAGGAAGTCTTTAATAAAGTCTTTAATAAAGTCTTTAATAAAGCCAGCATTATTCTCAGGAATGTCCTTTCCTGGGGGAAAACCAATGCCACAAACTCAGGGGTGCTTCCCCCGAGTTCCTCTTCCATCAGCATCCCCAAGGGTTTGGTGGTCACAGGGAATTACAAACCCCTGTTTTGTGCCCTGCTCTCCATGCTGCCCACAGCTCCCAGGAATCCTGCTTGTCATTGCTCCTCTGCAGCTGTTTGCACGTGTAACCATGAACAGATCATCCTACCCCCGTGCCTCAGTTTCCCCTGCAGCGTGGGGACACTGACACCGGTCCTTGTGGGATGAGAGGATGAGAAGTGCCCCTGGAGCACAGATACTAGCACATCCTCTGGTATATCCACTCTGCTAGCTGATCTTGTTCTTGCAGGACTCCAAAAGATTTTAGGTCCTGTAGAATTAGTTCTGGAAGTGTTAAAAAAGAATGTTTTGTGGTGTTTTCTTAGACCAGGAGGTGATTTCCTCGTGGGATGACCTTCAATCTGTTCTGTCATTGCAATTCTGCTTGTTCCCAGCCTGGTAAACAAGGATAACTATTTTAAAAGGAACATTGAGGATTCAGCAGCGACTGCTTAAAAGAAACCTTGCAAGCATGTGCCAGCCTTTTGAAGGTCAGGGCTGCTCACAGCAGCTCTGCTCAGGGATCCCCTTAGCAGACACCCAAAATCCTCAATCTGGAGCTGGTCTCATCCTCAGAGAGGGACTCTGCTGCTCTCCACCATCCCCAAGAAAGCCTTTAAAGGCTACAGAATTAATTTTAGGTGGAGTTTTGCAGTGTGCTGTTTACTGAGTGCATCTCCTGCCCTCCCTCCTGGGCTCGAATTCCCGGTGCCTGGCACTGGCAGAGGGAAGGGGCCGTATCAGGTGCCAGGAACACTCTGCAAGTTTAATGAGGCTGAAAGGAGGCAGATTCAGCTCAGCATGATCTCTTCTGCCTTGTTCCTCTCCCTCACTCACAGAGCCAGGAGCACTGGGGTTATTTTGGGCTTTCTTCACTTCCTTTTGTATCAGTGGAGACCCAAACTTGGCTCTTTTCTGCCCATCTCTGGTGGAGCTGCACAGAACCAGCAGTAAGTGGCAGAGGCTGGGTTCACCTCTGCTGTATTTATTATTTGCCTGTGTGCAAGTCATGTTTTTGCTGAACTCGCCCAGAGGTGGAACTGCTGGCACTGCTCATCCACCTTGGGACAAAGCAGTAGTAATTCCTTGGCACATAAAATCCAGGTGAACATCCTGGACTCCATGTAGAAGCAAATGTTCTACACAAGAGAATTTATGGCTGGAGCAGCACTCAGAGCAGAAGAATACCAGAGGAAAGCTCTTCCCTGCGTTCCAGGTTCCTTTTGGGCCACCAGATCTTTCCACTCACCATCCTGTGCAGCCCTGCAGTGCCCACAGGTGCTGGCCAAGGGCAGATAGGGTTGGTCATGGTGGTCACTGAAAGCCTCTTTCTTTCCAGCCTGTGCCTTTGCTGGTCTCTGGAACTGTGTCACCATCAACCCCCTGAACATCGCGGCCGGCGTGTGGATGATGTGAGCAGGCTTTCTTCTCATTTTCCTGCTGGGAGGGAGGTTTTGTTAACCAGACCCCACTGAGTGGGGCAGAGCTGCCCTGCTTGGGCAGTGGATGGGAGTGAAACATCCATCAGGCATTGGGAATTGCCAGATCTTGCTCCATCAGGCAGGTTGAGGTGTTAGTTTTATTCTGTTTGTATTATTTCTTTATGCATATTTAGGTAAATACTGAGATACCCTTGGCCAAAATAAGTCTGGGGCAGCAGGGCTTGGAAATTTGGAAATTATCAAGAAGTGGGGGGGAGCCTCACCATTCCCTTCACCTGCATGGAGCACGGAGTGTCTGCTGTCTGTGGGACTGGGGGGCACTGCTGAGCCCTGCTGGGGGTGGTTCAGAGGCAGGATTAACTCTTGTTTGCTCTCTCTGGAGGCTCAACGCCTTCGTCCTGTTCCTGTGTGAGGCCCCTTTCTGCTGCCAGTTCATCGAATTTGCCAACACCGTGTCCGCCAGGGCCGACAGGCTGCGGGCCTGGCAGAAAGCAGCTTTCTACTGCGGGTGAGGGATGCTCCTGGGGCTGCTTGTGGGCACATGCTGGGGAAGGAACATCCCTGCATCCTGTGGGGAGCGGGGCTGAGGGCTGCTCCTGTCTTCCAGGATGGCTGTGTTCCCTGTCATGCTCAGCCTGACGCTGACCACGCTCTTCGGCAACGCCATCGCTTTCGCCACCGGGGTGCTCTATGGTCTGTCGGCCCTTGGAAAGAAGTAAGAGAGGCCCAGCTGCTCGTGGAGGGCAGGGAAGGGGGAGATGGAGCTCCAGCCCTTGCCCCATTTGCCTCGCTAAGGCTTTGCCTTCCTCTTGCACAAAGCGTGCTGAGGTGTAAGTGCGGCCAGAGGAAACCTCCCTCATCTCAGAGCCCTGGGAGGGAAGGTCCTGGGGGTTGCTGAAGCTCTGAGCTTTTGGGAGTTCAGAGCAGCTTGTCCTGAGGGTCCCGCTCTTCTTTCTGCAGCTGTTGGGTGGATGGGCCCAGCTTTGGGGCAGAGAGCAGCTTTGGGGGTTGGAGAGGGCCAGCAAGAGTGGTCTCACTCCTGGAATCCTTTGACACGGAGAGCCAGGCTCCAGCTGGGACAATATATATAACATATCCCTGCTGTCCCTTCTCTCCACAGGGGAGATGCCATTTCCTACGCCCGCATCTACGAGCAGCAGAAGCAGATGGATGAAGAGAAGCTCACGGGGACCCTGGAGGGACAGGCTCTCTGAAGGACACAAGCTTGGGGTAGCATCTCCTGGACACGGAGATGGTGAAGACGTGGAAATCCACCCTGCCCTTCCTTCTGTCCTCTCACTCCTTGCTACACCACGATTTCCCTGGATGCTGCAGCAGCTGGAAATCTCAGGGGCTGGGGCAGGCTGTGTCCTCTCCTCAGACCAGCAGCCAGACCTCAGCACACTGCTCCTTCTCTCCTCAACCCTCAATCCAACAGCTCACAGTGCCCCTGGTTTTCAATATATATATATTTTATTTTTTTTTCTTTTTACTGCAGAGGTGCTGGCTCTCTGAGTGCTGCTTTCCCAGCCTTGTTTTGGTTTTTTTTGAGTGCTCCTTTGGGGACTGCCCTCTGGATGGGAGAGGAGGGACAGAGGACCTGCCAGTGCAGGTCCCACATGTTTAGGAACGCTCCCTGGGATTGCCCTTCCCAGGTACAATACCTGACCCAGGGTTAGGTGTTTGCAAAACCTCCTGGTGCTTAACCTTGGTCTTCTTCCACTATTTTAATTATAGGGCCAGGCAGTAGAGGCATCACTGCACAGGAAAGAACTTCCAGCAAAATCCCATCTAAAGATAAAATCCATCTCTGCAGGGGAGCTGGGCAGATCCTGGGATCTCCAAAGCATCGTCCCTGCTTCCTCTGGATCCAGCTGCAGGCAGTTACTGCAATTTACTTGAATTATAAGAATTAATTACTTTGTCTTAATAAGGACACTTTTCTTAAGCTTTACTCTTACTGGGGCGGAAGGGAAACAATATTTGCTGTACCTCAGCTGAAAAGGATGTTGTTTCTTGAGCCAAGTGGGATTTTTTGCTGGTGTGAGGGCCACTGATGTACAAGAGCATTCCTGCCTTGTGAGCCTGGAACTCTGCTCTGTCACCTCCCTGCATCCCTCTGTGGAGGGACCTGCTCTTTTCTTGCCTGGTACAGCCTTTGTCTTTGGGACTGTGTTTTTTTGCATCAATCCTGAGCTGGTTTTGTATGGGAAGGTGGCACATCCTCCCTGTGCAAACAGAGAGGAGGCTGCACCATTTCAGTGTGGACAGCTGGGATGTTTTACTTTGCTATTCCAGGCTCTTTCTGTGGTTTTCAAATTGTATTTTCTGTTTGCTTTGTACCATGCAGTACAAAACTGCTCACTAATTCCAGATCCCCCTCTTCTCATTACAGTTTGTCCTGGGGATTTTAATTTATTTGATTTTTATTTTATTTTTATATGGTTGCTTTTTGTTTTGATTAGGAAAAAGGGGAATAATTTATTTCTAGTTATTGAAGTATTTTGATGGGACTCATTTTCTCTGGATGTAGGAGAAAGGAGTGCTCTGTTTCCTGTCCTTCACAGGGCTGCCTCTTTTCACCAGGGGTCTCTGAACCCAGGGACAGCCCTGTCTGCTGCAAAATCCAATTTTAGCCTTCAGAGTGTTTCTCAGACTCTTCAAAAAAATGTGTGTTGTCCTTTGACCCCTTTGTCTTGTTCTGGGCCACAAGCTTGACAAACTGTGTTTTCCCCCTCTTCTGGGAGAGAGGAGGGAGGAAAACTGGGCTGTGAGTGCTGGATTGGAGCAGCCAGCAGCACTTTGTGTCCCCATTTGAATCCTTGGGTGCAGAGGGGTTGTGCTGTGCTCTGAGAAATGCTGCTGGAGGCCGAGTGCTGTCTGTCAGGGGGGTCTGTCCATGCTGAAAACTCTCCTTAGACCCTGCCCTTCCTCAAGCTGCTGGCTCCTGTGAGCTGCTGCTTCTTTCCTGGAGCTCAGGAGCTGTGAGGATTCCCACCAGTCAGGATTTCCAGAGGCCCCTGCAGCTGGATGTGGGCACTCCTTTTATGCAAAGCCCCTTTCCCTCCTGCCTTTGAACTGGGATTGCTCCAACACCCCTTGTCTGGGATGCAGAGCAGGCACCACCAGCCTGGATTTTTTTCCATAAAGGCAGCTTTTTTTTCCATAAAAGCTGTGCTGGTTTGGAGCCCCCAGCCCTTGGCTGATCCCTGGTGCTGACTGCAATGCATTGGCCCACAGCCTCCTGCTGCCTGCAGGGATGGATGCTGCAGGAGGGATGTGGGATACTCCAGTGGGAATAACCTCTGGGTGATGCAAGGGCAGAATCCTGCCTCAGGGCTGAGCACGTGCTGGGATTTCAGGGGGTGTGGGGATTTGTGTAGTGTTTAGTAGAGGAATGTTGCAGACCGATGCATGTCAATGTCTCTGGTAGTGACAGCTTTGCTCTGTGAGTAGTTCTGCAGTAGCTTTAGTGTCAGGAGGTGAAAGGCAAAGCAGAGCTCAAGGGCTGAGACTTCCAGGGTGCTCTGAGGAAGCACAGAACTGGTGGGACCCTTGCTGGCCTCATCTGTCGCTCCTGCCACGGTCCCTGGGGCTGCTCCGGGGCTCCTTGGCATGGGCAGGGTCCACTCTGCTCCCTGGCAGCCTGGCAGAAGTCCCAGCAGAGCTGTCACGGTGTTTTGTGGCAGCAGGGCCTGACTCTGGGGCTGGGGCATGGGAAAAATCTGCACCAATCTGCCACCACGGGCGGGTGGCAAAGCTCAGCCCTGAGCTGAAAATACCCCAGGGACTCCCCTGAAAGAGCTGAGCTGGAGCCTTTGGCCACAGTGCTTGAAGTGTCTGTGCCTGTCACAACTGGAAGTGTCTCAGATCCGTGCTCCAAGGGTGGTTACTCCTACAGGGGCCAGTCTGGAGTGGGAACCCTTGGGAATTTTGGCTGTCTGGTGAAGCTGGAACCAAGCCAGATGCTGCTGTCATTGCAGACAGGCTTGGTGACAGCACCCATGGCTTGCAGGAGCTGTGGTGACAGTCAGTGAATGGTCTCACCCCAGTGTGGGCCTGTTTGGTGGAGATAGGAAGGAGCTTTAGAGTAGTAGCATCACAGTAGTTAAATGCCAGTGCATGGTGGTTGTTGTGTTTAGAGGCACCCACGGGGTGCCTGGAGCTGTGCAAAGACAAATGAAGTTCAAACCCTGCTCTGGAGGTTTCACAAGCTCAACCCAACCCCTGCTGAGGGCATCCAGGCTGGATGGCTGATCCACAGGGGCTCTGTGGAGGAGGTTCTGCTCTCCAGGCCTTGGAAAGGAGATGATGTGAGGGTTCGGGGCGGGTGATGCGCTGAGGACATCGAGCTGTTGGCACTGAGAGTGGAAGGAGCCCTGGGGAGCAGTGGCCAGTCACATACCAGTCACCAGGGCAGCATTTATGCACTGTGCCACTCTTCCACACCTCTGGCACTCGTGTGTGGCAGCTCCAAGTCCCCTGGGCTGCCCACGGGGCGCGAAGAGCAGAGCAGAGCTCGCTGCTCTGGGCAGGAGCTGCTTTTGTAACACCCATTGATTCTCTGTGTGTGCAGTGAATAAAAACACCATTCTACCTCTGGAAAGGGCCACTGTGATTTCTCAGATTCCAAACGTAGCAAAAGCCCTCGGACTTGCTGTGCTGAAGAAAGGAGGTCATTCAAAAAATGCTCCTCCAGTGAGGTTCTCTCAGGAGCTGAAGAGTCCAACCTCATTTCCTAGTGGGGCATTTCCTCCTTAGGCTGAGCCCTGGGAAGCTCAATTCATCTCTGTAATTTTTTCCTCAGGAAAAAACATCCACTGTCTTCAGGGAAGGGTTTCACTGAAGTGAAGATATCAAGAGCTGGTCCATAGCCATGTGAGAAAGAGAATGCCAGAAATCCTGATCTTCAGAAGGTCAGTGGAAACCAGAGGCTCTTGAGACCTCTTGTAGTCAGGCCATGCTTAGAAAAAGTTGTGTTCCAGCCAGGGCTGAACATCTTTCTGGAAAATGGTCTCAGCAGCAAAGGGTAGGTTTAATACTGAATGTTTTCTGTGTTTTTGATTTTGGCCCACCGCTCTGCCTCAGTCCTAGGCTGTTTTAAATTAATGCTGTGATAAAGCACATCTTCTCTTAGGTGATTTCTCATCTCCTGCTGCAGGAGATCAAAATGGCAGCTGGCACATCTGGAGGGCTGGCTCAAACATGCTGTTTCACCTCCTGCTTCCTTGTGACAGCAGGCTGAATGTCCCAGGAATAGCCCTTGGGGTGCCAAGTGCATTTCAGGAGCTCGAGTACATCATGTCCCAGCTCAGCCTTTGTGCTTCTGCCCTTTTGGGAGGAGTCAGATTGGACTGAGCAAGGCCATTTTTTCCTCACAGCCATAACCACCTCCTGCAGCTGTGTTTTACCTTGGGTTAGCTCTAAAAAAATAATTATTAAAAGTTCTTAATCTTGCAGGACACGCAGGAAAGGGGTGAGACTCATTTGCTACTAACTATGCAGTTGCAATCTCAGAGTGATGGAGGTGGAGGCACATCCACCTCCCTCTTTGTGGGTGGGTCAAACCCTAGGTGGGAAGGACCCACCCCAACACAAAGTGTTGTCAGTACTCATTGTGTCTTTCCCACAGGGAATCACTTGCACTACAGCTGAATGTTTGTCTGTTCTTCTGTCCTGGCTTTTTGTGAACTGTATTTGGTCTTGTTCATTAGGCTTCTAGTGTAATGTGTGTTTTTAGACCAATAAAATGTGGCAGCTTTTTGTATAAAAGATCTGGCTCTGCCTCTTTCATGGTCCTTGAGTGCCTGAGACTCCTGTGGGGAGCTGCAGGCTGCTGTGGTCCCCTCATCACAGTCCTGCTCTGCCCCTCCCATCCCTCCCTTCTCTGCAAATCAAGGCAATATCTTGCAGTTGGAGGCAAAACTGTTTTATTCTTGCAGCTACATGATGAGCTTTTGCTGGAACAGCTCCAGCTGTAAATTCAGCTCCAGCCAAACCCTCAGACTCTCAGGCTGCTGAGCAAAGGACAACCGTGGTTTCCTGTCACAGACACACAGTTATTCTTACAGGATGCCTTTATCTGCAGCCTGGCCCCGGTGACCTGCTCCCATCCCAAGGATTGGCAGGTTGTGCAGAGAGCAGCAGGCAGTGTTGGGTGACAGGAACAGAAGGTAAAGTTCCTTCTGGCAACTTCTACAGCCAGAGCAAGACAATCCTTGCTGCCCCTTCCTCTCCCACAGGGAGCTCCAGCCTCCATTTCCAGCAGCACACATTTGTTTTGCCCTCCAGCCTGGGCAAGGGCAGCTCCTACCTCAGGAATGACCTCCGGCTGGTCCTGAAAAAGGCCTCGATCTGCTCCAGGGACCTGCCTTTGGTTTCAGGGACACAGCAGCCTGTGAATAAGATGTTCCCAGCACTGATGACAGCGAAGAACAGGAAGGGCACCTCGAGGCCGAAGGCGTTCTGGAAAGTGGGGCAGAAACCAGCTGTGAGCTGGTGCAGAGAGGGGCTGAGGAGGGGCTGATGGACACCCCCAGGCAGTACCCACCACGACTGGGAGGAAGAACTGGGTCAGGGTGAAGGCTGTCAGCCAGCTCACAACCACACAGAGACCCGAGGCTACCCCACGGGCTTTGAGAGGGAGGATCTCTGACATCAGCAGCCAAGTGATGGGGCCCCAGCCCATGGCGTAACCTGCAGGGGAGGAGGGGAAGGGGATCAGCCTTTGAAGGTCACTGAGGAGTGCAGAAGATCTCTGAGCAACCCTGCCCTGCAACCCCACCAATTATTATCCCTCCCCCATTCATGTCATTCCTCAAAGTGACCTCAGCTGACACCTTTCTTGCTCTTCCAGGGACATCTGCCTTCCTTCCAACTCTAAACCCAATCTCCTTGCTCCACATCACCCTGCCTTGGGTGAGAAGCACCCTCCCCTGGCTGGTGGCCAGTCCTGTGCTCTCTGCACCTACCCATGATGAAGAACATGGTTGCCAGGAGGGGGATGAGGGTGATGTAGTTTGTTGGCTCAGCAGGGAGGTGGGCAGGGCTCACCAGGGTCGTGTTGGCCACAGTGCCGTTGTGAGAAGCTGGCATGAAGTGGATGTAGAGCCCCATGGTCAGGTTGGAGACCAACATGACACTAGCTGTGGAGAGAGACAATAGCACAGTGAGAATGATGGGTGAGTGATCCTCTCCATGCCAAGCTCCTGGGAATGCCCCTGCTGAGGAGCTGAACCACCACCAAGGGAAAGAGACCTCCCTGCCTCCCTTCCTGAGCCCTGTAGGGCTGTAGTTTCCATTCCTGCACACTTCCTTGTAGAGCTCCTGAAAATCATTCAACAGGAGCTTCCCTTGGGAAGAGAGTGGGGAAATGGAGAGAGCCATACCTGATACAAAGAGGAGAATTTTCCTCCCAGCTTTATCCATCGACACAGCAGCGATGGCCACTGCGGAAAGACGTACCAGGCCAACCAGAGCTGCATCGTACTCTGGCTTCTGCAAAAAACCAGTTGGGAAGCTGAGCTGGGGGAAGGGACAGGTTCCTACAGCTGCTGATGACTTGGCCAAGGCCATTCTCCCAGTAGGAGACTGGAAATAATGAACCTGAAGCTCAGAGGAGGAGCAGGGAGACAGTGGGGCTGTCCTGCTCCTGTCCCTCAGCCTTTTGCAGGGCAGGTCCTTTAAAAAAGGGGTTTATGTCTGTAGGGAGCTGGAAGCATTGGGCAACCCTTGCTGGAGACCTAGGCAGCCCAAGCAGGAGCTGAACCCCAGGGTGACAGGTGCTCACCAGGATGACAGATGTTTTCTTGAATATTGGCTGCAGGTAGACAAGGATGCAGGTGACCCCCGAGAGCTGCTGCAGGAACCTCATTCCCCCTGCAATCAGGATGGGCTTGTAAAGGAAGGGGTCCTTGAGCTCAGCACAGGAAACCCGATGGCTCTGGAGGGGACAAAGGCAGAAACACAAAGTGAAAACACCTTGGGGAACCACCTGGCATCCAGAGGGTGGCTCAGGAGTTGCCCAGGGGATGGATTTTGCAGTTTTCACGTTACATCTCCCTGTGCTGAGCTTCCTCACCTGCTTCCTCACGCTGTCCTTGATCTGCTCGTACTCCCTGGCATAATCTGTGTCCTCACCCCGCAGCCAGCACAGGGAGCCCAGGGCCTCCTCCTCCTTGCCCTGGGAGAGCAGGAACCGGGGCGAGTTGGGCATGAAGCAGAGCAGGAGAACCATGGCAAGCACTGGCACCTCCCCAGCCATGGCCAGCCAGCGCCAGTCCAGGACCAGCCCTGCCAGAGCAGCACAGGAAGGGGGAGAACACTCAGGAATGGGTGACCTGGCCTTGCCTCCACCTGGGTACCCCAATGATTTAATTTAATAAACCCAGCAGGAAAAACAGTAATAATAAAAATAAAATATTTCAAATGTATTCTCTCCTATTACAGCAGCATTTCCAGCAATGTGATATGGGGGAATTCCAGCAAATCTGAGAGCATCCAGCAAGACCCAGCAGCAGCTAGGGCATGTGCTAGCAGGTGATTAACATTGTGTTAATCCCTTCAGCCCTGGCAAAACTTCATCAGGACTTGGATCTGTGGGCACAGCGATGGCCACAGGTTCACATGGGCAATGTATTCATCCCTCAGAGCACACACACCAGGGCGAGGGGCATGAATGACCCTGTCCAGCCTGCTCAGCACAGCTGTGGTGCTGAGTATGAGGGGAACAAGCCCTCACCTTGCTGAGAAGGTTGTTTATTTTAAACTCTCCCTCCCCATGCCCTGGACACTGGGACACCACGGAGATACTTGCCCAGCGCGTACAGGACGAGAGAGCCCAGCACTGCCATGATCTGGGGACAGGCACCCAGCATCCCCCTGACTCCCGGGTGGGAGATCTCCGAGATGTAAACCTGGACAGGGACAGCACACATTTCACAGAGCTACAACGTCTCCTTGTCACCCGCTACCTGTGCCCCCTGTCACCTCACAGTCATACCCTGTGAGCAGAGGAAACCCAAATTGCTGGGAAATTGCCCTCTCGGGGTGGGGACCTGATGGGTTCAGCTGCATCTGGCCAGAGGAGAGGACAGCCGGGCCAGCACCACCACTTCCCTCTCCCTGCGGTGTGGGAGAAGTGCTCCAGTGACTGTTTCTGGGAGGAGGTGCCCTGGTGTTACTCAACCCTGCCTTCCCCTCAGTGTGAAACAGGAGGATGGTGTTTGGGAGGAAATAACTGCTGGGAGGAGCAGGGCCTGAGGACCTGCCTTGTCTTTCCTGCAGGAGAGGAGGTCCAGCACCACTGGGCTCAACTCCGGCTGGCCATGCCAGGGCTGCTAAGGGAATACATCCTCCCCATCCCCGGCTGCTGCCCTGCTGCATCCTCCCCATCTCCACTCGCCCAGACACAGCCCTGGGGCTCTGCTGATGCCTCCGAGGAGCAGCGGGGTGGCTCAGCATCATCCCCAGCTCATCTAGAGCACCGCAGCACCTCTGCCCCGCAACCCCCAGCTCATCCGCAGCACCTCCTGCCCTGCACTCCCCCCTGGCACATTACCGGGATGGAGGCGGAGGTCACTCCCCCGGCATAGCCCGTCAGCACCCGGCCCAGCAGCAGCATCCAGAGGTCCTGGGCTCCGGCCAGCAGCGCGTATCCCAGCGCCGAGGGCAGAGCCGAGAACATGATGCTCAGCTTGCGGCCCAGGCAGTCGTTGAGCAGCATCGTGCTGAGCCCGCCCGCCGCCGCTCCCAGCGTGAACACCGACTGCGGGCATGCAGAGGGGCTGTGTGAGCCTGGCACCCCCCGGGCACCCCCCGGCTCTGTCCCCACCCCGGCAGGGATAACCCCTCTCCTTACCCCGAACCAGGGAGCCGTGTGCCGGTCCAGCCTCAGCGCAGGGCTGGGATGAGCCTCCAGGGCAGGGATGACGGGGGAGGGATAAACCAGGGCGAAGCCGAAGCTGAAGTTGCCCAGGACAGCGGCAAACACAGCCAGGTAGAGCCTCTTGTTGTGGAGGCTCCTGAGGCCACGGAGAGACACGGACGTGTTGGGTGCCAGCAGAAACCCAAACCCTGCTTCCCCCAGCCTTTGCCGAGGCTCTGGTGACACCCACGGAGAGATTTTCCTGGGGAATGGCTCCGCATAGCCCCAGGCTGGTGGGGTTTCTCTGAGCTGCTCCCACTGGTGCTTTCCTCTGTGCCAGGCAGTTTTCAGGGGGTTCAAGAAAGCGAGAAAAGCAGAAGCTGGAGCTGGGTGGCACCACGGACCCAGAGGCAGCCGGTTCATCCCAGCAGAGCAAGGAAAAGGTTCTTTCAAAGCCCCCGTGCCCCCCAGCAAGACCTTGTGCCCCCATAGGAGTCACATAAACCTAGCTGGGCTCATCCAGCCGCCTTGGGCAGGATGAGATCCCGTCTCAGAGCAGCTCAGGAGTGGCAGGAATATGGAACAGCTCTCCCCCCAGCCCACTGCTCTCAGGGTGCGGGGTACAGCAGAACCCCTGCCCACCCTGCGGCCCCAGCCTGCTCCTCACCTCAGGTACTGGTGGTCGAGGCTCCTGGCAGTGCTCTCGGGGAAGGTGCGGTACGAGGAGCTCGTTTTCCTCACCAGGGGCTGGCGGTCGCTGCGCTCCATCGCCCTGCGGGGCTCGGGGGTGCCGGGGCTGCTGAGCTCCGGGAGGGTGCTGGGGATGCCGAAACTGAAAGGGGAGAGCCTGCCTGGCGTTGCCTAATCAGAGAAATCTGTGCCTCGTGGGCTTACACCCCTCAGCAGGAAACTGGAGGGGCTGGAAAAGCAGCAGGAGGAGAGCCACGGGGTGATAGTGACGGTGACAGAGGTGTCCTGCACCCTGCCCAGCCCCACCGACAACAAACCCTCCCACTGCAGTGACACTTGCAGGGATGGTCCTCACAGAGCTGTGATCACCAGCAGAAAAGTCCCTTTGCTAAGGCCACGTCTCTCCCACGGAGGAACTGGTACCGGTCAGGCTGGTCTAGTGCTGCCTCCATTTACAAGGGAAAATTCCATCTGTGGGAGCCTCCAGAGCCACCCTGGGAAAGCATTTCCAGTGTAGAACAGAGGTGGGGAAGAGGAGGGAGAGGAAAGAGAGGGAGGTGAACATGGAGCAAGGAGCAGAGTATGGGGATGAAGGGCAGTGATGAGGATGGAAAAGGGGACAGCCACCCTGTGTGGTCCTGGACAGGAGCAAAATAGCCCAACTCATACTTTTCCTGGCAGCACCCCTATCTGCACCACCAATATCTGAACAGAGGGGAGGTGGGTTTGGTTCCACAGGGGTCCCACAGAATTTTTGGACACAGTGTGTTACACCTCATCATCCCACTAGCTTGTTTGTATGATGTTTAAGCCAATCACAGATTTACTAGTCTTCCTAGAATGGTATATAAACATATGTAGCCCAGGGTAAATCTGAATTCTGATCACCAGGCTCTCTCAATCACTGATACTGGGGCATCTGCAGGTTCTGGGGAGCTGCAAGGTCCAAACTCCTGCTGTAGGAAAGAGCTTAGTCTGTGTCTTGCTAGCTCTGAATGCAAAGGCACTTTGATTTAATTAGCAAAAGCTCTATTTCCCCAAACTACTGCAGTGCTCCTCTTGTTTCCATCACTCCCCTTGGGCCCTGACGCTTTTTGGAACATGTGGATGACTTCTGCACCCCCAAGCCTGAGTGGGATCTGCAGTGACACCTCAGGACCTGCTGTGTCTTCCCTCCACACAAACTGGTTCCCCTTCTGCAACCACCAAGAGCTGCCTTTACTGTCTGATTCTGCAGGGGATTTACAGCTGACTCAGGCACTCGGGGCTCTGATTTCCCCATAGGAAGAAAGGTCATGGATTGGGGGGACAGAGGGGTGGGCAGGACAGCCCATCCAAAAAATTTCCAGCTCCAGGGTTGGTCTGAGCAGGGAGGTCACAACAGACCTGGAGCTGGTCCCTGTGCCCATCAGCAGACACCATCAGTTTCCTCCCTTGCTTGCACTTTGCTCCATGAATTTGGGCTGGCTTCCACTACGTGATTTTTCAGCGTCCATCCCTGAAACACAGAGGGTTCTCCAGTTTCTGGTCAACCACTTCAAGCAGGAAATTACTCTTGAAAACCCTCCAAGCACCTGTAACGCTGGGAATCTCAGGGGGAGCTGTTGTCTGTGCTGCTCTTGGCTCGGGGCTGAGCCCCTGGGTAGGTCTGTCCCTGACTGTCCCCTGAGGGAAGGGGGTCCCTCGGGTGTGGTGGAGCAGCTCCTTGCATCACATCCTCGCTCTGCCCTTGGTTTTGTTTTTTTTTTCTAAAAATGCATTTTTGGTAAGGAATAAAGGATCCACCACCTTACCCCAGATCTCCCTGACCTGCTGTGGGTTCTTCCAAATCAGACAAGGGGTGGGTGAGGTGAAAGCAGACTCAGGGGCAGCGTTGCCTCTGGTGAGCTGTGCTCGGCCATGGTCACATGGAAGTGGCTCCTGCACATCTGCAGGAAATAACAGCCCCAGGGTGAGCTGGGGAGGGCTGAGGTGCCCACTTTGGGAAAGCAGAGCATCCCCTGGCTGATTAAAGGGCAATCTGGTTTTGTTGAGAGCTGTTGGCTGCCTTGGCTGAATGATGCATTGCTCCAGCTCCCCAGGACCTTCCTCCCCCTGACAGCTGGGAGATAGATCATGAACATATGCAAAACAATAACCAGCATCAAAGCCACTTGGCAACTCAACTAACCCAATTCATAAATTAATTTCTATCCCTCTTGTAAGGGAGAAATCAGTCACTCCTCAGGGCTATCCATCTCTGTCACTCATCTGGCCACATCCTTTCATAAATCTTGCTGTGAGTCTGAGCTGGTGTGTGCCGGGTCGGGATGGAAGAATGCCCAGTGTCTGTGCTGGGTCAGGACAGCCCCGGGGCTGGTTTGCCCTGGGCTGGGGCAGGGATGGCTCTCTCTGCATCCCCCACATCCTGAGGCTGGAGCAGAGCTGGGGTTTTGCAGCATGGTGCTGCTTGGTGGGTGATTTTGGGGAGCGTGGTCCCTGCTGAGGAGCCATCAGGGTGGTGCAGAGGTGCAATGATGAAATATTTCCTCCCAAATCAGCGTGTGCTGGGTCTGCAGAGCCATGCAGGAGGTGGCTGGTGGCTGCTGGGGACACATGGGGTGAAAGTGGGTGCTCGGTGGGGTCTGGCCTGGTATTGGGTACACCCCAGGGTGGTGGAATTGGGGGACTCACAGCTCAGGAAGCAGCTCCAGCTGCTCCTCCCACAGCTTTCCAAAACCCCACGGCTTTGGAAAACAATGCCTGCACCCCCAGCTCCCTGTGGGCATCAGCACCTGGAGCCCAGGTTAGCTTTTCCAAGCAGGCAGACAGAGCTCAGCTCTTCTCTGGCTGAATCCCTCACCCCACTCCCCCCTCAGAGGAGAAAATCACCACCTTTCAGGCTGCCATCTGTTTATTTTGTTGGACTCTGAACTTGCTGAAACGTCTTTCGATGGATGAAGGAACACAGAGTAGAAGAGAAGAGCCTGGCAGGCTGCGTGGTGAGTGGAAAATAGCTTTTTGGGGCTTTCTGGAGTTTGAAGGCCCGATGATGGATGTGCATGTGAGGGATGGTAATGGCTTTGTAAGTATCCAAACACAGAGCAGAGGAATAACTCTGCCTAATAGACTGAGAAATGTGTGTGGGACGGGATCTTCCCCGCTCCGATACGGAGCTGAATGATGGAGTGCTGCAGGTTTTGGGAAGAGAGGCTGGCATGGGCTACATGTACTGGAAAAAAGGTACAGCTTTGAAATTGTATTAAATCTTTGCTGTGGATGCACTGGAAAAACTTCATCTCGCCTTGGAAAGAGGCTGGCTGAGCTTGCAGTGATCTGAGAGGGGCTCACTGTGGTTCTGATCTGCTGGGCAGGGCTGGTGCTCCCTGTGCCTCCTGGCTTCCCTCTTCCTGCCTTCTCACTCTGCTCCCAGTGTCCAGACCTACTGACAAAAGTGATGGGTTTATGTGGAAATTCTGTGGGATAAATATTTGCCTGTCAGCAGGGCTGGGTCCAAGTGTGATTTCTCGTGTGCCATTTGGAAATGCCATTTCCAAACCAAATTAGAATTTCCCATTGAGGTTATTTGGGGTTTCTTTGTTGTTTATAAGTTAGAAAATGGTTGAATTTGGGGGGGGGGGGAGGGTTTCCTTTTTGCCATGGAAATGGAAGAGTTGTTAATCTCCTCATGCTTGGAGTGAGTGGTTTTAGTGTCCCACTTCCAACCTGGCTATCCTCGGGAGCTGGGATGAGCTGGAAGATGTGTGTGTGCCCTTCAGCTGGGTGGGGAATGTACCAAAAGTGGGATATTTTAACCTGCTTGTGGGACTTTGTTGTTTTCTTTGAGGTCACATGAATTTTCGTGACCCACAAATTCCAGTGGCTGTGGGTACAAGTGAAACTGGGACAGTGGATAAAAAGGGGATGTGGGGAAAGGTTGTGGGTTTCAGGCCCCTCCTATTTCATGAGCCAACTTTGGCACTCAGTGTGACTTCTGTGACAGCTTTGAGTGTCAGGGCAGGACACTGCTCTGGGTCCTGAATGTCCCCAGGGCTGTGGTGGCTCCTGACAGAGGGAGGGACCCCTGGATGTCCTTGCACCCCTTGGCTCTGCCCTGCCTTGCCCGGATGCTGTGGTTGGGGTCACCTGTGCAGGGCTGGGTGTCTCCAGGGATGTTGTGCTTTTGGATTTTCCACAAAATCCAGCACTGGGCAGGATGAGCTGGGATGTGTCTGCTTCCAGCTGGGATGGGCCCTGATGTCTCTCGGTGCCCTGGTGCTGAGCCAGGATGGGGTTTGGGTGCTGGGTGAAAACTTGGTGAGCACAGGGCTGCTCGTGTGTGGGAATCCCTGCAGGGATGTTTCTGGGGCAGGCTTGAGAGGCTGATGCTGACCTGTGACCTTGGGACAGAGATTCTAACACTGCCAGGCTCAGCCCACGTGCAGGATGCAGCCACAGGGGTTAAAATTTGAATTTTAAGAACAAGTTCAAGAAACATCCTGCACATCCAGAGGCACCAGCAAGGTTTTTGATGCCCTGTGTTTGCTGGCAGGTGGCAGGATAAATAAAATTGTTTGAAGAAGAATTTTAAGTACACTTTTATTTTTACTGTGTCCCGTTGGAGCTGCTGGGCCAGGCTTTGGAGCAGTGCCTGTTGTGATGCCACAACCTGGATTTTTATGGAACCCCCCCTTCCCTTTTCCACTTCTGCTGAAGTTACTTTGTCTTTGATGGCAAAGACTGGATTTCTTTACACTTGGGACAAAAAATCTTCCCCCTAAACTCTTGAGAGCTGCTGCCTGCTCCTTCCTTGGCCTGTTTAATATGATTTAAAAAGAAAAAAAAAAGAGGAAAACAAAACATATAATTTCCTTGCTTTAATGTGAGCCAATTATGGCTCACAGGCTGTTAACTTCATCACCACTTCTTCCAACAGAGCCCTTGGTAAAATAAACCACAGCAGAGCTGCCTTCCCTGGACCTGCTGTCCCTCACAGCCTTGAGCCATGGCATTTTATCCATCCCCCCCAGCTGGAAAAAAAACCCAGTGGCTCTGTCCCACACATGCCCACTAAAATATCCCAGCACTTGTACATCTGCTGACAGATACCAACTGGAAAGGCGATCAGGGCTCAGACTCCCGCGCTGGGCTGTCTGCCCCTCCTAATGAGGAACACATTGCAGCTCGGCTGCGGCTCCAAATGGCAAAATCAGGAGGGTTTGGGAGGATGGAGGATGCCAGGATGTGGGACAGAGGGATTGGAGTGTGCCAGCAGCCAGGGAGAGCCCACAGGGGGCTGAGCCCTGGGGACAGCAGGGGTTGGGGACACCTGAGCTGCTGCATGTTTGCTGTGGGGGCTGGCACAGGGTACCATGGATGCTCTGTGGGATGCTGTGCTGCTTTCAGGGGCCTCCTGTCCCTGCACTGTGCTGTCCATGGCCACAAATCACACCTTGGAGCAGGGTTTGACCCCTCCAACCCGGGCACCGCTGGCTTAGGGAGCAGAGCTGGCTGGGCCCAGCCCTGGTGAAATCCCACAGAATTCCCACACACTGTGGGGCACCTTCTGTGTGGTGCTTCCCAGCTGCTTTGTCTTGGGAAGAAAAATGCTCTTGGCATTTCCAAGCCTGTCAGGACCATCCCAAGGTTCAGGGCCCTGCTTTTCCCACCTTTGGCCACAGCCATTTCCCTGGAGTTTTGCACTGGGACCCACAGACCCTGCAGCCATCTGCTGGTGACTGCATCCTCATCTCCCGAATTGCTCCATCCCCTGGCTGGGATCCAGGGCAGGAATGTTATTTTTTTTTTTTAGTTTTGTGGCTAATTTGGGACTTTGGGCAGACCTGATGCTACCTTCTCCCTCCCTCTGCTGCAGTATCCTATAAAAAGGCCAAGATGAGCTGGGATTGCCATACAAGGGTCAGTGGGAGACAGCTGCATCCTCAAAGCAGAAGAATCAGGGGCTTCTGATAAGCCCATTTTTATAGGCACCTTTTAACCTGTTTATCCCGCTGTCAGAAAATCTTGTGGATGAAATTTGGAGTAAAAACAGAGAACTGAAAACACATTTCTGTCCTGCTGCTGATCTGTAAATGAGATAATCTTGTTACAGCCACCTGTTAGTCCTGCAGTGTGTCTTAAGGATTTCTGGGCAGATATTACATTATTTTAATGGCGTAACAGTGCCCTGTTCTGGGATCCTGGGTTGTCCCCAACACCCCAGCCCTCAGCTGCTTTCCCATTCAATATCACTGAAAGTAACACTTAATAGCCTTAATAATCCAAAATTAAACCAAAGTGGATTGGAGCTTTCAGAAGCTCTTGGTGCACCAGTATTTTATTCAGGGACCTTTAGGGCGAGCCGTGCGGTCATTAGAAAAATCCTCAGGCACCTTCAGGACTTTGAGTTTCTCTCAATTTCGTGGCTGGATAGAGGAGAAAAAACCCCCAGAATGTGTCCTTGCCATGGGAGTTAACTCAGAGCCGTGTGCCCATGGCACCAAGCTCCTTTCCCTCCCCAGCAGCTTTGCTGCAGTTCCTCTGGGATGGTCCCTACACTTTTAAACCCCCCTGTGTCCCCTGCAGCCCCTGAACTCTCGGTCACCCTCAGCCGCTGCGGCAGGTAGGGCTGACCCCAAAACTCATTTCCCTTGGGAAAGCCTCTTAAGCCCCTTGCACATCCCACTGTCCCCCGGGTCCCTGAGGGGTGAACCAGCCCTTGCAGGAGGATGGGACGTGAAAATCCGGGAGCAGGGATGGGAGGTCACCCCTGGCTCCGTCCCTGTCCCCTCCCGTGAGCTCCCGGGAGCTTTTGGGTGTTTGGAGCCCCTGGGGCTGTGCCCGTGTCTGGAGGAGCTCATGTGAAAGCCATTAAAAAGCGTAAGGAAAGGGAGCACGACGGTTGGGAATGGTTTTGTTTGGGTTTCTAAAACGTGCGCATGAAAACACTGTGTGGTTTTCTGACAAATTTGAACCAGCGCTGCTCAATCCGCTCCAGCGCTGCTACTGTTGATCTTGCAGATTTAAAAAGCATTTATTGGAGCTGCTTGAGGCAAACTTAAGCATCTGTGCAATAACAAGTCCAGGAAGTAATTGCATCCACAAGGAAAATATTTTTATGTATAATTCAGTGACCCATTTTATAAACATTGTGGTTCCACCATGGACTTTTTTTTTTTTTTTAATCTTTTTTTTTTTTCTTTTTTTCCTTTTTTTTTCACCCACAGCCTTTCCTCTCCAAGTGTCTGGGTTTAGTGATCCATGTGGGGCTGTGTTTGGTGGCTCTGTGGTGAGGGCTTGGCGTGGCATGGGAGATGGAGGGGAAAACTCTGTTGCTGCAGGGAGATGAGGGTCCAGCTCCAAAGGTGGCACCACAGTGGGATGCTCCAGGGAAGCAGAGACAGCGTGGATTGCTCCTGCTGAGCTTGGCAGGCAAAGAGGAATTGTTTTGTGGCAAAGGCTTTTCTTTCTTCCTTAGCAAGCCAGCTTTACGAGAAGATGAGTCACTTCCAGCCTGGGTGGCACAGTGCTCGCACGAGGCTGGGGAGCTGAGGGCTCTGTGGCCTCTTTTTGGGTTTTTGGGGTTTCATTTCCAGTAGAAATTCACCCCTGCCCCACCTTGCTCACCCCAGGACTCTCACAGCACAGGTGGGAGCTGGAAGGAATTGCCTCACAAAGACCTTTGGGCAGGACAGACCTGTCCCCTGACAGCATGGCCAAGCTGGGGACCACCACTGGATACAGGTGTTTAAATAGGTGACAGCTTCAAATAGATTTGCTCTGACAGAAAAAAGTTATAAAAACTTAAAGCTGCAAAGCACTGTGTTAAAATTACACTAAATTTTTGTAGGGTTAATACTGGCACCTTACCCAAGGGAAAGCTGCCCCTCATGGGCAGCAGAGGATTGATGGAGTGGGATCCTGCTCCCCTTTTTTCTGCCATGGGTTTTTTGGCATCTTTCCCCCTCGGCAGGAATGAAAGTTTGACTCAGACTGAGTGGTGAAAGGCCTGTGGCTGCTGTGCCGTAGGACCAGTGGCATTTTCAGTGTCCCCATCCTCACTGTGGCACCGTGGGGATGTGACTGGCCACCTGTCAGTGCCTGTGCTGCTGGGATGGACCTGCCACCCCCATCCCAACTCCTGTCCCACTCTCTGTCCCTGTGCACTGGGCATGGCTCAAACAAAGCCTGGCAGGGCTGAAAATCAGAGGGTGAAGCTCAAGAATGAGGTGCCAGGCAGAGCCTCCCTTGCTTTTCCCATTGCTCCCATCACCCCCAAACTGCTCTGTTCTTCCCAGGGAGCAGCAATGCCAAGGGCAGCCACAGCCCCAGGACCAGGCTGTGCTCCAGGAGGGAGAAAAAAACAAAACAAAGCAGGCTTGGAAGTAAATATTATCTGAATACAGAGGAACGCGATGTTTCTTCATACAGGACTAGGATTCTGCCTTTTAACAGCTAACCTTGACTCAGCCAATATCCACAACATGCAGCTCTGGCCAAAATATGCTGGGCCTTAAAGTACCACAACAGCTGTTTTTCTTGCTAAAATATGACATTAAATTTTTTGGACGGCTGGATGCTTCCTTGATGAAAGTGGAATAAGGGGCTATTTTTCCTCTCCCTCTTCCCCCCCTCCAGCCTTTCCTCCTCCTTCCATGCAGGGCGATAAAGCCGGAGCCTTTGCAGATATCCCGTGTGGGCAGAGCCCCGGCTGTAGCCCAAGGGAGGGGGCTGCTGCTCACTGACCCCCTCCTCGTTGTAGCTGGATCCCTCCCACACCCCAGCAGGACCAGTGCCAGCAGCAGTTTCAGCCTTGGTATCTTTTTTTTTGCTGATGGTTTGTAGGACGTCAAAATTTTCTGCCCTTAAGATGAGGGCACTGCACAATGGACTGGGGCTGGTGGGGTTTGTGCTTCAGAGCCTCTGTTGTCACAAAAGGGACAGTTTGGGACTTTCCAAGAGCTCCAGCTGCTGTCAGTGGTGTGGGGCAGGAGCCTGGTGGCCTCATCTGAGTAAAACAGTGCTGGTCTCTGTCCCTGAGCTGGCCAATATTTGGAGAAATTGATGGTGGCGTGAGATCTGCCCTGCTTTGTCCTGGGACATCAGTGAGGGCTTGTGCAGGGTTTGGAGCACTGCAAACAGTGCTGCAGTGGCCTTTGCTCTGGTGGTGTCACCTGGTATGACAGGTGCCTTTCTGGACAGCCTGTCCATGGATGAGCTGCATTCCTCGGGATACAACAGGCACAGAGATGGGGATTCGCAGTGGGATCTCTGCTCTGAGCCTTAAAGCACAGGAATGGCCATGGTGGGAGCAGGGATTTGTGGTGGCTGGTGACAGCAAGGTGACTCTGCTGCCAGTGCTGTGGCCATCCACAGGCAGCATCACCCAGTGGCACCTGTTTGTGGCTCTGGGGCAGCTCAGGGCTCACCCACACCTGAGGGGTGAGGTGGCAATATCAGGATGGGGTATCTGCTCCCCTTGCCCCCACCCCAAGGGCTGTCACTCCTCGCCCAGCTTTCTGTGCACAGCTGAGGACAAACTCCCTGCCCTCCGTGCCTCATCCTCCTCTTTGTCCTTGATTTTAAAGATCAGCTCAGGGAGGCAAAATAATTTTTAAAGTAGGGAGGAGGCAACCAAACCGGGATGAGGGTTCCATTGCTCAGAGCCCCTCGGGCTCGTGGGTTTCTTCTGGAGGCTGACTGATCACCCAGCGAGGTGTGGCACTGGCAAAGCCTCCACACTAGTCATTCCTCTTCTAATTTCCATAACAATCCCACTGCAGGATCTTATTTCTACCCTCCCTGTGCCAAGCCCTCAGCCTTGCCGCGCTGTTTCTTTAGGAGCATCCACGAGTGCCCAGGGCCGGGATGCGCCCGGGATGCCCGGGGTGCCAGGCTGGGTCCCGGTGGTGCCCGTGAGCTTTGGAAGGGACTCGTTTTCCCCTTTTCCCGGCCGGAGAGCATGTGGTTGGAATTAGCGGCTCGGCTGCAGGGGGAGCGGGCAGCTGGGTTTCTCCGGAGCGTTTCAGTGCTTAATCTCTGAAGAATGCAGAATGTCTGTCTGGACAGCCCAGCCAAGATCAACTCCGCGGCACAGGGAGGCCAATATAAACGTTCATGTTTTGTGTCACCGAGATTTCATTAGATGTTTTTTATGTAATTGCATAAGTCGAACTACCGTGATGAAAATGCCACAGCGAGCAAATGAGATGAATTGTAAAACCTCTCCTGCGAGGAGGCACTGGCCCCCTCCGGGCCGTGGGGATCCAGCTCCAGCCCCTTCCAAGGTGCTCGCTGACCTTTTGGGGATAAATAATGGGCTGTTTGCCCGTGTCCCCCCCTCTCTAGCCCTTGCCCTGGTGTCAGGGAGAGCTCAGAGCCGGGCCAGGAGCAGGTCTCCCCGTGGCCAGCACTGAGAGGCAGAGGGACTGGCTGCTCCTGTGCTCCAAAGGGACTCTCATCCCTCCTTGGAAACCCAGGGGGAGGCAGCAGAACTGGGGGAGAGGATGGAAAATCTCCCATTTTTTGGCTGCCTGACATCCAAGTGCTCTGCAGCATCTGAATGGTATCACTGTCCTCTTGATTTCCTGCTTTAAACCCTGACAGAGGCAGGGATGGAGAGCTCAGGGCTCAAGAAGCACCCCCAGCGATGCTGTGCCCCATCCCCATCCTCTGACCCTCTCCACTAACACCAACAATTTTGTTAATCTGTCCCTTCAAGGCCTGGCATGTTTTCCTGATGATAACAGATTAATGCTAATTTAATTAGGCCTGAATCAATGCTTGCTTGTTTCAAAGCCAGACACGTTCTGAGGGCTGTTGAGTGCTGTGACACGACGGTGCTGGAGGGCTCGGTGAGGTGACATCCCAAGCATTACTGAGCACACATCCTTGTCCTCCTCAGCGGCCTGGCAGCACAGACACCTCCACACAGGGACCCCCCCGAGGTGGCAGCCCACTGCAAACCCCCGGGTTTTGCCCCTGGAGGAGGCTCTCCTGTGGATTCCCCGTGGGGATGGGAAGCAGCTGGCACCACGGGAGCCTCGGGCGCTGCATCCCCGCAGCGGCTCCTGCGAGCTGGGCTGGAAAGGCTGCCCTGGCCGCAGACACATCTGCTGGGTGGGAGGGCCTGGAATTTGGGATATTGTTTTTCTGGCGGGGAGCGGCGGGTGCCAAAAGCCTGATAAATTAATCACCTCTGACATGGGTCAGTCCAGCTCTGGCGTGCGCAGCCTGGGCCCCCTGAGACGCTGCTGCTGCAATGCCAGAATTCATCAAGCAGAGAGGCTGCCCTGGAGAGCAGCAGATTTTGGGAAGGGGAAACTGCTGCCAGGGAGGGGCTTGACCGCTCTGGTCCTCTGGGATGGCAGCACAGCTCTTCCAGCTGCCTGTGCCTGGCAGTGCTGCCACCTGACATCACTTGTTTTGGAGCAGGACCTGGCTGTGTGGCTGCTGGCTCCTGGGGGATGGGAATGGGTTTGGGATTTATCACAACAAGCCCAGTGGGCACACAGAGCCCAGGGAGGCTGCGTGGGATGTGGATGTGTGGCAAGAAGATGTGCAGGGCATGGCAGGGGTGCAGCTTCTGGAGGTCACAGGCAGCACCTGTGGCCCCTCAGCCCAGTCCCTGCAGACAGGTGTCCTCTGTTGGGAGCTCAGGTCTGGATGTCCCTCTGTGCTGCTGAGCCTGGGGGTGAGCCAGTGGGGTGATGCTGGTGCAGCCCAAGGTGAGAACAGCACTTCCCCTCTCCCCAGTGAGCAGCATCATGGACCTTTCATGGTGGGTTTTATTTTGTGGGGATCTGAGCAATCCAGTATTTTTGCTGGCTGCTCCAGCCCAAGGCAAGGCAGGCTCAGCCTGCACCTCAGCAGGCTCCTTTGCCCTTGGGGATGGGACAGGGGCCCCGGGGGTCTGTGCTGGTACAGGGTGTCCAAACCTGGGGGGGTGGCACTTCCTGACCCTCCAGAGTCCCCACTGCTCACAGCACTCCCTGAACAGAAGATGGGGAAGGGCTTTGTTCAGTTTCTGCTGGGTTTTCTGCACAGCTGTGGAACAAATTTTCCTGTTTTTAATGACTCCTCTTACCATCCACCTCTTCCCCTCTCATGTGCTGCTTTCCACCCTGATAGGTGCCAGCAACAGCATTTACTTTACCTTCCTTGGTCTTTTTGGGAACATTTCTACGCAGAGGAGAAAGAGGGAAGCAGAATGGGGAGCAAAGCTCAGGGGACAGGCTCCCATGAAGCCTTTGAGAGTCTCTAGGGCTCTATTTGTGCTTTGCATTTCCCGAGGTGTTCCCAGGGGCAGTGCAGGGCTGCTCAGGGTGGCAGGGGGTGTTAAAACACTCAGCACGTGCTGTGACCTCCATGTAGGATCAGAGCAGATCTTATCAGTATGATGTAGAAGCCTCCCTGCATCCCTCCTGTCTTCTCCACTCTCTTGCTCTCCTTCTCTCCCCCTTCTATTTTTTTTGTCCAGACATAATTAATGTAAACCAAATGCTTTGTGCACAGCTGCTGGCATCCTGAAAACGTTTTGTGTGTGGTCTCTCTTTTAGCCTGGACAGGGATGTAGCAAAACTCTGAACATTATCCCAGACCTGCCTGAGTAGGGAGCAGCATCTATTGAACAAGAAGCACCTTGAATTTCTGCATTTCCCTCGTGGGATGAGGTTATGGTTGAACTTCTTTAAATAAAACCATGGAGCTGCCCTAAAACTTTGTTTGCCAAATCCAGTAAACCCAAGCTCGACTTTTCTTGCTGGTCATGCTTAACCGAAAGCCCAAATATCTGTCTCATTTTTGAGGCTGCCTCTGTGTGTCTGGGCTCCCCCAGGGCCTAAGAGATGCTCAGGTACTGGAGCTGCATGGCAAGGATGTCCTCATGCTGCTTTTGGTGCCTTTGGATGCAGGGAACAGCGAGATCTTGTGATTTATGTTTTTCCAGCCAAAGGGACAATTTCTGATCACTGCTATTGTCACTTGATCTTTAGGGCTCGAGGTGTGAGGGAAAGAAAGTATCTGGCCCTACCTGTTTTGCTCCCAAAAGCTCAAGCAGCAGCTGAGTGGCTCCTGACATCCTGCAGCCCCTGGATTCCCTTCCTGCACCTTCTGCACCCCCACACTGAGCTGTTCCTGCAGCTCCCCCTTCCCAATCCATCACAGAAGGTGCTTTTCCCCTCCACTGCTCACATCACTCCCTCAAAACCCCAGCATTTGGGATCACCAGCAAAAAGTAGCAACTTCCATTCCCCACATCCTGCTTGCTCACTCTGGGTATGCTGGGAAAGCTGTGTGATACCTAGGGCTGCTTGGTTTCAAAAATCCCTTTTTTTTTTTTTCCCAAAACCCCTCTGGAGTGGTGTACTGAGTCCTGCCATGGTGCACTGAGGGTCGTGGCTGTCCTGGCCCTTCTGTGAGTCAGTGGCTGAGCATTTTGCAAATGTTGGAGCTAAATGGGAAGCATCTGAAATCCCTGTGTGGATGTGCTTTGGATTCTGGGATGATTGGGATGCTGCAGATGCCTGGGTGAGAAGGGTTTGGGAGTGACTGTTCTCATGTTTCTGCTCCAAAACTGTCTCCGTGTTGTGGCTGGGAGATGGGAATGACACCTCTGGGATGAATCCTCCCTGGAGAGACTGAGCAGCTGGGGCACATCTTAAGGTGGCTCCTTCTGGGGAGGCTCAGAGCAGAAAACCCAGGTGCAACAGGATGGTCACTGTTTGGGGGCAATATCTGTAATTTAATTCCTCAGACAAAAGGCACCAGTTTGGAAAGTGTATTCACGTGTCTATACAATATTTTAATTCAAAAAACCCAATGCCTGGAAAAATTTAAAGGGAAAACTTTAAAGGGAAAACTTTCAAGGAGCCCATGGTGGGTGCCTGGGGAGATGTGGGTGTGCAGGAGGGGCTATTTGTGCTCTCAGTGCTTGGTCAAGTGATGCTCACAGATGAGAGAAGAGTTCTGATTTGCAGAGAAATCCTCCTCTGGCTCCCCATCCTCACACCCATCTCCACTCCAGGATGTTCTGTGGGGCTGGTGGATGCCAGAACACAAACTGTCTGCACCGAGTGCCCTGCAGCACCCGGGCGATGACAATTTTAAACGAGTGAGAGGTTGAAAAATAGTGAGTGAGATTTTTTAAAAGGTCACCTTGGCCAAGGAGGCAAAAATCCTTCCTTGTGTGAGTGAGATGCTTTAGGAACTGTCTTAAAATTAATCCAAAACATGAGCTCGGCTCCAAATGAGTGGGGCTTGGCAAGAGGGTTGGACACATTATCTTTAAATATAGGCAGGCATCCTGGAGGGTTTCTGGTGGTTTTCCTGGTCACTTCTTATTCCTCTGTCTCCCCCTCTGCTCCCCCATCCTTGCACAATTCTTTTGCATAATTCCCTTTTTATGCCTCTTCCCACATTTTGGGAATGAAGTCTCCCCAAACCAGGCAGGGTTGCAACACTGAAAAAGATTTTGTGTCTGGATGTTTTGCCTCCTGGGGCACTTTTTCTCAGGAGAGCATTGCCTGTGTGGCCAGTGACCTCTGCCCTGAGGAGGCTGTGGCTCCCAAGGGTTGGAAAAGGAGTTTCAAAGGTGTAAATTGGTATAAATGGGTGTAATCCATCTCTGGCTTGTGGACTGGGGCATTCATGGATCCCAATCTGTGCAAAATGAGGGTGAGACCTTGTGTGCTTGTGACCATCAGTGCAGTGACCTGAGTGGGGCCTCACTGGTCAGTGTAGCCCCAAAATCTCCTGGGACAGGGGCAGCAGTGCCCAGCACATCAGGAGGTTTGTGACAACGGGTTCTGTGGTCCTTTCCCAGTCTCTTCAGCTCCCTTTGTCTTCTTCCCACCACAAACACGAGTCTGGGGCTCGGTTTAGGCCGGGAAGGAGCAGCCAGTCCCTCACCACCAAAGCAGGGAGGCTCGGGACCCTCTCAGGCTTTGAAGCTGGAGATGTCTGGCCATACAAAGACACATCTGTGTTTAATCCTTCCCCTGTAACTGAGCCTGGGCCGGGGCAGAGCCCAGCAGCCCCTCGCCGTGTGCTGCGGGGATGTGTGCAGATGCATTTGAAGGGCCTTGGCAGTGTGGGGGTGCTAGGCCGGCTAGAGCCACATGTTCTTGCAAATGCAGCTTCCTATTGACTTGTTAAACATTTGCTATTTATCAGATTTTGCTTTTAAACTGTCTGTAACAGTCTGGGAGAAGTTGTGTCAAAATGTCTTCCAGATGTGAAGGTGCTACCTGATACTTTGGTTATAACCTGGACCCTCGCTCCTGCTCCATTCAGATTAGCTCCACTACTGTGGAAATGAAAATGCAAATAAAGACATAAAGAGAGTAGAGACGTGTGTAAAACTTCCCCCAAACCTTCCCTTTTACAGGCAAAACGATCCTGCCTTTATAAGGAGATTGTGACTTTTATCAGTGAGCATTTGCTTTGCTGGAAAACCAGAGGAAAGCAGGGGAGAGCAGCCACCATCCCTGTCTGCCCACATAATTGACATTTCCCAAAGTATAATTGACTTCCCCCCACCCCATTTATATAATGTTTCTTTGGGTCTGGGGCTTCCCAGACACATCAGCTCGTTTTATGAGCATGGGGTGATGTGTGCAGCTGGAAACTTGAGCGGTTTCCTTGCATTTGGAGCACGTGGATCAGATAACGATGGCTCATTAAATGTTCATTGAAAGGCGGTGGCAAGGTCGGGAGCTTTCCTCAGGAGCACTCGCTCTGCAGACCCCCCGCCCTGTCCCTTTCCAGGAGAAACTTTGGGGCCATGAGATATTCCCAGTTTAAAACAACTCCATGGTATCTGTCAGATCGTAGAGGGCCTGAGCCAGCTCCCATCGAGCGAGGGAGGGTTTTTCCACTGGCTTTAAGAGGCGCTGGAGCGGAGCCATGCTCTGTGTAATGCGGATCCGGGAGTGTGCGTGATGCTCTGCATGATGACAGAATTTCTGGGAGATTTTCTGGCCTAAACCAAAAACCTTGGACCGCCACTCCCCGGGACTGCTCTGCTGGAGGAGTGGGGAGGCTGGAGACACTGAACCTGGGCCTGGAGCGGGGTTTTGCAGCTGTGAAAGCATCCCTGGAAGGGCCGAGAGAGCCCGGCTGTGCCACATCTGCCCTGCCTCGTGCCAGGATTTGGTTTCTTGGGTTGAGTCCACAGCTGTGTCCGTGTCTGGTGCTGCCGAGGGGAGAGAACACCTGGGAGGGGGTGAGGGGCTCCCTGCAGCACCCCAGGCTGTCTGGGGTGCTGTGGCTGAGCTCCTCTAGGCCCTGAGCTGAGTGGCTCATTCTGTCTGCCCCAAAAATACCCCAGTGCTGCCAGTGGCACCGGGATGGGGCTGTCATCACCAACTGCCCTGCCTGCACCAGCTGGGCTGGGGAGTTTGGTTGGGAATCTTGATGAGAGGAAAGAGGAGGGAAGAGAAATGTTCTGGACCACTGTGTGGCATTTTCAGCAGAATCCTTACGCATTAATGTGTTTTTTCTTCCATAGGTGCTGGGTTAGGCAGATTTGCACCCTTGCAGGAAGTACCACTTTACTGATTCCTGTGGTTGCCTCTGCCCTAACTCCATCCTGCTGTTCCTATGTGCCTTCTGACTGCTCAGAAGAGCAGGAGACTTTCTTTTTACACCCAGAAAGGATGTTCATTGGGGCTGGGATAGCTGGAGCAAAGCTGAGAGATACCAAGTGGTCCCAAAGAGATGCTTCAGATGCTCCATCTCTCTTTTTTTCCAGGCTGATGGACAAGGCTGGATTCTCACAGAGCATTTGCACCATGTCCTGGGCTTTGTAGGACATGGCCGGTGACTTCCCTTTGCCCCTGGAGACCTGATTTATCCCTCTCACAGGGATCTCACAAGCACATCAGAGCTGGAGAGTGATGGAGGACCACAGGGAGAGAGTTCTCCCTTGGACTTCCCACAGAGCTCCTGCCCCTACCACCACTCCTGAATTTCCAAAGGAATCATTGGTATCTTTGGCAATTCCAAGGAGGAGTCTGCTCCCAATGAACTCCTGGTGCCTCAGGATGGAGCAACACAACTCTCTGAAGTGGGCTGGTGTCACTGTGGTCTGACAGCTTTTAAGTGGGTACAAGGGAAACCTTGGCTCCACCATCTGCATTAACCTGGCTGGTTTCAGCACTTGAACATGCATGGAAGAATGACAATGGGAGGGTGAAGAGGGAAGAGCAGCATGTGGAAAAAAATCCTGAAGCTGTCTCTCAAAATCACCTGGTGATAAGGCCTTTTCTGGAGTGCCCCATGCAGCTGGCAAGAGAAACCAGGCTTTTATGTTTGGATCTGGCTGGTTTTTCACTTTCTGCAGCCAAAAGGATCTGGATAAAGTTTGCCTGGAAGATTAGCTGGCACTGAGCCTGACTAGACATCTCTGGAAGCCTCCCCTCCAGCAGGAGTAGGTCCCGATTCCCTCCTTCGCCAGCCCTGCCAAGGCAAGTGTGGGGGAATGTCCCCCTGGAGGGGACAGTTCCATCAGCCCTCTCCCCCCTGGCACGCCAAATCCCTGCTCCCACTGCAGTGGGGATGCTGGGGAGCGAGCAGATGAGATCCCAAAGGATCTTTGTCACCAGGGATGACAGGGAAGGGATGATCCACAGCCAGGACTGGGAGCACAGTGCCTTGGCACCCACGACCCTTCCCTAGGGACACATCCTTCGTGTGTCTTTCCCAAAACCAGAGCTGGGCTGGGAAATGGGGTGCATGGGAGCCCCCCAAGCAGGGCTGGCCTCCCCCTGCCAGCTCCAGGGCAGATGTGTCCCAGCTGCTGCACACCAGGTTTGGCACCAGATGTGCTGTCCGGCCACATCTGAGCTGCCAGCTCTGGGGCACAGCTGGCAGGGGATGGAGGCAGGGGAAGAGATGCTGTGCAATGCCATCCCCACAGGGTTCATAGACACCCCATGCTGACCCAGACACAAAGCAAATTTTGGGTTTTGTGCCCAGGGAGGCCTGGCAGAGGCAGGGGAGACTGCACTGGTAGCAGCTGCTGATGCCTCTGGAGCGGAAAGCACAGTCCCTCCCCTCTCATTCCTTTTTTTCTGTCTTTTTTTTCTTCCCCCCCCCCATCTCTGGCTGATCTTAAAAAAGCCCAGGCGGTTTGGTCTTCATGAAACCCAAATGCCTTTTGCAGCATCAAGGCTGGATCCCATAAGTAATATCCCAGCATTGGAGAGTAAGACAGTATATGAAGTAGACGGGGAGCTATAAAGACACTTTAAAAGGGGCAATAAAAGTTTTGGGTTTCATATTGTCTTACCAAAGAAGAGAATAACAGAGAAGCAGGAAATTTCAGTAGCAGACATGACAAAGGTCACAGCACTCAGACTGCACCTTAGACAAAAACACCTACTCTTATGAAAACAGCCAGAACTTTTGGCAGGGGCTCAAGAGCTCTTACAGGCAAAGCTCTCGGCAGCGCTAAAAGGTTACAAGAGACTGTTTTGTCTACGTTGCTGTAGATGTTTATAATATTTCCCTGCATTGGTGTTGTAGGGGATATCCTGCCTGGGGTAGTGGATCCAGCCCTGCACCTTCCTCCTGTGTCAGGGTGCTGGGTGCTGCCATCAGGGCAGGGACCCTGTGGCTGTGCCCAGGTGTGTGTCAGTCCCAAGGCTGGACCTGCACTGGGGTGCCAAGGGATGGATGCTTGGCAGAGCTGCAGCATCGCCCTGGGGCAGGGAGAGAAGGAGACAAAGCAAACCTTGCCTGAGATTTTGCTGTTTGTAAAACAATTTTGGTGGTTTTTTTTTGCAGCTGAATACATGGCAGGTGGGAGCAGGAGGTTTTATCTCCTCAGCTGCTCCTCAGCTAACGTGCCCTCCTTGTTCACAGGGAGTTGGCCAACCTTTGGTGCCTCATGCTGCGAGTCGTGGTCACTCAGTGTCCTCCTGCCAGCACTGCACCCACACCAGGCTCTCACCATGCCCACGGTTCCCATGTCCCCAGGGCTCTCTGCAGGGCTGTGCCTGTCACTGCAGCCCAGGAGGGACCAAGCAGTCCCAAAATGAGCTGCTGGGGTGAAGGAGCCTCTGATCAGTGTCTGCAGCAAGCAAAGGAGGCTGCTGGCACTGCTGGTTAGGATCCTGGGCAGGGTCAGCGTTGAGTATTTGCATTTGGGGTGACAAATACCCAGGAAGAGCCGGCGTGGCCGTGGGGTGCCCATGGGGGACAAGTCAGGAGGATGCTGTGCACCCTCAGAGGCATCTCTTGTGGGCAGTGCTGAGCTACTTCTTTCATTCCAAATCAGAGCACTTGGGCCTGTTTTTGGGGCCACCCTGAGCAGCCCTCACAGGGCAAAGAGCTCCAGTAGCATGCAAGCAACGAGGAAAGCCTCGCACGCGAATCCTGGGAGCATCTTGTAAACATCCCAGGGGCTGGATGCTGGGAAGGAATGGAGCTGTGTTGGTTTAGGTGCTGGGGAACCCTTTGAAAGCTCTTTGCTCTGCCTCTGTGTGCAGCTGCATCAGCTGTGCCACCGCTTGCCAGTGACTCTTGGATGCTTGGGGGTTCATAATTCATTTATATTTTAGTTGGAAGCTCATTCAGTTTTGGTTGTTGCCCCTTTGCAGGAAGTTGCTCTGATGAATGACTGGGATGGATTTCTCTTCCAGAGGAACCCAGGCTTAATGTGGGCTTTCTGTGGACATCTCTGTATATCAATACTGCTCTAATTGTCCATGACATATAGTCTTGGCCTTTTTCCCAGACAGTCTAAATAAATCATACACTTCTGCTATAGCAAATAATCTGTTGGAGGAGATGTTATAGGCTTACAGCCTCCCCCCCTCTCTCCAGGAGCTTCTCTTCTCTGCCTCTCATTTTCCATGTACTTTCCATACCAATGAGGCACCTGTTGCCTGTGCCTGCAGGTCTGCAAGGACAAAGTGCCCAGTGTTACAGGTCCCTTCAGGTTTGAGTAGCTCTGCTTTGGAATTGGCATCTGCCCTCGACTGAGCTGAGTGGAGCTGGAAAATTTCCCACCCCGCTGAAGAAATGCTGGCATTGCACACTGGCAAAGTCCTTGTTAGTATATATTATTTACATCAAGAGAATGCATAAATAAAATAGTTAATATCTCACAAAAAATACAGGTTCTGTTAACTGGGTGTTGCAAACAAAGCTTTGTGTGCTCAGGCTGGGTGAACCTGCATGGAGGAGACAACTTGGGTCCTGCCAGGTCAGGAGAAGGTGACATGGCCTGAGAGTGCAGGGGTCTCCTGGGGCAGGGGACAGGTCAGAGCCCAGCTGAGTGCTCCTCCAGGGAGAATAGGGATATGTACCAAACTGGGAGTGCAAGCTTTGCTAGGGCTGATGGTGTAAAGGTCAATCACAGGATGGTTTGGAAGGGACCTTAAAGCCCATCGTGTTTCAATCCCCCTGCCACGGGCTGGAACGCGTTCCCCTGGACCAGGTGACTCAAGAAACTTCCCAGGGGAGAAAATCCCAGAGCTGGTGGGAAAAGATGCTGGAAAAAAATTTTCTTCTGTGCCAGAGGAAAATCCAGCAGGCAGGCATCTTCCTTTTGGTTGCAGCCCTCCATCACCCAGGAGCAGGAACACGCGTGCCTGGGGGACTCAGACGCAGCAGCAGAGCGTGGAGCAGTCCAGCCTGGCAGGGGTCCCGGTGCTCCCAGCCTTCTTGTTCTCCTTGGGCAGCAGCAGCACCAGGGCCATGGCCAAGGCACAGTGGTAGAAGCTGTGCACGTATGTGTAATCCCACTCCTGCAGGCAGGGAGAGCGCAGTGAGAAGCAGGAGCAGCAGGGCTGGGGACTCGCGTGAGGTGTGCGACATTAAATTTCAACAAGTAGCCAAAAAGAAGGGGATAAAAAAAGATTCCTGAACCTTCTGCCTCCCTTTGCTGTCAGAGAAGGAAGGATTTCCAGTGGAAAAAACCCAACAAAACTAAAGCAAAGTGGATTTAACACGTTCTAATTTGCACATTTCCCAGTTCTTGAATGAAGTGTTTCATTACCCCGCGAAGGACGCGGCAGCGAGGCCGGGGCGCGTGGGGAGGCGGCTTCTGCTAAGTGACATTTTTATGTTCTGCTAGAATTTGCAATTACTAAATGCTTTGAAAAATAATCCTTGGGGATGCCTGTGAGGTTGTATCTCGCAGCTCCCAAAGCACAGAGCAGCCGTAACGGCGGGGCTGAGTGCCGGCACGGCCGGCAGCTGTGCCGGGGAGTTATTGCCTGCCCGGCGGGACACATGGACCCTTTGGAGCAGGATGGGGGGACTGGCCAGCAGCAGGAGCAAAAGGATGTAAACAAAGGACCAAGTGCCCCTGGGAGTCACTGAGAGTCTTTTCTTTGGCATGAGCCAGCTCTGGATCCGGCCATGCCTGGGTCAGATCTGGTCCCTGCTGCATTGGTGTGAGGTGTCCTTAAGTCACCCATGCCCCCAGTTTCTAAAAAACCCTGCTCATGCTCGACAAAGCCATTCTGAGGACCCCGTGTGCCCGAGGAAAGCACATCTCATGTCCTTGTCACTCACTGAAGGGGGAGAAAGAGACAGAGCATCACCCTGTGTGCCACTTGCTGTCACACCTGCACCGAATGGATCAGGGGATGGGGACAAGCATGGACGGACCCTTGTCCCTGCTGCCAGAGCCCAGCATGCCAATCCTGGAGCCCCACGCCTCAGCTGGGTTTTGTGCAAGGCTGGATGCAGCTCTGTGGTGTGTGTGGGGATGTCCCTCTCTTGGTGATGTCCCTTACACCTTGTAGAGTCAGGGAGGATGGGTGTGCACACAGGTACCTCAAAGAAGAACCTCAGCATCAGTGCCAGCGCCCCGAAACAGAAGCCAGGACCAATCTGTTGGGTGTAGACACTCTTGTCAGGGTAGAGTCCTTTCTTCTCCTTCATCTTCTGCAGCTGGGAGGAAGAAGAGAGCACACCAAGTGTATTCACCTGGATTTAGCTGGCTGCTCCAGTCTATTCCTCATAATAATACCAATATTTTAATATTCAGCCCCAGAGCCAGTTCAGGGAGTGTGTGCCCTCACAAACCCAGTCTGTGGGAGAGCAGATCCCAGCACAGCATCTGCAGACTGGAGGATGCAGGGTGCTCTTGTGCCTTGGTCTCCTCCTTGCCCATTCCCTCCCCATGGTGGCCACTTGCTTTTAGCTGCTGGCTTAGTGGCAGTTTATAACTGGGACTTGCACCACTGTATTTCCATGATGATGGGCATCATCTTTTTGCAATTTTTATCACATTGCTCCTTGCCCACTTCTGCAGTGGCTTCCCTACCTCACTCCTGGCTGGGTCCCCAGCATGTGCTGTGAGTGGGGCACAGGCTGCAGCATTGTGCCCGACTGTCCCAGCTGGATTCAGAACTGCAGACAGATTCCTCCCCACTTCATCACTGTGCTTTTATCTCCTCTGGATCTGGGGCAGTTTACCTCTGCCTCTGAGCAGCTGTAAAAACCCCATAAATACATTGCTCCAGATTAGAAATGCAGGGACAGGAGATGTGGCAGATTGCTCAGACCGATCGAATCTGGCATTTATCACAAAGGCTGCCGTCTGCCTTCTGCTCAGGTTAAAGGAGAAATGCTGCTCAATCACCGTGAAATCGAGAGCTGGATCTTGAGGAGGAAATCACTGGCCCAGGTTGGGCTGTTCCATGCAGGGTTCAGCCCTTTCCCCATGAGGAGCATCCCCCAGAGCCCTGCCCCACGTACCCATCTGACAGTGATGACCAGCACGGCCGTCCCGATGGGGCCCGAGTAGACGCCGTAGCCCCAGCGGTTGTGGTAGATCCTCACGGCGATGGTGAGGACGCCAAACATGATGAAGGTCGATCTCTTGGGCTCGTCAAACTCTGCCAGGGCTGAGGGACCGAGCACAGGGAACATCAGCTCACAGCCCCCCTTTTTCAGCTGCTCCCCCAAAGCCTTCCTGGGGTTTCTCCCACCTGCCCTGGGGTTGCATCCATGTCTGGTTTGCCCTTCTCACGTCACACTGCTGGGGAAACTGAGGCACATGGGGCAAGGCAAGCCATCCTGAGGCATCTGACTGGTGGGTCCAGAAGATGATTGTTGGGGTTTTCTTTCAGCATGGGGAAGCTTGAAGGAGATTCCCTACCCAGAGGAGCCGTGGCTGCCCCTCCCTGGAAGCATTCCAGGCCAGGTTGGACAGGGCTTGGATAAACCTGGAATAGCGGAAGGTGTCCCTGTCCATGGCAGGGGTGGAACAAGATGGTCTTTAAAATCCCTTCCCACTTGAAACCACTTTATGATTCTTTGATTTCCCTTTTCCTTGACTCAGAATTCAGAGGTGATTGCAAAGACCATCCTGCCCTGTGAACCCACAATCAGCTCTTGGGTTCACCCTGATTTTCCAGCCTTCCCAAACTTGCCAGCTCACTCTGGCACTGGCTCCATCACCTCAGTGCAGTGGGACTCCCAGCTGGTGTTGATAGTAAAAGATTTTAAAATCATAGAAATTTCGGGGAGTTAGAAAGAAAGTTAGGCTTGGCAAGCCCTGGGAAAGGTGTTAAAAGTAGGCCCTGGGAAATGTTAGACCTCATGCTTGCTAAGATCATGTGAAACTGCACCTGTGTGGTCAGTATATGATATATATATATCATATATATGTATAATTGTTAGATGTGATTAGATATAATTATTGTTTAAAGAATCATGAGAAACTATGTTAGGGGTTTGAGGGGGATCACGAGAAATCCATTCTTGGGTAAAATCAATACATACGATAGAACAGTAAGTTTAATAATTAATATGTAAGTCGTATAGAGTATAAAAACATGTTCAGCTCAAAACCAAGTCAGGTCAGATTTGGGTCTGTGTACCCCTGACACCCAGAGCTCGTTAATAAAGCACCTCCATGTAATCATTCTGTGATTATGTGTTCCTGAACGCTAACAGTGTCATGGGGTCCCGGCTGCCTGTCCACGCCGGCACCTGCCTGGGGTTTGTAAGCTGGAAATCACCAGTGTGAGTAAATTATTAGAGGTTTTTGTTTAGCACAGAATGGGGTAATAACTGATAAAAGTTATGGATCCCAGTGGGCTCCGTGCTTTTCCAGCTTGCACAGCTGTGTTATGGCTGTCCTGGATTTGCATTCCGGGAAGTTTGCCTGAGGGTCTACGTCCGCACATGTGCTCTGGGGCTTTACAAGCCACAGTGAGAGGCTTCCCTGGGCTTCAGTCACCACACCTTCCATGTCCTTGGATCGTGCTTTTATAGGGAATTTGGCTAAGGGATAATGTCCGCATGTTAATCTCTGTTGTTTCCCAGAGGGTCAATATTTTAAACCTCACAGTCCAGGATTTGTATTTTTTGGTGAGGTTTTTTGAACGCGGTAATGAAGCAATCAAGTTGAATTTTGCTGTAAGGAGCCAAAGTGTCTGGATCAGCTCTGACCTACTCTGACACTGCTGTTAGCCACTGAAAATGCCCTTTGGAAATGATTTGCCTTGTTGCCTTTTCTAGCTGAGCAGAGAGAGCACTGAAGTGCCCTGAGCAGTGAGGGAGTCCCCCTTGGGACTCACATTTTGACAGGACAGAGCCATTTCTAAGGGTAATATTTTTCCCCCACATTTTTCCCTTCATGGAAAATTTATCCTATTGTATGCCCTGGAAAATGGGTGCTCCTGCATCCCCACGGGATGAATCTGCCCAGCTGAGGGGTTCTACCCTTGCTCATGGAACCCCATCCCTGCTGGAGATTCTGCACCATCCCTGGAGCCCTGAGGGGCAGAGAGAAAAGCCTTTGGGGCATTTTGGGGCTGTACATTGGAATGCTGACCCCAGCTCATCATGGGGAGAAATGAGAACTCGATCTGGACTGGGCACTGGTTAGAAATGGCTGAAATTTTTGAGCAAAACCTTTGCTGTTAGAACATCTGTCTCCCCTGACCCTGCTCTCTTCTCCTGTCACCAATACTCACACCCTTCCAAAAGTCGTGGTGGCAAAATGGGAAAATGGTAGGTTTGAATTTTTGTCTTACTTGGTTTTCCCCCCCCATTTCTATTATGTTTTGTTTCAGTAGCAAATAAGGAACAAAATGAGGAAAAAGAGAGTGAAGCAAACGTGGGAAAAGGAAAACTGAATAATGGGGCAAGGGGTGGGATTTATAGTAAAAAGGAAGTGAAATAAATTTCTGACTTTTCTAAGCAGATCTAATATTCCCATCAGCCCAGACCAGGCTTTTGATAAACCAGGAAGTTATATTTGTTTTGACTAAACCACTTTGATTCTCATGCTACCAAGGCAAGTGGGAGATTCTGCATTTCTTAATGCCCCTAAGGGAGGCAAGACAAGCTGATGGGCCTGGGATGGGGAAAATGAGGAGAAATGGGAAATTCCCTGGTATATGAGGTTTCAGACTCAGTCATCTCATAGTCTTGTCCTGCCTTGAACTGCAGCACAAGGCTGCCAGTGTGTTATTGTCATTTGAAGCAGAGGACAGGCAGAGGAACACCCAACCAACACCACCAGCAGGTGCCACAGCTCTTTATCTCCAGGAGCAAAACATCCCCAGCCACCACTCAGGACAGTTCCATGTCTGGACCCCACCAATTACAATGACTTTCCAAGGTGTTAATGATGCAAAATTGGATATAAAAAACCCCAAAACCAGCACAGACTGACTTCCACAAAGGGCAATTTCAGTGGCAGCTCAGGTGGAGCTCAGAGCCAGCAGCATTTCTGGGGACTGTCCCCACTGACTGTCCCATCAGCCATCCTGATAAATCCAGCCCTTCCTGCCAGTGCTGGAGCTTTTGGGAGCCAGAATAGACCAGTTCTTACCCATCAGGGACACCCAGATGGACAGGGCTGTTCCGTAGATGCTGAAGTACTCCAGGATGTCGTAGCGCATAAAACACAGCACTGATAACCCAGGGCCGTCACAAACATGGTAAAACTATTCAAAAAGAAAAAAAAATATTAGAAAAGCAGTTTCTTACCCACAGACCAGTAAGGTAAAGGCTCTTATCAGCTGGTTTGAAATAGTGTAGCTGCTGAGAGGATGGCCAGCTAGGCCAGAACAGTGTCAGCTACACCAGGTTCACAGATATGCAGTAATGAATATATTTGAGTGATAATGTCATCGTTCCCAGTTGCAAATTGCCCAAGAATCAGCATTCTTCTCTCTTAGTACAAACTAAGACAGGGTTTAATTTGCTTCTTGGCCAGGATTTGCAATCTGATGACCAAGCTGCTTTGAGCCAGGCACGGGGGGAAGGCCTCTCCAGCAGAAGGACTCTGGGGTTGTGGTTTTAATTGCAAAAGATTCTTGTAAAACAATTCAGAATGAGTGTCCTGATGAAATGTGTATGGATGCCAGGTCACTGTCCAGGCTAAACAGAGTTGATATGGCCAGATTCTGAATACTGGGGAATTCACTCATTAGTACATTCCCTTAAAAACCACCAGTTCCTGCCCATTAGCTCATTGATTAGGTTATTTGCAAAAAAACCCCATTGTCATGCAACATAAATGCAGACCACGCCAAGACATATCCTCCAGTGCAGTCAGAGGAATGCTCCCAGTGTTTGCCTGGCTCTCTCCTTTTCCTGCTAGCCCTCATCCCTGTAGGTTCTGCAGTGGCAGCCCCAGAGAGTTCCTGAAGAAGTCCCTGCTCTGCTTGGCTGCACGCCCTTGGAACGCTGCTCGCTGTCACGGCCCGGTGGGGATGCTGATATAATTTATAATAGGAATTGCTGTAAGCCCTCTGGCTGGCTGCAGCTTCTAGAAACGATTGCACCACGGTCGTAATTCTTTTCCCTGCTTGAGATTGGGCTCAGGGAGTCTGGAGCCAGGGGGAAGAAAGGGTGGAAGGCAGAGTGTGTTCCTGGCACTTGTCTGCCACGGCCATGTGCTTTCACTGCTCTGTTCAGCTCTCCTGCAGGAGGAGGAGTGGGATGCTACAAAAAATGCAACAACAGCAGCTGCTGCCCTTCCAACACCCTCCCCACCGTGCTGGCAGCTGCCTCTCCTCCTTTCCCTTCTTTCCTTTCCCCACTCAGGGATATTTCACTTATTCAATCTCTTTGGAGAGGACCTGTTCTACCCCCCATCACAACACATGCCAATTTTCCTACTTATTTCTCGGGGAGGTGGAGCAGACACAGACCCAGTGCAAAATGAAATTGTGGATGTCTGGCTTCCCTGGGGAGCTGGGGCTGGGGGTTCAGGGATGTTTTCATATTAACTGGTCCTGTCGTTTTTATAGAACTGGCAGAATTTCTCCCTCTGCATCATGCTTTAATCAGCTCACATGGTCAGGGATGTTCTGTGGATCCTTAATAGGAGACCAACCTGATTCTGAGCCCTGTGAAAGAGCTTTTCACACTGGGAAGATCCTTTATCTACTCCCTGCCTCAGTTTCTCTGTACAAGGAACATGCCAGCCCTCAAGAGATGCCTTGAACTGGATGGGGATTAGTGGGAAATGCAACATTGGCTGGGTTGCTGAGCCGTTTCCTTCATATTCTTTAGCAGATCATAGAAATGTAGTAAAACAGGAGATTTTTTCCAGGGGGAGTGCTGCTCGGGGTGCTCAGCTGGTGTCTGTATGGAGTCACTTAGCAGGGATACAAAGCCCAGGGCAGCACACTGCTGGGAGCAGGATTAGGAATATTTTATATATTTACAGACATTTCTTCGCTTGTTACTTCCACACTAAGGGAATCAGAGCCTGGTAAAACACACATTTCAACCCACAAAGGGTTAATAATTATTTTTCTTAGTAGCTCAGCAGCATGTTTTAGTCTCTCTTTTCCCAGTGCAGAAACTCCCCTGACTCCAGCATCGCTCCCATCCCCAGCTGGCAATTGCAAAATCAATAATTCGACTACTATGTGCTTTTGGCTAAAATGACAGGGGCAGAGCAAGAGATTCTGGAGGCAATTTAAAGCCCAAATTCAGCATGGCCACTTAGTAGCTGTAAAACAAAGAGAAAAGCCAGCTCCAAAGCATTGCAAATCAGTCAAGGCTCTTTGCACCCAGACCCTCTCCCTAATCTCAGTCATGAAACACCACTAAATCTCTGTAAGGCCACACTGGAGGACATCCTAAACTGGAGAATCAGCTGCTCAGCACCACACACGGTGGGAAATAACTGGAAAGGGATATTTTAGGGGTTGTGCTGGCTGCTGTTGGGTGAATCAGCTTCTCAGCGGTACAGGGGGCATTTGGGAGGATAAAACATGCAGGGAGAGGGGAAATTGGGAACTTCTTACCGCCACGAAGAACATGGTGAAGAAGTAAACCATGGCTTCCATGTGGAAACGCCGCTTGGCCGCGATGCTGATGGTGGGGAGGAAGGCCAAGGAGCTGAGGGTGGGCAGAAGGAGCTTGGCCACCAGCGAACCCATTGGTACCTCGTGAACCTCCCTGGAACCAGGTCTCTGTGAGCTGGGCAAGAACGGTGGAGAAAGCACCGTGGGGAGCGTGCTTTAAAATTTAAATGCCCTGCGTGGCAGGAGGGCTGCGGGCAGGGAACAGCTGCCACCGCCACAGCCGCCGCCTGCGCTCCCGTCTCATCCCAAATTCTTGACGCAGCCAGTGGCTCCGGGCAGCAGATGCTCTGTGCCCCCAGAGTAGTCCTGGGTGTTTCTAAAAGAGTCAAAGGGAATGTTGTCCTTGTGTTGGGTGTTGGATTTGGGTACATGCTGGGTGAGGACTCTGGGTTTGCTCGCTCCTCATGAGGACATCCCACTCCCACATCCTGCTGCCCCTGTGCCGAGCCTGGGTCAGGGCTACTGGAGCAGTGCAGCAGGGAAAATCCAGCTTCTTTCCTCACCAAGTGGAGGGGCAGGCACTGATCTGTCCTCTCTGGTGGCCAGGGACAGGACCTGGCACTGTCCTGTGCAGGGTGAAGAGCTGAACTCGATAACGCCTGTGGATCCCTCGCATTATTTATTATTCTCAGCTCTGCACTTCCACGAAGGAAGAACTGGTGTCTGCCAGGCACCAGCGTTTTTTCTTTAAACAGTGGGATGTATCCTACGACCTCTGTGCACTTGAGAAATACACACCAAGCTCCAAACCTGCCTTTCATTTCCCCACGGGGGCACACGTGGAGCTGGTGTGACCCAGCACCCAGCGCCTGCTGCCAGTGCCTACGTGCCCTCCGTGGAGCTCCGTGCAGCTCAATTTCCCAGCCGTGCCCCCAGCCTGGCCACCTCCAGGAGTTCTGTCTGAATTTCAGGAGCCGAGCGTCTCAGGGCTGGAGGAATTTGAGCAGATTGTCGTGCGGCGCAGAAAACCGGAGGAAAGGAAACCAAAAGCCAAGCGGCGCTTGGGCTGCTAATCCACTCAGTGCTTCTCTTTTATTATGACTTTTTATTATATCGCTGCTGCTCCCCCCCTGCGTTAATTTCTTTTCCTTGGAGCCTCGCAGAGATTCTCGGCATCCTTTCGGCACAGCTGTTCCCGGGACACAGGGAGCAGGAATGCTACGCTTGAGCAAGCGCCTTTGTGGCTGCGGCTTTGGGGAGGAGGGTGGGAGCTCTGATAGGAGCCACCATTTGTGGGGCTGATAGGATGGGATGGTCTGTCCTGCAGGAGGGGGTCTGGAGAAAAGACAGGCACGCATGGATAAAATAAAATCCTCTTTAAACCACTCCAGTAGGTTGGAAAGGGCTCTGGAGGGGGAGTGAGGGTGTGTGTGTGTGTGTGTGTGTGTGTGCAGGGAATGGCACAGAGCATTAAAGCACTGACTTTAACTCTGTGCCGAGAGCCTTCCCCAGGGCACAGCTCAGATGAGCTGGGTAGGGCTCCTGTTTTTAGCTGATACTGCAGGAACCATCCACATTCCCTGGCTGGCTGCAGGCAGCATCCCTCCACAGGACGCTGCCCACACCACATCTCCAGCCGCCCTCCCGCCTGGGCAGGCTGTAAACTTACCACAAAACTCTGCAAAACTGAATCTTGACCAATAAATACTGAAAAACTCTGGTGTCCCTATTTACTGTGGAAATGAATCCCTCCAAGGCAGCACATAAATACCCTGATGCTCCCCAGGTGTCCAGCCCTGAGCTGAAAGCAGAGTTCCAGCACATCCCAAAGTACCCTGCTCCTTTTTTGGGCCATATCCTCAGATGAATCCATTATTCTGTGTTCATGATCTGCTTGGACCAAGGACAGTGCCGTGGGGCACAGCAGGGCTTGTTTTCAGGGGGGTTTTGAGCAGATTGGGGGTTAAGAGATTGCACAAACTACTGTGGATTCCCAGCTATGAAAATATCATCTGCCCTGCCTTTGTGGCCATGAGACAGATGTCAGAGAGGTGAAATCACAGCTCAGAACCTGCTGCTGAGGGCAAACCTCCATGTCCAAACCTCTGCACCATGTCTGGGTGCAGAGCAGCCCCCCACCACTTGTGAGGACACGGCAGTCGTGCAACAAGGACGTGCAAGGGTGGTGGTTGTGCACAAGGCAAATGGCATCAGGTAAAAAATACCATCAGGCAGTTGTTAAATACATCCCCCTCATTCCCAGCCTTTGCCCAAAATCCAGCTGGCACCCATGGGAAAGAAAACCCCGTCGGCTGCTGGATGCAGCGAGTGCCAGCCATGGCAGGCAATCCCAGGCAGGGAAGTGTTGGAGCTCTCAGAAGCAAGAAAACATTCCACAGGTTGTTGGGGTTTTATTCTATTTCTTTTTTTTTTTTTTTTCTCTCCCAGCTGCATACCCATGGCTGGCAGTTGTGTTGCAGCCAGCACTGTAGGCACTGGGGAAAAGAGCTTCCACCGGGTCACACACATGTTTCAGCTATTATTGAAAAAGAGCCCCCCCAAAATAAATGGGGAGGAGAGGGGCAGGCAGGTGCTGAGCTCCTGGCAGGGGCTGCTGCTGCTTAAAAGCTCTTTGTTCAGGCTGCAAACACTGTGGTGCAGACGTGGGTTGGGCAAAACTTCCCAGGAAGGAACCCAAAAAACAAAGGGCCAGGACTTTATTCCTTCTCTCCTAAACAGGTAGGAAATGGGGAAAGAGCAAACTTTAGCTCCTGAGTTTAAGTGCTGCTGGAAAGGGAATTTTTAAATCTGCATTCCATTGGGCTAATTTTGTGTGGATCGGCGTGCATGCAGGAACGGTGATATATATGGCTGAAAAGTGGCTCCCAGATGCCAAACCCAGGTTCTGGTATGCTGTCCTGGATCCTTCCAGGGTAACATTAACCATGGCTTTCTGCAAGCACTTCTACCCTTTCAACTCAGACATTGCAGTGAAGGAAAGAGACACAGAGAGTTTTGTTTTATTTTTAATATGAGGGTGATGGTTTGAAAGCATATGTTGGAACAGGGGAGGAAGGGGCTGTGCCAGCTGAGAGTATTGAGAGTATTTTTGCCTTGGGGTAAGTATGGGATGATCTTTCATCTGCCTGTGGTGTAGACTGGGTCAAAAAATTGAAACCTGCTCTGTTGAGTGTCACCAGTCACTGCTAGGCTGGAAATACAGGTGATAATGACCCAAAAACAGAGAGTGGAGCTGCAGTTCTACCTGGGGTTGCAGTTTGAAGGACTGTGATGCTACAAAGTGGTTTTTACCGCTCCCATTACTTCAGAGTTTAATTTTTCATCCCCACAACCCTTCAGCTTGTGCACTCTGATGCTGAGAAGCTGGATGGTGGCCTGGTCTCAGCAGGTTGATGTGGCAGAGCCCTGAGGAGCCCTGAGCAATCTGACCAGCACGGCACCACTGAGTTTGTGGAGATTTCCTGTCTTTTTTTGATCAAGAATCCTCCTGGGCTGGAAGTGGTGGTGCAGGAGTGGAGCAGCCCATGGGCACCAGCCCTTTCCTGCCCAGCTGGAGAAGGGATGGCAGCAGCACCAGGATAAAACACCCCTCCCCACCCACTGCTGTCTGTGATCAGGGCTGGAGGTGATCCCTGATGTGGGGAACACTATCTGGCCAGCTGGAACCCAGACATGGGCCCTGGCACCAGGGAAGGAGCCCCATAAGGCAGAGGCACCAGCTGTGCCAGAGCCCTCGCTTGGCCGCTGCTGCAGCCTCGGCTCTGATCACCCGGGCCCAGCCCTGCCAAAGCACCTGCAGCCTTCTCATTTTATTAGTGGAATAAATTGACACTTAAAATGTCCATTCTCCCTAAGGCCTGGCCCCATTTGAGGCAGATTTAGGTGAATAGTTACCCTTAAAAAAAATCCCCCTTCCTGTCTCCCTGTTGAATCAACCTACTAAGCATATTGCTCACAGATATCCCTGCTGCTGTTTTCCTTAGGGTTTTTTCACTCTTCCCTTTCCTCTCAGGCCTGTCATGGCCCATGACAAGCATGTCACCATTAATGATAAAGACATTTGATTTCTTGCCACCAGTTTTCTGTCACTCCTACCTTTGGGGTGTCCTGGGGTGGTCCCTCACTGCCAAATTCATGGAGGCAGTGCAGGGGTTTATTGCTCATTTCATGGTGTTTAATGGGTTTTTTTTACAGTCGTAACTCCTGGAGCCCAGCAAGAACATTGAGGGTCGCAGCTCTTACCCTGTTGGCCAAAAAAATGTCATTTTCTGCATAGAAATGCTTGAAGCTGTGACGCTTCAAGGCTTAAAATCCAAAAAGGGAATGAAACCAGTCTTAGGGTTTTTGGGGAGTCTGACTCACAGATTTTGAATGCCTGTGGTTGGCAGGGCTGCATAGCCGATGGCTCTCAGCACAATACTGCTCAACTTCCATGTCAGACTCATTCCATTCAAAGAAAAGCCTCTGTACCTTTTTTCCTTCAATCTTTAAATAGCTACAATTTCAAACTGAGCCTGACTTGCCTGGAAGCTCCTCCAGGTTCTTGCAGGAACGTGTAACCTTTGGGGACAGGTAAAATTGAAGCCTGCACAGCAAAAAGAGGCTCTTGAAACCATTGAAACTCTCCAGCCACAACCGTACCTGGGGTCACTGCGCTCACTCGTGGCTTTCAATCTGCCCAGAGATATTTTTCACAGGAATCTGATGGTGAGAGCAGCTCAGTGGCTTTGGCTGGTTCAGTTTGACTCAACATTTTCCAAATCTCCCCAGATGAAACCCTCACACCATCGTGACATAAATCAGCCCCGTCCCCAGTGCGTGGGGACACGCAGGGATGAGCTGCCTTGCCCAACACTGCACCGCAGATCTCTGCAAGGGACCATCTCTAAACAGCACTTCTGCCTCAAAACAACACTTCTTTTGGTCTCCTCTTTCTTGGTTTAGTTTCCCAATGGTGGGCCACAGCTGCTGGGGCTTTCTGGGGGGCTTTGATCCCCTTGGTAAAGTTCTGGTCATGCAAGGACCTCACACACTCTGTGAACAGCTTTAATCTGCCCATGCTGCACCAGTCTGGCCTGGAAATAGCTGCAGAAGTATCAAACAAATGCATCACTTCTGCAGTCAGGATTAAAAAATGAAGAAACCCAATCAGTTGCCTCATCCCTGAGGGAAGATGGAGCTGCTGGGGGGTCCTGGGCCAACAGACTCCTGACCACACTCACACTCCTGGACCTGGACAGGCATTTTGGGGGGCCTGGCTACAGCAGAGCCATCCCATCTGCTGTGCCAGTGCAAGGGCTGAGCCAGGAAAGGGCTGATTTGGCTGGGAATGTGGTGCTGGAATTCCCCATCCATGGCTCTGGCTCACCAAGAGCAGGTCCTGTGGTACGGAGTTCATGGAGGCCTTGTTCCAGGGATGTGCTTGGGGCTCAGGGGTGCTGGGTGTAAGCTCCAGCAGCTCCAAGGGCTGGTGCTTGGGTCAGGATGGAAAAGTGTCCTGCCATGGGAAGCACTGGGAGGAGGTCAGTGTGTCCTGCCTGGCTCAGAGCTGGCTGTCACTGCTCCAGGCTGAGGAGGGAGGTCCCTCTGCCACAGAGAAACTGCCCAGCAAAGGGATCCCCCAGCCCTCCCTGGTCCTGATCCTGCAGAACCCCGAGTTTCTCTGCTCAGCTGAGCATCCCTGGCTCCTGCCAGCAGCGCTTTTGAACTCATTTCAGCCAAGGAAACTCCTTTCCTCCACAGGCACTTCTCCAGCCAAACCAGCAGGCAGTCGCCGGCAATGCTCCCCTGACTGGAGAAGGTTATTTTGGAGTGTCTGTCGCTGTTTTTTGGTTTTTTTGTTTGATTTTTTGGGGGTTTTTTTGGGTTTTTTTGTTTGTTTGTTTGTTTTTGGTTTTGTTTTTTTCTTTGCACTCTGAATTCTGCATGTCTCCAGTTCGGGATGGAAAAGCCTGGCAGCTGCCTGGGGCAGGGCTGCTCCCTGCTCGGTGTGGCTGTCAGGACCAGGTCCACCATGTCCCGGGGTAGTGTCAGAGATGAATACCCAGCACAGATTGCTGGGCTGCCTCACCCAAGTGCAGGATGCAGGGAGCAGAGCTGGATAAGGGACTCCCATCCAAATCCTAAATTTCCCTGGGAAAGCCCAACACGAACCCTCAGTGACCATCCCAGGGAAGGAAAGCCTCTCACTGTCCATGCAGGTGCATCTTGTCTCACTTTCCAGTGAGCCCAAAAGCAGTAAATAACATCTGCAAATAATTTCTAACTCTCCTGCCAAAGGCTGGGAGATAAAACCCGCTGTTGTCTGAGCCTGGCCAGCTGTGGTTGATGTTGTACCTGCTGGCAGCTGCACCCGCGGCCCCGGGGCTTTGGGGACGCTGCTGTCCCTGGAGATTTTGGGGTGGCAGGAGTTGAAGCTGTGGGGTTTGGCTGATGTGAAACTCATGTTTTGGGTCTGCTCTCTGCTGCAGTTTGTTCTCAGGGCTGGTTCTGCTCGCATGGAGGCGATGGCATTGCTCCTGCTGATTTCACGGGGCTGCGCTGCCGCGGCCAGGGATAACACTGTGATTTATGGGAGCAATCAGTTGCCACTAGGAGCTGGTTAGGAATTTTCCGATGAAACGGGGATTGCGTCAGAAACCGCTGAGTCATCTTAACTGATGAAAAAAAAAAAAAGCATATTAAAAAAAAAAAAAATCCTTTGGCTTTGATGAACTTTTGGTGAAGCACAGACTGAATGTGTCTCGCCTGCTGCCGTCTCCCCCAGCCCTTGCCCCAGCATTCCCATCCTCTGGCATTCCTCCTCCAGCCTAGGGCATCCCTGCAGCAGGATGGGGTGCGAGGTCACCCAGGGATGGGATCTCCTTGCTCCTGCCCAACCCCAGGGCTGGGGGATGCCGGGGCTCACAGGGACCCAGGCTGCTCTGGCGTTTTCAATGTGAAATCATTCGATGCTTTTAAAACCTCTCGTGTTCAGACTTTTCCCTCCTGGTTGTTCCAAAACGGAAAGGGTTTTCTCCTGCATGTCTCGGGCTGGGATATTTTGAAATGCAGGAGTTGGGTGAACTCAAGTGCTAAATTTTCCCAGAGTCCCGGTCACAGCCAACCGATGGAAAATTGAGAGTTGCAAATCAACCTGGCTGGGTAAATTAGAACAGGCTGGCAGACATTTAGCCAAACAGAAAAGGAGACTTCATTTCCCATGTAAATTTTTTGGGACAGATTCTCTGTCACACAGACATCTCTGGGAGGACTGGGTCCAAATTAACAACGCCGTGATTTCTGCAGGGTACGGGGAGCTCTGTGGGAAACTCTGCCCCATGGTGGGGGGACAAACACCTCAGGGCCCTGCAGATGGGTGCTCCTGGCCTGTGGCAGATGGTGACAGGGCTGAATGTTGTCATCAAAGTCCAGGAGGAACAACCTGCAGTGATGGCCTTGAGTGCAGTGCCCTGCTGGGAGCACTGGTTTTGCCCTGTGCAGGGAGGGAAGGAAGAAGGGTTGGAGCTGAAGCATGTCTGCTGGGATGTAAGAATTGTTCAGGTGGACTGCTCAGAGCTGCTGGGATGCGCTGAGGAATGCACAGGAATGAGTATCAACCACATTTGACATGTACAGACCTCAGAACACAGACAGATATATCATATGTCAAGTGTAGGTTGCACACAGTGTAGCTGTGGCCTTCGTCCCCCACCAGCTTTTCTCCCAGACACACAAACACAGATCAGACACAACCTGTGCGTGGTTGTCACTGAGCCACCAAACGGATGGGTTTGTCCCCATCCAAAATGCCTCCTGATGTGCCACAAACCGGTTTTCTGACTCTATTTTCTGCATGGCAGAAAACTGTTTCAAGCAGCAAGATTCACACTGAGCTGTACCAAACGGCCCCAAAAGCTCAGGACCTCGAGGATTTGGTTCATTTTGAAGCAGCAAGTGAAATTAAAAGCCTGGCAGACTGTATCCAGCCATTTCCCCTGCCATCCCAGAGGCAGGATGCGGCTGCACAATGCCCGTGAAGGTACCGGGAGTTTTTTGGAGATGGGGTGGGGACAGCTCTGCGGCCCGAGGAGGGGAGAGCAGCATTCTCCGGGGGGTGCCGGGGGTGGGGAAGCGCAGCGGGTCCCGGGGAGGGAGCGCAGCATCCTCCCAAGGAGTGCCCGGGGAGGGGGGAAAGCTCAGCATCCTCCGTGGGGTGGGGGCAAACAGAACATGCTCCAGAGGGTCCCCGGGGAGCGGGGGGAGCTCAGCATCCTCGCTGGGATTCCCGGGGGGGCCCGGCAATGCGTGGAGCAGCGGGAACGCATGCGTGCGGTGCGGGCTCCCCCCGCCTGTGCCCCCCCGGTCTCGCCTCAGGAAACCGGCTGGCGGCCGCGGGCCGGCGCCGGGGGAGGCGAGGGGGTAACCGGGGTGGGGGCATCCCGGGCCGAGAGGTGTGAATTCCGCCCGCTCTCCCCCCTGCCTCCCCCCCGTCTCCGCTATAAGAGCGGCCGGCGCGGGCTGGGGGGAGCCACTGCGGCGGCTCCTCCTCGCTGGAAGCCCCGGCGCTTTTGGCTGCCCTTTGAAGTCGGAGAGGGAGAAGGAGGGAGGAGGGAGCGTCTGGGGCCGCCGCTGCTCCGCTCCGCTCCGAGCCGCCGCCGCCGCTCCTGCCCGGCCCCGGAGCATCGTCCTGCCCGGCCCCGCCGCCTCCAGGTACGGCCCGTCCTGTCCTGTCCCGTCCCGTCCTGTCCCGTCCTGTCCCATCCCATCCCATCCCGGCCCCGCTGGGGTCGCTCCCCGCCGGACCCTTCCCCGCTGCCCGCTCCGCGGAGATGGAGCTCCGCATCCCAGCCCCGCATCCCCGCATCCCGCATCCCGCATCTCCGCATCCCGCATCCCCATCCCGCATCGCCCGTGCGGGGCTTCCCCGGAACCGGCTCCGCGATGCTGCTCGGAGACATCCCGCCCCCCTTTCTCAATTTTCCCTTCATTGAACCACGCAGCCCCGAGCGCCTGTAGGATAAACTCCGAGCGCGCTCTGGTATTGGCTTCGAGTCAGGAGTGTCTGGGAGCCTTAATGAGAACCAAGTGTAAGGCAAGGCTCAGCCACCTGTCCACGGGATCCCCGGCCAAGCGCTCTGGGCTCCCATTAATCAATGGATCTGCCTCTTGGAAAGTCTCTTTAGCATGCTGGACCTCTCCCCCGGGGAGATTGCAGAGCGGATTTGGGGACCTGGAAGCCCTCTGGTAATTTTTCTAAGCCAGACAGCAAAGCAGGGCTGGTATTGCTGGCAATTCTGTGATTTCAAAACTGCTACAAAAACCTTTGTAAGGAGGAAAAAAACCACAACAAAAATGAGTAGGAAAGAAGTTCTTTATATTGCAGGCCTGCAGTCCTGCCCTCTCTCCCCAGGAGCAGCACCTCTCCCACCCCCCTGCTTCCCAAAGATAGTGTCTAGCTGCTTTTCAAGGGAAATTAGCTTAGGGGAGGATATTTTTTCTTTCTGTTTCCTTACAGACACGATCTGCTTTGATTGCCTGGAAGCATGATTTCCTGAAACCTGCTCCTTTCTGCCTCTTGCAGGGGGGTTCACAATAAAACCTATTGTGGTTTTGAGCTGGGTTTTATTTAAGAAAATGCCATTCTGGGTTATTCTCTTTCATGAGGCAGATGGAGAAAGAGATGAAAGGCTGACACTTGGGATACTTCATTTCTGCTCTTTAATTGTGGGTCGTGTCTTTTCTATAAGAACAGACGTCTTCCCTGGGAACCGAGGGGAATTGGAGTGGAATAAATGAAAAAAGGAGGAATAATGGTTAATTGCATTTTTTTTGTTTTTGAAGCCTTCCACCTCATTCTTCCAGGAGCAGTCCTGTAAATGGGGATATTTAAATGCACTGCTTTTATAGATCCAGGAACACTTCTGGCTACTCACTGTGCAGCGCTTGCTTTGGTGTAAACCAGGCTCTTTTCCAAGGCAGGCTTGGAGCAGTGTCAGGTGCAGCCACTGGAAACCAGTGCAAAGCTGTGGTTTAACAGATGAAAACTGAGCTGGGGAGTAAACCTGTACCATGTCAATGCTTCTATTAATTAATTAAAACTTCAGGCTCCAGTCACTGGTGGTTGGTGTCACAGAGCTGAGCGGGAATGCTGCAGCAAAGCTGTGGAGCCCAGGCACAGCAGCCCCTGCTGCTGGTCATGGGGCTGGGTGGGAGCTGTGCTTAGAGCAGTGTTTGGTTGCTTTCTAGGATGAAGATATCCAAGTGGAGGTGGAGCAGCATCTCCATTAGTGCTCAGTTGCAGCTGAAAGGCACCCTGGCCCTTCTTCTTGTGGGCAACATTGTCTTTGTCATAGCTCAGGTAAGAGTATCACATTTTTGGGGGTCTCTGGGCTTTAAACTGCTCTGGGATGGGAATCCCCTGTGCTTGCAGAGCTGCTCTATGCACGTACCAGGTCTCCAAAAATTGTGAGGACTTCTGACTTGCCCTTTAGTCTGGGCTCAACCTAAGTTGTACCTTCCATGGCTAAGAGCATTCACAGAGCATTTCAAGGACTCTGGAGCCATGCTCTGCTCTTGCGTGAGCATCACTCCTTGCTCTCTGCAGTGGCTGGAGCTTTCATTTACTTTGCATGCAATATTTGCAGTTCCTTTGCCCTCTGATGCATGGTCACAACAGGGTGTGGGAGGTGGGGGTGTCAGGGACCCCCCCTGAAGTGACAAACCTGTGCTTGCAAAGAGACCACACAGGATCCTTCACCCTGCTGGCACCCCCTGGCACCCCCTGACCCCCTCTCCTGCTGCAGACGGCTTCTGCAAGGGTTTGTTGAAGCTTCCAGTGGAGCTTTCAGCTTCAGTTGGCTCTCCAGCTCCCTGAATTCTCTGTGGAGCGAGAGTCAGAGAGCACCAAAAGTTTCGGAGAGTTTAGGGTTGTTTGGGAGCTCAGTTTTGCCAATTGAGTGAAACAATGAGAATTTCCTTTCCTGAGGAATCCCAAATATTGCCACTTCATTCCAATTTTGTAATGAAAACACAATTGCAAGAATTCAGGGATGGAAACCTCAGGCTTGACCTCAGCTGGAGAAGGCAATGCCTGGGTTGAGTGGGGCAGGCTGGGAGGGGAGGGGTGCCCTCGGTGTCCCTACACAGGCTGTGAAGTTTGGATGTGACTCCTGCTTCTCTTCCCTCCCCCGTGCTCCGAGCAGGACCTGACACAGACGTCCAACAGCCTGGAGGAGGGGTCAGATGTCACTGCTTACTGGTGGGGAGAGTGGACCAAGTGGACAGCGTGCACCAGGACCTGTGGGGGAGGTGTCAAATCCCAGGAGAGGCACTGCCTGAGGCAGAGGTACAGCACCCATGGGCTGGGGAGGGGCTCTGCGGCTGGCTGACCCGAAAGGACACCACTCAGAGAAAAGCTCTGATGGAAATGTGTCTGGCAAGCCCTGCTTGAGCAGGAGGTGATCTCCTGAGCTTTGGCTATCCCTGCCAGGAGTGATTCCTGTGCTGGCCCTGCAGTTTCTCCAGCAGGGGTTGGTGCAGAGGGGCAGCAGACACAGACTGAGCCTGTTCTCGAGGTTTTGGGGCACAGCAGCGAGGACCCCCTGGTGCAGAGCTGGTTGGGGACCCACTGATTCCATCTGCTTTGTGCCTGGCTCTTCCCTCTCTGGACAGTGTGCTTGCCAAAAGCCAGTTTGTCAACCTTGTCCCCAGGCCCTCATCCCATGATACCTCCTGGAACAGTTGATGATGCAGGTGACAAAGCCACCTTTGAGACCACCAAAGAGATCTTTGCTACCAGCCCCAGGGAGACTGACAGACCTCTGTGTGGCTCTGCTGTGGGGACACTGACCTTACAGAAGCAGAGAATATATGCATTTAAACAAGGGAAAACGATTTATGCCCCCTGTCTAACCACCATTTTTTTATTCAGAAGGAAGTCAGTGAGTGGGCTGGCTAATAAAACTTGCACTGGAACATCCAAGAGATACCAGCTCTGCAAAGTGCAAGTAAGGATATCCTTTGTCTTGTTGGGAACACTCTGTGTGGAAAGTCAAGTGTGGCATTTCTGGGTCCCTTGGAGAGGGGACACCCTTTGGATTGTAGCTGTCACCCTGCTGCCCCTCCAAGCAGCTGGGGGTTCCCTTCTTTGGTGCCCATCACCAGTGTCTGGTCTTTGGGCATTTTGCCATAAAAACCAGAGAGTGGCTCTGGCAACAGTTCCCTGGGGGTTCCTGCAGTGGGGGGAGGAAGAGGAGGAGGAGGAGGATGTGGCCCTGGCTGGGGAAGGTGATAGAAACACTCCTTGCAGCTGGTGGTGATGTGCCAGAAACCTCTCCCGCACTTTGTTTCCCTCAGGATTTTAATGTATCCCATTCTAGGAGTGCCCTGTGAACGGAAGGAGCTTTCGAGAGGAGCAGTGCTCATCATTTAACTCCCATGTGTATAATGGCAGAACGTATCAATGGAAACCTTTATATCCTGGTAACAAGACATTCTTTGTATGTTTCATAATGCTCAGCCAAATATTTTGATAGTTATGATGCTACAGCCGCAGGAAGGCTCCTCCTTTGCTGTCTTAAAGTGGTTTTTCAGAGGCACAATCAGCTGTCTCCTGAGTTCAAAGGCTTGTTTGGCAGCTGCAGGGTAGCTTGAAAATGAAATAGCAACATGAATTCATGTCTGTAGCCTGTGTTGGTCACAGCTCCCAGGGACCAGAGGCTGCAGGAGGATGTGAGAGCAGGGGGTGATGGGCTGTGTGGCAGGAACAGTCAGGCTCACCCAGACGAGTGTCCTTTGAGCCAGGGCCATTGCTGGCTCTGCTGTTTTCAGTGATATTTGGTCTCTCCCACGCCCTCTGGGTGCTCTGTCCAATGTCACTGAGATGCAGCCGGTCACTTTGGTCATCTGGAGTGAGCCAGAACTGCAGAAACAACTTGGGACTCTGAAACAGAGATTTTATTGAACTTTTAGGCACTGAACTCCCATCAAAATCAAGCATTAAACACAAGCCATGGATGAGCTTTAGAGCTACTGGGAAGCCAGGACCCTTCTCCTGAGGAGGCTCCTGAGCTCTGGTTCTTCAGATTCACGTTTGGGTACCTAAAAATAGAGATGGGATATCCTGCAACTTTGTTTGAGGGGTCTCTGTACATACTCAAGAACAATTATCTTTATCAAAATAATTTCCCTGTGTACCAAGCCCCTGGCTTGCCAGCCTTGGCAGGGTCAGCAAGGCAGAACTTGGCCCATGAGCCATTTCTCCTTGGTGGCTTTTGTCCCTTGAAGGTGACAATTTCCTTTAACACATCTGCTGTTCAAGCTGACTCACCAGAGACGTTGCAGGAATTGTTTTGTGTTTAAGCAGGCATTCCTGTGGCTCCTGGGGAATTTGCAGCAGAATATTTTGACACTGATGCCGCCTTGCTTGGGTGTGCAGGCCAGTGGGACTCTGACTGCTCAGGAGTTGGGGGAGACAAACACTTGGCATTGGTGTTCTGATGCAAATACGAGTTTGTCATCTGCTTCCTGTGGATATTGTAAAATGGGGGATTATTGTGCTGGTGGGTGCTGCCAGCCAGTTGTTGTCTGCAGAAAGCAAAGAGCAAATTAAGTCCATTTTGGGTGAATGTTTATGGAAAAGTTATAGATTACAAAATGCTCTGAGTTGCTATGGTTTTGAATATAGTCCTACATGTGCATTTCCAACAATATATCTGTAAATTTAACTCATGTGTAAGTGTTGCTACGTGAACATGCACGTTTTTGTGTAACATATGAGTCCTTGCACAAAGCAGTGCTGCTGCTGCCTCAGTGCCTGCCCTGGGCTGGTGCTGTGCTGCCCCTGGCATCCCTGGGGCATCTCTTCCTGCCAGGCTGTGCAAAGGCTGTCCCACTGTCCAAGTGCCATGTCCTGTCTGTCCACAAGAGATGGCAGCTTCTGAACCCTCACTGCTCTGCAGTTCTGCTGTTGTTTAGCTTGGCAGAGATTCACTGGCTTGGGTAGGATGAAAGTTGTGGTGTTTCTGCTGTTTTTGAATCTCTCTTTATATCCTTTCCCCTTAGATGACTATGTTCACATTTCTAGCAAGCCTTGTGACCTTCATTGCACCACTGTGGATGGTCAGAGACAGTTAATGGTTCAGGCCAGGGATGGAACATCCTGCAAATACACGGATTTCCGAGGGGTTTGCGTGTCTGGAAAATGTGAGGTTGTTAAACATTATAGCAAAAATATTGTTAGTAGCATTCAGAGAATCGCAATGGGTGCGACGTTTGCCTGACCCTCAGCACTCTGTCTGTGCATTTTTCAGCCCATTGGCTGTGATGGCATTCTTTTTTCCACCCACACCTTGGATAAATGTGGAGTTTGCCAAGGAGATGGGAGCAGCTGCACCCACGTAACCGGCAGTTACCGGAAAGGAAATTCTCATCTTGGTAAGGCTTTGGGGACTGAGGGCTTGAGTTGAGAGGGCTGGCTTTAGAATGGACTCATTTTTTTAGTAGATTGCTTTCAGGTCTTACCAACTGCCCAGCTTCAGTTTTTCCCACGTGTTCTATGTGTGTTAATGCCGCTTGTGATTCTGGGCAGAGAAAACCTTCTTCAAAACAAAACAAAACAGGAAATTTGCGTGGTATTTGTGAGAAACCAGAGGTCTCTGATGAGTGGTGCAAAAGGGTTATGCAAGAGGCTGGTATCTATTTTAGTCTTTTTTAGTCATTTAGCCAAAAACAGGACACTCATGACCCAGTAAGACTGGAAATAAACGATTTGTAATAACAGGAAGCAACAATATCTTGAAAGACCAGGATTTCAAAAATCAGTGTGATGTAAAGCAGCTGAACCTACATGTCCTAAATATAACAATCTAATTCAGGAATTATGATTAATGCTCTGTGAGATGGAGCAAACTGCAGGAACTTTAGTGCTGTGGGAGGATTTGTCCTGTCCCATCTCCTGTCTGGTGCTAAGCAGAGGGGAGCCAGAGGAGAAACCAGCTCCCATCTCCTGCTGGGGTTTTGGGAACACTGGTTAATGCAGGGATCAGTACTCAACCACACAACAGCCTCCCTAGCTAATAAAACCATCTGCAGATGTCCCTTCTTACACCAATTTAGATAAACATGATATTTGTGCATGTAAGAATTTAATCCTTTCCCCCTTGGATGTGTTTTTCCTCCATAAACCAGGACACAACTCGCACATTCTTCTTTTCAATTACCAATAAGCTCCTGTTTGCAGCCTAAAACATGAAGGGTTGGGGCTTTTTAATCCATAGCTCATTAAAAATACGGGTCCAGGCCTGTGTGTTAGATAGATTGCAGCTCTGCCTGAGGAGGGCTTCGCTCAGACCGCTGGTTACAAAGTTCCTTTCATTAATCCGTAGTTTCCCGTAGGCTATTCCCTGGTAACGCACATTCCCGCCGGAGCCAGGGATATCCAGATAGTGGAACGGAAAAAGTCTGCAGATGTTCTGGGTGTGTATAACCTCTTGGTACTTCCCTAGGATGCATGCCTATGCTGGATAATGCTTTTTCCAATGTGGAGCTGGATGTAGTTTTGTCATAGAATCACAGAATATCCTGAGTTGGAAGGGACCCACAAGGATCAGCGAGTCTGTTTGTTGCAGACATGAGTTAAATCCGTAGGCAATGTAGATCCAGCCCTGCTGTCCGAGCCAGGGTGTTGCTCCTCTCTGCAGTCTGAGCACCTGGGCTATGTTTGTCAATGCTTTGACTGCTTTAAAGCAGAAAATGTTGGTGAATATTGTTGGGATTTCAGCGGGGTGTGGCAGACGCCCTGGTGCTGGATCACAGATGTGACTTCACCTCCCTTGTGATCCCCTGAATATTCCCCTGCCTGGGGAATGTGCAGTGACAACAGCACCAAGGGGATGTGACCTACAGGTGGCCTTGCTGAAGTGTTGGTGACCACACACCCATGAGGTGACAGAGCTGCTCAGGAGCAGTGTGGAAAAATCCAGACCTACCAAAGAAAAGCACATTTGCTGTCTCAGAGGCTCGTGCCTTCTGTAAGGTGGTTGTCCCATCCCTGGAAGCGTTCAAGGCCAGGCTGGATGAGATTTTGAGCAGCTTGGTCCAGTGGAAGGTGTCCCTGCCAGTGGCAGAAGTCAGATGAGCTCCAAGGTCCCTTCCAATGCAAACCATTGTAGGATGATTCTATGGATGAAAAAGGCTTCATGTGCTTTACCAGTCCCTGGGCTAGCTCAGGGTGACCTGTCTTGGGCCACTGCTGGCCCAGGGGACATCAGCTCCCAAGGAGGAAGCTCCTGCCCTTGGCCAGTGCTCCCTGCAGAACTGGGACTGTTCAGTGTTCCTGCTGGGCTGGTGCCAAGGGGTGACAGGAGCCAGGGGTGAGTGTGAGCCACAAACCCAGGGGTTTGAAATGTGGAGAGACACGTGGCCCAGAACTCTGGGCATGTCCTCACATTGTGTGTGTTACAAACAGATGAGCAATGCATTGCCATGAAGGAGAATCTCTTGTTTTATTGCTCTGACACTCTGACTTTACCCCCTGAACAAAGCAGGGGCAGAATCCAGAGCTTTGCCCTTGCATGTGGCAGCACTGACTGTTCTCTCTCCTTTGAAGCTGTGGCTGATGAAGCTGGGTACTATTTCTTCAATGGGAACTATAAAGTGGACAGTCCAAAGAACTTCAACATTGCAGGCACGGTGTTCAAGTACCGCCGGCCCATGGATGTCTACGAGACCGGGATTGAGTACATTGTCGCCCAGGGACCCACAAATCAAGGGCTGAACATAATGGTGAGCTTTCACTTCTCATGTTCTCATGATGGGAAAGAGAAAATCCACCTTGGATTGAGGAAGGGGTGAGCTTGGGAGCAGAGCCCTGCCATGGTTTCACATGAGGAGGGGAGTGGGAGCAGTTCCTTACCCAGCCCTACTTCACTTGTGTCAGTGCTCTTGGATTCAGGCAGGGCTGTGAGCAGTGAATGGGGGCTTGGTAGCTCCTCTCTCCAGGGAGAAGATGCCTCAGACACTGTGAGGGGATTTAGCTTCTGCTCCTTGGCATTTTTAGCTGAGTTACCTGGCAGGAAAAGCAAAAATAAGAGACTGGGCCAGAGAGCTTAGACAAGTGCATAAAACTTAAACCCCAATTCTTTCTCGAAAGCAAACCATGTAAAACCAGGTATTTGGAGAAAAGTCCATTAATTTTCTTCTGGGCAGCCAGCCAGAGCCCAACTCCTAACATCTTCCAGGTAGCCCCAGGCTCCTCTGGAAGGGGAAGCGTTGCTTGGGTGCTTAAAAAGCATTAGACCATGTGAGGTTGCCTCAGCTGGGAGTCCCCAGCCCCAGTGGGGTGTACCAGCTGCAGGGGAGGGTGTGCTCCTCATAAAGCCACAAAAGGTGGCTTTGCAAGCCACTTGTCTTGTCTTGTGAAGTGGCTGCCCCAAGCCTCTGGTCACTCAGTGGCCGAGGAGGAAGTGTGACCTGTGGCTCCTGAGCTGGGGTTAATCCCCACAGCAGCACTGCCAAATAACCCTTGGAAAAGGGTGCTGGGCTCCAGCAGGAAGAAGTTGGCACTGTGAAGGAAAAACAGACTGGAATTATCAAAACTGATGCTCCCCAGCTGTCAGGTCCAAGATGAATCCCATGCTTTGCATGCCACAAATCCCCTGCACCCGCTAATGACTTGATTTCATTGCTAGGTCTGGAATCAAAATGGCAAGAACCCATCCATCACATTTGAGTACACTCTCCTGAGGAAGCCACACTCAAAAAATCTACAGCCCATCTACTACACCTTCTCTGAGTCGGAGAGCGAGGAGAGCCGAGAGTTAGATGGAGACGTGCCATTGGGCTTTATCCAGCACAATGCAACCTATTTTGGGAAAATCTCCAGGGAAAGGATAGACTTGGAGAACCAGGTGTTTGGAAGGCAGGACACGGAGGAAGATTTAAACTTGAGCAAAGGTCAGGAAACCAATGAGGTCTATGAAAGAGCAGAAACAATTGACTGTGAGCCAAAACTGAAGGGCAAACAACCCCAAGGTAAGGAGACTTGGGCCTCAATGTTCTGCTTCTCAGAGCTCTTGTTGAGAAATGCTCTGTTTCTACCTCTGGTGGTTCTGCTGGTTTGTGTTTTGGAAACCTTGGAAAGTTCTTTAAAACATCTCTGCTCACAAATCCTCTTTGCCCTTCAGATTCTGGTTTCTGGTGGGGGCGTGTGGGGGGTGGACACTGGGTGAGATCTCCCCGCTGGTGCCCTGCTGTGCTTTGCCCCATGCCAAGGACAGGAGGGAGCCCTGGGCGCACAAAACTCCCCATCGCAACATCTCCCGTCACCTCCCACCCCTCCAAAACCCTCAGCAACTCCTTCCCATTTGAGTCCCTTGGGCATCTCACCCCCAAAGTGCCTGGGGTGCCTTCCCAGCATGGCTGCATGAGCTGTGGGGCCAGGAGGGCACCTTCCTTTCACCTCTGCTATTGCTTTGGGCAGTGCTGGTGTGTCCTGAGCTCCCCTCTGGCCACACCATAGTGGAATAAGCCCCCCCAAAGCTGCACACCCTTGAGAACCCCATGAATTCCCCCTCCCCAGAACCCATCCCCTGCCTCTCTCCCCCCCGTGGCTGCTCAGGCTCCGGCGTGTCCCCGCTGCTCCGGGCTGCTTTTCCCTCCCAGCCTCGATGCATTTTGTGGTTGTCACTGTGGTTTCCCCCCTGTGTTGGCTCCAATCTAGATTCAAACGTAACCAGGTCTACTTACCAGACAGACCATGATGACAGAGACCTCGAGCCCAGGCTCAGCTCCAGGGAGTTCCTTTTGGAGAACGCCATCACGGACAAGCTGCTGGGCAAGACGTCGGACTCCAAGGAGCTGCTGCTCAACATGACCATGAACAGCATCTTCTCCCAGGGAGACCCAACCAACTCACTGGGGTCACCCATTGACAGCCTCTACGTGGACTACGAGGACAGCGACGGCCTCGTCACCTACTCGGTCAACAGCACCTTCATGGAGCTGAGCAACGGCAAAGCCACCAACACCTCTGCAGAGACACCGCTCTCAAACGCCACCGTCAGCATGAGCAGCCCTCAGGGGAACAGAACCCACAAAGCAAGGTAGGAGACGTGCCTTTAATTACAGTAAATGCAATTTATTGCTGTTCTCGACTCGTAATAGCCCTCTGTAGTGCTCAATGCATGGTTTCCATCTCTTTGGAAGCAGGAGGTAAGTGGAGGTGGGGGATGGTGAAAATGTTCTCTTGGGGGTTAATTGGGAAGGAAGGGCCAGAGGTTTGGGAGCAGGAAGTCATGAGAGCATTTAAGCAAGAGGAAAACTCGATGTCCCCCTTGGTGGGCATGTCGGGAAGTCCATGCTGGTGTTTGCCAGCTGGGGCCTTGCTCCCTGCTGTCACAGCTTCTTGCCAGAGCCATGGCCATGAGGAAGCCCCTTCCTTTTGCCTTCTCTTGACATCCTGCTCCCATTCCCCAGCCCCTTCCTCTGAGTTCCAATGCAGCAGAAGTTGGTCCTGGCCCCTTTTCACCCACCCTGTTGAGTTCCACCCATGATCCTCCTCATTTGGGATGGCAGCTGGGGTGCCTCTGTTTGGAGACAAAAAGAAGAGGGAGGAAGAGAAGAAGGCAGCAAAGCAGCTTGCACCTCACTTCCAGAGGGTGGGATGGGATGTGTCAGCCCAGCCTGATTGTTCCCCTGCATGTATAACTTCCCTCAACTTTTCATTTATTTCCTCAAGCCCAGTTGCTGTTGTAACACTGATCACTAACCTGGGTGATCACTAACACATCTCCGGGGTGGGAATGGGGGATGAGGAGCTCCAGCTCAGCCCCTGAGGTCAGGATGAATGCTCCTGCTGGCACCAGCACAGTGGGATAAAGCCCATACTGACAGTGGGATGTGGGGTTTGGTGTGCCCTGAGCTCTGGGGACTGGAGTTGTCCCACCAGGAAGGGGGGAGCTGGAGGGGACAGCCAGAACTGTGCTGGAGGAAACAGGGATGGGACACAAGGAAAATCTCTTTTTCTGGAGAGAGGCAGAGTGAGGGATTCCCATCCTTGGGAAAGGACAAGGCCCTGTGGGCCCAGTCTGTTAATGTTAGCCTAGTTCTGGGGCAGGAGGTTGGACTTGAGACCTCCCAAATCCTTCCCAAGATCAGTTTGGGATGGATTGTGGCTTTTTGTTCATTTTCATTCCCTGTTGGTGAACAAACAAGGGAAGCTCAGCTCTCTGGAACCAGTCTGTCCATGTGGGACAGTGCTGGCTCAAGGTAGAGAGTTTATTTCTTACTGAAGCCTTGTAGTGTAGATGGAGGTACCCAGTTACAGGAGCACCTTGCACCAGTGTGGAGTGTCCTATTTCCACTCTGGAAACAAATCCAACTGGGATGGGAGGGTTGGTGGCTCTTGTGCTGCTTTAAAACCTTCCTGGGGTGTGCTGGGACAGATCCAGGCACTCTCAATCCCAGTGTGCAGCCAGGGCTGAGCCTGTGGCAGGCACCACGAGTTTGCCCCTTTGCTTAGAAACAAAAACTGAAATAAAACACAGAAATGGGAGCCAGGGACTGTGGATGCTGATTTGTGGTGTTTGTGTACATTTGTCAGGGTTATTCCTCTGCTGTGAAAACTGTTTTGGGAAAAGGGGCAGCCCAGAGCTCAGTTAAGGGTGAGGGACTGGCGCTGATTTTTGGTGCTGTATCTTGCTTGAAAAGCAGATTGAAAGCTTGGGAAACAAATGTGTGACTTTATTATTTAGCTCATAATAAAGAGGAAAATTAAAATAAAAGAGAAAATGCCCACAGTTTTGTTGGACAATGGGCTGCTGTCTGCATTTAGAGGAGAACAAAGTGGCAGTTTTGTCTTTGCTGGAAATGAGCTGAATGATGCCCTGTGCCCAAATTCTGATTCTTCTGGAAAGATCTTGTCCCTGGGACCTTGTCATGCATAGAAGCTCTTTATTTAGGACCACATACACTAAAGGCACACTGTTGAAAGATTTACTGTCCTCAGATGTGGGATAAAGCTTATTTTGAAGAATTCTCCTTTTCAAGACAGAGGAGTTCTGGTCACAGGATAACTTGGTGTTTGCTTTTATGCCTTGGAGGGCAGGATATGGACTGGAGGATATGGGTAACATTTCCAGGCAAATTAAAGTACAAAAAGCAGATGTGGACTATGTTTAAATGACAAGTGTCATTTGTGAGCCCTCTCCTGGCTGGGTGGCAGCTGGTGGCACAGGGCAGGGATCAGGAGCTGGTGTGGGTTCCCAGGCAGAGCTGCTGTGGCAGATAAAACATTAGTTATAATGAGCTGAGGTTATTATTTTTCCACAAAAAAAAAAAAAAAAAAAAAAAAGTCACATTAATTTCATTTCCATTTCAAGTGCAGGAAATGACCATTTGCCAAACTGACAGAGGCAAAATCAACAGGGAAAATGAGATTGTTGTTTTTAATCCTTCTGGAGGCTCAGTGTTGGCGGTGTAAGGAGGGTGGGTTGGAAAGGAAATGGCTGGATTCTCAACAGTGTCCTTTTAAAGGTTGATTTGATAGATGGACCACAACTTTTTCTTACAAACAACTAAATAAGGCAATTTCAGAGCTTCTGCTGCCTAGAAATCATACAAGCTGCATATCCTGCCAGGCCAGAGACAACTGGATGTGAGGATACAACCTTGTACACTATTCCAGTGTAGCTGTTTCAAGGGTTTGGACAAAGGTATGAGAACAGAACCGAAGCCTTTTGTTGTAAAGGTGCAGTATCCCTGAGGTGTTCCCCCTCCCAGCACAGGGAGCAGCTGCAATTCTTGCTTGGATAAATGTTTTTTCTCACCCCAGGCTGACTCTGTTACTCCTCTCCCCGTGGCATTCTGTGTTTGAGCACAGCGTGGAACTGAGAGATCCAAATTCCCCACCCGACAGCCAGCCAAATAAATCACACCAAAAACAGAGTGGCAAAAATCAGTGGGCTTTGAGGGGAGAGCTCAGAAACTCCTGTGCTGGCTTTTGGAGATTGGAGCAGCCAAAATCTCTGCTGCTCTGAGCAGCACGAGTGGGTTTGCCCAGCCCTGGAGATGCAGGGGAGGAGATACTGCACCTTTAGTCACTGTGTGCCGAGGGCCAGGTGTATTTGAGCAGAAAATGCAAACTTTGTTAAATTCTGAACTGTTTCTACTTGTGGGTATTTTTATCCCATTCTCTCTATTTCTAGACAGTGGAAGCTCTGCCTCTAACCAGGCTGGGGATTCTACTTGGGGCTCAGGACAGGTATGTTGTGAAACTAAAAAAAATAAAAAATTGATTCAAACAAACAAACCTCCCAAAAAATCAGAACAACCAAACCCAACCAAAGCCAAACCAAGCACATCCCCCCCCAAACCCAAACCCAACCGAACTGCAGCCAGATGTGTGTGTCTGTCGTGGGCTGTCACCGCTCGCCTTGTAAATGCCTTTTTTTTGTTTTGTTTTGTTTCTTTCTTTTCTTTTTTTTTCTTTTTTTTTGTTGTTTTGTTTTGTTTGCTTATCGCTAGAAACAGATTGAAGTTAAAAAAGGGCCAAGGTGTGAGTGCTGCTGACATGTACAGGTGGAAGCTTTCCTCCCATGAACCCTGCAGCTCTACATGCACCACAGGTAGTTAAAAGAAGCAGCCAAATTCTGCACAACCTGCTGAAATCACCTGGTGTGTGAGTCCATTTTATGTCTGTTAGGGATGGGAAGGAGTTGGTGATGTTTAGGGGATCTCCTGAGCCCTGTTTTAGAACCACCCCAGCTCTGCTGTGCCCGGGTGCCAAGGTGGGGAGAGGAGCTGGGGGCTGAGCATGCAAAGCCCACTGACCTCTCAGGTGTGTTGAGGACCAGGAGTTGGTGCCCAGTGTGTCCATCATCCCCCCAAACACCCTTCCTTTGGGAAGCTCTGAGCACTGCCTTCACTTCCCATCACTTTGTGCTCCCTCCCCGAGGCTCAGCAGGGTCCCCAAACCTGTGCTGAGCCTCCTTTTTTTCCCTCTTTCCTCACCTTTTTGACAGTTTCAAGGCATTTGAAAAGTTCAGCTGCTTCCCTGCAAAGAGAAATTTTAAAGATTGTTCAGCTCTGGCAGGAAACATAATAGCATTTGGCTTTTTGATTATGTTTTGTTTCTCCCACTCCTTCTACCCTGGAGCCTTAGTTCAGCTGTGAGGGTGTAAATCTGGAACAGTGACAGAGATGCCAGGGATATCGAAACTGAGCCTCTATTCTTCAGGGCAGAAATTCACTCTTTTTGCATAAATTCCTCCTTTTTTCCCCCTGAAAAGCTTCAAGGCACCTGATCTCCTCCCTCACCCCTTGGTGAGGGGCTCCTGTTGATCCTTTGGGATGAATCAGGCGTGTGGGTCGTGCACTTGTCTGTGCTGCCCTGAAATTATCCAGAACCTGCAGTGCTTCTGGAATTAAAAGGAGGGAAAGGAGTGGGAGAGAGGAGTTTACAATCTCAGGGACATCTCTTGAAAGATCAAATGCGAGGATTTTACGTTTTAAGCATTTGCTCTTGTCCAGCAGCCTCATGCTGGCAGCAGGAGCTTTGCAAGCTGCCCCTTTCCCCAAGATCCCATCACCCACATGTTCTAGGACATTTTTGACTTCTTTGATCCCCTCTGGACAAATTTCCCCCTTGGCTGGGCCAGCCTGCTCTGCCCTGGTTTGCAGCAAGCCAAGAGAGGTTTAACTCAAATTTCTCCATCCTCGCTGCCTTTTCTCACTGACGTATGGCAGAGGCAAGGCCATGTCAAGAGCTGTAGATCTTATTTTAGTTTCATGTAAACCATATGTTCCCCAGAGCTGCAATTCTTATTACCTGTAGCCAGAGCAGCCTCCTGGTCCCTAGCCAGCTCCCAGAATGGACTTCCCAACATTTACTCTGGCACGGGAGGCTGTGTGGGGAAAGGTCTCGCTCTGACAGCACCGCCTGCTGCTCCTTTGGAGGGGGAGCAGGAAGGGCAGGGCTTTCCTTGCCAAACCTCCAGGATCCCTGCCTTGGCCTGGAGTTCTGGATGCACCTGGGGAGCACCTGGTGCAAAGAGGGTGTAAAGCACAGGGAGAGGGGGCAGATGGAGCGGGTTGGGGACCATTTGCTGTTGCCTCCACCCACCAACCTGGCAGGGTGGGAGCTGCTGAGCAGGCTCGTGGCCCTGAGTATTTCCTATAAAAATATGTTAGTCATATATTGGTTTTGGTGGCAAGCCCTGGCAGGGGTGGCCATGCCCTCCTCTGAGCTGGCCAAACTCAACCACACTGCTCAGACTGGTGGGGTGGCCACTGTGATATTCCCTCCCATCCCACAGAACAGAAAGTCCAACTCACTGCTTTCCACCAGGAGGAAGTTTTGAGAAATGCAGCTAAAATTAGAAAAACAACAGCAGGAAGAGAGTTTGGCTGTCCAGCTCACCAAGCTGTGTGTGTGTGTTCTCTTTGACCCCAGGAGTGATGTCCACTTACGCCATGTGTGTTCGCTATGATGGGATCGAGGTGGACGATACCTACTGTGATGCCATGACCCGGCCCGAGCCCATCCATGAGTTCTGTGCTGGGAGGGAGTGCCAGCCAAGGTACCTCCTGCGCAGGGCACTCCTGGAGTCTCTGTGCTTTCTCTGCCCTGGATGTCTTTGGGGAGGGTTGCCATGGATTTAGGGGACCCTTAGCACTCCCATCCCTCCTCCCTTAATTCCATCTGGGAAGCAGCCAGAATTTCCTCCTGAGTGCTTTAGTTTGAGCTGTCAGGTTAAAACTTCCATAAATCCCAGCAGAGCTGGCACCTGGGGCTCCCAGCAAGTCCAGCTTTGAGCAGTGCAGGATCATCCTGCCCTGCCTGGCACATGGAGAATGTGTGAGTGAATTGGGTGGAGGGGCTGGGCTTGCAAACTGTGCCACAAGCCCAGCCCTGTGATCCCTTCAGCATCCCAGACATCACTGAGGTTTGCTTGTGTTGGGGCAAGAGCTGGTGTGGAGAGGAACTTGTGCTGGAAATCCTTTGGAAAGTTTTCCTTCTGATGTGGCTCTTAATCCAAGCAGTGACCACAGTCCGGAGCCAGGCTGTCTGGAGCCAGGCTGTCCAGAGCCACACTGCCCAGCCCTGGACAGCCCCAGTGCTGCTGTGCAGGCTGGGAGGTTTGCTGGTCACAGGGGGTTTGGCAGGACAGACCCCTGCCTGGCAGAGGGAGGGGATTGTCCCACTCTGCTCTGTGCTAGAGCAGCCTCTCCTCGAGTCCTGTGTGAAGTTTTGGGTGCCACCAGAAAGGAAAGGGATAAAGGAAGGCTGTGAGGGTGGTGAAGGGTGTAGAGGGGCCATACAAAGAGCAGCTGAGGTCACTTGGCTTGTTCAGCCTAGAGGAGAATGAGATTTAATTACACCCTACAAGTTCCTGACAAGGGGTCATAGAGGGGCAGCACTGATCTCCTCTCTCCAGTGACCAATGTCAGGACCCACAGAACGGCTGGAGATGTGTCAAGAAGATTTAGGTTGGACATCAGGGAAAGGTTCTTCCCCCAGAGGGTGCTGGGCACTGCTCAGGCTCCCCAGGGAATGGGCACAGCCCCAAGGCTGACAGAGCTCCAGGAGTGTTGGGACATGGTTCTCAGGGACATGGTGGCATTGTTGGGGTGTCTGTGCAGGTCCTGGAGCCCCGTGGATCCCTTCCACCTCAGGGCACTCTATTGTGTGACTGTGATGGTATGGGAGGAGTAAAAGGAGGAGTAAATCCAGAGATCCACACCCTGGAATGGTGTGAACAGGACAAAGCAAGAGCCCAGTGATGCCATCACCAGGGATGGCTCCTGGAGAGTGCTCAGGTGATTGTGAAGGAGGACAGGTAGGACATGATGTAGATCTCCTGGAAACTCTCATGTTAGGGCTGAGAGCCAGGGCAGGCTGCAACTGAGGCAAGAAAAATGCTGGGGAGGTGAATGGTGCTGCTGCACCCACCCTGAGGGCACCATGGGGGCTGGAATCTCTGTTGTCATTTTGTAAAACAAGCATTAGGGTACTTTTTGTGCTTAGATTCTCCCACCAGTCCTTCCTAACGCTGTCCCTCCCTATGGCTGTGCTGTTCCAGCTTCAGGGGCTTGCAGTGTGAGGGAGAAGAGCTGCTCTGTGATTTACAGTGACTTCAGCTGGGGAGCACTGGGAGCTCATAAGGTAGCCACCAGCACTTGGGCAGGCAGGAAGATGCTTGGGCTGGCAAAGCTTTCCAAAGAAAAAAAAAAATGTTAATTTTGCGTGATCTGGATGGGGAAGACCTTTGTTTCATTTCTCTTCTGAAGTTAGGTGACACCTCTAAATGACATCTCCAAATGCCATCTCCAAAGGTCCCTACAGCTGCTTGTCGTACCTGGAGCCACATATGGGCTGTGAGGGCTGGGGCAGCCAGGGCTGGGGCTCTCCCACTTGGAGAACAGCAGCAGTGGGAACCTGGGGGGACCTCAGAGGAGCTGGGAATTCTGATCCATTCAGATTTTTAGCTCATTCTTTAATTGCTATAATATTATAGCAATGCTGTATAATAATATATATAATATATACATATATACATATATATAAAAATATATAAATAAATATATATATAAATATAATATATAAAATAAATATATAAAAATATAATAGATATAGTAATATAGTAATACTGTAAAAAACTTGACCTTTTATGTTTTTTTCCTTCGATTACAAGCTGCTCTTCTCTTTTCAGGACAGGGTGGCAGTGAAGGACAGGCAGTGCTTGGAGCAGATCCCGGCTCTTCCAGCCTGTCACATGTGCTTAGCAGAGTCACACTGATGGTGGGACACGAGCCTGTGTCCCACTGGGGCTCAGGCAGCTCTGTGTGGCATTATTGCTGGCATCTGCAGGGAGATGGGTGGCGTGTCCTCAGCTAAGCAGGCAAAAAGGAGAGGTCAAACACAGGCAAAAAGCCTGATGGGGAAATGTGCTGGCAGAGCCACGGTGACAAACACTGGTTGTCACTGAGGACACTGGGCCAGGCCCTTCCTCCTGACCGGTTTCACCTTCAGGCATGAGCTGGGGTCTGCAGGGTGAGCCCAATATATTCTGATGCTTCCCATCCCTTGGGAAAAACTCTGGTGTGTTGGCGGGGCAGCCACAGCTCACCCGGCGCAGCCAGGGGCAGGCAGGGCTTTCCCATGGGATGCTGCAGCAGGGTGACAGGCTCTGTTCCCTGCCCAGGTGGGAGACGAGCAGCTGGAGCGAGTGCTCGCGGACGTGCGGGGAGGGGTACCAGTTCCGCATCGTGCGCTGCTGGAAGATGATCTCCCCCGGCTTCGACAGCTCCGTCTACAGCGACCTGTGCGAGTCCGCCGACATCGCCCGGCCCGACGAGCGCAAGGTCTGCAAGAACCCGGCCTGTGGGCCCCAGTGGGAGATGTCTGAGTGGTCTGAGGTGAGTCCTGCCCACCCCTCCCTGGGCTTCTCCCCCTTTCCCCATTTATCCCTGTCCGTAGCCAGCCACAGCCGTCGGCCTCTCGGGATACACCGGCTGCAGTCACTGCACGGGGATCAATGTGCATCAGTATTTTTGCCCCTAAAATGAAGCTCTGGCTCCAGTTTAGGATGGGATGCCACTGCCATTGGTCACTGACAGGTAGGGCAGGAGCCCATGGCTCAGACCTCCCCATTAGTATTTCCTTGGCAACCTCTTCACATCCAACGTGCCAGGAAGGTGATCCCAACTCACACATCAATTACATCCCTAAAAACGTCCCTTCCTCAGCTCCAATTCCCCTGCATCACATGCAGAATGAAACCTTTCCCTAGCTGTGCCTTTAGCCAGTCCCCAAAGCCACTGGCAGATGTGTGGGGAGGCACAGTGCTGCCCCTGCTCCAGATTTCCACTGCTTTGCTTGGGAAAACCTGTGGAGAGGGTTTGTGTCCCTGAATCCCTTCCCAAGCATGGACAGTGCTCCAGCACATCCCTTAAAAACACGAACTCATGGAAACAACCAAACCAGTGCTGCTTCCTCAGGGTGCCTCTTCCCAAATCAAGCACAGACCTCATCTAAGCAAGAGCAGGTGAGCTCTGAGCCAAGCTCTCTGTGGGTACCAGCCTGCCCCATGGTTTGCATCACAAGGAATATGGCTCTTCCTCCTGGGAAGCTCCCAAAAACTCTTCTTAGTCATAATTTAAACATCTCCATTTCCCTGCAAGCCGGTGTGCATCATTTCCCTGGAGCTGACAGAGGGGCTGGTGCATTCCCTTGTGGTGCAGGATGTTTTAACTTTCCCAGCTGGTAGAGAGGAGCTCCCTGAGCACATGCTGGACCATTATTTTGTCCAGCATAACAAACTGGAGTGGTTTATTTTACAGAAATCTGTATTCTCCTCCAGCATTTGCCAGGGACAGATTGCTTGAGACAGTGCTGGAGTAGATTGTTCTTAGCCAGCAGCAAAGCTAATCTCCTTTGGATCCCATCAGAGCTGGGGTGCCAAGTTGGCTGGGGAAATAGGCATTAAAAAAAGCACATTTCAGGGCTCTGAGGATTAACATCTCGGCACAGTGTGTCTGGGCCCTGTGCTGTTGACACTTTTCCCTGCTTTACGTTATGCATGGAGCAAATGTAATGTGTGTGAGAGACTGTAGTAACTCAAATCCAGTTCTAAATAATGTCACTGGGCTGCATGGTGCCAAATTTATCCACAGCATAAAAATCTCAGTCGTGCAGTCAGGGGGGAAAAAACATTCTCCAAGAGATGGAAAGGAGCTGGCTGTTCCTGGGAGGGAGGTGAGGGAGATCTCACCCTGTCTACAAGTGACAGCTAAAACTGCTCAGCTCTGAGCAGGCATTCCTGGAGCCTTGAGTTTCCCTGCCCTGGCATCACCTGTTGGAGAGCACAGCACTTGGGCAGGATGCAGCTGAAGCCATTGAGGGGGTTTGGGGAAGCCAATCGTGCATTTTCAACGTGTGCTTTTAGAGTTTGATGTTAAAATCTGGGGTGGGGGGAAGATGTCAAGGCTGAAGGCAGCAGCTGCCGTGGAGCCCCGGCTGATGCTGTGTCCCTGTCCCCTGGCCGCAGTGCCCGGCCCGCTGCGGGGAGCGGAGCGTGGTCATCAGGGACATCCGCTGCTCGGAGGAGGAGAAGCTCTGTGATGCCAGCGCCCGGCCCCTGGCCGAGAAGAACTGCACGGGGCCACCGTGTGACCGGCAGTGGACAGTGTCCGACTGGGGACCGGTGAGACCCCGCCTGAGTGGCCGTCGTGTCCCAGCACAGCCCGGCTTGTCCCTGATGCTGAGGGTTTTGGGGTTGAGCTCATCATCCCTGGCAGGTCCCAGCTCCAACAAACCTGCAGGCAGCCTGTGCTGGGAGCTGACCCCCAAGGAATTCCACTGCTCTGGCTCTCCCCGTGTCACCTCTGCCAGCATTGCCACTCTGAGTCAGCCTGGCTCGGGCACTGGGGGTGATCCAGCATCCCAGTGGATCCTGTTGCTTCCCCCCGGGCTCCTGCCTTGTGGGGGATGTGGTACAGCAGGGGTTAAACCCTGAGAGATCGGGCTGAGGGCCTTAGTGGGTGTCAAAATCCTCTTGTCTGTCTGCTGCACAGCATTCCTTGGCAATGCTGATGCTCCATGCCCAGAAATTGAACCTTTTAACTCTTTTCCCTTTTTTATTTTCCCCTTTCCCTCTTTCTCTTTTCCCTTTCCCCACTTTACCTTTTCTCTTTCATCCTTTCCTCCCTTTCCCTAATTTTCTTCCCTCCTTATTTTGTATTCTCTTTTTCTTTTTTTTTTTTATTTTTTCCTCCCCCCCAGCTTTTTCCCTTCCCGCACAGTTCTGCTCCAGAGACCCCCTCCATCCCAAGCTATTTTTACCCCGGTTTTGATACATTCACATCAGCTAAAAATAAGTAGTTTCCATGGCAGCAGCAGCGCTAGGAAACACTGAGAGTCTCTGCAAGAGCAACCACGGAAGCGCCGGGGAGCACCGGCTGCTCAGGGCACTGGGGACTGAACATTTGCAGCCACCTCCTTGTTCCCCTTTGCCTTGGCCTCTTTGGGAACCACCCCAGGGTTCCCTGCTCGCTTTCCCTTTTGCCTGCCCTGAGAGATGCTGGGTGTTGGGGCTGAGCCCTGCCACAGATTGCCAAGAGAAATTGTGGATATCCCATCCCTGGAAGTGTCCGAGGCCAGGTTGGATGGGCTGGGCTAGTGGAAAGTGGCCCTGCCCATGGCAGGGGTTGGAACAAGATGATTTTTAAGGTCCCTCCCAGCCCAAACCAGTCTGTGATTCCGTGTTGATGGAATCTCTGTTGGCCGCAGGAAGGATCCGCTGAGCTTTCCTGTGGCTGTTTTAAGCTGAGCCCCAAAAATCCCTCTGGAATTTGGGGAAGGCAGGTGTGGGGAGGCAGCCGAGCCCTGGGAGGGCTCTGTCCCTGTTGTGGGAAGGGTCAGGGATGGATCCCCGGGTCAGGGATGGATCCCCGGGTCAGGTTTGGATCCCCGGGTCAGGTTTGGACCCCCGGGTCAGGTTTGGATCCCCGGGTCAGGTTTGGATCCCCGGGTCAGGTTTGGACCCCCAGGTCAGGTTTGGATCCCTGGGTCAGGTTTGGATCCCCAGGTCAGTGACAGATCCCCGGGTCAGGGATGGATCCCCAGGTCAGGGATGGATCCCCGGGTCAGGGATGGATCCCCAGGTCAGGTTTGGATCCCCAGGTCAGGGATGGATCCCCGGGTCAGGTTTGGATCCCCGGGTCAGGGATGGATCCCCAGGTCAGGGATGGATCCCCAGGTCAGGTTTGGATCCCCGGGTCAGGGATGGATCCCCGGGTCAGGGATGGATCCCCAGCACTGAGTGCCCGCTGTGGTTGCAGTGCAGCGGCGGCTGCGGGCAGGGCAGGATGATCCGGCACGTGTACTGCAAAACCAGCGACGGGCGCGTGGTGCCCGAGTCCCAGTGCAACCTGGACACCAAGCCCCTGGCCATCCACCCCTGCGGGGACAAGAACTGCCCCTCACACTGGCTGGCACAGGACTGGGAGCGGGTAAGTGCAGCTCCCGTGGTTTGGGGTGCCCTCGGAGGGGTCAGGGTGGGGTGTTGGGGTGTGCAGCTCCCGTGGTTTGGGGTGCCCTCGGAGGGGTCAGGGTGGGGTGTGCAGCTCTCAGGAGGCCCTGCTCGTGACCCTGCAGTGCAACACCACGTGTGGCCGTGGCGTGAAGAAGAGGATCGTGCTCTGCCTGGAGATTGTCAATGGCAAGATCAAGACCCGCAACACCGTTGACTGTGACGTGGCCAAGAAGCCCGTGGAGGAGAGCACGTGCTTTGAGCGGCCCTGCTTCAAGTGGTACACGACACCCTGGTCCGAGGTGAGTGGGGAGGGAGCCCCGAGGGGGTGCTGCCCCATCTCTTTGCAGCACAGGTCCCCAGGAGATGGGTGAGGCTCTGCAGGACGTGGTCCCTGAGGGCAGAGAGCTTGCCCTGCCATGGCGCAGCTGGGGCTGTCTGTGCTCAGGGAGAGCAGGACTGAGGGGGGATGTTTGGAGCCAGCTGTGGCTATTTTATATTTTCTTTATTTTTTTTTTCCCCTGGTGCCTGGGAGTGTGGCTGGGGGTGCACTGGGGGTGGCTGCCCTGGGGATGCAGAATTTGGGGATGCTGTGATGGGATGATGCCCCATCACCCTGCAGAACCCAAAACCAGGCAGGGTTCAGTGAGCAAGCGTCCAAGCTGAGGGAGCATGGGCTTCCTGAAAGCCCTTCTGGGTGCAGCCTCCCTGATCCCAGCTCCAGGAGCCTCATTTTGTTTAGTCTTGCAAGCCCTATAGTCAGACAAAGCAGCCCTGCTGTAATCCCAGCTCCACAAGGCATCCAAAGGGCAGCAGGCAGTGAGTGCTGGGCCCAGCAGAAACTCCACAACCCCACTCCTGCTGCTCTGAGGCTTCCATGGCCACCCATGTTCTACAAAGCATCACCTGGACTGGGCCAGCTCGTTTGTGGTCCCTTGTGAAGGGCAGCAGGAGGTGGGAGGATGTCAGTGCCACATCCACCTGCCCCTGGGCAGAAGCTGACGGTGCTGGCAGCAAAGACAGAGCAAGGGGACAGCTGTGTGGCATAGAGATGCAGCATTCTCCTCCTGCCCTAACCTCTCCAATGAGCAGATTCCGGCTCAGCACAGTCCCCTGGGATGGCAGGGTCTTGCCTCATCCCCTGTCTCTGTCCCCCAGTGCACAAAAACCTGTGGGATCGGTGTGAGGATGCGGGATGTGAAGTGCTACCAAGGCAAGGACATCGTGCGGGGCTGTGACCCACTGGTGAAGCCGGTGGGAAAACAGACCTGTGACCTCCAGCCCTGCCCCACGGAGCCACCAGGTGAGCCCCACTGCCCCACGGCCTTGATTTCCCATGGATCCCTCCAAGCAGCACCGCCAGCATCTTACCTTCCACTGCCCCTGTTTGGATAATCATCCCAGGGAGGATGTACGGGCACAGCTCTCCCTCTGTGCCCAAGTCATGGCGGGGCTGTGAACTGGCTCTTTCTGGAGATAAATTAAGAGGAGAGCTCAGAAGAATCATGCTCTGACCTGAAGATAAAAGGGGCCTTTGGAGAGCTGATTTGCTTGCTGCTCCTGTAGAGCTGAGGAAGTTCCATCTGTTACATTATTTTAATGATTTTTGGTCTTCAGGTGTCCTGTGGGATTTGTAACTATCTCGTTATCTGACTCATCTGCTGGCTCTGAGTCCCTGTGATCTTTAGCAAACACGCAGTTCTAATCCTTTAATAGGATTTGGGAATAAGGACAGTGTGGAAGAAAAGGATGAAAATGGGAGACAGATTTGGGGCCAGCTCCTGGCTCAGCTTGGCTGCCCGTTCCCTTGGGATCTGGGATGGGGCATGGAGCTTGGGAGTTGCCTCATGGCTACCTTGCCCTGGGAGCAGCCTGGTTTCATGCATCCTATGGATTTTAAACAAAAAACAAACAAACATATATATTTAAGAATAAATCCTATGGGTTTGAAGCAAAATCTTGCACTGAAAGGAGTTGGGAGAGTGTTGAAGCAGCCTCTGGCCTCATCCCTGTCTCCAGCATCTCACTTGCTCCTAACTCTGGATGTGAAAGGGATTCCCTTTCCCTTTCTCAAATAGCCTCTTTGGGATAGAAATTGTGAATCCCTGCCTGGAGAAGCCCTTGACTTGGGGACAACTCAGTGCCTTGGTGGCTCCAGCAGTCCCTGGGCAGCTCTGTTTTACAGCAAAGACATTGAGCTTCAGGGCTGGGACCAAATGAAACTCCCCAAACCTGGCCAGGTGCGAAGGAACAGCTCAGCCTGCTCCTGCCTTTGCCCAGGCTGACAATGATACTTACGGAGAAGCTCCATGGTGTCTTCCAGGGGATGTCAGGGAGGTGACAGCCACAGCTGGGATGATGTTGTTGCTCATCCCATCGTGTTTGGAGCTGTGTAGGGGGGAAAAATGAGCTCACAACCTCACAACTCTTCATTTTCTTTTTCGTTTCCCTTGCCATGCCTTGTGTTTTCCCTCCCTAAGACGACAGCTGCCAGGACCAGGCAGGAACCAACTGTGCCTTGGCCATCAAGGTGAACCTGTGCAGCCACTGGTACTACAGCAAAGCCTGCTGCCGCTCCTGCCGCGCACCCCACTCCTAGGGCCGGCCTGCCTTGGCCAGGGCTCCACCTCCCACTCAGCCACACGTCCCACACGCTGCTGACAAGGATGCTTTTGGCCTGGCTTTTGTGTCCCCACTGAAGCAGAACTCCTCTCCTGGTCCTGAGCAGAGGGACGGCGCTGCTGGACGTTGGGAGCCCCCTGGGATCAGAGCTGTACATAAAGTCGTGTATATTTGATTCCCCCCAGACTCCAGCTACACCCAAGGTCTTGTCATTTGGTTTCCTCCCTTGGTGCAAGGTTGGGGTTGGCGAGGCGAAGGTGTGAACTCTGGGAAGTGCAAGTTTCCCTTCACAAAATGGGCTTGGTGCCACTCTCCTGATTTATCCCGACACCTGCACGCTCTCGTTAGATGAATTAACGTGGTGGCAAGCTGATCCTCCTTCGTTAAATTAACTCAAGCCCTTTGTTGTAATATGTAGGTGTATACTTTTTCAGAGAATTTTATCTTATAATCAAATGTTAGTTTCATAGTCCTTAAAACCCGCCCCCCAATGCTGACATATTGTATATAATATGGAAACATAACTGCACTTTATATCACAAAAAAGACGTGCTCTTTTTTAATATATTTGTTTACAGACAATGAACTTTATCCACATAATCATTAATTTGTACTCATATGTATATTTTAATAAAGTTGTCATATTTATGGTGGTATTTTGTTTTATTCTCCAGTTTGTAGTGGAGTGCTGGGAACACTGGAATTGGGGCTGGGGATTTGCTGGTGCCCAGGGGAGGCAGAGCAGCTTTAGATCAGGGCAATGACAGCTCCTTGGACAGTGATGCAGGGAAAAGTCCCAAAAGTGGGGTGATTTTGGGACTTTTGGGGTCCCTTTGGGGTTCATGTGGCTTTAGAAGCTGCAGCCCTGAAGCTCCTCAGGGGTTTGGGAGCAAAGAGATTTCATATGGTGCCAGTAAGAAAAGGGCCTTTCTGGGTTCCCAAGAGGTTATTGCTCTGTGTTTTTACTGGAGTGATCCCCAGACACCGAGCCAAAGGCTCTTTAGCATCCCCCAAACTTCTGTGTGCACCTCAAGTGCTGCTGCAACCCTCCTTCAGCAGCAGGGAGCTCCTGAGAGCTTTGCAAACACCACCCCAAATTTTTGCAAGAGCAAAAAAAAAAAAAAAAAAAAAAAAAAAACCCCAGAAAAAAATCAAACCTCAAAACCCATGTCAAAGTAGTTTATTTTTTTTTTTTCTTCTTTTTTGACTTTTTCCCTCCTCAAATCTGAGGTTCCCAAAGTCCTGTACAACAGATCACCAGGTGAGGGTTAGTGAAAGCCAACCGTTTGCTGAATTTCCAAGCTACAAGGGAAAGAAACAAGGTAAAAAAGGAGGAAAGGAAGGCTGGTAGGAGAAATCACGAAAAATGGGGAAAGAAGGACTCAAGGCATGGAAACAAACCCCAGTGAGAACTGTACATGGGAGCATGGTCTGAGTGGCTGCATCCCTCCGGAGCAGAGGGCTTGTGCTGGGCCACAGGGACCGAGCCTGGAATATTAAACACGTACGAAACCAACCCCAGCCCTCCCCACCCCAAACAGAACCCCCCCAGAAAGTCAAAGATACTCATTTGCAAAGACTGACTTGTACTTCAAAAGGTTTCCTGTGGAATTAAAAGCTCTCGTGGTTCAAAGTAAAATATCCAGCTGGGCTGTGAGCAGTGTCCATGGGCCCAGGGGGCTGGAGCCACGGCTGCTTCTTCCCAGAACATCTTTAAAAAGGAAAATCCCCCTGGGGCACAGCGCTGAGGCCGTCAGAGTCTCTGTGCAGCCAGTCCATCCTCACCAGCCATCCCCAGGTGATGCTTTTAACCTGAATAATGCCCAGTCCAGGAGAAACAGGGTGTTCTGTCACATGGAGTCTGGCGAGGTCGGAGGGAGGAACGGAGAGAAACCAGAGCAGGAGTCCCCTCAGTGCTGCAGTTCCTCTCCTAAATCTCTGAGTAAGCCCAAGGGCTCCTGTGCAGCACATCTGGTGCAGAGGGACATGCTCAGGGACCAGCTCTGTGCCTGCTGCTCTGCCAGGGCACTCCCTGCTGGATCCAGCATGGGACAGAGCTGGTGCCACAGCCAGGCTGCCCGGCCATGGGAAATGGATCAATGGAAAATGCAAATTGGAGGTTTTGACTGAATTTAAAAGTGTTTGACACTATCCTGGGTGGGAGGAAAGTGTCTTTTTTTCTTTTCTTTTTGTTTAGAAAAGCCCTCCCAAACGAATAAATGTACGTAAAAATGTGCATGCAAGGGGTGGGCACACACACGGTGCCATGGAGCCCTCAGTCAGAAGCTGGGGATGGCATTACTTGGGGCAGGGCTTCTGATTATCCAGAGGGATATTCCTGCATCCCAAAGTGCCATGTGGAATTCCCATAGCCAAGGAATGCAGCCCAGCTCCTTCAGGGGGTCCATGAGGCCACTCTGGGGGGTTCCAGGGCCAGGCCCAGCCACCATCCTAACCCTGGGGGGATTGTGCTTGGCAGCCTGGCTGGAGGAGAGGGGTGGGCTGGGAATGGTGCAGGGCTGTGCAGTGACAGCCTTGCTTTGCTAGAGGATATTTCAGGGCATCCTGGGGCTGCTGACCTGCAGCACGAGCCATTTTCAGCCACCCACGAGCCCCATCATTCGCTCATCATCCCCCGGCTGAATGGTGAGGAGGGGCAACTCCTCCATAGAAAAGAATGATCAATATCAAAATCCTCTTTATAAAAGGAAAAAGCAAGCAGCGCAGCACTGGGAAACCTCCCGTTCCAGCTGCAACCCCGTGCTCCCCTTTTGGGGTTGCTCTGCTCCCCCTTTACACCACCGGCCCGTAGAAATACATTCACATCAATTTTTTTTTTGTTCTTTTGGGTTCTTTTCCCCCCCCACTTTTCAAAACTCCTCCACGAATCCCAACCACTCCAAAAAAACCTTTTTTCAGTTGGGTTTTTTTTCCCCCCCTTTTCAAAACTCTTCCACTAGCCCAAACCCGTCAAAAAAAACAAAAAAAAAAACCAACTTATTTTAGGTGTTGTTTTTTTCCCCCCTTTTCAAAACTCCTCCACCAATCCCAACCTGTCCTCCCCGAAGCCCCTGGGGGCTGGGTGGGCAGGGGGCTGCTCACACGTCGGTGCTGATGCTGCGGCTGCGGGAGAACGCCTCCCTCATGGCCGAGAGCCGGTTGGGGTTGAGGGCCTGCAGGCCCGGCAGCGCCAGATCCTCCTGGCTCACCGTCTTGTAGCTCACCCTGTCACCCCCGTTGTGCAGCTCCTCGGGGGGCTCCTGCAGGAAGAAGGTGGGGGGCTCCTGCAGGAATGAGGTGGGGGGCTCCTGGAGGAATGAGGTGGGGGATTCTTGGAGGAACGAGGCGGAGGGTTCTTGGAGGAAAGAGGTAGGAGATTCTTGGAGGAAAGAGGTGGCGGGTTCTTGGAGGAACGAGGTGGGGGACTCCTGGAGGAAGGAGGTGGGGGGCTCTTGGAGGAATGAGGTGGGGGGCTCGTAGGGAGCACAGCTGGGGCAGCTGGGCCGGCTCTGGGTTGATTTTTTGGTGAAGGGGGATGAGGAGTAGAGGGAGGGCCCGTTGGTCAGCACTACGTTGCGGTTGCAGTGCAGCGGAGGGATGTGCGAGTGCACGGCGAAGTCGGGCTCCTCCTCGTCCTCCTCGGATTCATCCTTCTTGCAGCAGTAGTACTGAAACGGGAGGGGCTCAGCTGGCACCCCCAAAGCTCCCAGCCCCTCAGCCCTCCCCGCAGCAGCATGCCCCGGCCTTACCTGGAGCCTACAGTAGCAGAGGACGGCGATGATACAGAGTAAAATGACAGTCGCTAATATTCCACCTGTGATGACCACGGTCCCGGCTGTCATCCGCCCTCTTCTCCATTAACAGCCTGAAAAATTGAGTGCAGGGTTGAGGGGATGCAGTGAGGGGCTGGGCTGCAGAGCCCCAAACTCTCTGCTCAACCCCCCCTGAAGTGGGCTAAAAGCCAGGAGGGCTCGGAAGGGCAGAATCAGGCCAGACCCCTGCACTGGGCACCTGTGGGAAGTCACCAGGGAGTCCCCATCCCCCCAAAAATACCAAAAATATCACCTTACAGGTGCAGGGGTTAAAAATGCTTCATGCAGTGGGTGAGAGATTGAGTGAGAAGCAGCTCTGGGGTCATATCTGCCTGTTCTGCCCTCAGGAGGGCGAGTCAAAGGAGGTAACACCAGGCACCAAGGGCATTCTCCTGGCTCCTACCTGGTGGCAGAATGCTTCAGTGATGGGAGAAGGAGCCTTGCAATAAGGATTTCTGATCTGCACTCATTTTTCTCTGAGCCTATAATCCATTTTCCCCATGAAAACAATGTGGTTTTTAAATTTGGAATAACCAGAGCTGCTAAGTGAGCCTTTAATGACTGCAGAGAGTGGGTGCTGCCCTGCCTGAGACCAGGACCCGAATGAGGCACCACCAGGACCCTCCACTTCGCCATGGCCAAGCCACAGTGTCTGGGGGCTGTGGGGGCACCCCAGGATGATGTTTGACAGCCCCAGGTGAGCTGTGGCTGGGAGAGAGGGCACTGGATATCCCAGAGATGCTGTGGCTCAGCTTGGCCACCATGCTTGTGTTTTGGGGTACCACCAGCACCCTTCTCTCTCTGGAATGCCCCTTGGGATCTGGCACAGCACTGGGAGCACCAGAAGGTCCCTGTCCCTGTCCCTGTCCCTGTTCTTGTCCCTGTCCCTGTTCTTGTCCCTGTCCCTGTTCTTGTCCCTGTCCCTGTCCCTGTCCCCGTTCCTGTCCCTGCTGGGCTCACCCAGAGGGCAGATGTTGTGTGTCATGCACATCACGAGCCCTGCAACACCAGCACAGGACTTGCTCTCAGCATCCCTCCCTTGAATGCTCATGGCAGGCCTGGAATTCCTCTCCCGCCCAGGGTAAGACACAGCTTTTTGCCCCAGGAAGGATGCTGGGGAGAGAGCAGCTGCCTGCTCACACCTGCCAGCAGCTACAGGACAGTGGCACTAAAACTGGCACAAATTAAGCTCCAGCAACATTTTAGTTTGGGCTGGGAACAGGAGGAACGACATATATTAAGGGAGAAATTATACCCTGACCACCTACTCAACAAGTGCTTTAACAAAGCTGGCTCCCAGCTCGTGCTATCAGGTTAAACCAAAAACCAGCCACCCCAGCCCCAAATTACTTCAGCACCAGAGGAAAAGCAACTGTATCTGTCAGGGATTTAAACTGCTTCCAGAAAAAACAAACCCGTGCCATATTTTCAGGCACTTAATGTCCTGCTAAAGTTGGGTGAGTGGTGAATGGATAAAGCAGTGTCACGTTTTATGTTGCTGCTGAGCAGCTCCAGAGAAGGGAAGGGAATTTATCCCGACAGCTCCACAGCTTCTCATACCTTGCGGACACAGGGCAAGAGCTGGGCCAAATCCTGCCCTCGTTCCTAGGGGAAAAAGCCCTGAGGAGGCTCAGGGGGAGCAACACAGCCACGGGAAGGGTTTGCAAACAATGCATTAGTGATTTAGAAGCTTTGGCTGCTGTTTAAAGAGGGATAGAGGTGCCTGGCTGGACAAGGTGCCAGCTGGAAATGCCCATCCCTGGGTCCTGTGCAATCCCTGGCTCTGGGGCAGCCACTGCAGGCTCCCGGGAAAGAGAGCACCCATCACAGAGCATCAGCATCTCCCTGCCGGCCCACGATGGGAGGTGGCAGGCAGATCTCTGCCAGGGAGGGCTCTCCAGCTTTCCCACCCATTAATTAAAGCCCCGGGGCACAAGCCAGGCTTGCGCTGAGCCAATTTGCACGGTTCCCGTCCAGCCAGACGTGGCATCGTAGCCACTGCTCCCTCCGGAGCTGGACCTTTTGCATTTCTCTCTTTTCCCCTCCCCAAACATACTTCTCTGATTAAAGCCGCATACCTGGAAGCTTGAAACCCTCCAGCGTGCAAAGGGGGAGGAAAGCAGAGGCCCATAAGCTGAACAATTCCTGTCTAGACCTCCTTTTTACATTTGTTCCTAATTTCACGCTCCACAGGCTCCCAGATTCATATATTTAGCAATAAATATCCCGGTAAAAGGAAGTGCTTTGCAACTCCGCTGTGGTCTTGGAGAAGGTATGCAGGAGCCCAGGTCTGAGGAATGCAGGCACAGGAGACTCAGTCCCAGGAGACCTCGGCTCCTTCCTCCAGCGTTAGGAGCCTTCCAGCAACCAAGGATGTCTGAATCCATCCAAATTCAGCCCCCAGCACGTCATTCATCCCTGCCAGACAGCAGGAAGGGGCTGTTTGCCCCCAGCCCAGCTGCCCTTTGCTGTGGTCCCCTGTGCCATGGGGTGACAGGGGATGGAGGCCCTGGGGGTTACTGGGAGCAGGGCTCGATGCAGGACTCCTCCTTCCTCAGAGTGAAAATAACAGGTTGTACTTCTACAAACCAAAAGCAGTTCACAATTCCCAGATGCAGGTCCTGCAGGAGCTGTTTGGTTTTAGACACAAGCCTGTGCCACCTGCCTGCTTTTGTGTGTCCCAGCCATGGCTGAGGATGTGGATTTTGAGGCTGAACTCTTCACTAAGGGCTGGGTCTGCCTCAGCCTCTGCTCCTGTCTTCCCTTGGGCACTGCCACGAGGAGCTGCCCGACCTTCCCAGCCCAACCCAGAGGCTGGGGGAAGCTTCTCATGAACAACAGAGAATGGGGGTGGGATAAGAAATCATCCTCTTTCCACCTCCCCAGCATCTTGAGCACGGCCCCAGGACCACCACGAGTGCCCAGAGAGGGGAGAGGCTGCTCACAGCTGCGCCTGGCTCCATGCAGCCGCTGCCTCTTGGGAGGGCTGCGTAGGAGGAAGGCTTCCGAGCAGCTGGGGCCCAGCCCAAGGCTCCAGCAAATACCCGGCTCTGCAAAGCTGAGCTCCAGGTCCAGGAGGGCTCATGTAGACTGGCCTCATTCTGCCTGCTGAAGCTGGGGGAGAAGGAGACCTGGGGATGGAAAAGAAGACTGCTCCATGGTTCCTCTAAGCACTCAGTTAAGCCAAGGGTTCATAGGTATTAAGAATAATCTTTAGGACAATTAAACAAATGAGGCTTTCAGCTGTTCCATCCCACCCCGACTCCCATCTGCAGAGCAACAAAGTCACTGCAAAGAGTTTTGTACCAGCTGGAAGTGCTGCCATGGCAAGTGGTTAAAAAAAGGGAATGCTGGTCCTGCTGAAGCTGTGCCTGCACAAGGAGATCGTGTCTTACATGCAAAGAGCTGTATCCTAAAGCTTGTCCCTCTGTACTGCTACTGCATTCCCCAGCAGCCCTGGGAGCGGCTTCCTCTGCAGCCAGAGGCAGCACAGCTTTCTGTTCAACACAAAATGTGAGAATTACCCTTATTCACCTGTCTCCAGGAGCTGGAGATTCAGACAAAACAGCCAGACTGGGTACAAAATGCCAAGTGGCAGCACAGACGTGAGTGCTGGCAGGGTTGATCCCACCCTGTGCCCACACCGGAGCAGGCAAGAGCTGAGACCCCACCCCAATGAACACACAGGGATAAAAACAGGCAGAAACACTCTCTGCTCAAGGGACACTCAGCTCAAACCTTGCCATGAGACCCTGCCCCTCGCTCACAGTTTGTGCAGGGTCTTGGCATGTCCAAATGGCCAAGATGGAGAAAGGAAAGGAGAAAAAAGGAGAAACATGCATCCCACCCTCAGCAGGGAGCAGAGGAGGCCAGAGCCGTGTCCTGAAGTGACACCATCCTGTCTGTCTTGGCTCTGCTCTGCACCAGCACATCCCTGGCTCCGCTCTGTGCTTGGACAAGCTGTTTGTGCACCGAGCGCTGCCATGCGTGGGTGTCCTCCAGCACCCGGGATGGCCCCTGAGGGGACACTGACCCTGGGACAGCCCCCAGGCTGACCCCAGCTGGGCTGGTGGCAGGGGACCAGCCCATTGGGTCACTCAGGGCAAAGACCCAGGGGAGAGACCTCAGTGGGGCGATGATGAGGGTGGGGAGATTTAAGTTCTGAGTGGAAATTGGGTGTCAGGGGCTGTACAAATGTGACTCTATGTGGTGCAGGGAGAGGAGCACTGCAGGTCCTGCCCTGGCTGGGCAATGCAGCCGCTTCCCAGCTCATCCATGTGGATCCTGGCACTGACACTGCTGATCAGGCCCTGCCCCAGAAGATAAAGAGCTCAGCACGATGCCAGGGGAGCAGGAGAGCATGTGAGCGGTGCTGGCTGTCCAAGATGCCACTGCCCTAAGCCAGCTGCTTTGCCTTGCTGCTTTCTGTCCTGGACTCAGGTGCAGACAGCATTCAGGACCTTGAATCAGAATAACAAGAAATCCCACTGTAATAAAGTGTCCAGGGCAGAGCAGACTGGATCTGAGCCCTTGATGCTGTAAAGTTCAGGATAAGCCTGGCTTACACACCTCTGGAGCTCCATAAACACCACAGCTCTGCCCAAAGGTAAACACCAGAGAGCATCGGGGGGAAGGAAAGCCACTGCCACCGGCCTGGGAGGTGGGAAAACAGCAAATAAACCAGGAGCCAGCAGCGGTTTGGTGGCAAATCCAGCCTTCCTCGTGCATTTCCCCCAGCTCCTGTAATCCTACCCAGTCAATGAATGAGAGCTGGGCTCTGGGAAGTGCCGGGCAAGGTGCCAGCAGAAGACTTTGCACTGCTGGAGCCAGCGGACAGGGCAGCTGCCAGAAGCACGGGCCGGAACGTGGTTTTCCAGATGAAAAACACTTCAAGCAGAGGGTCTGCACCAGTCCAGCGTGCTCCCTGTCCCCTCCTGAGGGCAGCATTCCCAGCCTGGGGGCTGATGTTCCATCAGGGATTTACACACACAGGCTGGGCTGGGGAAGGGCACGTGGGGGCTGGGCCACTGCAGACCCCTGGCTTTAACAAGGCCTCCTCAACACAAGGAGACACATCTCATCATTCCATGCTTGCCCATCCCAGCACCAGTGCTGTCCCCATGGGAAACCCCATCTCCAGGCACTCCGTGCTCCAAGGGGTTTTGAATATTTTATGAGCAGAGGGAACTTTGCTCTCTGTTGTGCCCTGTTGAGAGAGTGCTACTCACAAATTCCCAGGCTCATCCAGAGCAGATGGGTCCTCCTGGGTGCTGGAGATGGCTCAGAGATCCCAGCAGTCCCATATTCCCACCTGCATCCAACAGGACTCTTCTCACACCGCCCTTGGCAGAGCAGCTCCTGCACTCAGGAGGGGCTGTCCCTACCCTGAAAGGTACCACTATTGATGTTCCCTGGAATAAGAAGGAATTCTGTCAGCCTGTGGCACATCAAGAGAGAGCTCCACCAGCTGGGAGATGCCTGTAACACTGTCATGGGCTTTTAACAGCAAACAGAACAGAGAACAAAACATTCCACATCCACTTGTCCCCTTCTGGTGGCCTTAGAGCCTTTACCTGACTTAAAGCCAGCTAGAGAAGTCACCGTCACTGGTACAGGGGTAACCTGTCCCTGTCACCGTATTTTGGGTCAAAGGCAGCTTTAAAGGTCATCAGGTGTGACCCCCACAGCCTGCCAAGAGCAGCCAGGCTGGATTCCTGTGTGACAACAGCTCACTGACAACAAAACCCAGCAGAGGAGGCTCAGGCTATTCTGGAGATCCATCCTACAGCAAAACCACTTCAAGCTGTGGGGTTTCCTGAAGCTTGAAAACAGCAGAAGTTCATGGCAGAATCAGGGATCCTCTCCCACCAGTTTTTAAACTCTTAGTCTGAGTTTCCAGCACACTTCAGGTTTCCTCGGATGCAGGGATTGCCCATCCCAGCAGGCAGAGAGGGAATGTGTGCTCTGCAGTAATGAGGCACTAATGGCATTGAGCACAAGCAAATCACGCCTCACAGAAATAATATTTGCACATCTCATCAAAGTGGCGTGAAGGCTTACTAAGCACAATGCCAGGCAGGAATTTCAATGACTGCAGATGCTCCGTGGAGAGAGAGGGAGGCTGTGCTGCTGGGGAGGGATGGGGGAATCTCTCAATCACCTGGATGCTGCCCTTGGGAATGCCATCCTGAAGGAGCTGCTCATTCCAGAGTGACTGGGGAAGGTGACTGTGGACACCTCAGCATTGATGAAGTGCCCACCCTGCTCTGCCCCTCTGTGAAAATGAACAGCCACATCCTGAGAGCATCTGCAGGGGCCTTGGTGACATCGAGAGGAATGCTGGTGACATTGAGTGCTGGTGATAAAGGCAGGGATGCTGGAGACTTCCAGAGGGATGCCAGTGAGCTGCCCACCAGTACACTGGCATCAGTACAGGACAGGTAAATCCAAAACTCCAGGCCCAAGGAACTGGTGCAGCAGTGATGGACTCAGGTCTGAGCTGTCACAGTGGGAGCTCACAACCAGCCAGGCTCTGTCTTGATTTCAGAGCTGCTGGCAAACCACTCCAGAGGGTTTTACCCTCCCCAGTCCCACCTTTCACTGCCCAAACAATCCCACTCTGCTTAAGCACCAGGAATTATTTCCATCCATCAGCTGGGAAGCAGGCCCAAACACACATAAACAGCCTAAACTCCTTCAAACAATAAAAAACAATAATAATAATAATAAACATAAATAAAGATGTGCTGTCTTTCCACCCTGCATCATTTAATCACCTCTTGAGTAATGGCTTAGGCAGCTTGAGATACAAAACATTAGAGAGGGCAGGTTTGGGAATTAGCAGACTGAGATAAGGTGCTGCAATCATTGCTGAGGGGAAAAAGGCCAGGGAAGGGGGAGCACCCGCTGCCCAGCCCAGGGTTTTCTCCCAGCAAGGCAGTTTTGCAGGCTGGAAACGTTCCTTGGCCTGAAAAGCTCATTGAGAACCAAATATAAACCTTACTCCTGATGAGTTTTTCTTGCTGCATTCACTGAACAGGCAGTGCTCGCTCCCCACCATCTCACAGCAGAGCTCGCTGCAGTCCCCCAGATAGGCACAGTCACAGAGATCAAAAAGCCTTAATTGTCAGAAAACACTGCTGAACCAATGCAGCAAAAGTGGAAAAAAAGGAAGTTTTTTCTTCTGAAAGAGTGGCTCTTTCCAGAATTTCTCCATTCACATGGATTTTGAAAGCTCCTCACGCTGAACACCAGAAGCTGCTGCCCCAAGAGCTCTGTGGGAGCTGGTGTCTGACACCAATGGCTCACTCCAACATTCCTGCTGTCCCACCTCCCAGGAAACGCCTCAAGAACGGGGTTTCATGGCTCAGACAGGACTGCTGGGCCATGAGGATGGGAAAACACTCACACAGAGTCACCAGGCAAGCTCTCAGCTGATGACAGCCCTGGCTGGGAGCTGGAGCTGCCTCCTGCTCCCGGGGGCATTAGCACTGCAGCTGGGATGGAATCAGCACTCCCATCCACAATGGTCCTGGGAACAAGGATTTACAGGCCAGGGACAATGCACAGAGGGACAGCAAGGTCCTGGTACCCTCTGATGGCCATGCAGAGCAGCAGAAGCAGCAGCTCTCCCTGTGACTCCTGCCAGTGGCTGCTTTTGCTCCTGGGATTTGTGGCTCTGGACATGCCAGTGTCTGCATGGAGAATCACTGGAGAATCATCCTTGTGGGAAATCATGGACTGAGTCACCTCTGCTGCCATCCAGGCCTGTGCTAATAGAATCCCTGCATGCTCCAGAGCTCGTTTGCACCTTTTGGCTTCTGCTTCAGGCAGGGCCAAAGCCACACAGAGCCCTGCCTGGCCACAGTGTGCCAGCAGCCAGCTCCAGCTACACCTTCAGCCTCCCTGCACAGCTGGGATACAGCCCTGCCTCACCCCAGCACCTCTGGCTCACCCCAGCACCTCTGGCTCACCCCAGCACCCCTGCCTCACCCCAGCACCCCTGCCTCACCCCAGCACCCCTGGCTCACCCCAGGACCCCTGGCTCTCTGGCTCTGGCAATGCCATGCCCATCAGGGGAAGTGTTGCTACTCCAACACCCATTTTCCAGACAGGGAAGTCGGTCATGGCTCTGCTTTTCAAGCCGGATTGCCTGAAATCCATTGAATTCCAGGCAATTCCAGATTAGGTGGCTTCCACCTGGCCAGGCACTGGGTGAGCAGCGAGCTGGGAGCAGCTCCAGGCTCCAGCAAGCCCCACAGCAGTGTCTGGGGAGGATGAGCCTACCCCTGCCCCGGTGACCCCACAGATGTCCCTGGAGGTGTAGGACCATCGATCCCGAGCTGCTGCTGAGCCATCCATCAGGCTGGGGAGGAAGGGCACGTCCAGTGAACATTGCCAGCAAGAAGGAAATCCAACAGCTCTGCATTTCCAAGGGGTGTGAGCATGGCTCCATGGGATAGGAAGATCCTCAGCAGATTAAAGTCTTTGCAAGATGCACATCCTGCTTCCCTTTGCTCAGGAGTCATTGATCCAGGCTGGGATACAGGGAGCTCTTTTAAAATAAAGGCCAGAAACCTGAGAGATCCAGGTACACCCTCCAGCCAGGCACCAACACATGGAGCAGCACCCCTCTTGTCCCTGCCCACCCCTGCCAGCTGTGGGTGGGTGTCTGGCAGCTGGTGACATCTCCATCAGCATCACACTGTTCCCCCCAGCATCCCTGAGCTGTCCTGGGCCCTGGCTCTCCATGCAAGCCACTTTTTCCTCCTCAGTCCCCCTCCTCTCCTTGGGGACACAGACCTGGCTCTGTGCTTCCAACTCCTGCTGCTGCTGTGTGACACCAGGGGACTCCCTGGGTGCTGCAGGCAGTCCTGACTGGGATCTCCAAAGAGAAATACGTTGCTGCTCTCAAAAAAAAAAACCCAAAAACAAACAAACAAAAAAAAACCACCAGAAAAAAGGGTTGGGAGTTTCCATAGCTACAGCTTTACATCGCTCTGGCTCAAGCCCTGTAATGAGGCACAAGCAGAGTGTTTTTTCCCACTCCAGCCCAGCAAGGCAGCGTGGTGCATGAATAAAGAAGAGGAGAAGAGAGGGGGAGCTCAGGGATCTTGGAAATAACACATAAATGTTAAGGACTGGGCTTTGGCACACGTTCCCTGCCCTGGTGCTGGGGCAGGGCGTGAGCTGCGTTTGGGGTGGGGAGGGAAGGAGCCCCTCACTCATTACACAGTGAGCGAGAGGAATCTTCAGGCTGCTGGACATGGGCAGAGCCAAAAAACTGCTGCCTTTAAATTCCTGTCTGCCTGGTGCTCCCAGGGCTGGACCCCAGGGACTCGGGGAGCTGCTGCAGGCAGGGGAGGGCAGAGGTTTAGGGCAGAGGCACTGCCCACAGCACCTGCCTTCCCCTCCCTGTCCTTTGTTCAGTGTAATGTCACCCCCTTAGGGCTGGTGTCAGCACTGTCACACCTGCATTTGCAAAGTGATCACAGAACCACAAAATTCCAGACTGGCTTGAGTTGGAGGGACTTTGAATTTTGCCTCATTCCACCCCCTCCCATGGGGGGAACACCTTTCACTGTCCCTGGTTGCTCCAAGCCCCTTAAAACCTCCCCTTGGACACTTGCAGGGATCATGAACAAGAGGGAGATTGACTTCCTCCTTGTTTGCACCCTGGAGTTTTTCTACAGGCAGTAAAATCTCCTTATGTTATCCTCCTTAATAAGGATTTATCATTGCTGCATCAGGGAATTAATACAGACCGTCTGAGAGGGTAATTTTCAGATTCTTGGTAACTCACCATGAAGCAGTTCCAGTAAATTTTCCCTTTTTTCCTCACTTTAATTTTGTTACAGCTTTTCCTGGGAGATGAGAGAGGGAAAGATTTAACTCAGAGAAAAAAACCCCAAAAAACTCAAAACATCAACCCCACAACAAAATCCTAAGTGAACAAGCGGAAAAGATAAAGGAACTCACCCAGCTCAGCTGAAAACCCTCATTAGGAGAATAAAAAAACAGAGAAAAACCTTCACACAAATTGCTCTGCTCAAGCCCATGTGGGCTGGGAACTGCTGGGATCAAGTGTTTGAAGTATCGACTGCTCCCAGGGATAGCATCTTTCTGAAAGGAGAACACGTGTGAGGGATCTTCTTGCCCCTCGTCAGCATGGGGACAACACCAGCCCTGCCTTTGAAATGACTCCTTGATGCTGGAAATGCCCTTGAGAGCGAGGCAATGGCTTCTGATCCTCATCTGCCACCTCCTTGCCGTGCCCAGCAGCCAGAGAAATGCTGCCACAGGCACCAAAACGTGGGAAACTGAGGCAGGTGAGGTGAGAAGGATGGATGTGATCAGAAGCTTCTGCTCAGTGCTGGCACTTCCTGAGCAGGCTGCAGCTTCTCCCCTCCTTGCTTGAATGGTGCCTGACTGGCAGCACCTCAAAGGACCAGAAAATGCCAGGGCTCTTCACTTAGAAAAGCAAACCTCAGAGCAATGCTCTGAATCCCACCCAGAGTCTGAAGGCACCCACAGCAGCCCTGGGAAGGGTCAGGGCCCTGAACCCCCCAGGGATGATCCCACAGAAATGCTTCCATCCATCCTGGAAAGCAGAAGGAGGCTCACACAGCACCCCCAAATCCCAGGCGGATTTTCTTGCCTTACACCGTGAGTTCACTTCACCTGAGCGTGGTTGTTGGGACTCCTGGGGAAGCAGGAATGTTCTGATATCAAATAACAGAGTTCATGTGCTGGACTGGGAGCCCAGAACCAAATCAGCAAAACTGCTGATTTTCTGAGCTGAACTGGGATGGGCTGGGAACCCAGAACCTTCACTGAAACAACACTGCTTTCTTTTCGGAGCTCTCCAGGTGCCACCTCCCCCATGGAGCCCTTCATTATCATCCTGCCTCAAAGTAAACCAGACACAGAGCTGAAGTTCAGGTCTTACAAAACCCAGAGCTGTAGAAATGTGAACATCTTCCCTGCCCAGTGTCTGGGAGTGCCCCTTGGCACAGAAGAGCCCCTTAAAACGTGATGGAGCTGTTCCTGCAGGAGATGCCCCTTTGGAGAGTTCAACAGGACAGAAATCTCCTCTGGGAATCAGGAACACATTCACTGCTGTCCCAAACCTGGTTAAAAAACCTGGGCCTGGTTAAAAAACACCTTCTAACCTGGCTGCCACTGCTCCCAGGCTTGACAGAGGAGAGAATGGAGCCCAGGAATTTCTGCTGAGAGCCCAGGATGCTTCAGTGCTGCTTCTGCTTGGTTGAATTGGGATTATCATGGAATTGCACAAGCCTGTGATATTTGGGTAATGAGGTGATGTTAACAGCCAAATCAAAACAGCCCTTTTCATTTCAGGTCCTGGCAATTCTGTATTAATTTTTGGGAATCTTCACTTTTTGAGCAAAACATCAGCAGCAGCATGCGCCAGTTTTATGCATCCCTGGGGCTGAGCAACTCTAATCCTCTGCAGTCAACAGTTCTGCCATAGCCCAGTAATCTTCACACTTTATATTTACTACCCATCAAGTCAGACAGTGTTTTAAAGACTAACCCCTTGCCTGTCATATTGAACATTCAACAATATACAGTATTTATAACAGTACCTAGAAACCAGGTGAGATCAGCGCTTGTTTTCTCCGAAATCGGTATCACTGTTTTGTGTTTGCTGTAACCTGTGTTGTTTTCTTTGAAAATACAATATAAACAAAGATGTGGTGCCAGAAACACAAGGGAAAATAGGTGCAACTAAGAAAACTCCACTTTCTGTGGGCTGAATCTGCTCCCACGAGCTTCTGTGAGAATCAGGAATAACTCTCAAGAAAACAGCAAAGCTGAAGTGTTTCAAATCAGAAAAAAAAATCATCTGGAACTGTCTCATACTCGTTGTGCTTGTCTTTATCTCAGGGGGCAGGGCCTGCCCATGGGATGTCCCATCCAGTGCTGGTCACAGGGGATCCCACAGTCCCAGAACCCCAGACTGCTCTGGGTTGGGAAGGACCTTACAGTCCTTCTCGTTCCATCCCCTGCCATGGGCAGGGACCTTCCACTGTCCCAGGCTGCTCCAAGCCCTGTCCAGCCTGGCTTGGGACACTTCCAGGGATTCAGGAGCAGCCACAGCTCCTCTGGGCAACCTTGTGCCCACCAGGTCTTCCCTTCAAAGAGGAGAGACCTGAGAGCTCCTGCCTGAGCTCAGCGATGCCAGTGCTGGAGCCTCGAGCTGCCCTTGGAATCACGGACTGGTTTGGGTGGGACCAAAGGGACCTTTAAAGGTCGCCAAGTCCAACCCCCAGCCAGGAGCACTTTCCCTGCTCTGAGTGGACCTTATCTCTGGCACAGTCTGGCTTTGGTGACAGCTGGATCAGGGACATCACCTGGAGGGCTTTGAGAAGCACCTTTCAAGCATTTTAAGGCATTTGGATGTGGAAGTGGGGATGGCTCTGCTCTCCTGGCAGAGGCAGTGGCAGCCTCATGCCTGTCGCTGTTTGCACAAGGAGGAAGTCACACAAGGAGCCCATGGGACAGCCATAAATTTGAATTATCACCCCGGTTGCTCCTTTGTGTAACATAACAATAAACCCACTAAATTTTCCTAACAACAAACGCAAATCAGCGCTCATTATCCTTCCCCTCCCAAGTCCACTCCCACTCTCTCAGCAGAGCTATTTTCCCCCAGATCCCACCGCTAATCTTTCCAGGGCTTAGCTTCCCAGCAGGCAACACCAATCAGACCGAGACACCTCCTTCCCTTTCCACGGGAGCATGCCCGCAAATCCCTGCTTGCACTCGGGGAGAAGATGGGGAGAGCGAGGCCGTGCATCTCCTCAGCTGGGACACCCCCAAGCCGAGCCTCCACGCTGTAATTCCTCCCCAGGAAACAGCTTGGATCGCCACAAAATGCCTCCCGCTTTCCTCTGCCACTCCTGTAGGCTGTGTTGAGTGAAGAGTGGCACGGAAAAGCGGGAGGCAGGAGGAGCATCGCTGCCTGCAGGGATGATGCAGAGCCTCCCTGCTCACGCTGTCACCTCGCCGAGAAGGCAAGGAGCAGGTAAAGGACAGAGTTAATGGTTTGCCAAAGCTCAGGCAGGAAGATCCGTGATGGATCTAAAGCCAAAAGCACGCGGAGAGAGCAGGGAATCCAGATGCCAATCGCGTGGCAAATCCCGAGCATCACCCTGTGCCTAAATGGGGAAGCGGACGCGGTTTCCAAACAGGAGCTCTGAGCCGGGACCGCACTGTCCCTGCAGGCCACCTGGAAAAACACCACAGCATTTCCCAGGCACAACCCCAAACACCCCAGAGAAGCGAAGGTGGAATATTTGGAAGAGAAATGAGCAAAGCTATCTGTAGGTAAGTTATTTTTCTCGCAGGAAGCCGTGCCTGTGAGTGATTCCTCAGCAGAGCTGTGATTTTTGCAGCCGCTCCGGGGACTCGTCTGACGCTTCCCTGTGACATCCCCCTCGCTCCCGGCACGCTCCCAGCAAATTCCAGCCTCGACAGAGCCTCTGTATCCTCTACTACAACAAAGTCCACGACATCCCTCTGCTGCGATCAGTGACAGCCCGTGAATCTTTGAACCTCAAGGCATTTTGATCCCGTTCAGCTGAAGTGATCCGAGCTGGGGAGAGGCTGGGGGGATGAGGAATCCATCACAAGGCCGAGGTGATCCCCAGAGGGTTTCAAAGCAGCCCCATCGCCCAGAAATCTGGGAGTTTCTCTCTCCCTGGCAGCCACTTTTCTGGCATTTATACTGATGGATTTCCCCCTTTAATCCCAAACACAGTAAAGAGAGAAGCTGGCTTTGCCTGGTGCCAGCTCCATGGGGACAAGGCAGGACAAGAGGCCACCCTGGTCCATGGTGGTCCAGCCCATTCAGGCAGCCCAGCAACAAGGGACAGCTCTGCACAGGAAAAGATGCACACAGGGCTTTTCCTGCTGGTTTGCTAAGATTGTAAGGAAGGAGAGGAAATCCCAGCTGTGTAGCCTGCTCACCACTTGCAACTGCCCGAATGTAATGAGCTTATGAGCTTCTGCAGCTCAGAGCCTGCGGTGAACTCGTACTTAGAGCAAAGCCACGGTGTGGCCTCTGAGCCAAACCTAAAGCTGGTGGTGCCCAGGGCTCCATCCCCCGCCGAGCAAGATCATCTCCTTTATCCCCTCCCCAGGAGACGCCAACCAGCTCAGCCTTGAGAGAGCCTAAGCTGGACTTCAGTAGCAATTCAAAGGGAGAAAATGCTTTTTTCACCAAAGCCTGCTTTTTCAGGTAGTTTCCCGTGGTTATCTCCCCACCTGAAGATTTTGTGATTGTTATCTCGGAAAGGGAGGAAGAAGAGGATGGGGCTGTGGAGCAGGAGGGCAGGTCTGAAGCACCAGTGGGTGAGCAGAAAAGGGAGGGATGGGCAGCAGGCTGGGTGTGTGAGAGCTGAGCAGCTCCCACCAGCTGTCCCCAGCACTGAGACCCTGCAGCACTGCCACAGACTCACAGCAGCAGCAGCTGAGGCACAGGAGGGCTGGAGCCAGCGGGACAGGATGGTCCTGCTGCAGGCAGAGCTCTCTGCTCGGCTCCAGGACTCCTCTGAGTGGAATTCACTCATTCCCACTGCCCCTCAGAGAAAAACACGGGTGAGACAGGAAGATACGTGAGCCCACTACATGATTTCCTCTCTGAGGGGCAGGAAGTCATCAGTGAGCATTAATTCTGCCTGCCTTGGGGCTGATGAGAGCAGCCAGCAGTGGCTCCGTGCAGGAGCACGGGCACATGAGTGAGTGACAGCAGAGCCACAGCTTGTCCCTTCCTCCACGTGAGCAGCATCACCTGGGCTAGGGGAGGGGAGGACAGCTGACCCTTGCCTCCTGCCAGGAATTCTCTTTTCCTTTTTTTGATAGAGAGACTATTCAGTTCTCTGGGACATGCTGAGTACAGGCATGGGCTCCGAGCGGCTCATGCTGTGGCCTCGCTGAGCCCTGGCAGCCCCTGGCAGCCCCCTCTGCCTGCAGAGCCTCAAGTGCTCAGAGGAGGCTGCTTTATCCATGGCTAATGACATTTATTTTCTCCTCAGTGCCTCGGGGAGGGCTCTTTCTCTCGCCCTCCCTGCTGATGTGAATCCTGCTGCCCTGTTATGCTGAGCTGAGACCTTTTTTTATTGCTGAAGTGCTGGCGAGCTCCCCTGCATCTCCCATCTGTGCTGCCCAGCCTGCACTTCCTTCAGCCATTTCCCATGTTTGATCCCACCAGCACTGAAGTAAAGAGTAAACCCCCTCACATTTTTAGGTTGGATCAGGTCCCTCACCTGGCTAGGACAGCCTGAGCCTTACTTTTGGGTTTTTGGAAAGTTCCCTCCAAAACATCCTTCAGAAAAGGCAATTACCACAGTGCCATTAAAGCTTTCACCATTGCACAGCCAGAAAAGTCTCTGGGAGCCTTCTGAAATAACCTTTAAACAATAGATCCTGTCTTGTTTACTGAATGTTTCTGAACTCAACAGTAATGCATCCAGATGTCACCCCTGCCTACCGTAGGCCTATTTCTGGAAACACACCAAAGGCAAATTGCTTGGATAACGTCAGATATTTTTGCAAAAAGAATATGACAAGTTTCCATCTCCTTGATAAAAGCTGTGGAGCAGAGAGTTATTTCCCAGGGCAGCAGAGCTGTGTGTACCTTTGACTCAGCCCTGTGTAGGAGCTGCATCCCTCCCTCCTTCAGCTCATGGACAGGTGGACAATGGCACGTGTTTTCCAGCTTCCAGCTCAGGAGAACATCAGTGTTGCTGTCCAGAGAAGCTCAGCACACTCAAAACATCCACGCTGGGGGGTCTGTGGCTTTTGTCCTGCAGGAAGGAGATGGGGGAGAAGCCCTGGAGATGGTGAGCAGGGGCTGAGCTGCCCTGGTGATGCCTCAGCTCGTCTTGTGCCATTATTGGGAGTGGAGTTAAATGTCAGCTCTGAGCCATCACAGGGCATTGTTCAATGAGCAGGAGAAAACTCTGTCTGAAGTGAGAGGGTGACAGAACTCGCCAGCCCCTGGCTCCAGTCCTGTCTCCACTCCTTGTCCTGCCAAGGGGAGCTCACGCTGAGGGAGGTGCTGGAGCCAACGTTGTCCCTGCTGATGCTCAGCTCCAGAGAGAAATCTGTACTCTTGGACACAAAAATCATCATTGCTGTGGTTCCGGCCTAAATCAAGTCCTGTCCCCCCTCAGTGATGTCTCTGACACCTTGAGAACCACATCTCTGTGGAGCCTGGTCCTCCTGCTGCTGCCCTAAACTGCTGTTAATGGGTCAAGGCTGTTACTAACCTTTCTGGGGACAAAGAGGTCCAGAGATACTTCAAAATATTATTCTGACCTTTAATTTTGTTCCCCAACATTTGCAGCTACCCTCTGCCCAGGGCTGCTCTAGAAGGCTCCTGAGGTCCCAGTCCTGTCTGGGTTGGTCCTGGCTGTGAGCTGAATGTGGCTGAAAGGTCTGGAGAGGGTCAGAGTCCATCACCCACCTGTCACTCCCCTGCCCATCTGCACTGCGGGGATAAAAGCTGTTTGCTCAAGCAAAGGGGGAACCACTCCTACCCTAAGAGATCACAAGGAGAGAAGGAGATAACACGCAGTGACCTGGGAGAAAACACAATTTAGGCAGGGAATGAGCTGCAAGTTCAACCCCAACAGCTGCCACCTCTGCTCCAACCCTTCCCTGCACCTCTTCAATGTCACAAGCTGCATCAGCAGCCGTGGCTGCAGGAGCCCTGCCAGCATGCAGAACCTCTTCCCTGGCCATGTCCTTATCCATATCCATATCCATGACAACACGGCACACAGGTACTGGAACAGGCCAAGTGACAAGGCACCTAACCATCCCTGCTTCTCCACCAGCACTGAGCAGCCAGAGGGAAAAGCTGAGTCAGGCAAATCCCTTGGAGCCTGGCCAGCTGCAGAAGCACCCCTTGCCCCACGTGCTGGGCACTGAGGACACATCCTGACATCCCAAAGGTCGCTGGCACAGACTCTGCCAGGCTGCGAGGATGCAGTGAAGCTCTCTGGGATGCACATAAATGCCTGAGGGAATTGAGCACCTTCATCTCTTCAAATCTGGCACCCAGAAAAAACTTTTAAATATCCTAGAGGGGTGCTGAGGGATGCTGTTGGGTCAGGGGTGTTCTTCAGCTTCAGAGTGGGAAACATTTGGAAAGGTTTTGGTTCAGTAAACCACAGACAGCGAGCCTGTCCCTTACCCAGTGCTGAACACATCCTCCTCAGAGGGCAAAGCCCCTCAGTCAGACCTTCAGGCTTGACTCTTGTGTCACCTCCACAAGGGTTTAGGGACTGCCACAGATTCATTGGGAAAGGGTCAGGAGATGTGAGAGCCAGACCCATCTGCGAGGCTTTGCTGGAAAGCAGCGATGAGCACAGCGAGGACACCACATCACTGGTGATGTTCTGCAACTCGCTGTGCTCAGGTAGGCACAGGTATTTCAGAGCTGCTTGTGTTTGTAAGCTGTGCCTGCTGGCAATAAACCAAAAAAGAACCAGTGTTTCCTTCCTTCACCTCAAATCCCCACATCCTTTCTGAACGAGAACCGACGTAGTGTGCGGTGATAAATCAACATCAGTAGCTTTGCAGGGGATTTTGAAGTTCTTAATCTCTCCTGAACACCAGCACCATTCCTTAAGAGGTCCTGTCATCCTCCTGCACAGAAATCCTGTCATGCAGAGGAAGGAGGTTACACTTCTAATTACAGCTGCATGGTCTTTAAGGTGTTTAAAATCCCTTTTCACCAAGTGACAGCCCCTAATGCACCTTCCTGCTCATTTCAGGCAAGAAGAAAATCAACCACAGAGACTGCAAACAACCTCCAGTTATTCACAAGCCATTGCAAGGGGGCAGGAGCCTCAGTACAGGTGTGAGTAACTCAGGCACTCACTTCATGCACAATTCATGTCAACTGCTTTCCCTCACAGCGCTATAATTTAGGTGCTTCCTCTGCGAAGACAAGATGTGTTGACTGAAAATCTCATCCTACTGGGTACTTTTGCTCAAATGAAGTTGCCCAGGAGCACCATCTGCACACTAAAAATTGGGATAACTCACCAGGTTCCCTAAAATGACAGCCATACATCATGACAGACTGAAGTGCTGAGTTTTCCCATCTAGGTTTTATGCTGATTCCGCTGCTCGTTTCAGGCTGGAAGACAATCTGTTGAACCTCAAAGTGCCATCTTCTCTTACCTTGAATTTATTCTGCCAGAAAACGGTCTACCTTAATGAGTATGAGCACACCCCCACTACCTCACAAGTTTTGTGATCTGTTGTGTCAAATATAAATAATCCTGTCGGAAAGAGGTCGATATGGGGGAATGAAAAGCCATCTTCCCTTGGGGGATTTCTCTCTCCCTCCCACAGCCCCCCTGAGCCCTCAGGCTACCTTTAATGTGCTGAACAGCATCCATGTGGCTCTGAGAGCACAGACCTTCATGGCTGCTGGATCCAGAGTGACAAAAACAACCCACAGGTGACTGTGCCTCCTCCTTCCTCGCATTCCTCTCCATCGCCACCGCTTTGCTGAGTCTGAGCTAATGGGATGGTTTGCTACCTAAGCCAGGACTGGGGTGTCCTACAAACTCATCGGATGGAGAGGGGGATTCTCATGTCCTTTGGGGCCAGCACATGAGATGGAAACAAAGTGAATCACATGGCTCCAGGTGAGATGTTCAGAAAATGAAGAGAGCCAGTTCCAGTCCCATGCTGAGTGAGCAAAGGGGGTTGAGGTGTCCCTGGGGCAGAGAAGGACACGACCTGCACACCCAGGAAAGGCATGGGATTGGGCAGCTTCCCCGCTCCATCCCTGAAAGGTGCCTGCACGACATCCCTCACAGGCTCTGAAGATGCTGTGGGATGAGGGAAAACCGAGCCTGGAGCACCCCAGTATTTTCCACACAGGTCTGAGGCGGCGGGACTTGCTCGATACCTCCGGGCAGGCTACGGGGGAGCGGATGCCGTGCAGTTCTCCATGTCCCTCCTCACCCCGTCTCCCCCTCCAAATCCCTTCCCAGCCCCACTCCGGGCAGCCGGGGCTATCGTGTACCTGCTGCCCTCCTTGCGGGCATCCCGGGGATGCGGGGCTCGCTGCCGGCTCCCCCGAGCACCGATCCCAGGCAGTTTCGGATGCACCGGCAAGAGGCGGCGGGGGCGGGAGCGAAGCAAACAGGGAAAAAACACCGCGAGAGACCCCAGCGCCGGCAGAGACGCGGAGAAGGGGCCCGGCAGAGCCGGGGGGTCCCGCGGAGCCCCCGCTCCGGTGCCTTCTCCCGCTCCGCTTACCTTCAAACGGGGGAATGGGGCCGGCTCGCTCAGGTGAGGACCGCGTCTCCCGGAGTCTCCCGCTCGGAGAGCATCAATACCAAAATAAACGGATTAAAAAAATTATTATTAATAGTAATAAAATTCTTAAAAATGAAATAACGGTTAAAAAAAACCAAACAAACAAATTAAAAAAGAGAAAGGAGGCTGAGGAGGCGGGCTGCAGCGGCGGGCTCGGAGCAGGCAGCCGGCAGCAGCCACCCCTGTCGGCACATGGCCGGGCCGGCGGCTCTGCGGGGGCCGCTCCCGCCCCCCCGCCCCGCTCCCAGCGCCGCCGGGGCCGCCAATGACGGCCCGGGAGCGGGGCCGAACCGAGCGGCGCCCCCGAGCCCCGCACCGGCCCCGAACCGGCCCCGCACGGGCCCCGAACCGGCCCCGAACCGGCCCCGAACCGGCTCCGAACCGGCCCCGAACCGGCCCCGCACCTGCCCCGCACGGGCCCCGCACCGGCCCCGAACCGGCCCCGAACCGGCTCCGAACCGGCCCCCAACCGGCCCCGAACCGGCCCCGAACCGGCTCCGAACCGGCCCCGCACCGGCCCCGAACCGGCCCCGAACCGGCTCCGAACCGGCCCCGAACCGGCCCCGCACGGGCTGCGCCGCCCCCCGCCCGGCTGTGCGGGATGCGGGGCTGATCCCATCTCCCAGCCCGGGATGAGGGGCTGATCCCATCTCCCAGCCCGGGATGTGGGGCTGATCCCATCTCCCAGCCCGGGATGTGGGGCTGATCCCATCTCCCAGCCCGGGATGAGGGGCCGATCCCATCTCCCAGCCCGGGATGTGGGGCTGATCCCCCCTCCCAGCCCGGGATGTGGGGCTGATCCCCCTCCCAGCCCGGGATGTGGGGCTGATCCCCCCTCCCAGCCCGGGATGAGGGGCTGATCCCCCCTCCCAGCCCGGGATGTGGGGCTGATCCCATCTCCCAGCCCGGGATGAGGGGCTGATCCCATCTCCCAGCCCGGGATGAGGGGCTGATCCCCCCTCCCAGCCCGGGATGTGGGGCTGATCCCCCCTCCCAGCCCGGGATGCGGGGCTGATCCCATCTCCCAGCCCGGGATGTGGGGCTGATCCCATCTCCCAGCCCGGGATGAGGGGCTGATCCCATCTCCCAGCCCGGGATGTGGGGCTGATCCCCCCTCCCAGCCCGGGATGTGGGGCTGATCCCCCCTCCCAGCCCGGGATGAGGGGCTGATCCCATCTCCCAGCCCGGGATGTGGGGCTGATCCCCCCTCCCAGCCCGGGATGTGGGGCTGATCCCCCCTCCCAGCCCGGGATGAGGGGCTGATCCCATCTCCCAGCCCGGGATGTGGGGCTGATCCCATCTCCCAGCCCGGGATGAGGGGCTGCTCTGGATATTCAAGAGGGGCAGAGCGGCGCTGGGAGATGGGGGAGTCCCCCCAGAGCTGGGTTGGCCCCAAAGAGAGAGGGGTCATCCCTCTACGGACCCGGGCCGCCCCCCTACAGAGCCGGGTCACCCCCTCCATACCCCAATCACCCCTCAACAGAGCGGGGTCCCCCTCTATACCGGGATTACCCCCTTACAGTAGAGCCGTGTCACCACAGAGACAGGGGCGCTGGTTTGGACAGGAGAGCTTCACCCCAGAGCTGGCACAGGAAAAGAATCCCCCTCCCCATCCCCAGTGCAGGGAGAAACCCAAGGCAAACCCCTCAGCACTCCCTGTTTGATCCCACACGGCCCCCAGGGCATTTTATAGGTGACACGAGTTTGTTCCCTGCTTTGTTTTTCAGGAGCTGTGCTGAGGTTTCAGCTGGTTTTGGTTTCATGAGCAGAATAGGGAATATCTCTTCTCTTCACAAATCCATGCCCATTCCAGCACAACCTCAGCTTAGAGTCCTCATCTCCAGTTTTTCCCAAAGTGGTGATTTTCAGCAGTGGTGATTCACAGGATTTCCTTCATGCTGGGGTAGTGATGACCCATCAGAGCTGGAAAGAAGCAAAATTTGGGACAAAACCTGAATCCTGGAGGGACATTACTCCTCTAACAGGTGGGCAACCTGCAGAAGCACCACCACAGGAGACATGGAGGTGTCCCCCAGCCTCAAGCTGGTGTGACAGGGGAGCACAGACTGCCCCAGGTCTCCCTGAGCTCTGCAGTCCCTGGTCCCCTGCAGAGCTTCCCGGGGCACAGAGGATGCTCAGAGTGTCTCAGGAGGCTCTACCTCATCCCCTGCCACCATCCTTTGCTCTTGCCACTGAGATGTCAAACCCCTCGGGCAGCAGGGACCCCTCTGGATTGGCTCTGTCCATCAGGATGTGTGACTTTTGTCCTGCAGCATTCATTTCCCTGGCAGTGAAACTCTTTCTCAAGAACTAACTTAATTTTTCTCATCAGCAGCTCCAGCCTATTGATGCTTTTCTGTCCCTCTCAAGAGATGAGAATAATCAGTGTTTTTACAGTACATCTGCTCTTTTCAAGATGGTATCACTGGTGGCATTCCTTTAATCTATACACTGGGAAACAGTTGCCTTTAATTAATTGCTCCCCAAATAAACTGATCACCACCAGCAATTCCAGCACACTTTACACGCAGCTCAGAAGCCTGTGCAGAGATCTGAAAGGAAAAACACTCGCTGTGATGACAGGAAATGAAGGTGAGGGGAAAAAAACACAGTTTATCTTTAAAAGGTCTGCTTAAGACTATTGTTACTTAATTATATCAAATCACTTAATACTGAGCTGTGTTGTGGTTGCTGTTGAGTTTTTCTTCAAGGTTGCTTGAACCACGTGCAGAAGATATTGAAGAGCTGTGCTTTAAAAAGAAAACTCAACCAATTTTAGCTTTTTTATTACTTGTGCAGGTCAAACGTCACCGTCTGGCAATTTGTCACTGTATCCTTGCTCAGAAATATGAACGATGGAGGTTCTCTGCTTGGCCCATTCATTTTGGTTTCAATGCCTGGCCTCAGGTACTGCAATAAACATCCTCCTCGCTTCCCAGGGAGATGTCAAAGCAATTCTCACGGAGCTGAGCCCAGGATAAGAAGCAAGGAAAAACAATGTTATAACAAGGACTTAGCAAATGCTTGGGCTGCCTTGTGTGAGCACAGAGCTTGTTTTTTGGACTTGAACATGAGGTTTTCTTACTCTAAGTGCAATTCTGGTAAGATCAGAATTTTGTGAAGAAGAAAAATGTTTTTATAATGTATTTCTGTATTGCACTGATGTACAAGACCTCCATGTGTGCGTGGTCTGGTTGTGCCAGGGGCTGTACAAACACTGATTTCCCAGACTTTGCAACAGAAATTTTTACAGAAGGGAAGTGCTAATTAACATCCACAGTTTGGGAGCCAGTTGATAGCCTCGAGACCTGGCAGCTGGCCAGCCACAACTTTCATCAATCCCAACATTTGGGAAGTGTCCTGTGCCTGCCAAGTCTGTGGCATAAACAGACCCAGCAGCAGCCAGGAGCCAAATCATGAGTGGGTTTTACTTGCAGTGCTCAGGTTGTGTTCACCTGCTTCCCTGCACCACCACCCATGGGTTATTCCCAGTGTCAATCCTCCGGTGATTGTGTGCACTCCCACTCCTGCAACCCCAATTTCTTGTTTTTCTCCTTTGACTCAGAACTTGGCATCAAACTGCCCAGGAATATTTTATGGTATTCCCATCACTCAGCATCCAAGGCTGCTCTCTAAGGGTTTTTTTGCTCCACCTCCAGCTTGCTCCATGCCCAGGGCAGGTTTCTCTTTGGTTTTCCTGACACTGGAGGAATCTTCCACCTGAGACTGACCCGTGAGCACAATCCACAGCCAAATCTGGGTGCTGCTGGGAGCAATGGGCTGCTGGAACACTGCCCAGCTCCCTGTGTGAATTCCCAGAGGAACACACTGGCCTGGGGGCCATCGATGATGGTTTTATCCTCAAAACTCCTTTGGCAACTTCAGGTTGGTGAATGTGACACACACCAAGATTGTGGCCCTCCAGAGATGCAATAAAATACACACTCACCTGAAATAGGGCAGTAAAAGAGCTCTTAATATTGCTAAAGGATCCCACTGTTTGTGCAGGGCTTTGTTCCAGGAGGGTACACAGAGTTAGGGCTCTCTAAACCAACTCCTGCACCTGGCAGACCTTGGGAGTGGGTTCAGGTACAGTGACAACACAACCTTGGCATCACCTGCACCTGCCAAATACCCTCCTTTCCCATTCCTAAGGACAGAGCCTTTTCCTCAGCTTCTCCCTGGCATTTGTTTTTAGTTTGTTTTTACCTTAAGCTCCCTGGCAGTAACAGACCCCTGTGTGTGCAGCTTTGCAGAAGGAGGCTGCAGCAGGATGCTCTGAGGCTCAGCTCACAGTGCCAGCCACCCTCTAGTCCTGATGGAGGGACCAGGTGCTTTTCTCTGTCTCTTCCCCATGATTATAGAGGTTCCTTCTCTTGGACAGTCTCCAAGCTGATCCCAAATATTCATGACAGCAGCCTGAAAAGTCCCCACTGCCTCCTCCTGTCTCTGCAGCATCTCAGTCACCTTCACTGGATTTAATTGCAGGATTTTTTATTGCTGAGAACAGCAGTGATTCCAAGGTTTGTGCTCTTCCACAGCCACCTCTCTCCACATGCTTTAGCCCCCCACGATATCAGAACCACCTGGCTTTTAACACAGCCCCAACAACTTCCCCAAACTGTGACCTTGCTTGGTGTCCCTTGCATCCACTGCCTTGGCTTTAGGCAGGAGCTGAAGGTGCTCTGGGGACAATCTGCCACCTTGAGAGGTGTCTGCCTTTGAAGGTGACAGCCTCAGGGTGCCAAAGGATGAATCTGATTAACAAAGAGGCAGCAGAGAGGAACCGCTCCTTCAATCAGTGTTTTTAACCCAGGCAGGTGAATTACCCAGTGTCCCAACCTGGCCCTGTTAGACATCTCCAGTCCATGCCCAGCTCCATCTGCCAAGGCTCCTGGAGTGACATCAGTCTCCAGGCTGATCCGTGGCAGGGCCTGCCTGGCACATCCCATCACATCACCCCGTCAGCTCCTGCCTCTGCACCTGACAAGAGGCACCAGGCTCTGAGGAATGTCACCCTGTGCAGCACTGCTTCATGGAAGGGCTTGGAGAGACGGGGGGTGAGGTTAAGGGTGCTCACCATGGATTCCCTCATGTCCCTTTGCACAGAGATGTGGATTTGGGGGGCTGCTGGCACACAGGGATACAGGATACAGGATACAGGATACAGGAGGTGCTGGGGGAATCATCCTTCAATGAGAATCTGGGCAAGGTTGGGAAAAAGGCAGAGCTTTTTGTCACAGACTTGGAAATCCAAAGATTCCTGGAAAACACCTTCCCCTTCGAGCTTCCTGAGCTTGTCAAGAAGTTTGTAGGGCAAACGTTCCCTGTAGAGAACTCACATTGAGTTTTCCAAAGGATATCTCATTTATCCACAACTTCTAATCTTTACTGGTGCTTCTACTAAGCTGTCCATCACAAACCTCAAGCAGCAGGGCCTGCAGCCTTTGCCATCCAATGCTCCAGCTCTTTTCTAAGCTGACAAAGCTTCATCTCCAAACTCCTCAGGCTCTCTTGGCCCTGTGTCCTCTCCTGGATCTGCTCCTCTCCATGCTGATCCAGCTTGCTGTGGGATCCTCAGGAAGCACCTCAGTGCCAGAAAATGAGGAAGAGCAAGAAAGGTTGGCAAGAAAGGTTGGCACCAAAGAGCAGAGCTTCATGCAGGAGGGCTCAGCACCAATCCACCCTCCTGGAAATTCATGTGGCAGGCAGCCCTGAAGCCATGCCCACAGCACATTCCAGCTCCTTTTGCTGTGATTTCCAACCAAGCTGGAGAAGAATTCTTCCCTGCCAATGCAGAGGTGGGACAGAACTCTTCAGGGAAATTAAGAGAGGTCCTGTGAAATCAGGGATGGTAGGAAATGCAGGAGTGCAGTGCAGGGTATGTTGTGTCTGAAGAGGGAAAAACTAGTTTTGGTGTGTTTGTAAATGATAAAACAAATCTTTCCTTATGGAATTTGGGAATCTCCACCACAGGTCAAGTGTTGAAGCTTGGAAAGACGTCAGCTTGGATTTATAGGGAGAGAGAGATGAGAGAAAACAAGTGGATGGATGCAGGGAGGGAGGGAGGGATGGATGGATGGATGATGGATGGATGATGGATGATGGATGGATGGATGATGGATGATGGATGGATGGATGGATGATGGATGGATGGATGGATGATGGATGGATGGATGGATGATGGATGGATGATGGATGATGGATGGATGGATGGATGGATGGATGATGGATGGATGGATGATGGATGGATGGATGGATGGATGGATGGATGATGGATGGATGGATGGATGATGGATGGATGATGGATGATGGATGGATGGATGGATGATGGATGGATGATGGATGATGGATGGATGGATGGATGGATGATGGATGATGGATGATGGATGATGGATGGATGATGGATGGATGGATGGATGGATGATGGATGGATGATGGATGATGGATGGATGGATGATGGATGGATGGATGGATGGATGATGGATGGATGGATGATGGATGGATGGATGGATGGATGATGGATGGATGGATGATGGATGGATGATGGATGGATGGATGGATGATGGATGGATGGATGGATGGATGATGGATGATGGATGGATGGATGATGGATGGATGGATGGATGGATGGATGATGGATGGATGGATGGATGATGGATGGATGGATGGATGGATGGATGGATGGATGATGGATGGATGGATGATGGATGGATGGATGGATGGATGGATGATGGATGCATGATGGATGGATGATGGATGGATGATGGATGATGGATGGATGGATGGATGGATGATGGATGGATGATGGATGAGGGATGGATGGATGGATGGATGGATGGATGGATGGATGATGGATGAGGGATGGATGGATGGATGATGGATGGATGATGGATGGATGATGGATGGATGATGGATGGATGGATGGATGGATGGATGGATGATGGATGGATGATGGATGGATGATGGATGGATGGATGGATGGATGATGGATGATGGATGGATGGATGGATGGATGGATGGATGGATGGATGGATGATGGATGGATGGATGATGGATGGATGATGGATGATGGATGATGGATGATGGATGATGGATGGATGATGGATGATGGATGGATGGATGGATGGATGGATGGATGGATGGATGGATGATGGATGGATGATGGATGGATGATGGATGATGGATGGATGATGGATGGATGGATGGATGATGGATGGATGGATGATGGATGGATGGATGGATGGATGATGGATGGATGATGGATGATGGATGGATGGATGGATGGATGGATGATGGATGAGGGATGGATGGATGGATGATGGATGGATGATGGATGAGGGATGGATGGATGGATGATGGATGGATGATGGATGATGGATGGATGGATGGATGGATGGATGGATGGATGGATGATGGATGGATGCTCATCCCATGGTGGAAGGCATCTGGAAGGCCAGGAATGAGCTGACACAGCCATGGGCTGGGGATGTCACCAGAGGTGGTGAGCATGGAGGGTGGGAAAAGGGAGGCACTGATGGATGCCTCCATGCTTGGGGTTGCACTTGAACTTACTGGGGGAAGAGTCATCACCACTGGGAGGACTGGGGCAAGCTCCCCATGTAGAGCAAGGCTGGAGCAAGGAGTTGATCCTGCCTGGAGCATCTTTTGCGGGGACACGTGAATCTGTGTTCCAATGCGTGGAGATGGTTATTGCAAAGCCACTTTATTTCTGGTGTTGTTATTGGCAGGGGAGTGGGAGTGCAATACAATTTTAGCCACCCTGATGTCTCTGTGTCCCTTTCATCCCACCTCCATTCTAGAGCAGCTTTTTCCTCACATTACATGATTCTTTCCACTGTACGAAAGGGACTTTTTGCACTTAAGATGGTAAAAAATGAGCTGGTCCTGCAGAGCAGGGTCAGGAGTGGGCAGTCCTGGGGGAGCTGATGGCTGTGTATCCTCACCACTGTCACCAGTCCTGGCCCCACCAGCTGCAGGAAGCAGGATTCCCTCGCATATGGCAGGAACAGGGGATGACCAAGCTCTGTGTGAGGCTCAGTGAGGCTGAACTTGCTGATGGATAAGGATGCCCGTCACACCAGGAGCTGCAGCAGCCCAGCCCTCAGGCGCAAGCAGAGCAAGAACAGCCCAGCCAGCAACACCTTTTTGTTCATTTAAAAACATCCCATTGAAGATCAAGGTGAGTGTCCAGAGCTCCTGAGTTGGAGACCACCCCTCAGATAAACACCACTTCCCAAAGCTCACTCAAACCTCTCCCACCTCCCACTGGCACTATCCCTTGGATCACACAATGCTTTATAAACACACCCAGAGAACGCTTTTGTCTCTTCCCGTCCTTTTCAGATATTTTGGGTATTTGTGGCAATCTCTCCTGTTTATATAACAAAGCCACAGCCCAGTGTTTGTGACACCATATCCATGGAAACCCTAATATAGCATGCACAGGCGAGGAGATCTCATTAGGTGGCTCAGCTGCGGCAGCACTGGGGAGGGAATTTCTCTGGGATGCTCTGCTGGGAAGGTGCCTGGCTGCTCACCCAGCCTGGAGCATCTGGCAGGGCAGCACCACCTCCCAAAGAGCTAACAGTGCTTTCCTTTGGCTAATTTTGGCCTTGCTCCTGCTGTCCCATCACCAGCTCACCGTGCCTTAGCCCAGACACCCACCTTTGGCTCTGCAGGTCTGTGGGTGCGTGGCTGGAGCAGCAGGAGAGGCAGAAGGGATGGAGTTTCTCAGTCAGAGCAATCCAGTCCTGACCTTCAGTGCCAGAGCAGCAACAGAGACTGAGAGAAAGAGCAGCTCAGGTCCAGTTCTGGCCCAAATTTGGGGTGAGTGGCTCAGTGGAGGAGGTCTGGGGCTGGCTCCCCTTTGGATGTGATTTCGTGGGGGATGAGGCAAAAGTTTTCTTCCAGGGTGTAAAATAAAGAAAATCTGGTCCTGAAGAGGGCAAAGCAGGTGGGGAGAAAGCAAAAAACTGGAACAAGCAGAGGCTTGGCAAGGGGGATGTTACAGTATTTGTGCAGTAAGGCACAAACTCAGAGCAAGGAGGAAGGGATGGCTCTTCCCACCCATCCCTGCTGGATCACAGTCACCTCCAAGTGTCCTGTCCTGGCTGGCACGTGGCACATCTGTGAGTTAGAGCAGCCCAGGCTGCTGTCACACGTGGAGGTTCCCTGCAAAACCTCACAGCTCGCTGTGGCCCAGGTGACACAGGGACACTAAAGCTACTTTAGGGAGGGCAGGTAGGCACTCACCTGTACCCCTGCTGTCCAATTGAAACTCAGATTGGCAGCCCCAGTGCCCTCCTGGTGCACAAAAACCCTGCAGATCCCTTCAGATTCATTACAGGAACAGGACTGGGCAAAGAGATCCTTTGGGAAGGACGATAAACAACCTTTCCCACCTTGGGGTATGATGGAACAGATCCTGTGAGTCCTGGGGCTGCTCCACGGCTCTGATGGGCCTGAGGGGTGGATTTGGCCAGAGGGATTGCACACATTGATCAGGGCAGGGGTCCCTGTGGCCCTGCAGGGTCACCCACGCACCTGAGCATCCCCTCTGTGCCAGCCCACCTCCTCACACCCAGACACTGGGTCCAGCCTGACTCAGACACTGCCAAACCTCATCAGCACCCAGGCAAATTCGATCCTGGTGCTGACAGGGCTGTGGATAGCGGAGCCCCCGGGGCATGGAGAGCTGCACCAGCCGTGGGAGCAGACAGAAAGCTTCCCTCCCCTCCCTGCCCTTGCCCAAATTGAATTTCCATTTCTGTTAGCGAGGCAATGGATTATAGCTCGGAGGGGTGCTGCCTGCTTCAGCCCCTAATTTGGCGCATCAATTGTGTTTAAACTCCTTACCTGGATTAGTTCCAGGCGGACAGACCTCGCCGCTCCCCGGCACTGCCAGGCTCTGGAAGCCTCCGCTTCTCCCCAGCTTTGCATCACGAGTGGCAATAGCAGGCCAGGGTCCTTGGTCCCCAGGAGGGTTTGGGTACGTGGCTCTGCAGAGATGGGCTCAGCAACACCCGGTGGGGATTTAATGCTGCTGCCAGGGAATTCAGAATCCAGCACGGCCCAGGCAGCCCAAACCAGCCCTGCCCTGGGGTTACCAGCCCACTCCAGGTGTTTATTCCCTGCGCATCTTTTCTGCCTGGAGAGGGGCATGTGGCGTGTGGGGACACCCGAGTCCCATCTCAGCACAGGGACCAGCACAACCCCGTGGTGTTCCCTTCCTCAGGGGCTCCCACACGGGCACAAAGTGGCTCCTCTGCCTTCACGGAAAGGGCAGGACCCACAGCTCCCACCCCACAGCCCTCTCGTGAATGCTGCTCCCAAATGGGCCAAGTTTCCAAGTCAGGAAACTCTGGCGCTTCTACATCTCCTGGAAGTCTTAAAATAAACACTCTGAGAAATGAGTGGAAAGCTGGATCCTCCTTGCCTGGATTTATGAGCCACGACTCTAGAGAAACTGAAGGGGGCGGGAGGGGGGGGAGAGAGAGAGAGAGAGATGTACATAATTTTTTTTTCTCTCTTCAAATAAATTTTCAGTGCTTATCTGCAAAGTTCAGCTGTTTTCAAGCTGACCTGTCCGTGTTCTGCTGTTCCACTGCAAATTCCTCCTGTACAGGAGAGCTCAGGAACTCCACTTGCACATGCCAGCAACCTGGGGTTTCATCTCTGATAGAGGGAGGCAGAACTTGTTAGCTGAGGACCCCCTCCTGCCCCCGGTGAGGATCACTTTGCCTTCCTGCCGTGCTTGGCAGCTCAGCTTCTTCTCTTTACAACGAGGAAACGAAGCCAAGAGAGGAGGACAAGTGGGTGAATCTTCTTGGACGAGATCAGGGATAGGGAAGGACAAAAATCTGTTCTATGGGGCTTTTGTAAGGCAGCCAGACTTCTGCAGTGCTGGAGCACCAGGGCTGAGGGATGAGGGACATCCATCTGATGCCTTCAGTGTGTCCAGGAACGAGCCCAGGAGCCTCAGAAAAAGGGGAAAATGCTGCATCCTCCTTCAGGAAGGTGAAGAGAGCCGTGGATGGGTTGAGGTGCAGATGCAGCTCCTCGGGCAGAGCCCAGGAACAGCTCCTGGGTGAGCAGAACCGCAGAGATGCCACGCTGGGAGCATTCCCAGGCACCTCAGGCAACCTCCTGCTATCCAGACATGCTTTTAAGGCTTTTAAGCAGCAGTGGGAGGGCTGGTGTGAGACTGGGCCGTGCACTGGAGTCACTGGGGGAGGGATGGGGCTGAGGGCTGCTCCTCTGGGAGAGCTCAGCTCTCCATCCCTCCCTCTGCCTTGGCCTTTTGCCTGGTGGGGCTGAAGGAGAGAGCAAACCCTGCGAGCAGCGGGTCACCCGGCAAGGAGAGACGGCCAGGATCAATTGACACGCTCCTGAGTAATGGTTGTGTCTCAGGACAGTAAAACCTCCTCAGCTTTAACGTGGGGATGCTCACAGTGATGATTCATTAAAACACCGAGCTGAATCCGTTTCCTCACGTTACACAGGGCTGGGGAAGGCGGATCTGCAGCTGTGACATTGCTGCAAGGACCAGGAGGGAGAGCCGAGCCTCGGAGGGGACCCGAGGGGAAATTCCAATTAACATGGGAAAGTTAATAACCCAAAGAGAACCCATCAGACTTAAACAAATGGGAAAGGGGAGGGGGGAGAGACTAAAGGTGTATTTAAACAGAAGCCAAAGTCCCAGGTGCTACAAAGAAAGAACAAATATTGAATATATCTGGTGGTCTGGGCAGGTAGGGGTTTCAATGGGTACAAAGAGGGGTGGGAGAGGAGCTGGGCTTTGCTGGGCTTGAAAGGGCCAGAGTTAAATCCCACAAAGGCCAAAAAAAGAGAGGAGAGAGGAGAGAAGACACGTCTTTTCTTGTTGTTTGAGGGAAATCAGCATTTCCTCTGGTGCTGAGCTTTGCAGGGGAAATATTTCAAACCCTGTCAGTATTATTTAATGCCTGGGAGCTCAGGCAAGGCTCAGAGTCCTTTGTTCTCATCTCTGGCCACCTTTGGGGTGATCCCAGGCTGGGTTATGTGGACACACAGACCAAAGGCACCACAAGCAGCACAGCAGGTCCACGAGGGCTCAGCCAGAGCAGCCTGTGAGCAAACAGCCCTTCCCAGCCACAAAGGAAGATTTAAGAGCGAATCACATCAGCCCAGTCAAATCCAATTGCTATTGATAATGTCCATGTGCAATTAGAGCCAATTAAGGGGAGACAGCAGATGACAAGCGTTTGGCCAGGAGCTGATGGGGGTCAATACACCAGTCCAATTTCCCAACAGATAAATGCAATTAAAGAGTATCACTTACCCAGCTTGCCCAGGAGGACCAGCACATAAATGGGCACAGCCAGGCATCAGGTGCTGTCCTGGCAGGATGCAGAATTCCAAGAGCAAGCCCTGCTCCTGCCCCAGCCTCAAGCTGCGGGAGATGGTATCCATGTACTTCACCATGGTGGCGGCGTTCCTGGTCATCCTGGTGGTGGCTCTGCAGGGCTCGGTGCCCCACGAGAGTGATTTCCCCTACACGGTGCCCCTGGATCCCCAGGGGCTGCTGGAGCTCTCCTGGAACGTCAGCTACCCCGAGCAAGCTGTGCATTTCCAGCTCCTCATCCGGGACCTGCAGTTCGGGCTCCTCTTCGGGATGTCGGACAGGGGCGAGTTTGAGAACGCGGACCTGGCCGTGCTCTGGAGCGACGGGCACAACTCCTACTTTGGGGTGAGTCACTTGAATGTTTGCAAGGATGTTTTTGGGGTTCCCTCCCTGTGAATGCAACTCTCTGAATCTGGCTCGTGGTTTGGTAGAGTGGGGTACAGGGCACGGCTCACGCTGGGCCAGCCCCGCTACTCAGGGTCCAGAAGGTATTGGGGGCTTCTACCCCAGAGGACCCCACAGACCAGATCCACATGGTGGGTTTGGCATGGGGATTAACCCAAAAGAGAAAAGAATAAACACAGCAGCACATCAGCAAGGCTGAGGGAACCAGGAGCTGGATGTCTCTGCTGTGTTTAGCTGCAAAGACACACACACACACACAGAAGATGCATCGACACCCTGCTCCACTCGTGTGCTGCTGCCAGTCACATTAAAAATTAACCACAGCTCCCATTAATGGCTCTGAGAAAGGGCAGAAGTCACCAGGCAGAGAGGCTGCTCCTGCCAGCAGGAAAAATTTGGCTGTGAGTTGCATCCATAGGGATCAACGGGATATCAGGGCAGCCTGGAGAGCTGTCAGAAAACAAAGGTGTAAATATATTTGGGTGATATGTAAATGGGACTGCAGGGAAGACCGATTCCAGTTGTGTTGTTTGCTGTTGCTGCTGCAAATTCCATCCCTGGTGCCACTGTCTGTTTGCTGGGTTCCTGGCTGGGGGGTTTTCCCAGCCCTGTTCCCAGCCCACCACATCAGGCTCACTGCGATTGTGCTTGGCTGCAGAAAGCAATTCCCACTTTTGCCCATGTAAGGCTTTTCAGTAAGTTAAATTTTACCTCTCTGCTTACTTCAAATTAACCATGAAACACATTCTTCTGCAATCAGCCGCAATGTGATCTGTGGTGAAATGAAAGCATGAAAAGAAGGGTTTGTTATCTGTGCTGTTTTCCTTCTAATTACCAGCTTTTCAGGGTCTGTGGTGGCCCAAATGCTCCAGAATGTCACAGCAGCATGTTAAGAAGACATAAAGGATCATTTCTAATCTGCCTTCATGTGCTTGCCCAAAGACAAGCAGCACTGAGTGAAACACCCGGCAGCGCTCGGGTTTTCTCTTTCACTTGGCGCTGAACAGCATCCTGCAAGGAGATCTCAATAAATTTCTCCAGCCCTGCTTTTCTCTCTCCCAGCGACTTTTCTTCTGGATAAATGTGTCAGCTGTTAAAAAGATCCAAATTTGCTCAGCCCCCCATGTACTGTGAGATTAACTTGCGCTCCATATTCCTATGAAAACAAATGTCATGGGAGTTCCATGGAGCTGATTTCCCTCTCCCCCTCCAGGGACAATATGTTCTGGAAATATGACTCTATAGTTCTGGCTGAAATGGTGCCAAGTTGCTTTATCCTTTTTCTTCTGGTTTTGCCTCCCAAGATAAGAGAACCAGTGCCACTTGTGTACTTACAGCCAGCTGCTTCCTGGGTGTCTTCTCTGAGTAAACAGGAGACCCACAGGAGAAACAAAAGATCAAAGAAACAGCCCTGTTCAAATCCAAATTATCACAGGACTTTATACTCCAAACCTTCAAACCCTGGAATACCCTACTGCTTTGCTTCCTGGGGTGGCTTTCTCATCATCCTCTAGAACAAGTGGGTTTTGGGAGGCTGGGCTGGGCTGCCAGAACAATCTGGCCACAAGAAATTAAGGATTTTGCAGAGAGGCAGCAATTCCTAGAGCTGACATTATATTCTAGCAAGGATTTGATCTTAAACTGAGGGAGGCTGCTTTGTGCCAAGGGTTTTGGAGAGTCCAGCACTCCCTTCCAGAACAAACACCTCCAAAATACAGCACAGACCAAAGCAACACTTTCAGGTGTCCCTGGGGGCTTTCCTCCCTTCCCGACCTCTCCCCACTCCCATCTCAGCCTGGAAGGGTCTTTCTGCAGACTGTTAGTGCTGGGTCAGGTGTTTCAAGGTGTGCCTGAGCATTAGAGATCCCGTGGCAAAGGCCATTCCAGCATGGATCTGCCCAGGAGATGCTGGAGGTGGGCATGGAGCAACCAAAGCACAGGTTTCCTGCACCTCTGGGATGCTGAGGGTGGACAGGAGGACCTGTGGTACCTCTGGAGGTACCTCTTGGCTGAGCAGGCTGCTCTCTCTCTTGCAGGATGCCTGGAGCGATGCCAGGGGGCAGCTCCACATGGATTCCCAGCAGGACTATCAGCTCCTTGGGGCTCGCAGGGCTCCTGAGGGCCTCTACCTCCTCTTCAGAAGAGCCTTCAGCACCTGTGACCCCAAGGACTACCTGATAGAGGTATGGCATCACCCCAGTGTGGCAGCCCCAGCCCCATCCCAGCCCTGGGGCACAGCTCCAGACCTGTCCTGCAGGGATGTGCCTGTTTGAGCACAGCATCAGGTGCTGGTGCTGTGTGAGGCAGAGAGGAAGTGAGCTACAGATGTCAGCCCTGGCCCATGAGTAATGTTTGGCACCATCTATTCACAACCCCTTCAAAAGCTCTCTCAAGTGGAGCTTTTAGCTCGTTTGCATCATCAGCTCCTGTTGAACATGCATTGGGTCTATATAAATCCCTCCTGCATCACTCTGCTCCGCAGTCTGGAGCCAACTGTTGGGAGTGTTACGAAGAGGGGTGGGTGTATCAACAGGAGGCAAACAGGAGAGTTGTGACAGGAGCTGGGACAAAGGGACAGCAAATAGAGGTGCTGCTCTGTGCTCCTGTGTGGCTCGGTGGTGTCTCCCTGGCTCTGCATCCACCACTCCTCTCTGAGCTGGGATCTGGGGTAAACCTTCCCAGTGGGGATGTCAGACAGCTCAGGGTCTCAGCTACAGGCCCTGGCTGCAGGCATGAATCCGTGCAAGGCTCATCTCACATGAAAGCCTTTGTGGGCAGGATATTTTAGAGCCAATGTGGGCACAGAGTGTCCTCGAGTTTTTGCTGCTGGTGTTCAAAAGCTCTTGTGATGAGAAGTGTCTGCCATCTGCCAAAACACTGAGAGCCCTGGAGGGAGCAATCTGTGTCTGTGAACCATGAAAACACTTGCTGGTCTTTATTCTCTGATACTTTAGGAAAAGATTGTTCTCCTTCTCCTTTCTCCCTCATCTCCAGTCCCAAGCTCTCAGTGTTCTCGGTTGCAGTAGACTTTCAGCAGAGCTTGTGGTACCTTCCACCTGAGAGGAAGCTGGAAGAAAAGGGAGGACTTCAGGGAGAAGTTTTGTTTCTGCTGTTACCCCTCCAGGCTATTGCTGGGCTGGAGGGGGGCAGAATGAGCCCTGCACTGATGGGCTTGTCCCAGCCTGGAGCTCATGAGGGACTTGGAGGATGTGTCACCCTTTTGGAATTGATGGGAAAAACTTTTCAGACTCTCCTGCCTGGTAGGGAACCCTCAGCGACCACATCAGCTGGAGAAACACCCTGCAATGTAGAGCTTTCCTGGGACAGCACAGCAGAGTGAGCTACTGGTGCAGTCAGAGTGGGGCCCTGACCCATTTCTGGGTTCATGCCACCAGTGCCGGTGCTAATGGTGCCACCAGCTCCTGTTGTGCATGAAAAACCCGCTGATGCAGTCTGCTCTGGCTTCAGGATGGCACCGTGCACCTGATCTACGGCATCCTGGAGAAACCGGTGCATTCCCTGCAAGCCATCAACGTCTCTGCCCTCCACGGGGGGCTGCAGAGGGTGCAGCTGCTAAAACCCAACATCAGCATCCCTGAGCTGCCCAGTGACATGAAGACCATGGAGATAACAGCCCCAGATGTTGTCATTCCCAGCCAGGAGACGACCTACTGGTGCTACATGGCAGAACTCCCAGAGGGCTTCCCCAAACACCACATCATCATGGTAAGAGGTGGGAGAAAAGGGCTGCTGTCCCCAGGCTGGATCAGTCATTGTGTTCACATCCTGCAAATTCCATGTCACAGGGAGGGTTTCACACCCTGACATCTTTCCAAATGTGGTCCCAAAACCTTTTCCAAGTCCTCCCCACCAGTCAGTAGCGTCCTCATGTCTCCTAGAGAGTCTTAGCAGGAGGGGACCAGGTAATGTTTTCCCACCTGGCACTTCCAGCAGGTTCCAGGGCAGGTTCTCTGCAGAAGGAACAGACCCACAGCAGGATTTTAGCACACAGAGAGCCATTAGGAGCATAAAAACACAGGAAACAGGAGAACAAGGCTGGTGAGCACTGGGAGAGCAAGCCAGGACAGGACCTGGCTCCTAAAAGATGAGGCATAGTTGGTAGAAAAGAGTTACAGACATAAATGTGACTTGTGGGCATTGGCCAGACGTGTTGCTTGGGCCATCTCCTGCAAAAAAAAAAAGCATAAACCTGCTGGCAGCCCTGAGGAAAGCAGGAGATGCTGGGACAGCACCCAGCAGGTGTGGGGGTGGCTAAGGAGGTGACCTGGCACATCCAGAGTCAAACCACACCATGGGGAGAAGGAAAACCTTCAGACACTCGAGCTGCAGCGAGCGCTCAGTGGTTTCAAGGGGAGAGACTGCAAAGGAAGGCTCAGAAGGAGGATTTTCTCTCTGACAGATGGTGTGAAGTGAATCATCTGTGTGTAAGTAAGAAGTGCATAACTTCTGATACCTTCCCGCTGCTGCAGATCACTTCTACAGCTGGCACTTTTAGCCAGAGATGTTCCTCAGGCTTGAGTCACTCTCTCTACCCCAAATCCCACCCCCAATGTCCCAAGCAGACGTTGGATGGAAACAAAACCCGTGAACTGCAGGCAGAGCTACAGCAGCAGCACAGCCAGGACTCTCTTTAGGAAAAAGCAACATCTCCAGGGCCACCTCAGCCCTGCAAAACTGATAAAGGACTCGGACACCACACAACAGACCAAGATCTTCTGCTGATCCCCATCTGTTGCTGGAGAAGGGATGAGCTGGCTCTCTGTGGGTTCTGGTGGGCCCTGGGTTGGTCCCTAAGCAAGCCAAGGAATTAAATATTTCCACAACTGACCTAAATGCTCCTTGGGCACTAATAACAAGTTGTTTCTCTCTTGAAGTACCCAGATGCTTAACCCTGCCATAACCAAAATCTGAGGTGAAAGCTCTTGGTCCTTGGTGCCTCATGCCCAGAGCAACCTTCCCTCCCCATCCTGTGTCAGAAACTGGGAGCAGGCCCCAGACAGCCCTGCCCTGGCTCCTCGTGGAGCCTGCAGGCCCCAGGGATGGGCTCTCAGTGTGTCCTCTCCTCCCTGGACCTGCTTTGCAGTACGAGCCAGTGGTCACGGCGGGCAACGAGGCTCTTGTCCACCACATGGAAGTTTTCCAGTGCGCGGCCGAGTTCGACAGCTTCCCCCACTACAACGGGCCCTGTGACTCCAAGATGAAGCCAGAACGCCTCAACTACTGCAGACACGTGCTGGCAGCTTGGGCCATGGGAGCACAGGTGGGTGTGACAAGGGACATGTCACCCTGGGTGACAACTGCCCTGCTGCCTCCCAATCCCCATCCCACTTTGGGGCCGCCCTCTTCTCTGCTGGGGTTTGGCTTCAGCCCCGTCTGACCTTCCCAGCCCCTCCTGGGTGTGTTGGATTTCCTACCTCAGCTCAGCCCTCCTCCTCTTTGGTGCCATAAATCAGTGGGGTGGGGTTCTCCCCAGGGAATGGCCGTGGCTCCAAGCCTGAGGGAGCTCAAGGAGCCTTGGGACAGCGCTCTCAGGCAATGGTGGGATTCCTGGGGCTGGCCTGTGCAGGGCCAGGAGTTGGATGTTGATGATCCTGGTGGGTCCCTTCCAGCTCAGGGTGTTTTATGATTCTGTGACAACACTCAGGTGTTGTGTCACTGCATGTGGGATGAGAGAAGCTTTTGGAAGCAAGGACAGCTCTCCAAGCACAACCAAGGGCACAAATCAAGTCCCTTGGCCCTTGGTGTGGGTCAGGATTATGCCCCCACGTTCCCTTAGGCTTTCCAGCCTTGTTCCCAGGAAAGCCACCTCGCTGCTGCCCTAACACCCTCCCTTCTGCTTCCAGGCTTTCTATTACCCTGAAGAAGCAGGTCTTGCCTTTGGTGGCCCAGGCTCCTCCAGATATTTGCGTCTGGAGATCCATTACCACAATCCCCTGGTGTTCAAAGGTGAGGGGCTGGGTGGTGCTGCCCATTGCTTTACCTGTTAGACCATGGCAGGAGAGCTGGGGAAATTCCAGGGAAGGATTTCTGGGGAGGCCTGTGGCCTAAACCATGGCCCTGTTCTCAACTTCCTGGAGGGCTGATGGTCCAGATTTGTCCCTGCAGGAAGAATACATTAAATCCCCACCATGCTGCTGTTTTTTGGTCTCAGCAATCATCCTCACTGAAGGCTGGCCTGTGGCCCAGAGGTGGGGAAGGAGGCTTGGGAAAGGAGCCTGCAGGCAGAGAATTGTCCTGACTGAGTTCCTGCAAGGATGTGATCCAGGGCAACACCAGGGTTTAGCCAAGCTGTCTCAGGAGTCCCTCCAGTTTCCACAAAAAGTTGTGGGGCTGGGTCTGAGCTCAGAGTGAGTGACAGCAGTGCCAAGTCACCAGAGAGACCAGGCTGCCTGGGGAGGGGGGGATGTGGATGTTGTTTTCCTGTTCTCCTGCTTCGATAACATTGTCAGGAGACACAGTGGAAAAAAAAAGGATTCCAAACAACCCAGTTTCTTCATTACCATAAAAACAAGCAGCTTCTTGACTACCCAAGTATATTTTTAGGAGGCCAGAGCATATGTACTGTGGATCAATCATAGCACATTCGGCAACTCGAGAAGAAACATGGCTATAAATACAGAGTTCACATCTTCCATCATTTATCTGCTTTTGCGTGTTAACCAATAGTGTCTCCCCCGTTATTTTTATCCCTGGGTGGGCTCCAGCCTGGAGACAGGGAGCTCAGAGCTGGCCTGAACCCCTCCTGACCTACTGACCCTGCTCTTTCCCTTTGCCTGCGTGGCCTTTCGGGATTTTGGGATGTACCCATTATAGAAGCTGCAATGAGCCACATTCCTGAGGGAGTCCTCCAAAGCACCCCATGCTCTGTCCCTCTGCCCTGGGCTCTCCAAAGGCAGCCCTCACCTTGCTGTCCTGGGACAATTCAGCCTCAGGTCAGTGCCCTCGCTGGGGAACCAGGTGCATCTGGGGTCACTCAGTGAAGACCTGCACAAAAATCTGTAGGATTTAAAACAATTTCAAACAGGTGAAGGAAGCTGGAGGAGGGGCTTTCCAAGCAGCACAGCATCGTTTTTTTACCTGTCCTTCTTTGTTTTACCTTTTGACCTTGTCCCTGCAGTGACTTGTCCTTGTCCCCTGGCCCACCAGGTCGCCGTGACTCCTCAGGGATCCGTCTGTACTACACGGCCACGCTTCGTCCTTATGATGCTGGAATCATGGAGCTGGGCTTGGTGTACACCCCAGTGATGGCCATTCCCCCTGGAGAGGACAACTTCATCCTCACAGGGTACTGCACTGATAAATGCACCCAGCTGGTGAGTGCCTGTCCCCTCCAGCCTGCCTGCACCTCAGAGAGGAAAGGGTGCCCGTGGCTTTTCCCTGGCTCCAGGCAGCACCAATCTCCAGGCTCCCAGTTTGAAGTTTTAAACTCGCCGTGGGGTAGTGCTGGAAAGAAAAATCTGCTGTGTACAATAAACAGAGCAGCTGGTTAGGATGTGCTGAATCCTCCTGGAAGCGGCTCTCCTGGGGAGCCATCTGCTCCAGCTCCCTGGGGTACCATTCCCATAAAAACACACTGAGCTGGCCGTGTCCCAGTGGTGCTTTCCCTCACAGGGATGGGGAAAATTGGCTCCTGTTCCTGGGGATCTTGCCAGGAACTCTTTCAAAGATGGTTCAAAAGGGCCCACCTTGCCCTCTCAGGGAAGTTTCAGTGTGTGTTTTTGTAGGGCCTACCCATGAGGAATCATTTGTGCCACCACTAAGGAGGGCAGGGAAGGAAGCACGGTCTGGCTCAGCCCTGGAGCGCTGCTTTGGCAGCAATGAGGATTTGTCCCTCTGCAAGGAGCTTGCTGAGATGCTTTCCCAGGGGTACAGTGATCCCCTAAACCCCTTGTGAGAGCCAGAACAGGGACAGCAAGTTCCCAGCACACAGCAAGGGGATGTGAGGGAGGGGAGAGGGACAGGACTGGCCACGGGGGCTTGAGCTGCCCTTCCTCTCCTCCTTTTTTCCCCAGGCTCTTCCCGCTGCCGGCATCCGCATCTTTGCCTCCCAGCTCCACACACACCTGGCAGGGAGGAAAGTGGTGACGGTGCTGTCCCGGGACGGGAGGGAGCGGCAGGTTGTGAATGCTGACAGACACTACAGCCCTCACTTCCAGGTACAGGGGCTGCAGGGTGTCACCCCTGGGCACAGTGCCACTGTGGCACTGCTCTCATGTGTCCCCTTTCCTCCGCTCCCAGGAGATCCGCATGCTGAAGGAAGTGGTCGCTGTTTTTCCAGTGAGTTGCTCCAAAAACCGTCCTGATCCCGTGGCCCTGAGTCCCCTGCCTCCTTCCATCACCCCATCCCATCTGGGGACTCCCAGGGGGGCTGGAGGGAGGGTCCCTGGGTGGTATCTGCCATCTCCACGCAGATGCTTTGTGGACAGCAGGCCCCCTGTCATATGGCATAGAGCTGGTGTGTGGGTAGCCAGGAGCTAAATTAGGCTCCTAATTTAGCTGGGCTTCGTCTGGCAGAGGGAGGCTCCTCAGGGGGTGAGGATGAGCCATGGAGGTGCCCTCTGTCCTTGCTTGATGGAAGGAGAGGAAGAGATTCGGCATCAGAGTGGGAGTGGGTGGGAAAACAGGGCTGGAAATTGCCCCAGGGCTCTTCAGATGGGGAAGGACCTGACTGCAAAGCTGAGGGAAGTTCCTGAAGCTGCTCTGCCTCACGAGGCTGCTGAAAGCACCCACTGGAACCATGCCCAGGGCTGTGCCCTGGGGTGTCCCCATGGTCCTCAGCACTGACTGTGGCACGGAGGCTGCAGATCTGGCACTTCAAGCTCTTGCCTAAGTGCAATTTTAAGGTGTTTTCAACCCAGCAGGAATTCTTAAAAAGCGAGGAAAGCAGGAAACACCATCCCTAGGGAGTCTCCACGGGGGAGGCAGTTTTAGCAAGGCCTCCTGTGGGGTTGAAGGCTCCTGATATGGGGAGCAGAGATTTCTATGTGGAACACTCCCCAAACCCTAAATTTTCCTGTGTTTGATCCCCCCAGGGCGATGAACTCATCACCACCTGCACATACAACACCGAGGATCGGAGCAGAGCCACCGTGGTGAGTGCAGGGGCAGCTCCCCTGCCTTTGGGGGCAACCCAGGGTGGGCTGGGGGCACCCCCAGAATGGGCACCTGCAAGAAGCCAGGCTCAATCACAGAAGCAAGGGGAGGGTGGGAAGAAGGGAACTCGTAAGGCTCTGCTGCCTGCAGCGGGGATGTGAAGGTGCTAATTGTGAAGTAGCATGTGTCACTCTAATTCCCATCACAAACTGTTCCACTGGGGATTAATTGTAATTAAAGAGAAGTGCCACTTTTTGACAGTGCATGTTATTTCCTTACATAGGCAGTGGGAAAAAGAAAATAAAAGAGCCTGTCAGAGGTACCATCAACAGGGACAAGACTAAATATAGCAGAGGGATTATAGGAAATCTGCATTTTAATGTAAACCACACAGTCTAGCCTCGAAGTCTGTTCTTGCATAGAGGGCAGACAAGCAGAGAGCTGCCCATGCCATGCACCTGAAGGGGTGTGAATATCTATCTCTATCTCTCTAGATATCCAGATACAGATAATAGATAGAGATCTTGGGTATAGATGCATGTGAACCCTGTGCTCCCCAGCCCTCCCTGCCCCTGTGCAGCCCCAGCAGGGCACAGCCAGGCCTCGCTTCCCTCACCTTCCTGCCTGTGCCACAGGGAGGGTTTGGCATCCTGGAAGAGATGTGTGTGAACTACGTGCACTACTACCCCCAGACCCAGCTGGAGCTGTGCAAAAGCGCTGTGGATCCAGGCTACCTGCACCGCTACTTCAACCTCGTGAACAGGTAAAGAGCCCCAGCACAGCAGGGCTGGGGGGACAGGGACCAGTGTACAAAAGCCACAGCCAGGGTTTTGAGGGTGATTGTGTAGTGAGAACCACCAGGAAGGGGGAGAAGTCCATGGGAGGGACTTCTCAGCAAGAATCGGTGTGCAGCCAAGTGCATAAATGCAAAATATTCCTTATAACCCGGGGCAGACACCAAGGATCTGTGCCAGGGGAGCAGGCTGCAGCCATCCACCCATGAGGAGAAGGGAGATGTTGACCTTGCACAGGGTGTCCTACCCATGGGCTGGTCCCAAATCCTGCCCTGCAGGTGCTGGCTGCCCTCACAGCCATTCCAGGTCACTGCTCAGGCGGGGAGGAATTGGTCACAGGCAGCTCTGGAAGGGCACAGCACTGCTGTGTTTCAGCGTGGCCTTTCTCCTGCCCAGGTTTAACGATGAGGAGATCTGCATGTGCCCACAGGTGTCTGTCCCACAGCAGTTTTACTCCATCCCCTGGAACACCTTCAACAGGGATGTGCTGAAATCCCTCTACGGCTTTGCTCCGATCTCCATGCACTGCAACAAATCCTCTGCAGTCCGGTTCCCGGTAGGTACAGCCTCACTCCCAAAGCTTCCCGACAGAATTCCCAGGTGTAAGTTGGGTCTGAGGTGCTCAGGACACATCGAAACCCAGTAGGCTCAGGGCAGGGGACTGGACCTGCCTGGAAATCCCTGGCTGATGCAGGACATGGAGCCCAGTCCTGCTCTGTGCTTAGACAGTACATCTGGAGCCCACCATGGATGCTCCCAGCCAGATCCAGTTAGGAGATGCATTTGCATAGAGTGATTTGGAGGCTGCTTTTGCTGACTGGGAAAGTAGGGCCAGATCCAAGGAGAAACATGAGGTGGTTTTTAGGATTTTGGCAAATCACCCCAGGTCCCAGCAGAGCGAGTTCATTACGCACAGCATCTGTGCAGCCTCCGAATGTGGTGACCCAGCAAAATGTGAAGGATAAAGGACTGGGAGGTCTGTAAAATAAAATCAGGCCCAGAGACATGGGGACATGATGATGATGGTGATCATCAGCTTCCAATGCCATTTATCAGTGTAATAAATTTGGATGATACCTTGTTCCTGGATCCAGTGCTCTCCACTGCAGCACAGGAGGATGCTGAGCTGATTGCAGGGTTGACCATCAGCTTTCTGCCACAGTAAATTCCCTTTAGCAAAGTTTCACTCTGGAGTGGGCAGAAACCTTTCCAGTTTCCTGGAACTGGACACCAGGCACCTCTCAGCCATGCAGAGCTTTGCTGCAGGGACAGAAGTGGTGCAGAACCTCTATGCAGCAGGAGAATTAAGAATTAAACCTCTTAATTTATGACCCAGACAACTCTCTTGATTTCAGAGAGGTCTTGGGGGCTGTCAGGAAGGGACTTGAGGAGACCAGAGCCAATGCTGGCACAAAGTGGTCACAAGCATTGCAATGAGGGTGAAGGAGCCTCTGCCCCACTGGGGTTTCAGAGCGAGCCTAACTTGGGAGATATCTCATTTATTCCACACTGTTTCTGCCAAGAGAAAAGCACCAGCTTCTAATTAAGCTCATGTTCTTGCAGTTCAGTGATCCCAAATCTGATGATTTCTGGAAGGAACTGAGTGCTATTACCTATCGAGCCAAATCTCAAGGTAACACTGGTGAACAGCAGCGGGGATGGTGTCATCCCCAAATTCCCCTGCACCCTTGAGGGCTTGCAGTAAACTCTCTCTGTTCTGATTTCCACTTGAAAGCACTGAAAAACACAACTCTCACGACACTCCAATGCCTTTGATCTCTCCAAAAAGCAGGCTCAGGGTTTGGGATGTATCAGCAGGGCAGATGCTGCAGCAGATGGGCTCAGGGCTGGAGCGGAGCCCTGGAGCAGGAGCACCCCAAGGATGCTTAACTGCTCCTCTAAGCCATAAGGGCACAGGAGAGGAGTTGTTTCTCCAGCTGGTGCTCCCCTGCAATGCTGTCCCCTCTCTGCTCACTCCCCATGTGCTTTGGAAAGGTCCCTCCATCCCACTCCATCATTCCGCAGGGTTTTCCTGGTGCTGCTGCAGGCTCTGGCCCGTTTTGCTTGACATACCAGGAGAAATTTCAGCTGAAAACATAAATTCCACTTTCATCTTGCTGATGACTCACGGCTCTACCTCTCCTCTCCAGACCTCCCTCCTCCTGCTCACCCTGCAGCTTAGCCTCTCGCTGACATTTCCACATGAACACGCAGCCGACAGCCAAACCAGAGCATCACCACCCTGGAGCTGAGCCTCCCCAGGCACTCTGAGCTGCCCACATCTCCACCAGCCACCAGGCTAGGCCAGTGTCACATCTGAGTTAGATCCTGCTCAGCAGGCTCAGCCCTGGACACCGCCTGCACCTGGCAGGTTGCTTTTTGCAGGGAGCATCCCCAGGACAAAGTGCCTCCAGGGATGCACAGAGTGGGGGGATTTGTCCTGGCTGTGGTCACCAGGAGCCCTGATGGCTGTGACAGCCCTTCCTTGGCTCTGCTCTGTGGCACCTCAGCCAGGCTTCTGCATCCCTCCTGCTCCACGGCTGGAAATTCCTGCCAGTACCTGCTGAGGGAGCGTTTTCCAGAGCATGGTGGGACTGTGGGAGTCCCTGGTTTGAGCTGTCTCCACCTGACTTGGCAGGTAACGCTTTTTGGGGTGGAAACTCCCCAGCTGGGGTGCATTTGTGGAACATGGAGCACCTCAGACGCCTGTGCCACTCAGGGGATGTGTAGGTGCTTCTGCACTAGGAATAATTAGTGATGTCTCATGAGAAAACACCCTGATTTGGGCTAAAAACCACTTCAGACGTTAAAGCTCGTGTCATCTCTCCAAGCAGACAAACACCGAACCTCCAACACCTTCCTCCCTTTCTGGGGGAATGAGTTTGCACCCTCCGTGCTCTCACAGCGCTGACCTCCTCTCTTGCAGGGCGAGTGGGAGAAGCAGCCGCTGCCCCGCATCACCGGGAGGCTCCGGGAGCCCGGCCCCCGCTGCCCGCCCGCCCCGGGACCTCAGCCCGCTGTCCCCGTCCCCCTCCAGCTGAGCCAGCTCCGCAGGGACTGACACCAGCAGGCAGGAGCATCCATCCCTCCATCCCTCCATCCCTCCATCCCTCCATCCCACCGCATCCTGCCCCACACAGCGGTGCCAGCCGGTGCCCTGGCCCTGCCTCCGGAGGGGGTCAGAGCTCAACAGGCACGGTTCAGAAAGTCCTCCTGGGATGGGAAGCGCTATATTTAGTGCGTTATTAGCAATGCTGGCTCTGAGTAATGCTGCTTCCCACCCCCGGAATAATAACGGTGAGGTTTGCTATTGTGCGGCCTCAGGGAGGGGGGAAGGAGCTTGTTTGCCAGCGGGGAAACTGAGGCACGGGGCAAAGGGACGTGTGGGAGCAATAAAAGCCTTGCCGGTGCCCCACGGTCCCGTGTAGCTCAGGACGGCTCCACAGGTGCTCCCCCACGCTGGCAGCTGTGGCAGGGAGGGAGGGAGGGGTGTCACAACACCTACCCAGCATTTCCCTCCCTCCTGCAGGGACTGCAGCTCCCCACCACACTCCTTCCCCCACTCCTTTCCTTTCGATGCCACCAGATGCCAATGACTGGGAACAAACAGTACCTCTGGGATGGGGGGGGAGGGGGAATGACAAATCTTTTGTCAGGAAAAATTGCTCCATTAAATATCTAATGTAAAATAAATTGCTTTTTGCTGTTGAGCTCCGAAGGGAAAACATTCAGGAGGAGCAAACGAGAGGCTGGAGGTGCTGCAGGAGAGTCCATGTCCATCTCAACTTGGTGTCTGCCCTTGCTGCCCTGGGACAGGTGGGATCCAGGCCAGGTGGTCCCCAAGTTTCCTTCCCAGCCACCTCGGGTGTAAGAAAAACCTCAGGTCAGAGCACTCACTGCACATCAGGAAAGGTTTTTTAAAGCAAAACCTGATCTTGCAGGCACAGAGTGGATGCCTGGCTTGGCAGGGAGGCAGAATGCTCCTTCACTCAGAACAGGACCACAGTCACCCCCTCCCCTGCCCTCCACCTGCCAGAGGCAGGGCAGTCACCTCCTATTCAAGAGAAAAATTCATCTCAATCTTGTTTTTTAATGTTTTCAGTAAAACCAAAGCATTTCAGAGTTCACTCTCTTGCCCATGGCGCTCGTGGCACAAGGGCAAGGAATTGAAATCAGCTCTAAAGAGGGTTTGACCCAAGCAAACCTAGTCGGGGGAAAAAAGGGGAAGAGCAGAGAGTGAGATTATTTCTTCAGGCGGGTGAAAGCTTCAGCAGAGAGCCTGGCCAGGGGACCAGAGCAAGGAACAGTGATGGGGAGTTGCTGATCCTTCCCTTCAGTGCACACTGTGTGTGTGGGAGGGCAAACCCTCCCTGCTGCCCCCAAGGCTGACTCTGAGCTGCCAGAGGCTGCAGAGCTCTCTGCCATCATCCCCCCCTCTGTCAGGAGCTAAAAGGAGCCACCTCCAAGGTGACCTTTGGGAAGATGCCACAAGGGACCAGGGAGCTGCCAGCAGATGGGGCCAAGGGTGGCTGTGGGGACAGTGTTCCTGCTGGCCACCAAACACCACAGCCTGTGCCACCAGCAGCCCAGAAAAACTCTGGCTGCCCCATCCCTGGACATGTCCAAGGCCAGACTGGATGGGGATTGGAGCAAACTGGGATAGTGGAAGGTGTCCCTGCCCATGGAACCCATGGAATGAGATGGGATTTAAAGTCCCTTCCAAACCAAACCGCTCCATGATTCTGACACACAATCACGAACAGCAGAGAAGAACCCACAGCGTGAGCCTGGGCAATGACCCTGAACTCCTGCCCCTTCCCTCCTCTGCCCCCACCCCAGCAGAGTCCCCAGGGCACAGCCAGGACGAGGTGACACCCATGGGAGTGGGGACAGACGCAGCAAGGGACCAGAGGAACAGCAAGTTTGGAGGCTCCAGCTGTATTAACAGCAGACTTAGTTTAAAAAAAATTCATTTCCAGGCAGCATAAAACTACATTTGGGGGGAAAGAGTTTCCAGCAAAGTCATTTCATATGCAGTGAGACCAAACACTGTTTGCAGGCCAATTAACCCATGGGAAACAATTATTGCTGCAGTGGCACCGCTTCGCTTGGGAAATAGAGCATCAGAGTCTTTGGACTTCTTGGGATCTCTTCCTCCTCTCTAATTCGACCCACATTGACTTGCCAAGTTCCAGGCAGAGCAGTTGCTCTGGCAGCTGACCCCAGCTGGGCCCATGGGGCAGGAATTCAGGCAGCAGCTCCTCTCCCTCTCAGCAGCCACTCAGTAAAAGCCCTTCACGCGTTTGTTGTCGGGGTCAAACGGGGACTTGGTGTGAGCCTGGGCTGGGAAGGTCACTCCCATCCGCTCCAGCTCGTAGCTGCCACTCTTCACAAAATCCAGGGAAACCTGTGAGGCAGAGCCATGGAAAAACCCCCATCAGGTGCCAGCATCCCAGCTCCATCCCTGGGCAAGCTCCACACATCTGCTCTCTGCAGAAAACCCGGCTCTGCCATCCCAAGAAAGGAGGAAGAGAACTGGTAAAAGCACCCTGGTTTTTTTTTAAAAAATTTCAGTGTTTGAAAGTTTTAGGTTTCTTTTTTCCCCCTGTGGAGGTATACAATAGAAAAAAGGGAAAAGGAAAGGGGAAAAGAAAGGAGAGGGAAAAGGGAGAAAGGGAAGAGGAAAAGGGAAGAGGAAAAGGAGAAAGGAAAAGGGGAAAGGAAAAGGGGAAAGGAAAAGGGAAAAGGGAAAAGGAAAAGGGAGAGGAGAAACATTCATCACTGGGAGAAAAGTGGGTTCCCAGGGACAACTGGCCCACAAACCCACTTGCCTTGGGATTCTTGCAGGGATGAAGGATGAAAAGCCAAGGCAAGCAAGAACAGGAATTACAGCACACACGGCTCTTGGCTGGCACAGACAAGGACCCTGGAGATGTCACCCCAACCTCTGTTCCCACAGCACACTGCTTAATGAGGGCACCTGACTGATTATCCAGGAGTCTCCCAGGGTTAATTAAGAGCCTGCCCTGCTCCTATTGGTCATTGTTGTCTACAACATTAACTAATTTACTGCTGCAATTAAATATTTGGTTGCACTTAACACCTGAGGTGGCACTTGAGCCATGCATGGACCTCACACAGTGACAGTAGGTGACACTTTGCCACCGAGCCGTGACATTCCTCCCCCTCTGGGCTGCACAGGGCAAGCATGAGGGAGCTGCTGTCCCTTCTCCCAGCCAGGGACAGCGAGGGCTTTGTGCCACTGCAGGGAGGGAGGCACAGCCATGCCAGGGGTCTGCACTCACCGGGCCCCCTGCAGGGTCACGGATGTAGCCGTAGGCGACGGTTTTGTCAATGGCAAATCCAAAATCTGCCCGGCGGATGTGGCCCACCGCCTTGCCATCCCTCCAGACCGCCTCCAGGCCGAACATGGGCACCTTCCTGCAAGGCAAGGGCAGAGCAAAGCCCCTCCATGGGGCAGAGGGCTCTGGCTCTGCCCCAGGCCAGCCCACGTGCCAGGGCTCCCACTGCCCACAGGCTCATTCACCTCCCCGTGCTGAAGCCAAAGTCCCTCCAGCCCAATTTGCAAAACCTCCCGCTGCTCTGGCAAAACAAGATCAACCCCCTCACGCTGCTTGCAGCTCCCATTGAACATCCAACAGGGAATTTGCAGTGGGATTTAAAATAGGGATGGAATTAGAGCCGGCAACCGAGCTGGCTCTCACCCAGTCCCACGTGTGTCCAGGTGTGGCACCTGTGAGCACCCAGGGCTGGGTGGGCTCGGTGCAGGTGCTGCCCCAGGGGTGCTCCAGGCGCTGGGAGCTGCAGCACGGAGCAGATCCAGCAGCTGGGATGTAGATCCAGCAGTAGCTCTGCAGAGCAGATCCAGCAGTACTCACTCCTCTGTGGTAAAGCACACCAGGCGGCGGAAGATGCCCTTGGCTTTCTGAGCCTCCACAGCCTCCCGGCCCAGGAAGGGGATGCTGGACTTGAGCTTGCAGGTGAAGGCCAGACCTGCTTCTAGCGGGGTGTCATCGGGGCGCAGGTCAGCGTGCCAGTGCCTGTAGCCTGCAGGGAGCAAGCACAGGTCACCAAGTGACCCCTGCACAGAGCACCATCCCTGCCCCCCTGACACCCTTGGTTCTCTCTGCCCTGGATATAACACCCTCGAGAGGAGCCCCCCCAGGGGAATTCTCGGCATTCTGAGACTCTGCCACACCTCCAGTCACACTGAAGCTGAGACAAAGCTCCTTGCCCTGGTTACCCCTCTGGAGGAAAAGCAGAGAGTGCTGCTGGAAGGAGAAGCAGGACCTTTCTCGATGCTGAGGCTGTCGATGGCTCTGTAGCCGGCGTTGGCGATGCCGTGCCGGGCTCCTGCCTGCATCACTGCCTGGTAAACCTTGACACAGTCAGCCCTGGGCACGTGCAGCTCCCAGCCCATCTCACCCACGAACGACAGCCTCATGGCACGAACCTGCAAAAGGGCACAAACAGCCCTGAGCAGCTGGGCTGTGCAGGCTGGGAGAGGCCACACACTGCCATGCCAGGGAAAAGCCAGCTTTGCCTGGGAACCTTGTGGGAACCTTGTGGTGGAAGGCAGGCAGTTCTGTGCTCTCCTTTCCTGCACAAAGACAGGGTCAGAGTGAATTTCTCATCTCTGGACAACATCTCAAACCTGGCTACCGCTTGTGCCAGTGGGCAGAGGTGGCTGCTGGCAGCATCCTCTGGCTATGGACTCCAGGGCTGGGGTGAAATGTGGTGCTCCAGCTCCAGCCAAGCTTTTGTCTCCCTCTGCTGATCCATTGAGACAGGAAAGCTGGTCCCCAGCAGGACTGGCCTGCTTTTGGGGCACTTCATGACTGCTGTCCCTCCCACAGGGATGTTCCCTTCTTGGACAGTGCTCCCACAGCAGAGGCACCCAAAGGCAGGGGCTGAGCCCCGTGTCCTGCCCCATGTCCCACTCCCACCAGGAAATGCTCAGGTTTCCCCATGGAGACCATGTCCCAAAGCTGTGCTGACAGATTAGCTCCACACCAAGTGCAAGAAGCTCCAAGGAGGAATGGGCAGATCAGCACCAGGGTCTCGGTGCTTCTCCAGGGAAGCCTCATTCCCGAGGATGCAGCCTGGCTGCAATCCCAGGGAACAGGCTGCCCTGCCTGTGTTCCCCCAGCTTCTCACCCAGGCAGCCCTGCCTGCAGCCTCCTGCTGTCCCTCTGAAACCGTCTCCATTCCTTTCCAGGCCAGCTGGGACCAGCCCAACTCAGACACCTTCCCTGGAGACAGACCTTGAGTCTGAGCTGCCCTTCCCTCTGGTTCATCCCAGAGTATTTCTCCACTTCCTCGCCCACAAAGCCCCTCTGGTTCATCCCTTTGGATACACATCCACCCCAAACACAGAGCTCGCTTTGGGGGAGAGATGAACTCCAGAGGTTTGCTCTGGATTGTGATCTGTCCTGTTGACAAAGCCACTTCCAGCTCAGAACACACTTCCAGGCTGGTTCTGGTGGCCTTGGGGCTGGCCTGGCCATGCTGGCTCTGGGTGAGGTTGGGGCAGAAGCTGCCTTTTGCCATTTGCTGAGCTCTTATTCCAAGCAGAGGCGGTGCCAGCTGTTCTCTGTAATCACAGGGACAAATGCAAATAGACACCAGCAGCTGCTGCCCAAAGCAGGCAGGAGTGCCCAAGGGCTGCCTGGGCTCTGTGCTGCCAGCCTGGCCAGAGGGCACAGCCGGGAGCCCAAATCCATTCCTGCTTCCCCTAGCACAAAAATCACATCCTCAAGCAGAGTTTAGGGCAGCTTGTAAGAAGCCTTAATCTCTGCAATAGCAGTGGGGAGGAGGAAGGAACACCTGGGATGGGGAATTTATTTTGAGGCTGCTCCCATCCCTGCCCTGGTCCCTGGCACAGCCCTGCAGCGAGGCACCAAGGCTGGCAACCCCTTCCCCAGGAGCACGGGCACAAGGGGCTCAGAGAAGCCTTTTCCTCTACACAAAGGTGTCATCTAATTAGGGAACAGCAGAGATGAGGCTGCTGCATGCCAGCTTCCATCTTCATTGCAGCAGGAGATGCTCCAGGGATTGACAGGCAACTTCCTGGCTCATTAACCCCGTCTGTGACTGCAGCTAAAGTGCTCTTTACAATCAAAAGCACTCCTGGGAAAAACTTCCTCTCAAAGCACCTGGGGAATGGGCATCTCAGCAAGAGCTGTGCCCCACAAAAAACAGGTAACCCTGGAAAACTGGGGTGTCAGTGACCAGCTCAGCACAGGGAGGGGTTGGGGTTGTCCCCACGTGTGTGAAGCCCAGGCAGGATTCACATCCCACCACAGAGGGGAATGCTAAGGCCTGGACCCAGCAGCTCTGCTGGATTCCCATAGGAACAGGTCTTTCAGCTGGAGCTGTGAAATATCAATTTCTGGGTTTTTCTGAAGCAATTCAAAAGCATTCTAGGTATTGTGGACAATGAAAACCTGAATTTTCCTCTGTCTCCAGCAGTGAGATTCAAAGGGGGACCTTTCTCTGCTGTTCCATACAATGAGAGACTCTATATATAAACTCACAAACCAATCTATAATTTCCAGAGTCGTTAACTCGGCTGGAACTCTCCTTTGACTCCAGCTGATTTTGTTCAACTACTGAGTTAATGCAGGCAAATCTTGGTGATAACTTTTTTAAGATGCTGGGTTCAGTTTAATCCCCCTGGAAAGTGATTATATCATCAAAGGCTTCAGCCTGCTGCCCTGAGAAATCCTCCCACTCTAATTCTAGCATGGGTTGGGATCCCTGGTGTTCATTGTCCAGTGGGAGAAAGGAGACCTCCTGAAGGGTGGCCCTGGCAGCAGGCAGGGAGTCCCCTCCCAGCCCACAGCCCTCAGGCAGGAGATCTTTTCCCTGTCCATCAGGGAATTTACCCACCAAAGAATCCACAAAACTTCTGCCAGCTCTATCTTCCTTGAAGGAGTGGATTATTTATAACAAACTTGAAGTGAAATGCAAATAAACTCATCGTGCCCGTGGAGACAGGAACATTTCTACACCTTTCCCAGGGGATAAGCAGATTATTACAAGATGATATCAGTCTGCTACAGGCTGACAAGGAAGGGTGTGGGGAGGATTAATGGAGACTGAAATCCAGCACTTTGGACAACCTGCACCTGTGGATTGGCTTTGAAGTCCCCCAGGCCGTGGTTCCCCTCCAAGGGACACTGAACTCACCGTGGGTTGAATTGTTGAGCACCCAAAGCCCAGGGTGCATTGATGGCAATGATTGGAGATTAATCTGACTTGGGCAAAGTCTGTGTCTCAGTTAAACCACCTTAAGGCCTGGCCAGGTTCTTGCTCGCAAATCAAGACGCTCTAATTTGATTTAGCAGCAATCCCTTCAGCAGGCAGCTGCAGTCGAATTAAAGCCATTTTAATTCTGAATGAAAAGTGGCTGCACGTGGCTTAACCTGATTTCTTTAACATCCAGCCTGCTGCAGGCTCCTGGCTCTCCTGCTGCCTTTTATGAGATTTACTGCTTCACCTTCACCTCCTTCATCCCCCACCAGGCACCAAAGAGCCAGAGTGAGTTCTGGGCACGGTTCCTCCTCCCAGCCAGCTCATCCAGCAGCAGAGGGATGCTCTGGCCTGCCCAAGTTTGCCATGGAAAGGAGAGGGTACAAATTCCACCCTCTCTTCAAAGTGTTTTTGCAGCCATAGGAATATTTCACATGGGACAAACATCACTGAGAAACCAGAGTTTCTCTGGGAAACCTTGCAAAAGCTTTTTCCCAATAGCCAAACTTGCCAGCAGCAGGTTTTCTCAGGACATTTCTCCTTTGAGAAAAATGACACTTCATGGCCACCGACTCTTCTATTTAGGGTGTTTCAAGCAGGCTCAATCAACAGCTTCAGGGCATGTGTGAGCCCTGAAGCCTGGGCAGAAGCAGGATGATCTGTGCCTGTATAGGAAGCTTAGGGCTGTCAGGCTTCTCCTGTGATCAAACACAGCAGCTCCCAGGCTGCCCAGTCCCTACTGCCAGTACCTGACAAGATTGGCATTAAATTGTCCCCATTTTTGTTATGAGGAGGAGGAAATAGAAAGTGTCTGGAGTGTTAGGTAGATCTCACCCCCAGTGCTCTCCCTAATCCACGGAGGTATCTCACATTCCGCTAGCATCGCTGCAAAGCCATGAATCATCTTGTCCCTTCCCCAAGCTCAGTGGTGTGACACTGCTGGGAGGGCTGGGAGGGCAGGATGGCACCTGGCAGGCAGTCAGGGAGGGAAACACACTTCTCTCACTCTGGGTTTTTGCCTTTTCCTACAAAAACCACATCAAAACCTCTCTGCAATAAAGCGGAGGCAGACACATTCCTAACAGAGGGGGATGGCACAGTTTGCCCAGAGTGGCTGTGGCTGCCCCATTCCTGGAAGCTTCCAGAGCCAGGTTGGATGGGCTTGGAGCAACCTGCGATGGTGGAACGTGTCCCTGCCCATGGCAGGGGGTGGAACAAGAGGATCTTTCAGGTCCCTGCCAACCCAAACCAGTCTGGGATTCTCTGCTTGGCTGGTGGGTGCACAGAGCCCAGAACTCCATTTTGGAGTGGTCCCTTCCTACCTTGCATCCTGCAGCCGTGGTGATCTTGTGTGTGGAGAAGGGGAAGGCCTCGTTGCTGAGGTCAGTGTCAAGCACTTCTTGGAGAACAGCACGGCTGTGGGGAAACAGCAAAATGGGAGCAGTGAGGGGACTCAGCCTGCCTTGAGGGTTATTCCCAAAACTTGCCCCCTCATCTTGCTGGCAAGACAGACTTCTCACTCCAAAGAGGAGCTGAGGTGGGAACCTCAGAAGAAATTTCAGTTCCATGGAAAATGGAGTGATACCCCAGCCAGATCAGCACTTGTCATCATGGGGCTCACACTGACCCCTGCCCAACACAGGGACCTGCACCTGAGGCAAACCTCCCTCCACCCCTGAGTCCCTCTCTCCATCCCTGCATCCCTCCTTCCATCCCTGCAACCCTCCCTCCATCCCTGCATCCCTCTCTCCATCCCTACATCTCTCCTTCCATCCCTGCATCCCTCCTTCCATCCCTGCATCCCTCCCTCCATCCCTGCATCCCTCCCTCCATCCCTGCATCCTCCCCTCCACCTCTCCACGGTCAGGTTGCAGGGAGGAGCCCACACTGATCACCTCAGAGGGCCCTGGATGCTCATCATGCCCAGCTCCTCCGAGCAGTCGAGGAGTTTGCACTGGAATTTCATGTCCTGCAGCACGGTGGTGATGTGGGACCAGTTGTGCTGAGCCACAGCCCCACCGATAGCCAGGTAGTATCCATCCCCTGGAACACAGCCCCGGGCAGCCTTTCAGAGCTGAGAGTGCTGGGCTGGGCTGGTTCTGCTCTGCAGAGCCTCCAGGGCAGCCCTGAGCCTCTCCAGCTTGCCCAGCCCTGGGTGGGGACTGCCAATAAAGGGGTGGGGGGGATGGGTTAAAGAGTAGTGGGATTAGGGAAGGCTTTGGCACTCTGCTTTTTGTGGGGCTCAGCACAGTGAAAACCAAATGACCCTTAACAGTGAAAGTCTGTGAGCATCACAAGAAAAAACTCCTTGAGACCAGCAGCAAAAGCATCTGCACTTTTGTCCCAGTACAGAACAGACCAAGGGTGGAAGGAGCTACAGGTGGAAGCAGAGAATGCTACAGTGACCAGCCCATAAACAGTGTGGGAATTGTACTGCATGCAAGGAAGAATTTCATCTCCTCAGTAATCATGGGTGGAAAAATCCCCAGGGATGGTGTTTGAGAGCTGATTAATATGCAATCAATCTTCCCTCTGTCTTTCCTGCCACTATGAAATTGCTCACTGGTATTCTGTCATAATAAGTGCAGCCACCTACTGTAATTGGAAAAATAGACTTTGCTGTGATTAAACTCCTCCAGCGCCCGACAAAGCCTGCAGCTCTGCCAGCCAGTTCCACCCTGCTTCCTGTGCCAGTGGCCCAGACAGGAGGGGAGAAGGATTCTCCCACAAGGGAGGGAAAAATCCCCCACACTGCTAGGATGAACATGGTGAGATTGCCCCATGGCACGGCTGGAGTGACACAGCGTGGGGCCAGGGCTCTGTGACACCCTGTGACACCCAGTGCACACCCACTGAACACCCTGTGAACACCCTGTGCATATCCTGTGTACACCCGGTGAACACCCTGTGAACACCCTGTGAACACCCAGTGCACACCCAGTGCACACCCAGTGAACACCCAGTGCACACCCTGTGAACACCCTGTGCACACCCACTGAACACCCTGTGCACACCCTGTGCATATCCTGTGCACACCCTGTGAACACCCAGTACACACCCTGTGAACACCCAGTACACACCCAGTGCACACCCTGTGACACCCAGTGCACACCCAGTGCACACCCTGTGAACACCCAGTGCACACCCAGTGCACACCCTGTGAACACCCTGTGAACACTCTGTGAACACCCAGTGCACACCCTGTGAACACCCTGTGCACACCCAGTGAACACCCAGTGCACACCCTGTGCACACCCAGTGCACACCCTGTGCATATCCTGTGTACACCCTGTGAACACCCAGTGCACACCCAGTGCACACCCGGTGAACACCCTGTGAACACCCTGTGCACACCCAGTGAACACCCAGTGAACACTCTGTGAACACCCAGTGCACACCCAGTGCACACCCAGTGCCAGGCCAGGCCTGAGCTCAGCATCCTCCTCCTCCACAGCTGCCTAATGCCATTTCTGCCCCCAGGGCTGCTCTGCTGCCTTTCAATCCCCTTCATTGCAGCTGATAAGGACTCGGACAGAGGTCAGAGGCGCCAGCCAGGGCTGGACAAACCCAATAACAGCGCTGAGCCCCGGGGACTGGGGCCATAATCAGGTTACAGGGACCGAAGGATAGAGGTGGAAAAAGACAGGTGGCTGCCATTAGGAAAATGCAATCAGCCCTGTGCCTGCAGCCCCGAGCTGCTGGAACAAACCTGCCCAGGACTGGAAAAGTCTTTGTGTGCACTGACACGGCCGAAAAGGCAGCGGGAGAGCCTGGGAATTCAACTGTGGGAGGGTGGACACAGGCAGAGCATCCCCAGGGTTTGGGTTTTACCTTCAAAAGCAGGGGCCAGGGGCGAGCCCTGGGCCCCAGGGCTGATCCTGCTGACGGTCAGGTCGCTCTCCACACCACCCTGCTGGTTCAGCATGCAGGTGTACACGGTGGAGCCTGCGGGACACACGGGCACCGCTGCCCATCATGGAGCACAGGAAAATGTGTCCCTGTCATCATGAAATCATCCTCCTGGCTTTGTCCTCACCCACCCTGCGGCTCACAGCACCAGCAGGGGGAAAGGAACGATGATTTTTTTTTCCCCCCTTTCCTGTGTAAGGAGCTGAACTTGCATCCTTAGAAATGCCACAAGCTGCTTCTTAGCCTCGGAAAAGAGGACAACAAACCGCAGCTGGCAAGGCTGTGCTTGATTTACTTCAGCACCCATGGCACCTCCAGATGTGAGCCACAGCTGGAGCCAGAGGGAAACCTCCCTCCTTCATCCCCCAGCTCAGAGCACTGAGCCCCTGTGTAAATGAGGCAGAATCCAGACTGTGGTGAGGACAGGGAGAGCAGCCTCTCCCACACACTTCTCATACCCTCTGCAGAGGCAGCACTGAAAGGAAAAGCCAGTCTGGGTTCCCCCTGGGTGGTTCTGGGGTGAGACTTCTCCAGCAAAACGAGGAGCTGAGCCTGTACCTGGAGCCTTGCTCACATCAGCACTGAACAGCCAGTCTGCTGCTTTTGTAGCATCAGGTCCAACCAGGTAGAATTTCCCAAAATAAGACATGTTGAAGAGAGCCAGGGCATTCCTGCACGTTAAACATTCATTCCTGATCTGCAATTAAAGCAAACACGGCTGAGGCTGAGCTCTCAGCCCACAAAGGGAAACACAAATTAAACCATTTATGTAATGGGGAATGATACCAGGACGCTCACCTGGTGCCTTTAAAGGCTTCAAAATGCTCCTGAAAGAATCAGGTATTTTCTGGAGTGAGCCTGACAGGCCATCCCCAGCCCTTGATCCCATTCCTCACCTCAGTAACTCAGTGACAGTTATCATTAATAACACCCAAATTTTATCAAATTGAATTTTTTCCTCCAAGCTGGTCTCAACACTTTAGGAAAGCAGCATTATAGCTCCCATGGCCTCTCTCCTGAGGTTTCCTGAGCATGGGCTACACATTTCCATTAATATTTTTGGGACATTTTTCGCTGCTTTGGAGCTTCGCCTCCCTCTGAGCATCACTGAGTCTCCCCAAAGCAGTGACAGGGCACAGGTTCTGCTGCCTCCAAGTCCCCCAGCTCCCTGGGAGTTTTGGCAGGGCAGGATGGGCTGTCACTCACGATGTGGTGGTGAGGGGGGAAGTCGAAGGTGTACTCGTCCCCGAGCAGGCGGTTGTAGGTGTAGTCCCTGTGGCGCTCGTGGCCGTAGGCACCGTAGTAATCGTAATCCAGGACCTGGGGGAGAGGTGGGAGCACGGGGACAGGGAGGAAGAGGATCTGAGGCTGAAGCCAAAAGACTCCTTGTCATATTCACCCCACTCCTGGAGAGATGGCTGTGGTGGTGGGTCCCCACCCTGGCATCCCTGCTCAGCACTGGGATGGGGTCCCACCCCAACATCCCTGTCCATGTGGATGGATCCTCACCCTGACATCCCAGCCCTCAGTGATGGATCCCCATCCCAACATCCCAACCCTCAGTGATGGATCCTCACCCCGACATCCCAGCCCTCAGTGATGGATCCTCACCCCGACATCCCAGCCCTCAGTGATGGATCCTCACCCCGACATCCCAGCCCTCATTGATGGATCCTCACCCCGACATCCCAGCCCTCAGGGGTGGAGCCTCACTCCAACATCCCAACTCTCAGTGATGGATCCTCACCGTGATATCTCAGCCCTCAGTGATGGATCCCCATCCCAACATCCCAACCCTCAGTGATGGATCCCCACCTTGACATCCCAGCCCTCAGTGATGGACCCCCACCCCAAAATCCCTGCCCATGGTGATGGGTCCTGCCACAGCTGGTCTCTCCAGGCTGAAGACCTCCCCAAACCCTGGGTGTTCTTACCGGGGCTGTTCCCCCAGGGCTGAACCAGCCGGGTCTCTCCCAGCCATGTCTCTCCTGGAAAACACAGCCCTGTCGCAGCAGCTCCTACGCAGAAGAAATGGCAACAAATAGCTTTTCCTAAAAAAGCCCTTCCACAGCTTTTTGAGCAGCACTCAGGCTGCCCTCCTCGAGTGAAGATGTGGGCTCAAGACCAGACTTATGACCCCTTGGCTTTGGCTATCAACAGCCAAAATCAGCCCTGCAGTTTGTCTTTTAAAACAATGTCAAACCTAAGAATTGCCTGATTTTTGTCCCCCTCAGGCAGGATATTTTCCTCAAGGGTAGTCAAAGGGCAGAGCCACAGCCTGGATGTGCACCCCAGCAAAACCTGCACTAGGGTGCCCTAATTACTGACCAAGAGCTGCTATATGCAGAGAGAAAGATTCCCCACCATGTTTACAGAGTAATTACATAACAATATTTAATATTTATATGGCAACCTTCTCATCCCTCCTCTGTGCTCTCAGGAAAATCTCTCTGCACGCAATTAATTAGTGATCCATTAAGACATTTTTGTTTGGAGCCTGAGTTTGGAAAATAATAGATTTTGTTGAACATCTCAGAAATCATTCAGTGCCTATTTATAAAACACAGCACATGTTCTGGGGATGCATGGATAAATACCAGCCTGTCAGTCAAGTGGGCATCGCTTTTTAGATGTGCTCTTAAAAAATAAATTGCATCCTCAGTGACAGAAAACAACTGAGCTGTCAACCAAACACCGGGGGCTGGTGGGCAGGGGTGTCTGTTTTACTGCTTGAGCCTCTGCCCTCCAGTTGGAAGAGGAATGGTGTGATGCCAATCACAGAGAAGCAGGAATGGGCTTGGGAAATGTGGCTTTGCCAGGACTGGGGCTGGGGCTGGCAGGGGGTGAGGCTCTGGTGCTGGGTCACGCTGAGTGTCTCGAGGAATCTGGGGGGTTCTGAGCTGCTGGTGCAGCTGGGAATTGGTTTTCTCTCAAGTGCTGCATCTTGAGGGTGTTCACCCATGGATATGTGAGTGAAGAAGGGGCTGAAGGAGGACGGAGCCCTGGCTGGTGGCTCCAGGGAGCAAAACCTCTTAGGAGGTGCTGGCACAACTGCCTCCACAGAGGCACATCCCTCTTTCCACACCCCTCCTTGTGCCCCAGCCTCACTCCACACTGGGAGACGTTGTTCTGGGGAGAAACTGCTGCTGAATTGTAAGCAGGACATGGTGAACAGGGACAGGAGATTCCTGTGAGCATCCAGCATCCTCAGCCCTCTCAGATGGGATGCCCCTGCCCCTGGGATGGACTCAGCCTCAGAGCTCTCATCTCCTCTTTTCCCTTGCCCAGTGATCATCACCAGGTTCTCAATCCATATCTGCTGAGTTAAATATCATGGGAATTCTCAGGCTTTCTACCATTAAACTGCCCATGACCCCAGAACCCTCACAGTGAGCTTTGGCACCTGGCAGGGATCTCCCCAGGATGGATGGATGGGAGCACAGAGGTTTTGGGGAACAACACACAGCCGTGGCCACTCCTTGTGAACTCCTTTCTGCTGCTGTGAAGGCCAGCCTGTGTCCTGTCCTCACCTCGTGCAGGGGGTCCTTCCTCACATTTCGTCCTGCCAGGGGCTCATCGTGGGGGAAGACGACGGAATAGTTCTTGGCGTAGGACTCGTGGCTGCGCTCCTTGATCCAGCGGTTGTTGTCGGTCAGGGAGTGGTGGAACCTCCTGGAAGGCAGGGAGATGGCAACATCTGGATGAGCCCACCAGCTCATGGCCTTCTTGACCAGACCCAGGTGTAGATGCAGCTGCTGGTGTAAAATTGCTCTCTGTGCTCCAGGAAGGGAGGAGCCCAGCAGGGCTCAGTGCTGGCCATGCTGACCATCAGAACTGCAGCCCCCACTGAGCTCCCAGCCCCACCCCAGAGCAACTGGGAACAGAGGACAGCCCTGCTGAGGAGGGGAAATGGAAAAATAAAATGAAACTTGAGGATAATTCTGCCCCAGTTCAACAGGGGACCAGGCTCAGGGCACACACAGCTCTGATGAGTGAGTGAGCCCTGGATATTCCTTATATTTTTCACTCAGTTCTCCCCAGGCTGAAATATAAATAAACCCCAAATTATTTTCAATTCACTTGAAGTATTTTCATCTTTCAAACAGAAAATCTCCTTGAAGGAATGTGCCAGCTCAGCCCACAGTCAGCTTGTTAATCCCAGAGACGTGTAACTCACAGGGACCAGCCTGGGGCACAAGTGGCACCTTTCCCAGGGATGGAGAAAGGGAACCAGGCAGGGCATGAAAGACAAAATGCCATTTCTAGGGACTTTCAAAATTATACTTTCAGCTTCCCTCCTTGCTGGGTAGGTGCAGAGGAGAAGCAGGGCATGGGGCTGAGCCCTGCAAGGAACACAAGTGATGTTCCCCAAGAGTTGTGAGAGCAGCTGCCTCTTCTGCTGGCAGAAGGTGACACATGGCATGTCACCAGCAGCCCTGGCTGCCCCATCACCAGTGAGCTGAAGTTTTGACAGCAGCAAGCGGGCAACAGCTGCCAGATGAAATATTTACAAGCAAATGTTCTGAGAGGATAAATATTGAAATGTGAGGAAAAGGGAGTTATTTAAAGAGGAGCTTGGTAATTGTCAGCAAAAGGAGGGAATGGGACTGACAGCTTGATGACAGGGCACATGGGACATGGGAGATGTTTGGGTGGAAAACCCCTGGCTGCTCTGAACAGGGCTGGGGTCCCTTGGTGCAGGCCAGGGGGGCTGTGCTGGTGCCAACCCCGTGCCCAGCCTGGCATTTCTCCATCTCTCCATCCCCATCCCCAGCCCAGCTGGTGGAAAGGGGGCAGCTGGAGGGATCTCCCCCGATCTCTGCAGGCCCTTCACTCCCACAGCCCACTCCAGCATGGCATTTACCAGCTTGGCCACTAAAGTGACATGAGATTTTCAAAGCTTTGTCCCCAAAAAGGTGATTGCTGTCACAACAGCCCTGTAAGAAAGCCCAAACCCAATCAAAGCCAATCAAGCAAATCAAAAGCAATTACTGAGCCAACATCTGCACAGCCACAGCTCCCAGCCTGGGTGGTGCTGCAGAGGTGGGCTGAGCTGATCTTTGTGCTGTTGAAATCATCCCCCCCATTATTAACTTAGAGGATTAGGCATGGCACTAATTGAACAACAAAACCCAAATGTAATTACCCAGTCCTTCCCCATCATGGCCATCTCCTTGTGTCTGATGGAAGTTGTTTGTGTGGGAGTGGAACGAGGCAAATGAGACAAACCCCATGCGCACATTCATTAAAGCCACTGTGTGTAATTGGCTCCAGCTCCTTGGAGGGACACAGCCGCTGCCTGGACACCCATCCCCGATTCCAGCCCTGCCTTGAAAGCATCCCCAAGGAGCACCAGGGATGAGGGATGCCCGTGAAGGGAGCTGGGGCAGTCAGGGTGACTTGCCTGATGTCGTAGCCGTACATGTCCTTCTCCGGCCGGCCGTGGATGATCCAGTGAGCCAATTCCCTGCCGCAGCCACCTCCCAGCATCATCCCTGGGGAGCAGGGGAGGATGCAGACAAGGCCAGGAGGCCAAGCCTGGCTGTGGAACACCAGGATCTGCCTGGGATCCAATGCCAGCAGGGTATGACCCCTTCAGGTCTCACTTACCAGCGCTGTTGAAGCCGCAGCCGAGGAAGAACCCTCGGACTTCCGGAGCTTCTCCCATGAGTGGTTTGTGGTCGGCTGTGAATGACTCTGGAAAATAGAGAGGGGATGTACCAGCAAAGCCAGGACGTGGGGATCACACACTTTGGGGACATATCACACACTTTACAAACTGCTTTCCTGCAGCCTCCTCTCCTGACCTCGTCCTGCTGCCAGAGAGGTCAGTGGGGCCAGAACTGGACCAACACCAAGCACTGCCCAGCACAGGTTTCTGGAGTTAGGCTGAAAATTTGGGAAGCAAAATGAATTCCCCAAGAGAAGGTGCATGAGGCACTGGGAGGGCTCTTTTTGCCTTCCCAACCCTCCAGTTAAAGGGTCTTCACTCATCTGTTTGTTGCCATTTTAACATCTGGGCCCTATTTCCCGATGGTGTATTCCACCTTCCTCAATTCCTGCTGGGAAATTCCAGCACTTCGAGTCACTTGGTTCAGCTGAGGGAGGGCTGGGGATGTCTCTCCTGTGCTCATAAAGTCTCCTGCTGCCAGTGCCCATCAGCTGTGGAAATCCCTCTACAAATCCTCACCAGGGAGGAAAGCAAAGCCCCTGACAGAGGTGTGCAATCCTCCTCCCTGTTTGATGGTGGTCCATCCATCCATCCATGCATCCATCCATGTAAAAGGAGAGAGGGAAAACTGGGTTCAGTGTGGTCTTAGCAACGCCCAGTTTGTTTCCCCTGATCCCAGTGCTCCAGAGAAGGCAGGAGCAGCTCCTCACACGCCGATATCCCTGCACAGATATTCCAGGCTGCAAACTCAGGGAGTTAATGGAGCAACAGCCAGAGCAGCTCCCCTGCCAGCAGGGCTGACTTTGCCCTGGGACAGGTGATGAGGGCTCCAGGGACCTTGGCACAGTGACCACAGCAGAGGGGACAAAGCCTTTGCCATTTGCTTCAGCCCAGAATGACTCAGCTGCCACAGGCTGCTGCTTTCAACTAAGAAGGAGAAAAGGAGGAGAGCTGAGCCTTGGAAAATGACATTTTTGTACTACAAAGAGGAGACATTCATCTGCCAGCAGCCAGCTCTGCTCTGCTCACACCACAGTGCAATCAAACCACTGGACCCAGGGCCAAGGTCTCCACCTCGTGCAAGTCATGTTTGATCTGCTGCAGGGCACGAGCTGTGCTCTATTTTCCCCTCATACAACCCAAAGAGTTTCCCTCCAAGTGCCTCAGCACAATTACAGTTGATATTTTAGTGAATTTTAAGTGGATTTTAAGGCCAAACCAAATGTGCAAGGCTTGGGCTCAATGTCTGGCACCACCTCCAGCTGCCACTGCAGGGATGGCTCTAACTCCACACCAGACAGCCTAGGATGTAAATCTGGGTAAATCTAACATCACTAGACCAGGAGCAAGCAGTAAAAATAATTTTAGAAGATAACACTGGGTAGAATAACAGCCACTGCTTAAAAAAATCTGCCCCTTAAATTTCCAGTCCAGCAGCCACAACATCAGCTGAAAATCCATTCACTCCCAGACTGGACCAAGGCAATCAGCTCCCCAGGAAAATGGTTTTAAACAGAAAGAGGAATAATTGAGATTATAAGAAATCTGTAAGATTGTAAGAAATTAGAAGTTATTTACAACAAGGGTGAGGAGGCCCTGGCACAGGGTGCCCAGAGAAGCTGTGGCTGCCCCATCCCTGGGAGTGTCCAAGGCCAGGTTGGATGGAGATTGGAGCAGACTGGGATAGTGGAATGTGTCCCTGCCCATGGCAGTGGAGCTGGAATTAGATAATCTTTGAAGATCCCTCCCCAGCCAAACCATTCTGTGAGCCTCTGAATGTGTGATTCTATTTCTCCACCCAGGCTAGGCCTGGAATGCCACCCCTTGGAAGATGCCATCACTGCAGCCAGACCAGCAGCAGTGTCTCTGCATTCAGAATTTTTCTTCTCCCCAGGTTATAAAGTTTCCCTTTGGCTCCAGCAGGATCTGCAGAAGAGCCCAGGCACCACAGTGGTCACCACAGTGGTCACCACAGTTGTCACAGCCACGCTACCTGGCCCGCAGACGGTGGATTTAATTCCTGTTTTCTCCAGAACTGGCACTCTGTTGACAGCACCTTCGATGTGCTGCATGAAAACATCCCAGTCCAGGTCAAAGAGGCCAAAAGCAAATTTTTCAGATACCTGAAGGTGAGAAACAGGAATCAGGGCACAGAGCAGAGGATGGCTGATGGTCTGAGGCCGCCTCATCTCTGGCAGCCTCGGAGAAGATAAATCGAGGCTGCATTGAATCTTTGGGATTTTGGGATTTTCTTGAACAACCCAGACAAATCTGAAGTCTGAATTAAGGATAGAGGGAAGGGCACAGCAGCTTCTGTCTCTCCTGTTCCCTCTGCACTGCATATCCGTGCCACAGATGGCCCCAAAGGGGAGATGCTCCCCTCTGCTTTCCCCAGCAGCCACCAGCGGTTGGTACCTGCCAAATGCGGGGGCTGAATGTTCACTCCTCTGAGGTGGCTTCCCTGGAAACCTGCCTCATTCCCCCAGAAAACCTCCCAGCTCCACTCACCTCCTCCCAGAAGATGGGGTTTGACTCATATCCACCCACGGAAAGGGCATCGCCTTGGAGACGGAGATAGACCGAGGCGTCGTGATCACGAACGTTTGGCATGTTCTGAAAAATGGGGAGGGGGAGTGCAGGGGTCAGAGGAGGCCAAGAGCCATGGGGACACACCCCTAGGGCAGCCAGCGAGCTCCAGGGCAGGCACCTGCAGCAGGGACCTGGCAAGGATGGGACATGAAGTGGCTCCAGGGGTGCTCCCTCAGCACCGAAATTTGGGCACCAAGAGGAAAGCATTGGCTAACCTGGCTGAACCATGGGCAGAGCAGCTTACACAGACACCTGAGCAACACTCAGGGGTGTCCTGGGGACAGGGAGCAGCCCCTGTGGTTGATCCTAGCTCAGGAATCATCACTCCTCTGCCACCCGCCTCTGCAGGAGGATGCAGGAGCTCGACACGCAGGCAGCAGTGCATGAAGAATGAGGGATTTGTTCTTGTGAATAATGGATGGGGAAACATTTAGATAACACTGAAGAATCGGTGTAGGGCCTACTGCAACCCGTGTTGACAAGTGGAATTAAGTGGATTGAGCAGGAGGCACCGAGCTGCAGCCTCTCCTCTGAAGGTTTTCTCGCTGTGAACGGCACAGAGCAGTTACTGGGACAGAAATGCAATCATGGACCACGGCACCTTTTACAACGAGGCACCTTGTGCTGAAAGGTCAGGCACAGACTGTGTCAGCAGGCTGGAAACTAATTAATGTGTCACCCTCAGAGAGCTGGGGCCTGAGAGAATGATGCCTCCTTCTACTCCTGAGCAGTTCTTCACAGCCAGATGGCAGGAACAGATTTATTGGGGCAGTTTAGAAACGCTTGGAGAGCTCCACCTCTGCCTGCCAGGACTGGGGCTGGCTCACAAAGGGGCTGGGATCTTTATGAATGCTGCTATCAGACACCAAACCCAGAGATCCTGAGGAAAAACTAATTATCCTGGCAGCTGTAACCTCGTTAAATATTAAATCTGACTCTGTTCGGGGTGGTCTGACAGCCCTGCTGAGGGTGTGTGCACGCCCCAGAGAGCAGAGCCTGGCTTGGCAGGAATGAGGAGGGTCCCCCAGGTCTGGGGGGTCCCTGAAAGGGGCAGGGGTCTTTCTGCCTCTGCAGCCTTGTTCCCCAGAGCAGAGGAGCCGAGTTTCAGCTGCACAGGACTGACCTGGATGCCCTCGATGCGCTCGGTTACCACATAGGCGTGGTGCATGGCCACCAGCGGCACGTGCACGCCTGCCAGCCGGCCCAGGGCTCGTGCCCACACTCCTGCAGAGACAACAAACCTGTGCTGAGCTCCCCTCCATCCCCCACACCCCCACACAGCTGCAGGGGACAGCCACACAAGGGACAAGGGCTGATGCAGGATTTCCTCCTGGGAGGAGGAGGGAGCAAAGCCACCTGTGAGCTGTGGCTGCTCGTCCCACGCCTTCCCCTGTGCCCTGTCCCCCGTACCTGCACAGTTCACCACACAGGGGGTCTGGATGGTCCCGTGGGCTGTCTCCACTGCATGCACCTTCTTCACCCCAAAATCATCAGTTCTCACCTGGATGCCCGTGACTGGGCAGTTCTCGATGATCTGGTGGCAGAGGAAGGGTGGCAGAGTCACAGCAGGGTCACCAGGGCAGGGGGAAAACCCACCTCACCTGACATGCCACCCCCAAATCTGGGAAAAATGAACCCAGGCAGCGTTCTGAGTGCTGTCTTGCTCCTAAAGGTCTTTTTTCCCACCCGCTGTTTTCTCTGGATCTCAGGATTCCTGCCAGCTTTGTCACTGTGACCCAACCAAGAGGACAACACCCTTCTTGGGAAAGACCCAAATCTGCAGGAGCAGCTCCTCCACAGTGGGGAAGGAGAAGGTGAGGAAGGCAGAGGATGAAACCAGCAGGCATTAATGAGTAAATTACTAATTAAGAAGTACCGTAGCGCCTCTGGCAGTTGCTGCTCTGGCGAGAGTGGAGCAGGTGCCAGCGGGGTCCATGGTGCCATCCTTGGGGACGTACAGGGTGCCATAGAGGTCATTAATGTTCATCAGAGGGTACAGGTCCTTGGTCTGTGACGGGGTCAGCACGTGGGACTCCACACCATACACCTTCCCCAGCTGCCAAGGCACAGGAAAACCAGCTCAGGTAAGGAACAAAAGCTCTGTTCATCACTTGCTGCTGAAGGAGCAGGAGCCGGAGAATCCCAGGATGCGTTGATCTCCCAAACCCCAAATCCAGCACGGGGTGATGCTCAGATTTCAGCAAATATGGCCCTATTTTCGAATTCAAGCTGCCTGTGCAGCTTGAAAAATGATGCTGCACAATGGGGAAAACTATGCTAGCTCCATTTAAACAGTCAAAAATCTGAGGCTGGATTTAATTTGGCCAGCTTTGGAGGAGTTTGACGGATCATGGCTCCCTTATGCAAGTCAGGAGGCTGCCCTGGAAGGGCCACTTGCTGCTCTCCAGGTGGGAAAGCAGCGAGGGATTCATTCAGAGAGCTGGGGGCTCCACAAAAACACCCCCTCCCGCAGCCCACCCTGCCGGGGGACACTCCCCAGGGCTCCTCCCTACCGACATGAGCCTTTTGTACTCATCCAGGCGCTGCTTGTTGGAGGCGATGAAGAGCCCCCCGTTCTCCAGCCAGCCCGTGTGCAGCCCGGTCTCGGCCGGCAGATCCCGGCTGACCACATCCCTCGTGTGTGCCAGCAGCTCCACTTCCACATCGCTGGGACGCAGCTGCCACAGGAGACCTGCGGGGGGACACGCACAGGGTGGCACTGATGCTCTGTCACCTCTCCATCGCCCGGAGCGGGATGCAGAGGGGGTCCCCAAGTGTCCTGTGTCACCCTGCGGGGGTCCTGTGTCCCCAAGTGTCCCGTGTCACCCTGCGGGGGTCCTGTGTCCCCAAGTGTCCCGTGTCACCCTGCGGGGGTCCTGTGTCCCCAAGTGTCCTGCGGGGCTCGTGCTCCATCTCGTGGATTTGTGGGAATGCTACAAACCATCGTTTTCTGTTCTTTTTGGGTGTTAAATGAATGGGGGAAAGTGGATGGACCGCCGAAAGCAGAAAGAAAAAAAAAAAGTTTATCTAGCCTGCCTCCCTGCCGAAGAAAAGTGGCTTTAAAAAGTGGGGGGGAGCTGTGGAAATAAAGTGTTTCCTTTTCCTGCAGGCACATGATTCCTGCGGGGGGGGGGAAGGAAATTTGAGAGACGTCTAAAAAAAATGATGGGAGAAGGAAAACCAGAAATTCTCAGCATTTACAGCCCAAGCTCTCCAGCATACCCGAATGCAGCCTGGACAATGGACCCATCCCCAACAGCACATCCCAACCCACCAGCATCCCTCTGGCCACCCGGGGCAGTGCCCAAAGCGTGCCCTGCCGCTCACCTGCCGTGTGCCAGGTGGTGCCCGACGTCAGGCGGTCCCTCTCCAGCAGCACCACGTCCCTGAGCCCCATTTTGGCCAGGTGATAGGTGGTCTGGCAGCCCAGGCTGCCCCCACCCACCACCACCACCTGTGCCGAGGCTGGCGGGGGCCGGCTGGGCTCGCAGGGACCCTCGGCCTGCAGCGTCTTCTGGTACGGGACGCTCTTCTTGGCCGTGGGGCCCGAGGAGCTGCTGAAGGGCCGGGGACTTCTCCAGGGGGCTGCTGCCCGCCAGGCACGGCTCATGTAGGACATCTCCACCTGCAAATCCCCAAATGGCCTCGCTGCATCCCTGGGCAGCTCCTCTGCTCGCCTCGCCGCCCATCGCTGGATGCTGCGCAGAGGGAGAGCCCTGGGGCACATCCCTGAGTGGGCTGCTGGGATCCCTGTCCGGCAGGGAAATGTGTGTGTGTGCTCCCAAACACCCTCCAGAGGCACCCCCTTAACAAAGGGGTTTGGGAATTCCCAGGGCACGGTGACCCTCACCCCACTTTTTTGCCCCCACTGGGGAAACACAGGAGCTGTTTGAGCACAGAGAAGGTGCCAGTTCTGCTCCTTATCAGAGGGTGGGGTAATGGCTGCTGGGGGAGAAACGGGGACAGATCCTGCCTGTGAACACTGTGTGGGTCCTGGCTGAGGACACAGCTTGGGATTTGCTCCTGGAACAGATTTTGGGTGCACACGAGGAGTGCGGTGGGGCCAACACAGACCCCTGTACACAAACCACAACCACGGCCTGGGTCTGCCCTGGGGATCACCCCACTGAGACCCCCTGCGTGCTGCCACACAGCCACCAGAGCACCCACTGTGTCCCCCCACTGTCTCCTCACTGTCCCCCCAAGCTTCAGACTCCCACTCGGAATTCCTGTGACAGCCCATGGCACATTCCCACCAGGCACCACTCACCAGCAAGGCTCGCTCTGGGCTGGCTTTCCCTGCTGGGATGTGGTGGGGCCCCCTGCCTTCCTCTGATGCTCTCCTTCTCCTCCTCCTCTTCCGTCCCCTTGGCCCCTGCTGCAAAAAATATTAACCAGCACTTGGAGGCGAGCGGAGCCAGCCTGAGCAGATAGAAAAGAGGGACTCACCTCCCTTTGTCACCCTTCTCGTGGCTCTGCTGCTTCCCAAGCAAGACAAAACGTCCAGCAGAGTAGAGAAATTTAAAACAGGCAGGAAAACGCTGCTTTTCTCCCCGGCTTGGTGCCCAGCAGAGAACAAACAGCCCAGCTGGAGCCAGGGGGACTCGCAGCCTCCCTGGCTGGCTCAGTGCTGGCTGGAGCTGTCAGCTGAATGCCAGAGAGCAAACACGGCGAGGAAAGGCACCATCTGACCCTCCTGCTGCAGTTCCCATCGGCTCCAGTCAGAGAACAGAGTTAAAATTTACACCTCTCCTAAGCCAGACCCGAGAGCTCAAAGTGAAGGTGGCAACACCAAAAAAGAAAATTAAAAAAAAAAATTAAATTTGAGTTGGGTATTAAAATAAGGGCTTGATTTAGATCTCTAAACCTGAAGGTTTGTTGTTCCTTCAGCTCAGGGCTCACCCCTGGAATTAGAGCCTGTTTGGGCAGGATACAGAAGTTCTGCTGCAGGGCCTCGTGCTGGTATCTCAGAGCAGCACAAGCCGGGGTGGAGTCAGGGTTTGGCTGGTGGCTGGGAGGGATTGGGGTCCCAGCAGCATCATGGTCCCCCAGACAGCATCACCCACCCCTGCAGAGCTCTGAGCAGCCATGGGATGGTTTTCTGGGGGCCTTTAAGCATCCAGCTTAAGTGGAAGTGCCTCTTTTCTGCTCCTCAGTACCCAAACCCTCTGCTCCTGCCTGCTGGACACCCTGTGGTACCCAGTGTGCATCCAAACTCCCCCAGTTTGGGAAGGGTTTGAACAGGAGCCGAGGGGTTCCCTTATTCCACCTTTATCCCCTGTCTCCAGCAGCATTTTAACTCCTTCTCCCAAAGACAAAACCAGTTTCTCAGTTTTACACAGAGAGTCCCAATTCATTCAGGCTTCCCCATGGACTAAATTGCTCAGAATAACCACAGAGCTGCAAACAAGTCTAAACTCCTGTTTGCAGTGGGGTGTTTCTGTTTGACAGAACCATTTCATCAGCATGTCCAAATTATAAATATGACCTTTGGCTTAGACCAGACCTACAATACACAATACAATACAAGCCCAAGTCCACTTCAGCAGCCTGAGTCCTTCACCAAGCTCAGGATGGACAGAGAGGGAAGTGGCAGCTCCTGCAGCCCCTCTGAGCCCTGATGTAACTCCAGAGCAGGAATGAGGGGGGTTATTTTTTGGGATGGTCAGTCCAGCGTGGAGGGAGCGTGCACAGCTCCATCTCCCCCTGTAATTTTTAAGTTAATTCTAAAATTGAGCAGCGCCGTGGTTCAGGCACCAGCTGGAGTTTTCTAGGTCACAGCAAACGTGGTTAATGCAGGGCTGAGCCAGCCAGGCGTGCTGCAGACTGTCAACATTTCCTCTGCCACCTCATCAGAGCTGTGGGCTCAGTCTGCCCCACAACCTCAGTCTGGGCAACACCAGCAGCAGCACCTGACCCTGAACCAAAAGCACCCAGATCTCAGAGTCCTGCTGGGCAGAGCTGTCCTGAGCTCTCCTCTTGGCCACCCCCTGCCTCAGTTTCCCCAGCTGATGGTGCAGCCATTTGGACCCTGTTTTTGTGATGCCCCAGGCTGGGCCGGGTGAGCTCACCCCCAGAGGGGCACAGGGAGGTGGCCACACTCTGGCTGGTGGCCACGGGGCTCAAGGGGCCAGGGGAGGTGGCTGTTCCACCGGGACAGAAGCTGCTGCTGGCAGAGGGCAGCCAGCAAACACAGCCACTCCACACCGTGTTTGCTCACGGGGGATTTTGTCAGCAGCTGCCCTTGCTGGGGGAAAATCAGAGTAATAAATAAGACCCCGTGCCTGGAGTGTCCCCCCAGTCCTGGGACAGGCCAGGGGCTGCACAGGGCTGGAGCCAGCTGCGCTGGCTGGAATCATTCTCCTGTTAATGCCCCTGGAATGCTGTTCCTGCTCTGGTTACTGCACCTGGCCATGGCTGGGCAAGCTGGATCAATGCCCCATTTATTCCTGAGCTGGCAGACCCTGCATTGGAGCAAGCCCCAGGAGAAGATTTTGGCAGGAAGCCGAGTGAAGCCACTGAGGAGGGACACACCTGCCAGCCACAGCCACTCCCCACAGGAGTGATGTCCCCAGCCCTGGGCTGGCAGGGATGTCCCCAGAGGCAGGGCAGAATGGGAAGGGATTTTTGCAGTGCCCAGCTCCTGGTTCCAGGCTCCAGTGCTGTGTTTGGTAGCCCAGCTGTGCCAGGGCCAGGCTGATGCTCATCACCAGCAGGGGAGGGCCCAGACACCAAAACCTGCTATTCCATACCTGGTGAATGTTGCAGAGATTCCCTTAGACCAAAGAGCCACGAGGAAAGAGTTTATCCCAGGCAGGGTCAGCACCTGGACCAAAGCTTAACACTTGGCTGGGCAGCACCTTCCCAAACCAGCATCCAAAATTTAGTGCCCAGCCCACGTCCTGATTCTCCAAGTAAAACCCCTCTGCTCATTGCTGCATCCCCTTCCAGCTGACCCTGGGAAAAGTGAAGCACTAGGGACTCCAAGGGTGAAAAAAATTAATGTTCCTAATTAAATGACATGGCAGGACATCACATCCCTGCTCGAGGGGAAGCCTCTTGAACACCTCAGGATTTTTAAGCACCTGTGCAACTTGTTTATCGCTCTGGAATATGCTGCTGCCTGCAGGGCCAGGTGGGATTCTGGAATATGATATTCAGGAGTGACTAAAAGCCATGGAAAATCAGCCTCTTTCTTTCACCCTGCAGGGGCTCAGCTTGGAAAAAGAGAGGATTCACAGGAAAGCTCCTGGATGGGACAACTGCACGAGTGGCAGCTGCTCCAGGAACGAGAGACAGGCACCCCAGGAGGGATCTACTCCAAATTTAGGAGGGGTAAAAACACTTACTGTTCATGCCAGGAATGGGGAAGGATCTGTCCTTGGGAGCACCCGTCTTCCCTGGATAGGCAAAGCCCTGAGCCCCAGTGCAGCCAAGGGGGTTTTAGTGACAACGACCCTGACAGGACCCTGAACCCCCTGGCACATTAAAAACCATGGCTGGGAAAATAAAACCTATCAGCAAAATTACACTTTATTATTTTTTTTTTTCTGTTGGGGAATTTACTTTGATGAATTGTAACTTAAAAAGGCCTGGAAAAACCACATGCAGAAGGGTTTCTAAGTAGCAGCTAAAGTTTCTATTCCAGCATTACAAGCTATTCCAAATGATTTCCAAATTCCCAGCTATAAACTATTCCATTAAACAAACAGTTTTATCTTTAAACTCCCTCCACCCTACCCCAGTTAGTGCAGTGCAAAGGAAAAACCCAAAGGAATTTACATATTATTTTCCAACGTATCCCATTGCAATTCCAAATGACCTGTGAAGAATTAAAATAATACATACAATTTTCTCGCCATCATAAAAAAACCCCAAACATTTCCCTTTCTTATTCACAGATATATTTGTGGCAAATGGCTGAATAATTACTTACAAACAGAACAATCTCTTTTTAACAAGTTTCTTACACCAGTAAACACAAGAGGGAGAGCTCTCTGGGGGAGGGGTTTTGGCAGGGCAGGCAGAGGGTGGGGGTCCCTTTGGGGTGTAAGGGACAGAGGTGCCCTGGTCCCTGTGACAGGGCTGTGCTCTCCCCAGATGATGCCCTTACAAAATTGGCCACGTTAAACAGGAGGGGCTGTAAGGCTTTAGGATCTGAGGCAGAACAGGAGCCAGCAGGAGTTTGTGTGTCCCACGCACCCAGCACAGCCTCTGGAATGGGAATGGGACCCTCTGCTCTGCACAGGAGCGGGGAATTGTCAGCTCCCTGCTGGCTGCTCCCCTCGAGCTGAGCGTGGAGGGGCTGGCTGGGAGAGGTTAGCACCAAACAGTACCTTGGGAATGCCCTGAGCCCCACGTTCCTGTCACCTCCCTGCTGCACCCCCCCGAGTGGGGGCACCCCCATAGCTCCAGGAGGAACAGGGAGCAAAGCAGGGTGGCTCTGGGCTGGCCACTGAGCACCAGCATGTAATTCCCAAGTTAGCATCATTTCCTTGCCCTTGAGAGATCCAAACTCTTCCGTTTCTTATCCCAAACGTGGTTCTTCTGCTCTGTTTGCAGACCTCATGCCAGGGCAGCAGCTCTGCTCACCCACCCAGCACTGGCATCTCCCAGACTTGCAGCAGGATCCCACAGCAGGGACATGGTGCTGCACAGCAGGACCACCACAAATCCCAGGGGAACGACGTCAGGGCATGGAAGCACCAGCTCAAAACACCACCTGTTCAGAGAGGAAGCTCCTGGGGCTCAGATACAGGGGAGTTGTACCCTATCACGCTCCCAGACATAGATTTTATTGTATTTGCACTTTGGGAAGGGCAGACTCGGACAGAGGGTGCTCAGGACACAGTGGAAATGTCACAATACATGGATCACCTTTACTTGACAGCAGCAGCAGGAACAGCCTGTGGGAGGAAGAGCAGGGGGCAACGCTGCCAGCCCCCAAAAGTGCACAGAGCTGGGAAGAGGAGATGCTTTCACAGCTCAGGGACAGGATTCAGGACTTGATACTGTAAGCCCTTATTCAGGTGGGTTCACCCTGAGCTCATGAGGTGGGATTTATCACAGCTGCAAGGAAAATCAGCCTGGCTCAGGACTGCCAGAAAGGAGAGGACAGACCCAATGATATCCTCTGCAGGTACCTGGTGCCTTGGTGGCCCCTGAAAACCTTGCATGGAGCACATCTCCAGTCCTGCAATGCAGTGATACCTCCTGCTCACCAGTGGGACCAGTCATCCCCCTGGGCACCCCCCTGCCAGCAGCAAGGCTGGTGGGACTGAGGTGACCTTAAAGAAAATGGGATTGGGGGTGCCAAAATGGCTCTCTCCCCTCCTGGCTGACCTGAAGGTCCACTTCCAGCCTACATCTGAGGGTCAAAATGGTCACAACCCTCTCCTCCTCCCAGGCCAGGTGTCCCCACCCTGCCCCTTGGCCTGGCCACAGCACGGTGCTGCCCATGGCTGCCAGGGCCACTGCCAAAATCCTGACCTGGATAAACCACCTGTGGCAGGAGGTCTGCATCGTCTCCTCGGGGCTCCCTCCCCTGGAAGACCCCAAATTCTCACCCAGGCACAAAACCTTCAGCCTCACCCTTGCACCACCATCCCCACAGTGGCTTTTCAAAGCCCTTGACAGAAGAGGGGTGTGGGACCCACACCCCCGTGGGCGCCCCAGAGTCTCTGAGCTCTGTCCAAGCAGGGAGAGCGCGGCTCTCCCGGGGCTCCCCCGCAGCTGCTCCTCCAGCGCCATCCCACAGCCCATCCATCTTCTGTACACGGAATGGGGGCAGCCTGGACGGGTTGGGGCGGTGAGGGGCTGCAGGGGCAGTCCTGGGAGGTGTCCAGCACGGGGACAGTGCACTCGGGCTGCAGCCGCTGCCTCTGGGCGCTCGACGACTTCCACCAAGCACGGCCGCGGTCACTGCACCCCCTCCTCCTCCACGTATGTCGAGGGAAACCAGCCCACCTGTGGGGGGACAGGAGAGGTGAGCTGGGCAGCTCAAGGGCCACAAAGCCTCTTGGAGTGCAAGGATTTGGACAACCCAGGCACAGGGTGGGGCTGTTGGGATGTCCTGTGCAGGGCCAGGAGCTGGACACCATGATCCTTGTGGGGCCTTTCCAGCTCTGTGATTTTATAAGAGAGCTCCTGTCCCGTCACTGGGATTGTTCCCCTGCCATGAAGTGCTGTTCCCAGTCCTGGATGTGCCAGATCCTGAAGGTGTGAGCCATCACCCTAATTTGGGATGGAGCTAACTCCCGTACATCACTTTGGACACATTGCTTGCAAGAGGAAAGGACAGGCAGAATCTGTCTCCAGTGCCACAAAATCTGTGGGATACTGGTTTTCCCAGGATGCTGAGCCTCCCCCTGCAGAGCCAGCATACATCCCCCACGGGCAGGTTTAGGGAAGACCAGACCCTTCCACCACGTGCTCCCATCCACCTGTGTGCCCTGGATATCACTGTCACAAAGCACCAAAGCACAGGGTGGTTCTGGGGAGGTGACAGCCCACCCAGAACCCAGGAAAGAGCGAGAGGGCGTGGGACACACACCCTTCCCTTTGCCATCCTGACAGCAGAGAGGATATCCCGCTGCAGGAACAGGACAGGAATTTCTCTGGATGCACTCACCCTTCCATTGGTTTCCCCCTTCCACCAGCCCTGGTCCCCTCCAATCCTGCTGTAGATCTTCACCACGTCCCCCTCCCGCAGCGACAGCTCTCGCATGTCCCGCGCCGCAAAGTTGTACCGTGCCACCGCTGTGCCTATGACCCGGGGGGTGAACACTGCCAGGGGACAAAGCACAGTGGGTCAGGAGCAGCCCCACGCTGGCTGAAGCCTGGGGAAAGCTTGGTGAGGTTCAACCTGGGTTTTCCACCACGGCACTGAGAGCTGGAGGTGCTCAGATGGAGGGGTGGCATCACCTGAGCTGCTCTGCCCCGCACGGGGTTAAATTGGGTTCCTGCTGGGCTTTGAAGGACTCTGCAGGCTTGGGAAGGCCCTCTCTGCTAGACAGGGGCTTGGTGGGGATCACTGGGGTGAAGGGGCACTTTTGTGAGGTGGTAAAAGAAAGGATTTCATAGGAATACACAACCATTAACAAAGAAACCATGGAAAAATCCTGTCCAGCTCTCAGTCTCAGGTCTGGCTGCCACACATCTCCCAGCATCTGATGGAAGCACTCTGTAAATCAACTTGGATTTAAGCTACTTCAAAAACAGAGTTACTGGGAATGGATTCTCCTAGAGGTGTTCAGTGAATCCTGTGTGCTTTGCCATGAGGAGGAACCTATCCTGGAACCTCCCTGCTCCTGTCCCTGCCAGGGAACTTGGTCCCATTGGAGACCAAATGGCACCAAACCCTAACACCAACCAGCACCTTGGGATGAGGAGATGACCCCAGGAGCCATCCTGGGAGCTGACCCCACCAGTACAGCCCCAGCCCTGAGGATCTCCATCACTTCAGGCAGGGGATGCTCAGGGGAAGCACAAGGAGGGGGGTGGCAGGGGCAGCACTCAGCATTCCTGCCCCAAGGTCTGGGCATGGGGAAAAACACTGGAGAGCAACAGTGGAGGGATGGGATGGGTAGAGGAGGAGAAAAATGCACTTTCTCTGGAGTTCACAAAAAAGAAATAAACACCCTGAGGGGTTGTTGTGTTTTACTCCCCTCTTTCTGCCAGGATTTCCAAGGGTTAATGTCAACTATAAAAGCGTACAAACCAAGGTTGAACGAAGTTTGAGGGAAAGCTTTGCCCAGGTTTTCAGCTCTTGGGGTGGAAGGAGATGAGGATGGCAATGGAGACAGTTTGGACACACAATGTGAGATCACTGGAGGGTTCATCCATCCTGGCCAGGCAGCCAGGCTGGAGAATGGACAGAAATCATGGCAGCTTTGAGCTCCTTCATCAGGACTTGCTCAGAACCCCTTGCTACACAGATCACTCCCTGCAATACTTTCTATGCAGTTAGAGAATCCCAAAATCCCAGATTTATGCTTGAAGTTAAGTGTTCTTCCCAAACACGGCACTGAGGAAGGCACATGTGGCTTTGCTGGTTATTTTCTCTGTCCAGCCTAAAGGAGAGACTTTAAAAACTTCAATGGGAAGAAAATCTGGCAGGATTTTGCTGTGATCCTATCGAGAGGGAGGATGAGCCTGGAAAGGCTGGGACAGCACTGCACTCTGTGCAGGGACACTGAGCCCAAAACACACCTGGCAGCACAGGTGTGGCCCTGTCCCCTCAGCAATGGGCTCTGAGCAGCCTCAGACAGCAGAGCTCAAACCCTGCAGGACACTGGGATGTTCTCCTGGAGGACCAGGACAGGGTGGGATGCTGATGCTCACTGGGTGAGACACACGGGATAAGGGGGTCAAGCTTGAAGTACATCATGAGATCCCAAAGTGCTACATCCACTTTTTTTCATTATTGTTAATTTTAGCCCCTTTTCTCAAACAGCAACAAGTCCATCTCCTCCCTGCCTCGATCTTGGGGAGAGGGGGGGAGTGCATTTTGATGCCAACCAAGCCACGGTTAATTAACTTAATTAACTTATTTCCCAGGGCAGCACTGGGCACCCCCTGAACTGCCTGTGGGGATGGAGGGACCCCACAGATCCCACTGGTGATGGCTTTCAAGCTGGGGATGGTGGCAGGTCTCTCCAGCAGGGAGAGGCACTGGTACCTGACCAGAAGGGACTGGAGGAGCTCTGAGAAGAAAAGTTGAGGCCCTGAGGACTGAGAAAAGAAAAGTTGTAGGAAGCGCAGGAGGCTGCAAAGAGGTTAGAGAGAAACAGAAAGAGGCAGAACACACATTAAAAAGGAAATTAAAATAAAATATTATAAGGCACAATGCTTTAAAAGCTGATGGAGGCATACAGGGCAAAGCATGCAGAGGGTCTTGTGCAGGGGCTTGGAGCTGGGACAGCTGAGATAAGGTCTGGCCACAGCCCCACAGCCATTAGGGGCTCAAAATTCATCCTAGGGTTGTATTAAATGCAGAAAGATATTTAACCAGCTTTTAAAACCTATCTTCCTTTGGTATTCTTTTCTAAATATAGCATGGAGAAAAATATTTAAAAGTTATTATTCCCCACAAAGCAGTTAGTTCTGCACTCAGGCTTTTGGACAAAACATCTTGCATTATTGCACCTTTTTCATCCCATTTATTTTGATTTTTCCTTTTTTTTTTTTCTTTTAGACACAGACTTACCCTTTCACCCATCACCTCCATTAAAGGAGTCCCACTGGGATTCAAACCACCACAAGTCACACTGGAAGCGGATCCATTAAAACACAAAAATCCCACGTGGATGGGAAAGACAGGATAAATCCCACAAAGTGAACATGACAGCCCTGCTCCCAACCAGAGGGTGGGCAAACCACAGGGTGAAAAACCTCAGGAGGGGAACCAGCCCATCCCAGCAAAAACTGTCCCTTCAGAGAGCAGCAGATCCAGCTCTGCCAGATCCCTCTGATCTCTGGTGAGGCTCAGCCTGAAAATGCCACCAGCCCTGAAGAACTTCTCTGCAAACTGAGGAGCTCAAGCCCTGCAGTGAAGCTGTAAATCCCTTCATCCACTTCTCCTGCAGCTGGCTGGAAGGGGCAGGTTTTCCAGGACAGCCAAGCTGGGTTTTACCTGGGGAGCGGGTGAAGGTCCTGGAGGTAGAGCGCTCCCGGGATTTGTAGGGATACTTCAGGGTCGTGTCCAGCTGCTTGAAGCTCTCCTTCAGCGAGTGGCTCTGGTAGTACTCGACCAGCTCCTGGGAAGGAAGGAAGGAGAGGCACCTGGCTGTCTCTGCCACCCCCTGCACAACTTGCAGAGAGAGAGCTACAAGGGGGAAAAACCCACCAGCAAGCTTTCGAACTTCTTGGCTTCTGTGATGTGAATCCAGTTGTCCTTCTCCACCACCTTGATGTGCTTCACCTCCTCGTTGAACCTGCCAACGACAGAAAAGACACTCAAAAAAACCACAGCCAGCTGCTCCAGCCCTGGCTCATCCTCTCTGAGTGAGGAATACTGAATTCTTCAATTCCTAAATGGGGAATTACTCACTTAATACTGATGGCAAAGCGCTCGGCCTCAGCCGGCCGCTCCCGGATCAGGTAGGTGCCGCTGACGTGAGATTTGAGCAGGTTGTCCGTCTGATGCCTCTCCATGTTCCCTGCAAACCTGAGCCCAGAGATTAATTAGTTCATTTAATTCATTAAAATAAACTCAGATCTTTAAACAGGCATGTTTTAGACAAAAAGAGACATCTTTTTTAAAGGCATGAAGGTTGGAGGTGCAGAAACATCAGAAATACCCTGAGCAGGAAGGAAAGTGCCCTGAGATACACAAGACGCTGCTGAGCCACTGAACCACACAGAGGGTGGCCTCTTCCCTTTGAAGCACCTGACACCTGGAAAAACTCACTAATTGGGAATCAGTCTCCAGGTTAATGAGGCCTCAGCAAGAGCTGGAGAGCAGGGATAATTGATATCCATCAATTTGTAAACCTGGCTGGAGTTGGAGAGAAGGAGCAGCAGGTAAGCCAAGCACAGCCTCTCCTGCCAAAGCAGGAGTTGCCTCCTTTCTCCAACAATCATTTTCCAGGCACAGAAAATGGGAAGAGAAACCAGCATCTCTCTTTTTGCCTCTGACCCTCTCCATCAGTGAAGAAATCCCCACAGCTGCTGCCAAGGCTTTCAACCCCCAAACACCACCGTGGCAGCTGCTCCACGGCCACATTTCTGGGATGCAGAGCACTGCTGGTCTGCATTTGGAATTCCTTACTGGAGTGGATTCCTGAGCAAGTACCAAGCAAAAGGCGAGGCTGGTGTCTGTTCCTGCCCACTCACCACGGGTACGCTGTGTAGTCGATCTCCCGCGAGGGCGGCCGGCTGTTGGGGGGCTGCAAATTGAGAATTGCTCATTAGCGACCAAGCAGCAGCTCCTCAGGCTGTGGATCCCGTGTGGGATGCTCCTCTCCATGGGAGCCTTCCCTCTGCCAAGCCATCCCTTGATTCTGGGCTCAGGCAGCGGAGGGCAGTGTTGTAGCTGAGCGTTTCCCTCTCAGCTCCCAGCTGGGATGAGCAGACTGTGTTTGTTCATTTACCTGAGTGGTTTTTAATTGGGAAGCAGCTGACAACATTACAGAAAGCAGCTAAAAGCAATTAAAATAAACCAAATGCAGTTTTCCTGCACCGTGCTCCCGAGGCAGCCCTGCAGAGAAGGAACAGAGCTGGAGCTGACCATGCCAACCTAGCCTTGGGAATGGGGCTGGGACCACCCTGTCCTGACACCTGCACCCATGGGTGAGGGATCCACCTCCCCCGTGAGGCAGAGGCCTCACTGGAGGTCCAGGGAAGGACTGAGGTCTTGAGGAGGCTGAGAAGAGTGACAGGAACAACCCCCCCAGCTGCACCCACCTCCAGCTCCATCTCCTCTCTGGCACTTACCCTAGCATCCACGGGGCAGGGTTTCACTGAGGAGCTGGGGAAATAACCCGACTTCTTCGTCTGGAGTAGCCTCCCCTGCAAAGCCAAGCTGGGCATCAGACTGGGAGCACTGGTGGCACTGTGCAGGGGTGGGGACAGGCCCCAAACTGCCTCCCAACCCCCTGTGCCAGGAATGGCCACAAATAAAAGGGAGAAGGCAGAAGTCGCTGGTTTAGAAGTTTCCAGGAGTCTCCCAGGAGGAATCACTCTCACCTCCCACCACGGTGAGTCGGGGTCCCCCCTCAGCAGCTCGATCACATCCCCAATTTGAAAGGTCAGCACTGGCTTCCCAGGAGGGGCTGGGTTTCCATGGTAATTCTGAACTGCCACCATTTTAGGACCTGGCAGAGAGGCAAAACAGTTTCACAACCTTGTCCCTGCTGAAAAAAACCCAAACAAAACCACCCCTCCTGAAGTTACTCCTTATCCCCTGACACGGCACAGCAGGCAGGATTTAGGGGCAGGAAACATGAAAGCAGAAAGGAATGGTGTCCACAGTGAATGTTCTTGGCTCCTGCAGTTACATGCATGACTGAGTTCTCTGAGCAAAAATAAACCCTGGAAGGACCCAGCCAAGCTGAAGCTCCAGCTCCCAGCCCTGCAGCTGGACTCCCCGAGGCAGAGGAGCTCTTGCCAGGCAATGCCTGGCCAGCACCAAGCTCTGCCAGGCTCAGCAGTGACACTGCAATTGCAAAAGGGACCAGTGAACCACTGAATATCAGCTGGACCTGGGACTCAAACACCCCTGAAGCTCTCAGTCAAAGTCCATTTGTCTTGCCAACACGTTAAATGAACATCCCCCACAGCACCAAACCCACAGTGTTTATCCTTAAAATGCCTCCCCACCTCTGCCTCTCCCCTCCCAGCAAGAGCGCTCTGTGCTTGTTTTGTTGCGTTTTGGTTTTTTTTTTTAACGAAATTTGATTCAGGTTTCTTTTTGCCAGGCTTGGCTTTCTTTCCATCAGAAACAGCACAAAAACAAATTGTTCCTCTCCTTTGAGCCAGAGCAGGGGCAGGGCAGCCCCTGAGCTCTGTCCAGGCAAGTTTTGAACACAGGAAGGTAAAAGTTATTGCAGTAACCTTTGTTGACTGATGGCCCATCAGAGACCCTGAGCACAGTGGACATGCCAGCAGGAGGATGCTCCCCATCAGCAACAAATCTCCCTGCCAGAACATGCCTGGGCTGCCCTGAAGGTTGGTTTGGCACCAGGATGTTGTGCCAGGCTCTCCTTGGTCACCAGTGCAATGGGCAGAAGCTTTCCTGGCCCAGCAGGAATTGTGTGGCAGCAGGGACAGGAGAGCCCCCAGTGCCCCATTGCTGCCCACGAGGGTGCACAGGACCTTTCTGCAGGTACTAAAGCTCTTTCCTGCTTTTGGAAGGAGCCTCCCCCTCCCACACACTCAGTGTTGGTGATTCCTGCAGCCACAACCTCTCCCTGCCCTCCTGTCACACAGCAATGCCCTTACCAGGTCCTGCACCCAGTGAATCCTGCAAAGAAAGAGGAAGAAGACTCAGTGAGGAGACATCAGCGTCAGTTCTCCCTGCAAGCACCCACCTGATGCCACTGGGATGAGAAAACCTCTCCCCAACTCTCCCTGGTCCCCCCCAGCCCATGGTGCTCACCCCAGGTGGGTGCTGGCACCTCCTGAGGGCTCTGGTGCTGCTTCAGCTGGGCCAGTTTTTGGCCACTGGCCCCCAGTCCTGTCCCACAGGTTGCTGGGACCCCTTCTGAGGCCAGTGCTGGATCTTCCCAGGAGCTGCCCACACCCAGACTGAACAAGGACACAGGGGGGTGAGGAAAAGGGCCAAACCACGTACCTGGTCTGCTGAAGAACCTGCATGAGAAATGGTGGGACAAGTGGTTAATTTAACAGGCAACAAACCCCATTTTCTGTTTCTCCCCATGCTCTGAGTATCAACAAACCAGTGTCAGGGTGTGAACTCGATGCAGGAAGCCCACAGGTTGAGTCACTTGAGTAATTTCTCTGCTCCAGGAAGGCAAGATCTGGGGAGGGACTGCAGCCAGGCAGGGGCATTTCCTCACTGCCACAGAATTCTGCAATTTTGTTTCTTCCTCCCTCCAGTCCCGGCTCAAAACCTCTCCAAAGCCACCCTGTGACACCTCCTGGAGCATCACCAGGGTTCTGCCCTGGGTGAGCACAGGTGAGTCCCAGCTTTGCCCAGTTTAGACCAAGGACACAAATTTTTGCTGTACTTTGAGACATCTGGGGTCCAGAGAGGAGCCCTCTCCTCATCAGAAATGTTCTCCCTGCTGTAGACTCTCCTGCTTTCACTGTTAAAAAGATGAAGAACTGATCATCTCTCTCCAATGCCCACCCACTGCACAGAGCTGCTGTGACCCTCTGCCATCCCTGGGATGCAGCTCTTTGTTTTGGGGAGTTTTGGCTGCTTTGTTTGGATTTTAAACCACCAGCCAATGTGAATTACAGCCTTGGCACATGGGTGGGAGCATTGCATTTTGTATTTTTTTATGTGTTAACAAACATCATTGCTTTATAGAGTGAATTTCTCAGATCACTCACGTGCAGCAATGAGCTGCTCATGAAATAACTCACCCATCTTGCAGGGAGGAATAATCTCCAAGCACTCCTTGTGAGCACCTGCCCCACATTTGGGACAAAGATAGCCCTGGTAGAAGGTTCCTCTGTGCCAAAAGAAAAAGAAATTCAGAAAATCCTAATCCAGCCCCAGCTTTTCTTTCCATGTTTTACTGCAGAACAGCAGGAAGGTTGCTGCTCACCTCAGGAACATCCTGCAGGCTTTGCAGTTGGTTGTCTTTTCAAATGTGTACATCTGGAAGTTGTGGTGATTTGCATTGGCTTTCTCTGGCTTTATGTTGGACCTGAAGGAAAGGACCTGGGGGTTACCAGCCTGTCCCCACAGGACCCTTGGCATTTCAGTCCCACTGGACACCACAGGGACAGACACAAAATCCAGTGTGAAAGGAGATCAGGGCTCGGCTGTGGAGAGAGGATTTTGCCCATTTCCTTCCCCTGGGATAGGAGTCATGGATTTGGCCTGAGTCAATCCCCATCCCAGGCCTTGCTCTGCTCAGGACCAGGTCCTGCAGCACCACCCTCCTTCCTCATCCTCCTCCTGCTCCAGCCTGGTGCTTCCCCGTGGCCCAGCCATGGGTGAGATGTCCTTGCAGAGAATCACAGAAAGGGTTGGGTTGGAAGGGACATTTAAAAACACCTTCCACTATCTCAGGTAGCTCCAAGCCCCGTCCAGCCTGGCCTGGAACACTTCCAGGGACGGGGCAGCCACAGCTTCCCTGGGCACCCCGTGCCAGGGCCTGCCCACCCTCACAGGGAGGATAACTGATTTTATCTCAATTTCAGAGATAAAATCCAGTTTCAGAGATGCTTTGGTGGGGAGGCTGAGAGAACAGTTCCAAGCTCCCTTTGCACAGGGACTCATCCAGCAAGCCCACACGAGCTCCCCCATCTCAGGTTTTGCCAGCAGAGTTTGCTCTTCAGTGACCTGATGGCCCAAGACACTTTTCACCCACACCTGCCAACTGCACCCAGGGCTAGAGCAGCCACTCATGCTCACATGGCCATTTCAAACTGCTCCATCCACTTCCTCTTCATCTCCTCTGTCTTGCAGAAGAACTGGAAGCCCTGTTTTCCCTGGAGGTGGATCAGGTAGAAGCCGTATGACCACTGCAAGAGAAAAGAGAGCTGCTCTCCCAGCAGAACACACCACACTTCCACTCACACCCCCCAGCCACCCCTCTGAGTGCCTGTCCCTGCCCCTTCTGCTGAACCATGGCCAGGGAACAGCAGGGGAGGAGGAAGGAGAGCCCCCTGTTCCTCTAACACACCCCAGTTAATGGTGCCTGAACCCCCCTGGTGCTGTGCACTTGGATCAAACAGCATTTCAGGGTGGCAGATGAGAGAACCCAGATTCTTCTGCTCCACTGGATCCTGCCCAGCCATTCTGTCTGTGGCTGACAGCAAGTGACAGCCCAGGAGGAACATCTGACCTGCCCACTGCACATATGCTCAGCCTGTCTGCTCACCACACTGCACACAAACACACCACAGCCAAGGGGGTGCTCTGCTTACCATTTTTCCGTGGGACTAGAAAGCATAGGAGAGCAAAGTGGAAATAGATTTCATTAAAACACAAAGCCAGCAGCATTCCCTCAGCAGCCAAGTGGCAAAACTGGTTATTCTCCCTCCAGTGTCCCCTATCCCATCTGCACCACAGCTCTTCCCATGGCATGGAGCTGGGTTAAGCTAAAGAGGCTCTGCTGAAACAAGAGCTGGGAGGTTTTTCCTCCATGGCTGCAGAGTGAGCATCAAACCACAGGAAAATTATGTCCCTTCAGTGCTTTGAGTGCCAATTTTGGCAGCCTGGTGTGCAAAGCTGCCTTTCCAGGCTCCTCCACCCTGCAGCTTGTGGGAGAAAGAACATCCTGGACCTTCCCTCCCTCCCTGCCCTCTCCTCCTGCCCATCTGATGTTTGCAGCCTGACACTGGGCCAGAAAGCACAGAGCAGCTTCCTCCCTCCTAATTCCAACCATCCCAGCCTTCTCAGGGCTGTTCTGCCAGGACCCAGGTCAAGGATCCAGCCCATCCCCACATTAATAAACATTTTCCAACACTCTTTAAGGCGGCCCTGAAAGCTGAGCATTTATTTTCCAGCTTTTTTCTATTTTAAAAGGCTAATGGGAACATACTACTCTGAAACAGCTCCAAAATGCTCTCCAGAGCTAATCCTTGGTCTACCTACCTTCTTAATGTCCTTGTTATTCATGGGGTCATCAGTCATCTTGTGGAAGAGCAGCTCAATAATTTCCTTCAACTCATAATTGTATCCTTTCCTCTTGCAGACGATCACCACTTTATCGAATAAAAATAAATACCTGCCCAAAGCGAGCAAATGAACAAGCAACCCATTAAAAAAAATCCAAGGGGAAGGATTTGGAAAGTTCTGAGGAGCTCCCCAGCCAGTGCTGCTCAGAGCTGGAGCTCTGCTGTGATTTCACATCGATGCTGGGTTATGTCAGTGAAATTCCAGGCAGTAATTAAATAAATGAGCTCAAGGGGAATCGTTACAGGAGGGCACATTGAGTTTGGGGCTGTTCTGCTGCCACTCACCTGTCCTGCTTGGTGTGGTTCACTATGGAGCGCACCTTCAGCTCCCCGTCGATCTTCGGCCTCCCAAACTCCTCCAGCTTCACTTGCTGCAGGAAGCAAAGCAGGGCTCAGACACACAGGCAGCTCTGGAATGATGCTTTGGGCAGCTGGAAACCCAGAGCAGTCTGGATTGCACCTCCCCAGCCCCGCCTGAAGCTGCCAAAGGTCACCAAGGGCATGGAGGCTCTCCTGCCTGGACATCCAAACCCCTGGAGCTCCAGCACTGCCACCCCAGGGCAAAGCTCAGCAGTCAAAGCACTTTTGCAAACCCTTCCCCACCTCCAATAAGCTATTCTTCAGAGGTTTCCACAATAATGAAGGATGCTGTCTCTGTTAAAAGTTTATAATTTCCAAATGAAGCCCCCAGACCCAGCACCCCTCCAGGTCTGCACAGCAACGGGGCCGAGTGTTTGACACCTCTGGAGTTTGGAGGATGAGTTTTCCTTAAAATACCTGCCTGAGATTTTTGGGGATTCAGTGCCTTTTTTACATGAGCCTTTCTCCTCCCCTTTCAATTAACCTCTGTCCTCTCATAAGCAAAAGAAACCCTCTTTTTAAATCGAAGCCAGATAGGCAGCTTGGGGAATTTTTGTGTCCTCCCCACACCAATAATGTGAGAAAAAGCTGGAGAAACATTTTTAGGGTAACACCAAAAAGAGAAGACACCCTCCATCCCAGCCAAAGCAGCTTTGTGATGAAGCATCCACCTCTGGACCATCAGCAAAACATGAGAGTGTCTGAACACACAGGGATCTTTCAGCACATCAGAATAAGTAGCAATTGCCAAAAAAAAACCAAATCTGTTAATAACAATCAAATTAAACTGGGTTCAAGAGGATTTTCCAACTTACCAGGTTTTCTATAGAGCTCTGAAATTCACTTATTTTCTTCAAAGTCTCTTTGTCCCTCTTGACTTCATTGATGTACATGGCCAAGTCCTTAAAAAAAAAGGGTGAACAGGTATTTTTATTTCACCAGTATTTTACCCAGGATGTCTCCCTGAATCCCTCAGGAATCTGAGCAGCCTGGGCCAGGTGAGGCTGTTGGTGCTCGCAGCACTGAGCTAGGCAGGTGCTGCAATGTTTTCCATTTCCCAGAAGATGGCAATGCACGAATCCAGCGCAGCACGGTGATCCCAGAGCCCGAATTTGTATCCGTCAAAGAGAAGGAACCATCCCTTCCACTGGAACAACTTTTAGAGCAGATTTTCTGTGCCTGTTTGCTTCTTATCTGCCCCCTCCTTGACCTCAACAACAGCTCTTGTCAACTTGGATTAAATCTGAACTGGGAATTTTTAAGACATCCCCCCGGGTCAGAGCTCGCTCAGCTCCCCAGCACAAGAAGGGTTAATCACAGCCCAAAATCACAGATCTACGTGACAATATTTGTAACATCACCAAGCCAGGGATGGCAGGTATGGTGATGAGAAATGACAACCAAAAGCCTTCTGAAGGAGGGAAACGCAATCCCAGGGGAACACAATCCCAGGGGAACACAATCCCAGGGGAACACAATCCCAGGGGAACACAATCCCAGGGGAACACAATCCCAGGATCAACCAGACTTGAAGTAACAACGTGCAAATGTTGGCTGTGGAATTTCACTGGGAGCTGCCTTTCCCCCACCATCACTGGGAACTCAGTTCTGCATTCTCAGGCAGATGGTTGGTACCTGCACCAAAAAAAAACCCACCACAAATGATTTTTTTGTTTGTTTTTTTTTGTGCAAATCCTGCCCTTGCCTTGCAAAACTAACTACTCGAGCAAAATAAAAGGGAGCTGAATCCCTTTGGGAATGTCACTCCATCCACCCCCCTGCACAGCTCTCGCCCCAGACAGCAGCAATGTCTGCTGCCTGCCAGCACAGCAGACAGAAAGGCTGGACTTGTGATGAAAGACATCACTTGGAAGTTAAGCCTTGGTTTACAGATCAATTAAAACCTCACTGAATGGTTCCCAAAGCCCCCCGAGCCCAGTGTGGTCACAACTGCTCACACACCCTCCTGGTGATGGGGAGTAGAAGAGAGAAACCTCCCTGATGGTTATCAACATCTTCCTGCAGCAAATGCTGAGTCTGCAGCAGAGCCAGGGCAAATCTACATTTATTTTTCAGCAGTGGTGCTGGGTGATGAGGCCATGAGCAGGGTTTAACTGCTGTCACCAGGTCCAGCGTTCATCTGAGGCCACAGCAGCAGGCTGGGAATGCAACATCCTTCAAACAACCTCAGCTCTACAGAGAGGCACACAGCAGCTCTGGATGCCTGGGCTGGCAGGGATAATGGCTGGGAAGGTCACCCAACTTATGTAAGTGCCTGGAAATGTAGCACCGTTACAAAAGCTGCAGCTCCGAGGTGGAAAACAAAGTGAGCGCAAGCACAGGGCTGAATCCTGAGGTGCTCTCCAGAGGAAAAACCTGAGTTAATGAGCATCCTCCCATCAGCTTCTGCTGACATTGGATGTGGTGTGAATGTGTACGTGGGGAGACATTTCCTAGTCACAAAACATTTGGATGATTCTACAATTTGATTTTTTTTTTGTTGCTGATGGTTTCCCCGAGATTCTGGGGGCTCCAGCTAAAAGCTGAAAAAAAACAACTTTAAGGAAAGCAAACTGTTGATGCCAAAAGTCACCAGTTGTCGAAACACATCTTCTCTTTAACAAAATAAAAATTGTGGATTAAAGGATTCCCACCCAGCACCTGGCTACCAGCACACAGGGAACGCTCCACACACGCAGGCTCCCATCACTGCCATCCTCCCTGACTTGCTGATACCTCTGGAGCGCCTCCAAATCCCTCCCAGCAAAAACAAAAGCCAGATCTGGCACAGCCTCTGCACACACAACAGCAATCAGGGAAAAGTTGTGACTTGTCAACAAACCCCAGCTGCCCCCGCTGCCTTGGAGGGGGACAGCAGTGACAAGGATCTGCTGTGAGGCCATCACACCAAATGGCAACCAGTACACACAGGCATGGCCAAAAGGAGCAGACCTTGCCTTCCCTCAGGCTGTTCCTGGATGGCTTTTCCATCCAAAGTTTTGTTTTTCACAGAACAGAGGGATCCTGAGCTCTGCTGCACCCCAAACCCATCACACCCCACTCTCAACCTCCTGTACCTGCATCGCCTCCAGAGCCTCCTTCAGCTGCTGCTTCTCTGGCCGGTCTGAGGAATGGCTGAGCAGCTCCTGAAAAAGTAGAAATTAATATAAATAAAGAGTCTGGATGTGCTAGGAAAGATGCCCAGACCCTGCCTGCACTAGACAGGGTCTGCCTGAGTGTTGGCAGGGTGGTGACAGGGATGTCAGGGTGGCTGCAGGCATTCCAAGGGTGACAGCAGGGATGCCAGGGAGGTGGCAGGGATGCCTGGGAGGTGGCAGGGATGCCTGGGAGGTGGCAGGGATGCAGGGATGCAGGGATGCCAGGGATGCCAGGGATGCCAGGGAGGTGGCAGGGATACCTGGGAGGTGGCAGGGATACCTGGGAGGTGGCAGGGATGCAGGGATGCAGGGATGCAGGGATGCCAGGGATGCCAGGGAGGTGGCAGGGATGCCTGGGAGGTGGCAGGGATGCAGGGATGCAGGGATGCAGGGATGCAGGGATGCCAGGGAGGTGGCAGGGATGCAGGGATGCAGGGATGCCAGGGAGGTGGCAGGGATGCAGGGATGCAGGGATGCCAGGGATGCCAGGGATGCCAGGGAGGTGGCAGGGATACCTGGGAGGTGGCAGGGATACCGGGGAGGTGGCAGGGATACCTGGGAGGTGGCAGGGATGCAGGGATGCAGGGATGCAGGGATGCCAGGGATGCCAGGGAGGTGGCAGGGATGCCTGGGAGGTGGCAGGGATGCAGGGATGCAGGGATGCCAGGGAGGTGGCAGGGATGCAGGGATGCAGGGATGCCAGGGAGGTGGCAGGGATGCAGGGATGCAGGGATGCCAGGGAGGTGGCAGGGATGCAGGGATGCAGGGAGGGAGGGATGCAGGGGTGCAGGGATGCCAGGGAGGGGGCAGGGGTGCAAGGATGCAGGGATGCCAGGGAGGTGGCAGGGATGCAGGGATGCAGGGATGCCAGGGATGCCAGGGAGGTGGCAGGGATGCAGGGATGCAGGGATGCCAGGGAGGTGGCAGGGATGCAGGGATGCAGGGATGCAGGGATGCCAGGGAGGTGGCAGGGATGCAGGGATGCAGGGATGCCAGGGAGGTGGCAGGGATGCAGGGATGCAGGGATGCAGGGATGCCAGGGAGGTGGCAGGGATGCAGGGATGCAGGGATGCAGGGATGCCCAGGCAGGGCAGGCAGCTGTGGCTGCAGGACAGGGAACACACCAAGGGCTAGTGCTTGAGAGATCTGTTACACAGAGTTGATGGGAGGAATTTCACACATAATCAGATTATATGCAAGCTTATTTTATATTCATTAAGTGCTTCTCATGGCTGGCAAGTGCAGAATTACCCTGGGTCACCGTACTTTAGGAGACAGCACAAATATTATGTTGTATTAAGTAGCTCTAGTAATTATTTTATTTGAAGGGGAATAAATATCCCAACTCTTGCTCTGCATTTGGCAATGATTCACCCTCCACTGACAGAGGTGAAAGATGCTACAGCAGAGAGAGAAGTGCCAGTGCTGGAAAACTTACTTTTAGCAGGAGATGATACTTCAAAACTCTTTGCATTGGAACCACCAGCAGATCTTGCAATTTGAATTTCCCATCCTGGACCTTCAGTGTGCATTCCTAGGAAGGAGATCAATAAATCAGCAGTGAGAAAAGAACAGCTTCCCACCTAAAAGAAGTCTCCAAAGTCTTGAGAGTGTTTGTTTGACTTCTGTAAACTCAGTTCTGATGCCCACAGACTTAGCTCCTTGCAGCTGCCCAGCCAGGGCTGGGCTCCCACCACAGAGGTTTATCAAGGAATTAATCCCAGGGGCTAATTTACCCTAAATTACAGCCACTGCCATGCAAATGAGCTGCTCCAGCCTAATGAGATGCTGCTCATTAGAGCAGGAATGCTCTCAGAGCTGGGACAATGTCAAATGAAACCCATTTGCCTCAGCCACCTCCTGGCTGGGCCAAGCTAAGGCAGCTGATTTGTGAGGGGCTGGCTCTGAGCACGCAGCCTGTGGCTCTGGAGTCGCTGATGAGCATTAAGTCATTAAGATGAGCTAATTGTGGTCTCAGGAAGTTTTGCCAGCGCTCCGTTCGCCCAGACCCATTTCAGTGATGTGAGGCTGGCTGAGCCCCCTGTGTGACCTGGGCTGCCACAAGGGAGGGACAGACAGCAACAGGATGCTCCAGCCTTGATGTGAGACCCAGAGAGCACATTTTAAACAATTCCTAAGTGCAGTTTTATCCCTGAATTGGGTTTGCACAGGGAATCAAAGCGCGTTTGTGGAAGGAGAGCTAACGTGTGCAGACAGCCCGGCAAATTCCCATTACCATCAAGAGCAGAGCAGGAATTAGAGCTGGGTAAAAACAGCAGCTCAAACAATGCATCCCTTCCGGGGCTCCTTTGATTCCCTTAATATCTGGATCAGCCCCTATTCACACTGAGGAGGCCAGGGCAGGAATTCTGGTGTTTGCCTGGAGACCTGGGACTGCCTCTGACGGTCCCCAATGCTGCTGGTGGCTTTGGAAAAGCAGGTGGGGATGCTTTGGGGATGCTCAGGGCCTGCACAACTCAAAGAACTTGTCCCAGCCAGTCCCACTCAAATAAAGCCACTGGTTTGTTTTAACATGGATAAACTCGGGTAGGAAGGACAGAGCATAGGTCTGGTGAGGAGATAAGGGGAAAACAAGGGATCAGGACAGGACAACTCCAGCTTTGCTCCCTCTGTGGCAGCACAGACACAGTCACACCCTTCTTCTCTTCTGCTAAATCAAACATTCCCCAGACACCATTCCCAGCAGCAGCAAGTCCTTCCCAAAGCTGTGACAAGGGGGTGGGGGGCAGCACCCAGCCCCTGCCCGCTCACCTCCACCTTCTGCCGCACGTCCTCCCGGCTGGCCAGGAGGTGGTTCAGGGTGTTCTGGGCATATTCCATGTGGCTGCAGTACTTGCCATAAATCAGCAGCCTGGAGAGGGGGAAATCACAGATTTAACTGGAAAGGCTGGCAGTTACAAGCGGTTATAAAAGATATATAAATGTGTGTACAGCAAAAGGACGAGGCAAACAGCGATTCCCCCACTTAACTGCTTAGCAAAGTATAAACACTCGTTGACTGTGTGGCTTCTTGACATTTAAATTTTCAATATTTTAACATTTAGAAGTTTCCAGGGCACATGGAGGTGATTCAGCTCCTGATGAGCAGAAGGGGCTGGGTGGCAGAAGCAGAAGAGCCTGTTGTTGGAGGGTTAGATGAGATATCAGGATGAAATTTTTCCTTTTGAGGGTGGTGAGGAACTGTCAGAAGTTGTCCAGAGAATTTGTGGCAGACCCTGGAAGTATCCAAGGCCAGGCTGGATGGGACTTGGAGCAACCTGAGATAGTGGAAGGTGTCCCTGCCAAATGGGATGAATTTTAAGTTCCCTTCCAACCCGAACCATTCAGTGATTCTGTGATGAATCTATGTCACATTTTAGAATCATTCCTTCTTGAAAGAGCCACAGGGACCTAGAGATCAAGATTAATTGGGAAAAGAATGTTGTCAGAGCTTTTGGAAACACAGTGAAGCTCTGTATGGACACCCTGGGTTATAAATTTAAACACTGACAAAAGAGGGCAGTTTTGTCATGGATTCCCCCTTTTCCCTCACTTCCCTCACTTCCCTCATTAATCCTGCCTGACAGGTTTGGGTTTTCTCCCCCTTCCTGGCCATTAACTATTCTGCTGCTGATAAGACACATCTTCCATCACAAACTCCAACCCATCCATTATTTGGAGGCCTCATCTCTCGATGGAGATGACCTGGGAACCACTGACCCAGCGCTGCTCCATAAATATGGGACATTCACACACCATAGGGAAGGGAATAAAGAGATTTATAGAGCCACAGCCCCAGCAGAGCCACAGCCAATAGAGATTATTCTTCTACCTTTTCCCCCTGACAACTTCTGCACAGGCACAATAATATCTACCTTGCCAGCACGGGGAGAGCTTCAAAAAGGCTTCAGGAGCATAAATTCAAACCTCTGGCTTCCAGAGAAAGAGATTTACAAACTATTTCCTTAAAAAAGGCCCCTGCAAAGCCAAGGAGCAATGAATCATTTTGCCAGAATGTCTCCAGGTCTGTGGAGGGAAGCAGGAATTATTTGTCATGGATAGATTTGATGGAGGAAGGTCCCAAGCAGGGACTCTTGGAGGTCCATGCTCCTCTCTTGGTGGGGCAACCCTGTCTTCCCAGCGAGTTCACTTTCTCCTCCTCCTGTACTGGAATTCCCTTGATGTAAAATGTGGAATTCCTGATATAGGAAAGGACTCTGCCTATTTACATCAGTTTGCTCCAAACCCTTCATCCCAAACAATCTGGTTTTAGGGACTTCTCCAAGGCAAAACCCTCCTTGAGCAGCAGTTTCCTACAGCACTGATGTCCCCAAAATCCCCACAGACTGAAGAGAGCTTCAGATCCACCATCTCCACCTCACAGCTGGTTTGGCTCCTTCCCTCACATCTTTCCAAGGGAAGTTGTTTGCAAGCTCCCTTAGGAAAGGGGTCAGCTGGTTCACCCATCCGCACGGAACTCACCAGCTCCAAGCATTCTGCCAGCTCCCACCAGCACATTAACAGAAGAAAACATTGATTTAATGACTCAAAACCAAGCCTCGTGCTCCTGCACAGCCACAGCATCTCCCTGTCAGTGTCACCTTCAGAACTCCTCCCCTGTCCCCTCCCTGCTCCCTGTGTCCCCAGCTCTGCCCCAGGGATGGCACTGGCATGCATGGAGCTGAGCCAGGAATTAGGAGATCAGAATCACCTAAGTGAGTTTGATGAGGATTTTGAAATTATTTGCATTCTTCTTTGGAATATTTTTTTTTTTAATTTAATCCAGAAAATAAATGCCCTTTGTAACAAGAGGCCCCATGAATGATGGAAGATGTGACCTCACGGTGTGTTATTAATGCAGATGGTATTTCTGGAGTTATTGACTTCTGAATGGCATTTCTGTGTCTAGACACTGGTTTAATCACAGTGAAATAACAGCCTGGCACCATTCCACAATGAAATCACCCTTTGATTAGTACTAAGGATATTAAAGGCTTTTATCAACCTTATCTCTGTGCGCTGGGGTGCTCCTGCTTGCAGCTGCCAAAACTCAGGATTGATTCTGTTTATGAAAGAAACTTTTACATTTATTCATCGTGCACAAGGTGCAGGATGAGCTCTGTGCCAAATATGAGATTCTTTGAGAGTGAGGAATCACTTTGATCTAAGCAGGGCCGAATTTCCCCTGCACAGGAGTCACCACATCACAGCCCTGAAGGGCACTGAGGCTTTACTCCATTCCAGCTCACCACAACACAAACGTTCCCATCTTCATCCCCTCACGTGTGTCCCCCACAAACACATTGGATATTCAGTCTCCCACGGGAAGCTGAGCTCAAGGAGAATCCAGGTGCAGCCAGGGGCTTGCAGGAGCCAGGACCCAAGGGAGCCACCCCACTGAGCCTGGTGGGTCACAGGCAGCCCCTGCCCTGCCTGGCCTGGCAGCTGTGGCTGGATTTGGCTGCTTCATGTCAGCACTGAGTGATGGTGCAGCTGCCTGAGAGCATTTTGCTGTGGAGGAATCAAACCTGGGCTTCTGTCAAAGGCATTTCTGGAAACACAGAATCATTAAGGTGGGAAAAGACCTCTGAGTCCAGCCATTAACCCAGCACTTCCACTAAACCATGTCCCTGAGCACCACAGCCACACGATTTTTGGACACTTCCAGGAGCTGTGACCCCAGCACTTCCCTGGACAGCCTGTTTCAGTGCTTGACAACCCTTCCAGTGAAGAAATTTTCACTAATATCCATTCTAAACCTCCCCTGGTGGAACTTGAGGCCATTTCCTCTTTTCCTGTTGTTATTTGGGAGAAAAGACAGATCCCCACCTGGCTCCAACCTCCTTTCAGGCAGTAGTAGAGAGTGGAAAGGCAGAGAGTAACAAAAACTCTGTTTAAATCTCCAAAAATATTAACCCAAATCTGTTGAAACTGGAGCTGCCTGAAGCCCAGAATTCCTTTACCTCTCTTTGAATTCCAGGAACACTTTTGCCAGGCTGCTCCCTCCAGACATCATCGAGACATCGATGGCTCTCAGGAAACTGAAGTGCACTTTAATTAGGTCCTAAAACCAAGCAACAGTCAATATTTTAAACACATTCAAAGCAGGTGGGCAAACAGAGCCTAAAGAAATGCACCTTCACTCCTTCATCAGGCAGGGCTTTTCCCTCTTTTCGGTGTTTTTAAAGGAAGTTGTTCTAGTGGGATGCAGCCCTGACTGGTCTGGAGGACAGGGGTGTAGTTCCATCTGAGGTTAAACTGTGAGAAATGCCCAGGATGGGGAGGGAGGAGGAGATGGGATGGAAGGAGTGGAGGAGATGACAGGTTTTGACCTAGACCCTTGCAAACCAGAGTAGAAATAAATCCCTTCATCATCCAAATCATCTAAATCAGCTAAAATCCAGAGGCCCAGCCCTGAAACATCCACTAGACAGAACTGTTTTCTTACCTAGATTTCACATATTCCTCACCTTTAAAACTGAGTGTTAAAGAATGTCTCCTAAACTAGTTTAAGCTCCACAGCACATGAAAGGCTGAAGCTCTCCAAGTGAATGCACAAATCTAACAGGAAATCAGAAAACCTCCTCCTAAGCAGGGAGAGGGCTGAGCTGCTGTGAAAAGAACAAAGATTAAAGGCACAATGCCCACGATGTTACCTCCAAATTGATAAAAATAGCTTCCATGTCCTGGGGAGTCAGTACCAGTCTCAGAGGGTTCATATAGTTCTGCAGGAGAGAAATGGAAATGGGATTGAGGCACTGGAGAGGAGAGAACGAGGTTGTGCAAGTGATTTATATTTTCTGCTTCGCCAGTTGAGTTTACTTGGGCAGGTTTTAATGAGTTTAAGCACATGCAGAGGATGACCAGGGATAGAAGTGGGAGGCAGGAATTCCTGTGAATGCCTCATCCCTGAGCTCCCACAGCATTTCCAGGGGTGGGAAGGTGCAAGACCCCCACCTATGGGTGCCCACAGCCCCCTCCCCTGCTAAACCTGCTGCAGGGGGGTGAAATGCACTCAGCTCCTTCACCTCTCTTTGGCTGCACTGAAGCATCTTCCCAGCTCTTGATCTCCCTGGAATTTTGCCCTTGAGAAGGCAGTGATAATGTGATTACATGGGCAATGCCTTTCTGTACAAATTCATATTAACAGGAACATCTATCTGACTTGGGACTCCAAAAAAACCCCAAATACAACACACCCAAGAGGGGGAACTCCCACCCATCAACACCACCAGGACCTGCAAAGCCTTTGCAAGCTTTAATTGATATGAAAGCAATAATTTAACTCTTCCTTTCTACTGAACCAGAGGGCTGTGGCTGTTTCCAAGGAACGAGGGTTCCTTGGAAACATAAATGACAAATATATTGGGACATTTTCCCGGAAAATGGGAAACATTCTTCCATTTATCCAGTTTTGCTCACAGCTTCAGCAGACAGAGGGAAAGAATGGCAGAAGGGGAGGAAACAAAAGCATCAAGGGTGATCAGAAATGGCAGCTTGATTTTCATTATTGTTCTTCCCTCCTGCTGCTTTCCTCGGAGCAGGAATCACCTCCAGCCTCCATCCACGACTCCACTGGCTCGCTGAGGTGTTCTCTTTTATTTGTTTCCAAAAGGAAGGCACCACAATAATTCATCAAATCCAATTAAAACCCCGCAAATTTAGGCAGCAGAATGTTCCTTTTAATCCAATTAGCTTCAATGGCAAGTCAGCATTGCTTCAGCACTTGGAATAAAGGAATTATTCGGTGGCAATCAGAGTGATAAGAGATATCTGCAAACATGGCTCTTATCAGCAAACCCGGCCTGGCTGAGCGAGGAGTGGGAGATTCTCACCCCAGGACAGGGGGACACAGCAGGAGGATTTTCAGCCTGGTTCTAATCTACAGCAATCAGAAAAAGAAGATGCTGCTTTTGGCTCTTTCAGGCTGCACATTTGTGCTTGTCAGCCTGGGTTTTGTGGATCCCCCTCCTCTCCTGTCTTCCTCCATCCTGCCTCCTCACATCTGCCAGCCCAGGGAGCAAAAACCAGCCCAGCACAATTCATGTGGGATCCAGCGCTGCTGGGGAAAACAGGGCTCAGTTCTCACCTTTTCTATATCTTCAAGTGTTTTGTAGTATTTGGCCTCAGTTTCTTGGATTTCTAGCAAGCAACAATTCCTTTTGTCATCTTCTGTCATTCCCATTTTCTAGGGAAAGGAAAAATAAGGCCTGGTCAGGTGGTTCTAAGGGTGGTCCAGCAACCTGGTGGGGCTCCAGTTCAGTCCTCACTTACAGCAACCCAGCACAAGTTTGGAAAGCCAGGAGAGAACCACTACTGCCTTATGCTAAAGGGAGCTATTTTTATCCAAAAATATAAGGAGGAACCCTGGCTGTGTTATTAAATATGTTTCAACATGGGAAACACTGCATTTTTTGCATTTGTTACAGCCACACCTCCAAAGACACTCACTTGAAGAATAATAATAAGAGATAAAGGCTGATTTTTCCCTTTTTAAATTTTTTTGTTGCTCTTGCTTAAGATGACACAACAGATTCTGAGTGGGTCACAAATAATATGTTAGATTTATAGAAATCCCTGGCCAGGGTTGCCAGTTCTGATGATTTTAAGTAAAATCCGATAAAATGTGCTTTTTCCAAAGCCCCAGCTCTTGGGAATCACTTCTGCTCTGTAAAGCTGGGACCACGTGCTGGGAGCTGCTGCACTTGGCAGGGCAGAATCTGAATTTGGGAGGGAGTTCAGTGATGGGGTTTTATGGATCATGCACAGGAACAGAGCCCCTCTGTCCAGCCCCTCACAACTCACAGCTGGGAGCTGCCAGGTGCTTGAAACCCCAGATTTTAATCAATTCATCTTACCTGCATGTATCTAATCTGAAGCATGCAGAAATACAAGAAGCCATTAGCATCACACACTTGCTGTTGCAACAAATGTTACCCAGAAAGTTCAGGTTTTTGGCAGATATATTAAAAATAGACTCTTTTGCTCAGGGAAGGGAAAGGGCAGCTCTCAACTCCAACACTGCTCAGCAGAAAACATAAAATGGTGTGGAGATGACAGTGAAAAACTGCCAGTTCCACTGACCTTAATCCTATATTACCTGGCTGCTGGAGCTTCCCCCATTTTCCCCGTTTATGCAAAAAGTTCCTATCAAAACCTTCCCCAGGGGCAGTTCTTGGGCCAAGTGGCTTCTGCAACTGGTGGCAAAAGCCACTGGTGGGCAATGAGCTGTGCTGACTCCAGATCCAAGCACTTTGGCAGGATCAGTAGGAATATTTTGGGCCCAACTCCTTGATCCAGAGGGGGTTTTGGTGTGCAGGGAGCTCCTCCAGCTGCAGACACGGTGTGAAGGGATGGAATTAGGGTTTTATTATCTTTGTCCCAATCCCAGCCAAGCTGGGAGAGGGGAGGAATCAGAGCACAGCCATCCATGGATGCAGCCCTGCATCCCCAGGCTCAGCCACGTCCTGCCCCAGGGATCTAATTGATCACTGAACTTGTCCATTGATCCTGCTTTGTTCCAGGGAGGTGTGTGCTGTGTGAACTAGAGGAGAGTAATTAGAGTCTGAACAAAGCCTGGGGGTGGCAGATACTGGAGCAGCGGAGAAAATTTGGAAGGTCACAGTCTGGAGAAGCTCCCTTCCAGCCCTACATCAGTGCTGGGGACACAGGTAGGGCTGTGGGCGCCTTTGGGGGGTGCAAGAGCCACCAGCACCTCCCTGGCTCATCCATGGAGTGTGATACTTGCTTCAGAGCCCTTGGAGACATCACAAGTCCCTCCACGATGCTGTCCATGCCTCACAACCAGGCTTCTCCATCAGCAAAAGCTTTCCAGGGGTGACAAACAGGGATAGCTGCTTGTCCCTAACACCACTCAGGTCCCTGCTGCCCCAGAAAGCTCCAGTGTAAAGATCTTCCTGCTCTGAGCTGTCCAGGAAGGAGCAGCAGGCACAGACAGCTGCTGGATCCCTCACACACAGATCTGTCACCCTGACCTAAAAATACCGGTGGCACCTCTGGCTGACAGAGCAGGCGTGACACAGCCTCAGCAGCAAAGTCCTATTTTTAGCTTATCTTTTAGGGCTTATTAGGTCTCCCTTCCCCTTCCTCCTCCCCAAACTCCTGCAGATGACAGGCTGGGCTGGGAAACTCCTCAGAGAGCCCCTCTGGGCTGGTGCCATCCCCCTGCACTTCTTCTTTCTTAGCGCTCGGTTTCGAGGAGCGACTCGAAGCAATTCCCTTCCCTGCAGCATCACCTACCAGTGGCAGGGAGTTATTTCCTTCCTGGAATCCCCTCCCTCCCCCTCCCACCGCGGTGTAGCCGGAAAAACGCAGCTGAGTTGTTACCATGGGCTGCTGAACTTCCACTCTGATGATATCCTCGTAGATATCATCACCCTCATCCTCACAGGGGACGCAGTCGTAGATGTCCTCCCCCAGATCGTGCTCACTGCAACGAGAAGGAGAAGGGATAATAACGAGGGGATGTTCACCATCACTTCAGCAGGCACTGAGGAGGAAGGAGAATCACAATGAGAAAATTCTGTGAGAATCCATGCTCTCTGTTTTTCCCGGATCACTGCCTGCTGCGCATTTCTTTCCGCTCGCTGGAGGCTGGAAAAGGTGGAACGCTGCTCAGCACGAGCAGGGATCACAGCCAAGGATTGCTCTGTGCCCTGTGCCAGGCATGCCCACGATGCCCTACACACCACCCTGGGCTGCCAGCCCTGCCCTGCAGAGCTCTTGCTTGGCACTAATGGGCCCAGCTGAGATGGATCTGCCAGCCAAGCACCCAGCGGGACCATCTGAGCCACCAGAGCCAACAGCTCCAGCTCCAGCTGCTCCAAAGGTGCCCACAATCTCCCCTCCAGCTCCCCTTCAGGACCAGGAGCAGCTCTTGCATCAGTGACTTCATCTCATGCTCAGAGAATTCACTTTAAGGGTTGGATTTTGGTCTGCTTAAGGCTCAGGGTTTGCTCTTGATCTGATGTTGCTTTTCCTCACTGAAAAGTTTCCTTTGGGCCAAAAACCCATCCCCTTCCCCCAGCCAGGGGTGCAAACTACTGTGGGAGCCCAGATCCACTCAAAGCAGGAGCAGATTTTAAACACTCACCCAAAGTCTCTGAGCAGTAGGAGAAGCATCCCAGTCCTGATGAAACAATACCCCCGGGCTGTGCAGGACCCACAGCAAAGCCTGGACCCAGCCCTGGGCATTCCATCCAGCTTTAAATGCTCTGCATTAAATGCATCTCCAGTTATCTGAGTGAGGCACCAACTCCCACAGAGCCCGATCCCTGCTCTGATGGGCAGCTGGGTGATTTTTAATCCAGAGGATTTCCCAGAGGAGTAGGAGGCTCTCCTGGCCACCATAAGGCAATCTCATCAGACACTCAGCTCAGTGGGCAGAGGCCAATAACAACATTTACAGCAGAGAGAAACTAAGCAGCAAAATGCCACATTTTGAGGACCAGCCCCGTCACTTTTGAGCTGCCCCTGCACTTCCAGGATTCAAAGGCATCCCAGAGCTGTGGTGCCCAGGTTGTGCTAGAGGTGATGGTGTTCAGTAATTAATTATCATCTGAGCCTTCACACCCCTCCCAGGGGCTCCTCAGCCTTGGAACACTTTTGAAAATTCAGCCCATATTAAATACCAATTAACAATAATAATTCCAGTGCTTAGATCTACAGGTGCTGGCTGCTAACAGCTCCCACTGAAGTGAATCCCACAGGATCAGGACAGTGTGAAATGCTGGAATATCAAACAGCATTTGCATATTTTACGAGCTGTGTGGGGTATTAATTGCATACAAATAAATTTAGGTGTAAAGCTGTGCTCCAAGTGTGACACTCAACATCTCTCTATTACATATCAGGGAGCAGCAGAGAACATCTGCCCGCAAAACCGGGCTTTATTTCTCTGCTTAAATACAGCCCTGTCTATTTACACAAACAGATTTATTTAATAAAAGTTTGGTGATTTTAAATAAATACACTGGCATGATGTATCCATCCCATTCTTCCTGGGTGATGCATTGCAGCTGCTGCAATAATGCCCACTAATAGCTGGTGATCCATCTTCCCCCTCCCAGGCGTCGCTGTTATTATCTGCACCAATATTTATATTCTCATCCAGAGCCAGACACTCCCAGCTCCTGATGAATCTCCCTGCCCACACCTCTTGGGTTGCTGGCTGTCTCTCTATACATCATTTCCCTGGCTGGAGGGCTCTTGGGAACGTGTGGTTGGGTTGGTGTCACCAGCAGGAGCTCAGCTGGCTTTGATGTGACCAAGAGAGGGCTGGGGTGATGCTGATGGAGCAGGGCCTGCTTGCAGTGAGGGATCCCCATCCCTGGAAGAGCTTGGGAACTGCTTTGGGATACGTGCAGAGGAGAAGATGGCATCCTGAAGTGTCCCTGAGCATCACTTGGAACTGCTCTCCCACACAAGCAGGTGCCACATGCTCAGAGCCTGGCAGGGCCTGTCCCCAGCCTGGTGCTGCTGTTCCCAGCCTGGACAAATTCTCCTTTTCTCCCTCTCCAAGAAGCCACGAGCTCTGGAGCATGGTGGGCAGACACTGGGAGAAGCCCAGGTGGCAGCACGTGATGCTGAAGGGGCTTTCACAGAATCATCAGGGTTGGGAGAGGCCTTCAAGAACATCTGCTTCAACCTGAACCCAGCACCACCACAATCACCCCTAAAGCCACGTCCTCAGGTGGGTTTTGCTCAGTCTCAGGCTGAGACTGGAGAAGGTTGGATGCCCCAAGGCCTGGACCCACCTGGACCACCAGGAAAGAAATGTCTCCCAGCAGATTTGCCCACAGAAATGCCAACAGCCCTTGGGCACAAACGCCGCACCCACCACGTGGGACCACATCCTGACAGCACCTCACAGCTCCCATTCCTCTAATGAGGGGCTGAGCCTCACTGCTCCACTCCTTCCTGACAAGCCCTTCTCTGTTCCAGTTTCTGGAGTGGGGGAAAAAAAATAGGAACTATTTCTACATCCTGGGGACACCTAGAAAGACACCTCCACTCCAGAGCTCTGGGGAGAAGCACCAGAGCTCCTTAAACCCTACATGGCAGTATTACAACATCACTGTCATCCAGCATTCTGGTGTTTATTCAAACACATTCTCAGTGCATCTCTGAGGAACACCAGAGGCTGCCAGTTTTTATGGAGAGCAGTAAACCACGAGGATCAGCCTCTCCTGGAGCAGCCCAGGAGCAGCCAAGCTCCCATGGCGCTGTACGGATGTTGACATCTCTGCTTTGCACACACTGATCCTCACCTGTCCCCACACTGTTGAAAATACACAGCCTCCCTGCCTTAAAACAGGGATTGGAATGATTTTAGCCAGTGAAAACCTCAGGACACACTGAATTCAGGTGATAAATTCAGCATCCCAAGCATGTCATGGGCAGATGGAACAACTTCAGCAAGGAAAGCCAGATCACCTCGTTCCTCACAAAGAAAACCAATTTACTCCTTCAATAAAAGCAGCAGAGTCTGTGAGTTACCCGTGGGTATCAGAGCCCACGATCTACTGCTCGGATTAGGAGATTCATTGACAGCTCTGGGGTTAGGAAAGGGATTTTAGCTGCCCTTCAGAGTGAACACCAGCATTTGCAATTACTGTTATTGGGATGGATGTCACCAGCTTTGGGCTGGCAGCATCTTGCCAAGCCAGAAAAGCTGATAATGAATAAAGCTTTTCATATCTAAGGCAATTTCAGGCAAAAACAATGCTTTTGGCTGAGCTCTGCCTCACTGGCCATGCTCTGCACTAACACCCACCTGGTCAGGCAGGAGCCGTGCCAAGGAGCAGCTCCCAGAACACAGGGACTGGTGCCAGGACGCTGCCTTGGAGCGAGGGAAAGGGAAGCAGCAAGTCCATGGAATCACAGAATGGCTGGGCTTGGAAGGGATGATGGGCACAGACAGTCTGTGATGCCTGATAAATGGCATGCAGCAGATCCACCATGCTGAAGGAACTCTGCACACCATCTTTGCAATGACACTGGGGGTAAGTGGGAAAGCTCTGATGGATTTCAGGGCCACTGAAGAGCCTCTCCACCCATAAAAGCTGCTGTGGGAAGCTGATGAGTTTGTACCAGCCTCAAGAATTCAAGGACAAACCCTCATGACAAACCCACCACACCAAAACTCTGTCCAAACCACCCTGAGGAAAGAGCCAGAACCGCCAGGAACAGCAAAAGAAGGAGCAGGAGGGGACAGAAGGAGCTAAAATAAGACAACTAAGAGACAGCCTCAAATTTCCAGTCCTGTCACCAGAGTTAAGAGCCAGAAGATTTCAGAGCCACCACAGGCCCAGGCTGGGATGCATTTGCAGGGTCTCTGCCCAGCAGCTGTGAGGCTCCAGTCTGTCCCAGTAATCCCCAATTTCTCATTCTCCCTCTGCACTCACAGCTATAAATACAGTTCCTCCAACCAGCCCCCTCATTCTGCCAGAGAGGACAAGCAGAACCCTAAATTTGCAGCACATCTGGCAGGCTTAGGTTTCAGGGTGAGGGAGTGCAAGATGTGCAGCCACAGGACTGGAGATCTTGCAGGGTTTTAATTACTCAGATTGGACTTGGATGGAGACACTCATCTGGAAAGAGCAGAATCCTTTTCCCGTCTATTCTGCTTGGGTCTTACATTCCCCATTCCGAGTGGAATATTCTGATCCCAAGAAAAAGCCTCTCACAGTTACAGCCACCAGTATGATCCTAGAAATCATACTGCAAAAATATGATGTGTAAAAATCAATATGAGTGACACAGAAGGACAGACACCTGCACCACAGGGCCATTTATTTGAGGGGCTGTTGTGCCTGGTTTGTCCAACACTGCAAAAATAATGAGAAAAGTGGCAGCTAACTTATCATCTCACCTTGGCTCCTGAGCTTGTTACTTTTATTAATGCATTTGAGAAATTCTGCTGATCACAGCACTATTTTGGAATATGTGAGGGGGGCAATGCTGGTGACAGAGTAGTGAGAGAAGCAGGAGAAACTTCAGCAAGAAACTGAGCCCATAAGAGGCATCACTTGAGAAACTGTGGCCTAGCAGATCTCCTTCCCCCCTTTTGAGGAGGGAAAGTTTGGGAATACACAATTATCCCAGTAAATTTGTCAGGGACAAATTCTCAGTGAGCTGCAGCTCAAAACAAGAGCAGGGGATATTGACATCAACCTGTGAGACAAAGCTCTCCAAGCGTAGGGTTTGGTGGGGACCTGCTCTGCCCAAAACACTTATTTGGTCCTTTATGCAACTACAACTCCTCAAAAAAAAAAGAGAAAACAAAGGTAAAAAGTTATGCAAATTAAATGTTTCACATCAAACCATTCACAGAACTTCTGCCTGACTCTGAACTCTTCAAATAGCCAACAAATAACCCAAAATCTGCCCTGTGTAATCTACCTAATTGTGTCACTGCAGAGGGACAGTGCCATGAAGTGGAGAAGGTTCATCATAAAGAAGGCTCTGGGGATATAAAGAGGGCCAGGATTAATCACTCTTATAAATTTAATGAGACAAAATAACTGGAGAGAGCCCAAGTGGCAGCGGAGAAAATTCAGGTGAAACGTTAAGTATAACTCTGAGGTACCAGGGTGGTTTGGAGCAGCTGAAAGAGCCATAAAGGGGGATGGAAAAGCAGTTGGCAGGGCAGTAAGGTGGATAATTGCCTCCTGACATCAGTTCCCAGCAGCCACAGCCATGTGGGAAGCAGCAGCTCCCGTCCCTGGGGATCTGCAGGAGCATCCTCAGGACAAGGGTCACTGATCTACCCCTGACATGGGGGCACAGGCTCCAGAGGATGAACCCACACGCTGCTGGCTGCAACACCCAGCTCATTTCATGGACAAACTCCCCCCAAACCGGCTGCTCCAGGGTCTGGCATGGAGCAGGCTGGAATAAATCAGGCAGCAGAGGCCAATTGTGCCTTTACTGCTCCTCACAGCATTGATCAGGCACCACGTGCAATGCGAGCAGCCCTTGCCATCTGCCCAGGCTGGCTGCAAGCTGCCATCTGGCCCAGGACACAGCAAACCGAGGGGCCAGAGGGCTGAAAACAGGGAATTTGAGAACTTCCCAGCTCCCCTGATAGCCTTTTAGCTTCCCTTCCCCTTTCCAGCACCAATTGTTTGAGACCTTTTTAGAACTAAATAGCTGTTTCCAGGCAATTATGTTCCTTGATCTGCTGGCTGAGGATCTGTCTGGAGCTGGAATTAATCCCTACAACATCCCAAAGGTGAAATCACAATGGGGTCATCAAGGCTTAAACATCCTTTAAACACACCAGCACCCCATGATTGCACACCCAGCTTCTTCCTGCATCCCCTGTCCAGCCCTGGCACTGGTTTTTGTCCCACAGCTCCTCTGTGCTGAAAGAGTTCCCAGGATAAAGGTTTTCACTCTTTAGAACATCATGGGGACAACAGGGACAAAGCCTGGTTCCTTCTGCCCCCGAAATCAACACCTCCTTCACAAATATGTTCACATTTTAAAGGCTCTGCAGCACAGGAATTCAAAATCTCAACCTGGGGACACCAAACTGCTCCACTTAAGTACCTGCAGTTGGAACGAAGCATTCTGACAGTCTCCAAAAAAAACCTCATTTACCAGCCCCCAAAAAACTCAGTGTTTATCCTGAGCTCTTTCTCCAACAGCACAATACCCAAAGAAAGCTCCTTTTGAGGGATTCCTCCCTCCCAGGGTGAACTGGTGGCACAGAGCCCACCAGGATTGTCCCTCCACACCCACCCTTGTCCCTCTGAGGCCTGTGGGGACAGCAGAGTGGCACCTTGAGGTGACAAATCCCCGCAGGTTTTACAGGCAGGGCTGGAGCAGCTCCTTCCACACGCTGGGTCATTTCCCTCCCTGCCTGCTGTGGAAATCACTTCCTTGCCTCCAAAAAAGCATTTTGGCTGCAGCCACCTCTTGCCGAGGCTGCTGGATCATCAGCAATGTTAAAGGCAGAGATGCTGGATGGACTGAATCATTCCCAGCAGTGAATGCTGCCCTTGTTGAGCTGTTTGGAGAGGGCAGGAGATAAGAAAGAGCTTTCTCATTAGTGCCACAGGCTGCCAGTGCCTGGCAGCAGGGCCCGGGGCACACCACTGGGACTGGCACATTTCCAGACAGAATTCCCTGGTCCATGGGAGGAAGGGCAGCAGAAGCAGCAGGACTCATGCTGAGGGGTTCTCCAGGGTGTTTTGGGGGATTTTAGAGCTATGGGTGAATTCTGACACCGTTTTGTAGGCCGTGTTTCCGTGCACTGGGAGGGCAGGCCTGGCTGGAGGAATTTGTGCAATCCCTGCTGATTTCAACGTGCCTTTCCCTCACCAGTCCTAAATCAGGTGTAAAAAAGAGGATTTTACAGAGAATGGGAAAACAGGGAAAGTTAAATGTTGGATATCTGGGACGGAACAGGGAAATCAGTTGAAATAAACCTCCAGGTTTTCTGATGGCCTAGGCCAGCACTGCCATCCTCACCAGCACTCTCGTGAGAGCCCCCACACAAACCCCTCTCCAATTAAAACCACACCTGTGTGTGAGAAACAGGAATTTTAAACCCCAATACTAAAGGGATTTTGAGAACTTTTGGAGAGGGGGCACAAAAAATGCTATTCTTGAAAGGATCCCTTTCTTAGTTAAAATTTTATTAAGCTGCAGCTGCTGGGAGCCAACAGCAAGCAGGGAATTCCAGGGTACTCCATTCCTTCTGCTGGTAATTTATGATTTACTTGTGTAATAACTGAAGCCATAAGGAACTCATTGGATTAAGGAGTCTTATTATTTATGTTGTGGAACAATAATATTTAACTGCATAAAGCCACATACCCACTCATGCAGTCCATCCCTCTGTATGTAGCAGACTGCATTTCATAAGCAAAACCCTGGATTGATGGGAATGCTGCCATTGAATTCCAATAGTGCCTGCACTTCACCGTGTGTGTTGTAGTTCAAGGTTGATTTTAAAAGCCTTTTCCATCATCACCACAGGCAGAAAAACCAGATAAACACAGACAGAGACAGCAGCAGCATCACCCCACGTCCCACCACGGACAAGCAGGGTGGGTGTCACGGCAGGACGTGGCTGCCAGAATCCTGGAAGTGTCCAAGGCCAGCTTGGATGGGCTTGGAGCAACGTGGGATAGTCAAAAGTGTCCCTGCACATTGCAAAGGGGTGGAATGAAATGGTCTTTAAAGTCCTTTTTAACTCGAACTGTTCTCTGATTGCCCCAGGGCCTGCTGGTATGGTCCAAAATCAGACATGGGGGATGCAGCTCCATGTGCCAGATCCCAAAAAATGCCATGGGGGGAAGCAGCTCTGTTCACAATGGGCACCTCATGCCCAGAGCCAGCTTGGATCACCTCAGAAGATGAATTATGTCCCAGGATTTTGGGATTTAGGAGGAGGAGGGGATCCCCTGTGCTTGGCCCCTTTCACCCCCCATCCAGCCACTCATCAACTCAACCTGATTAGAAGTGACACCTCCCAGGGTTTTACATGAGAAAAAGATGGACTTTTGTCAGAGCACAAAAATCTCCTGGCCAAAGGATCAAAGCAGCTGTCCTGGCTCTCCCAGCCCTGCTGTCAAACTTTATCTGCCTTTGCTGGAAACCCACGGCAGCTTTTCCCCTCCCAGGAGAAGGTGAGGCCACTCACTCCGCCAGCTCCTCCAAGCTCCGGTACACGTCATCATCATTTTCCGTGGTCTCCTCTGAAGGGAAGGGCCTGGGAAGGAAAGGAATGACAGGGTTATGTTGGTGCCTCACCCCTCACAGCAGAGCCCCTGAAGTCAGCCCAGCCCTGAGCAGCACAAGATATTCACTGTAAATCCATTTTTGTTCTGGAATGGCACGATCTCTGCTGCTTCCCGAGGGCAGAGCTGGCAGGGCAAGACAAGAATCCAGGTGGGGAGGCTGGCTGAGCACACAGGGCAGCACTTGGGCACCAATATGAGAAGCTGCATGGTCTGACAGCCCCTCAGAGCCCCCGTGGCTGAGCCCTTCCTGCTGAGCTGGTACTGCACAAACAACTCAGGAATCTGAATTCCAGCCTGGTGCTGGATTTGTTGGGATAGAAAAACATCTCCTCCTGCAGTGATGGAGCCTTTCTACCTGTGAGCTCCTTCCCTGCTCAGCCAGGCAGGGCTGGGCACTCTGCACTGCTTCCCACTGGCACCTCCCAGCAATCCCACTGGAATTAATGAGTCCTTATGAACCCCAGCCTTCCTCATCTGAACAACTCTGTGACAGCTGAAAAAAGTTAAACCCCTGGAGAAGAGGCAAAGGACACCAAAAGGGCAGAAAGAAAGGAGGGGTGAAAGCAGATTAAAGGAGTGAGGAAGGGACTGGGGGGAATACAAGAATTCCTTGGCTCATTCTGAAGCAATAACCAAATAATCTATGGGGGAGATGAAAAATACTGTTTTAATTAAACCCCACGTATTATTGGTGGCACAGGGCCAGGCTGGGCTGTGGCTCTGCTGGGGCTGGGCATCCCCACGGGCACAGCCAGCCCTGCTCCAGCCCCAGCCCAGGGACATGGAGAGGTGGCAGCAGGACAGCTCTGCCCATCCCTCCTGGACATCCTGGAGAAGGCAGGTGGGGCTCCACAGGGATGGGATGCTGTGGAGTTGCAAAGCTGGCTCCATGTGAACCTCTAACTGCCCTCAAGAGCAATTTCTTCCTCTTTCCTCCCGCCCTCCCTGCCCATGATAGATTGCTTCTCCTGGAAGATTTAATATGTGGCCTGCTTAGCCCCCAAATTTGGTATTTTTGGATCCTTTCACTGGCATTAATTTGCTTTCTCTCCTGGGCTACACCTCAGCCTTCCTTCAGTGAACAGCTCTAGCCCAAGCATTTTGAAATAGTGCTGAGAGCTGCAGCGAGTTCAATTAAAACCCTGGGCAGAGTCCAGGAGGGGAAAGAGCTATGGTGACCCCAGCCATGGAGCAGCACAATTCCAGCTATCTCAACTTTGCCTTTGCAACAAGGAGCACCTCAGGTGTGTCCAGCCACGTCTGTTGGGGCAACACTGGTGGTTCAGATCTTTTCCCCAGGACCAAGATTGATGAGAGAGAAGCTGTTTGCGTATTTGGGCTTAGGATGTTTATTTTTCCTTATCTATATTATATATTTACAGAGTACAAGGAACTATGTAACACTAGGGTAACAAGGTACAAAATGGCTGGAGAAGTATCTCTTCAAGGTCTTTTAAGTGTCAACCCATCCAATAATGAAATGCCAAGTAACTTATTTTCATTAATAACCCCATAACCTGACACCTGTGTCCTGCAATGTGGATTCTTTCATCTAACCCCTTAATATCACCCAAAAACCCCAGAAGAAGAAGGAGAAGGAGAAGGAGAAGGAGAAGGAGAAAAGGACAATGCCCTAAATCCTCCATGTTGTCTCTTATTCACTAATATAGCTTAAACCCTAAACTCTTTCCCATCCAGTGATTTAATATAATTCTATCTAACTTACACACTCACATTCCCAGTTTCTCCACTTAGTTCTAGAAGCTTTCCCCGTGGTTTTAAGTTAAACTCAGTGTTCTCTTAACAATCAGAGCCTGTCAGCACAGATAAGGTAATATTTTCTGTGCCTCTGACTCCAACACACCTCCATGTGCAAAGTGGCAACATGAGAGGGAGAAAGCCAAGGGATGCAAAGCTCTGGCAAGAAGGCAGAACTCAGAGGTTTAAACACTTTAAACATCACTTGTTACATCAACAATAAAAAGAAATCCACCACAAGGCACAACCTCTTTCTTTTACGTGCATCTTCTGTTCTTAATCTTGGATATTTCCTTCCCCAGCGCTCACCACACCAGAGAGAAAGGAATAAAAGAGCCATAAAGAATATTAAAATCACATGGGCACATCTCTAGCCATAAATCTGGGCTTGAGTTGTAATTGGCTCTTGTGACACAACCCAACAAGACAAGGAGGCAGAAAAGGGAGAAAAATATTTTCTAATCAGTTTCATGGGGATGCAGCTCCCTGGCCCTCCCAGCTTCACCTTGACCACCGGTGAGTGAAAGTCAGGGCAGGGGAGGAATTAATAACCTGTGTCCCTGCAGCAGCAGCTAATGGCTAAATAAGGACTCACAGAATGCAATTAGAGGGAGAAGTCACACCAGGGTGAGGGTTACTAAATGAACCATCCAAAATCTGGAGCTGAAGGGCAGCTTTTGGGACAAAGCCTTGGGTTTTTCCTTTGTTCATCCTTTGCTCTTCCCCAGGAGTTCTAAGTGCAACAACACAATTTAACTTAGCTCTACCAAGAGCCACTATTTCAAATGTCTCCTTACTTTTGACTTAAGCTCCCTTATAGATCAATTTAGGTTATTTTTTTCTCACTGAACACACCTGAGCTGGCTGCAGACATGGATTTGATGTGGTGGAGAGCTCTGCTCTCACTCCCACCCCACCAGATCCCTATCAAGGCAGCACAAAGAAAAGCCAACTGGGAGATCTCTTAACCCAGTTTTTCTCACAAGCACAGGGGTTTCACCGAGAATGTATCACACCCTTGGCCCCAGCCATGCAGGGAGCAGCATCTCCATCCAGGTGGGTGAAGGTGCTGCACCTTCCCCAGCCATGAGCTCCCCAACAACAAAAAAACTGGTTTGGGACCAATCTCTGATTGAAAAAAAAAATATATATATTTTTCTTTTTTCTCTGAGATTTTTTTTTTTTTTTTATTAAAATGTGTAAAAATGTTGTCAGTCAAAAGATCTAAAAATTCCCTGGAAAAGTGTTAAAGACCTCCAGGCACATTGCAACTTCATGTGTAAGAGCTCAGTATAGCTGGGAATGCCCAACAGTAAAGGAGTACTTTGACTCCACTGAAACCCAACAGGTCTGCAGAGATCCTGGTTTATTAAAATTCATTTGAAAATGTCTCTTATTTCATATCTTTAGCTAAGCACCAGCTTTTTTTCCTTGGCCACCATGTAAAACCACCTGCTGATCCGTCCATCCTCAAGGGCCGTGCCTGGGCTGCTGTGAGCCCCAGATGAAAAGCAAAAGCCCCCAGTGCCATCAAACAGAGCTGCAACAGGCTCTTAAGAGATAATAAAGCTCCCAAAGCAGATTCCTTCACAAGCAAACCCCACAGCACTCCACAGCATCGCTTTCAGAGATCAAAGGAGGGAAGGGAAGTGGGATCGATGTGATGTGTTTGTTTTAGAGCCGAAAAGGGAAGAAAAGACCAAGCAATTTGTTGTGGAGTTTAGAGTGAGCTGCTCCTCTGGAGGGCAGGACTTCCAGCACATGATGCTGCTTGACATGTGATGCAAAGTACCCCCTTGATTTACAAAACATTTTGGCTTTCTGGATGTCACAGAGCTCCCTGCAAATGGGACACAGGCAGAGCCAGCCACTGCCACAGCCCATCACCCACAGGGACAATCAGTTCATACTTCACCAGGCATCTCATGCAAGAAAAAAACCCTCCCTCGCTCTCAGGTTGCCCCATGATCCCTCCCACACCACATCCTCACCATCCATCCCTGCACAGGGAATCTCTCAGAGCTCCCTGGCTGCTCCTTCCTCTGAATTATTTAAAGGGAAGAGCCAGGTAGGCTGCAATTCTAACAGCACTAAACAGGGAGCTTTATTTATTTATGAGCATATCTCAGCATCTGGGCTGCCTTGTCCTAGCAACTGAAGGCAGCTCTTCACCTCTGCAGAGAGCAGGGATGAGGCAGCTTCGGTCTGATCATTTTGTACACCATCATCTTGGCCTCAAATCCACGTGGGACAGAGCAAGGAGGACCCAGCACGGTTTATTTACTGTTTTTCCAGTCTCCACTCTGATTTCTTGGGGTCAAACAGCAGTCCTGGGAACAGCAAGCCTGGTGAGAAGCAGAGAGGGAGGAAATGTCCCACTCAGGGCACTCCATCCCAAGGAGCTGTTCCCACTTGAGGCTGCTCTCAGTGGAGATGCTTTGTCAGGCAGATCTGCAAGGAAGTTTTCCAGCCTTGTGCTAACACCCTCAGGAGTCTAAAGGAGGTGATTTATCCCTTTCTGGAGGGGGATTCCACCCTCCCAGCACCAACAGGATAATCTCCCCCTGTTTTCCTAAGACCAGGGATGACACTTGAGTGTTTTAAAAAAGCAGGTGGAGCGTGTGACACCCGGGAAACCTGAGCTGCTCCCATCTGCCGTCCCTTCTGTGAGGGATTTCTCCCGTAATGGGAAGGACCAGAGCCTCAAGCTGGTGCAAAGGAGTTTCTGCAGCTCTGCTGGGATGGACAGGGCTGTGCTGAACCCTCCTGGCAGAAAAATATTTCCGTGGTGTGGAATCTACAGTCTGAAATTACACCCTGCAGGGCTTCCAGCTCCCCTGGCTGGGTGTCCAGATCCCCCTGATGTCCCTGTTTTGAAGGAAAAGTCATGGCAATGCAAAAGAAACCCACAGGACGCTGATTTCACCAATGTTTTGGGCTCCAGGCTGTGTTTCCATGGGAGTTTGGGAGTGGGGTTCTCAGCCCCACAGCTCCTATGCTTCCAGAAAAGTCCTTCTGTCCCACTGCTGAGGTTTAATGCTGCTTCAGTCCCAACATTTTAGACTTTGGCTGTTCCCAGGACATCATTTTGGTAGTTCCAACCTTCCCCTTTCCATTTTTTGTCCTCTTTTTCTCCAGGAGGATGAGTCACTGGGGATCACCCCATTCCTGTGACTGTGCCCCCTGTCAGCCATCAGTTCTGGAATCCTGGGCCCACCACCCTGAGCACTCCTGGGGCTGCCCAAAGAAAATAATTTCTTCTTCCAAGACTTTTACACACCACTGAAAACGCTTCCCTCACTGGCTTCATGGAATTAGGCAGATTAAAGCAGCAGGAATTCCCCAGGAGGTGGCTGTGAGCTGACCAGGGACCAGCACAGAGGTGAGAGCTGCCTCTCCAGCCCTGTCCTCATTCCAGCATCTCCAAGATTTGGTTCCCATCCGTGAAACAGGAGCAGCATCAAGCAATGATCTTGGTCAAGTGCTGCGAGATAAAACCACACTATTAATGCCCTCAAAATCCATTTATATAAAGCAGAATAGACTCAATTCTCCCCGTGCAGAACAAGACACATCAGAGTATACCAAAAGCTGCTGAATTTAATTTAAATCACACTTTTCTGTTACATTACTCATCTCTGGAAAGAAGCACCTCACGTGGCACCAAATTTTAGACACGTCCTCTGAAAAATTACAGTTTGCTTTTATTTGTGGTCTGGAACTCGCAGAAATTCTCGCAAGATGAATTCTGATGGAAATTCAGCAGGGAAAGAGCGAGTTACATCACCAGCAACACAGAGATGATGATGATGATGATGATTTTTCAGACAGCACCCAAGGGTGAGCTGCAGGCCCTGCTTTATGCTCAGCTCCAATCTGAACTGAGCATTTCTGGAGACGAGAAGACAAGAAAATAACAGCTCGTATAATTTTATGTTTCAACACATTATCGCCTTTTTAAAAGCTCCGCGTGTACCAATGCCTCGCTCGAGCAAGAGGGATGATTTTCTCCTCACTTCAGCTCCACATTGATGAGAACAGATGGGTAAAATCAAAAAGGGAATCCAGAAATGTCTTTATTGAAAAGAAAGGGAAAAAAAGGACCCAAATCCTGTGGGGTAACAGCACAACCAACCATGAGGGAATGAATGATTGTCCCAGTAAAGACCTGGGATGCATCCCATCATCCAACAACATCCACTGCCTCACACTGGAAAACACAAATCCTGAAATCCCTATTTTTAACTTGCAGCAAAACAGCACAAGATCTTTCAGCACTCTTGAGTTTTTCTGCTGTACCTGAGCAGCTGCCATCCTATGAAATGTGTGCCAAGAAAAATAAAATAATTATGAAGATCATAATTTTGCCTTTTTCTGCCTGATTCCAGCACCGCTGTCTGCAGGGAAAGCACCACCAGCACATCCCAGCCAAGAGGGGCCCAACTGTGAAGCATAAACCAGCTCCAAACAGCCCATTCTGAGGGCCACAATGAATCCCTTCCCCAGTGAGGTGCAGACCTGGGCTGTCCCAGAGCATCCCAGTGCCCCTCTCCAGGCACAGCCCATGGCAGTGCCCCTTTCCCCCAGTCCCCTCTATTGGACCAGCTGAACCTGGAGCCCTTCTCCATCCTTGGAACATCCTTGGGGCAAGAACTGCATTTTGGGAAGACAATCAGAGGTGCTGGGAAGGTCCCCCAGGGTGGGAAGGGACACAGGAGGAGCCTGAGGGAAGCACCATTGCCACAGGTGACCCCAAAGGCCAGCAAGCCCCAGCTGAGCCCAGAGCTGAGCTCCTCAGAGCTGTGTCTTCACTATGCAAAGCTGCTGCTGGGGAGGGGACAGAGGAGCTGCCTTTGCTTTGTGAGCAGATGCTGACGGGGTGACCTCAGCATCCCCCAGCCTACCAAGCAGCCCTGCAGGAAAACATGTCAGGGATATTTTTCAGGCTCTCTGTGAGGATACAAACTTGCCAAAATAAATGTGTTAAGAACGTTTGTTTTTTGTTTTTTTTTTCTTAAGTGGGAAAGGAGCTGCTTTTCAGCCAAGGATTCTGCTTATCAGCACATGGAGGAGCTTGGTGGTGACTCCTGAAGGTTTGGTGTTGTCACATGAAATCTCCACACAAAACAATCTCCACCTGACCTCCTGCTTGTGAGGTTTGGAGCTTCCCTGAGCTTGTGCTGGTGACCAGTTCCAAGACTGGTCCCAGTTCCAGGAGAGCTCTACACAGCAGCTGGAGCTATTTCCAGACACGGATCCTCCCACAATCTTCTCCATCCATTTTACAGCAGCCCTTAAAGTGTGTACAAGGAAAAACACAACGGCAGTAAAAGAGTAACGGGCACAGTGCAATTCCAGAGAGCCGCTGGCAGGGAATAAAACAGTCCTTGTAAAACCAACCTTCAGGAGAAGAGGTGCCCTAACAACCTCCTCACCACAAGACACTTGAGGACTTAATTGTTAGCATCTTTAATTGCTTGCCATTTTCACACCCAGCTGGATCTGCCTCCCATCCCCAGGGGCAGGGGGGGAGCAGAAACCAAATCAGATCTGCAAGAAGCCTCCAGCACGCTGGAGAATCCTTGCAAAGACCATAGAAGTGGGTCTAGAGGAGGGCAACGAGGCTGGTGAGGGGCTTGGAACACAAAGCCCCTGTGAGGAGCGACTGAGGGAGCTGGGGTTGTTCAGCCTGGAGAGAAGGAGACTCAGAGGTGACCTTATCACTCCCTGAAAGGTGGTTGTAGGCAGGTGGGGTTGCTCTCTTTCACCAGGCAGCCACTGACAGAACGAGAGGACACAATCTCAGGCTGTGCCAAGGGAAATACAGGTTGGATATAGTGAAAAATTTTTCACTGAATGAATAATAAATTACTGGAATGGCCTGCCTGGGGAAGCAGTGGAGTCACCATCCCTGGATGTGTTAAAAAAAGACTGGATGTGGCACTCCAGTCATGGTACCATGGTTTAGTTGAGGTGTCAGGGCATGGGTTGGACTCTGATCCTGGAGGTCTCTTCCAACCCAGTGATTCTGTGAAAGATCTTCCCCTACCTCCCTCCAGGGCAGCGAGGGGAACATCCTGATCAACTCCAGCTTGTGCCACCACATCTTCTGCAAGCAGTGGGGTTTGCACCCAACCCTTCTTACAGGGTCACCCCCACTGCAAGCAGAAGGGTCAGCCCACACCACAGTGGGGCTTCAGTCAGGTGGGGAAATGGGTTAAAGTCATGAAACCTGGACAGAACTCCAGGCTGAATCACTGAGGAATCTCCTGATCAGCCAGTGACACACGCTGGGATCACAGACACTCAAGTTTTGCAGAGCAGGGGCTGCAGGTCCAGTTCCCTGTGCCCCCTGGGCACCTCCTGCCAGGAATGCTGCTCTGCCTCTCCCTTCCCATCCCTCCTCCTTTCCCCCACACACATCCTGATATTCCTGGCAAGCTGTTAAATGCAGAAACTCCAGGGCTGACAATGCTGCAATCCTCATTTTGAGCCCCTTTGCTTCACCTGGGCAAAGGGGAGCAGGGATGAGGGCTGGCAGCAGGCAGGGGCTGCAGGGAACTCTCCTCTGGATCAATCCTCACTGCTGGTACTCGTTTGGCTGCCTTGGATGTGCCTGGAGGTGGCTCTGACCCAGGCTAATCCCAGGGTTGAGCTTTTCTCCTCTCCCCTCTCTGTCTGCACTGTGGAGATGGGAAAAAAATCACAATCCTGGAATGGTTTGGAAGGGACCATAAGGATCATCTCATTCCAATTTCCCTAATCCAACTTCTACTAAACCAGGTTGCTCAGAGCCCCATCCAGCCTGGCCTGGAACACTTCCAGGGATGGAGCATCCACAGCTTCTCTGGGAAACCTGTTTCAAAAAACACAGAGACAGGATGGCCATTTCACAGGGTGCCCATGGGCAACCCAGCCCTGACAGCCACTTCCACTGGATCTGGACTGGTCAGTTTTCCTTCCAGGTGACACAAAGGGGTCCTGCCTTGGCCCCAAGAGGGGGAAAACTCATCCCTGTGTCCTTCCCTCCATGGCCCAGCCAAAGCATCACCACTGCTCCTGTGAGAGAAAACCTCTGACAACCAGGATTCACCTTCCTGCCCATCTGCAAATGTTTTTAATGCTCTTTTATCAACTGTGGTGCCTTCTGAGGAGAGTCATCGAGAGGTTCAGTTCATATAGAAAGGATTTACTCAGATTTAGGGCCTCCATAAAGGCCTCTGAACATGCAAACCTCTTCCTGTTCTCAGCTGGGCTTTGCTGTGCACACATTAAAAATGCAGGCAGGCAGCACGGGCCAATATTCCTGAACCTCCTGCTTTGCCTGCAGAAGTCTGCTTCCAGGACAAACACAGATCTCAGGGAGATGAATAAACACATGCCCCCTCCTCTGCTCAGAGCTCACTTCCAGCCCCCGGAGCACGAGGTGGATGATGGAGCCCAGAGGATGCCAGGATGCCACAGGCAGCAGGGAACAGTCGTGGCTGTGGCAGCGAAGTCTTAAGGGAAAACAGAAAAAAAAAGCTTTAAGAAAATAATTATAATCCTGGTTTGTTGGGACCTGCAACAAGAAGTCTTGCTGTCCTCCAGAGAGCTGAGTTTGCTCAAGAAAACTTGGAAAGAAAACTCAGAAAGGGAATGAAAATTCTTGCTTCAAAGCACAGGAGAAGCTTTGCACAACATCCCTGTGCGAAGATCACACTGCTACAGAATCCTCCAGGCTGGCTGGGAAGTGCCAGTCAGAGTGGGAATGGGGTAATGGAATTAGGGCTGCAGTGGAAAATCCAGGCATGGATAATAAAGGCTCCTTGTTCAGGGACAGCCAGGGATGGAGCACAGTGGAACTTCTCCCTGGAAGTGCTGACAGTCCTCCAAAAAGACGGAGGGAAGGATGGGAACCAAAACCAATTAAATAAATCTCTCCTGAGCTCTTTGTCCCTGTGCACAATCCTTTGGGACAACAGAGGGATCAAAATCCCAGCAGAAATTCCCATCCCATAAGCACAGAGCTCACTTCCTGCAGGGCTGGCAGAAGCAGCCCTGGGATGGGGACAAGGCAGGCAGAGGATGGTCACATCAGGGCTGCAGCTACAGCTACTGCACATTAGGCACATTGCAAATCAAACACTGCATTCAGGATCGAGTTTTTGCCCTGGTTTTGCTGCTTGTTTCTTGGAAGAAGCACTCTGTCATCTCCACAGAGCTATCCTGATAGCAGTACTATGGGAAACAAGGTTCCTCTGCCAAGGTTCCTGTAGCCAGAAATTATTAAGACAGAAAGAGTGATTTATTTATTTTTTTCACTGAACAGCACACAAGACTGATTTTTATTTTTCTCCACACCATGAAACTTATTTAAGGACAAGTAACAGGCTTTGGGATTTATTTCACTCTTAATTTGCGTGATCCTGATTCTCAGACCCTAAAATAGGGATTGGAGCAGAGCCACATTTGTGCCGTGGGGCTGAAGACCATACAATCCACCCAGAATCCGAATTTCACTGTATTTAGCACGGTTTTAAGCACTGTGCCTGAGCCAACAAGATTTTTCCCACTTCCAGTGGAAGCATCTTCACTGGGAGAGGGAAGAGCATGGACCCCAAGGAGCTGAGGCAGTGGTGGCTGATGTGAGCAGTCCCTTCAGGGAGCCAGAGCTGCTGCTGGTTCCCACAAGATTAGATTAATTCAGATAAATTCATCTGAGATTAGTTTCTGTCACTGAGGGGTTTGTGATGGTGCAGAAAGAGATCACCTAATTTAAAGGAAAGAAGATGCAGCAATGGACAAAGGAAGGGCTCTGTGGCTGTAGGGGACAGCGAGGTGGGAGGGAACATTCCCAGGAGGGAAATTTTCCTGGAATTACAGAATTTGTTTCTAGTCTGTTCTATTTGCCAGCTAAAGGAGTGACAGCTCTTTCTGTTCCTGCAGAGCTGGAGGAGAAACAGGGTTAATTCACAGGAAAACAGGGTTAGAAGCAAAGGCTCACTGAGCTCTCTGCTATTCTTGTGTAATTATGGTGCCAAAGGCTTCCAAGATAAAGGATTTTAGTGGGAACTGTAAATGCCAGTTGTAAAACGAATGAGAGAAAGCCACACACCCACAAGAATAGCAAAGCCTCCCTTGTCCCTGGATCTCATCTATGTCCAGCCCTCAACACAACCAACAGGGGCTCAACCAAAGCATTCCCAGGGGATGGCAGCTCCTTCATCCTCTGAGCTGGATCCAGGACCTCCCTCCCTGCCTTGGGAAAGGCTTTGCCAGGGGTGACACCCTGGGACCCTCCCAGTGATGCCCCAGGACTTAAACCCAGCCCTCACCAAGGCCCTGCAGTTTGTGCACACAAATCCCCTGCTGCTCCTGGCCTCCAAACTCCTTGGATGTTCTTTTCCCTTAAAACAAAAATCACTGCAGGCTCCTCCAGGACTCAGGGCTATTATCAAAACAAACAGTCCCTAACTTACAACAAATCTTTCCTCCTCAAACCCTCGCCCCCTGCATCTCCCCCCAGCCCTGCTGGGATCTGGCAGATTCGTGTTTAACAGATGGGAAGGCTCCGAGCTGGTTTTACACGTGAAAAGCTGTTCCCCTCCAGCAATCTCAGCGCAGACAAGGCAGGGAAAATATGTTCCAACAGTGGGAGTGGTGGCAGGGGGTGCTGGGGATGGGTGGCAGGGCTGGGAGTGGGGCAGGGACCTCATCCAGCCTGAAACTCTTCATCCTGGCTGTGCCTGGCCTGGGATGTGCCACAGATCCCCACCCAGAACAGCAGCAGGACACATGCTGTGGAGAAAATCAAATGTGTTCTGTAGTTGGGGGGTGAAAACTCACACATTTCCCTCCCAAAAAAACAAGGAAAAGGTAATTTAGGCTGCAAGCTCATCCCTGTTATAGCCGTGGTCCTAATGAGATGTTCCCAGATTAATAATCCAAATGCACTCGAACAAGGAAAGCAATTGCAAAGCAATTTTGCAGGGAGCTGAACAAAGAGCAGGATAACAGCTTTGCTTAATAGGGGCTGTCTGCTGCTTTTAATTCCTTCTCCAGTGCTCCCTCAGCTAACAGAGGAGGAGCAGGCAGCACACCTTGGGTGCCAGGGCACTCCTCCCACCCTCACCAAGGATGTGCCTGTGACAAAGCCAGGAGGACATTTCCCAGTTGTCAAGGGCAAAGGTCCCTGGGCTCCCCTGCACAGGGACAGTGGGGACAGTGGGGTGATGCCACAGCTCCTGGGCACTGCTAACTTTCCTGGGATCCCTCATGAAGTTGTGCAAAACCTCCAGCTAGAGACACCGAAACTCACCCTGCTGCCCTTCCTGGCACAAACAGCGTACACAGCTCCTTGTATTTTCACTATTTCATCTGAAATTATTCCCAAGCAGCTGTAAGGACCCTCCCTACATCCAAAAGACGCCCCTGGTGTCTGTTTAACCCTATCATGGGCAGCTTCTAATGAATCTGATGTGATTAAATACAAGGAACGTGGAGAGATGTTATTTTAAAGCATCGTATTGAAAGGATCTTACCTAATTCCTTTGGTTTGAGCAATACTGTGGAAGGAGAGCCTGGATACTGCAGAGATCACCTGGAAATGAGAGAAGAAGATGTTGGTGTGCTTACTGATGACACAGGAAGGTTTGGTGGGAGCCCAAGGATCCCCAGCCTGGTGCTTGGAGCTGAACCCCACTGGAATGGATGTGCTCAATCCCCCCTCAGTGTCACAGTGTCACCACCAGGGCTGGGAGGACACTGCCAGTGCAAACCTTGCTGCAGGTTCCACCACTGAGCACAAAAGACATTTAACCCTCAGCTATAAAGATATTATTGAACAGCTTCATCCGAGAAAACACCATCCCCACACTCATTTAGTGAGCCCAGACCTGCCCTGACAGGTTTTATGCAACACTAAGAAGCACTGACAAAACCCTCTTCATTTGTATTTTATTACAAAAGGATTACAACTCCTTTCATGTCTCTCCTCACACAAAATGATCTTATTGAGGCAAACTTGCCAAGACTGAATGGCTCTGACTCCTTGCAATTCAATAAAGATGCATCATCAGTTTGTCAGAGGTGAGTGCAGACCATCTCCCTTTTCTGGCAGAAAACAGCCAGGAGTGATTCAACACCAAAATATTCTCATCAGCATTGCAATCAGAAGCAATAAAACCACCAGGTTTTTCAGAAAAACTCCCATTTTTTGATGGAAGTCTTAATTGCTAAGGGGAATTTTCAGTGAAGAGGAACAAAGAATGGGTTTGAGTCTCTCGTAGATTTAAACTGTGTTCTACTCTTGTTCACATTCACCATTTCAAAGCTGGAGTTATTAAAACAAACCTCTTATTTTTGGACTGGTTTCCAATCTACTGGGGTGGGACATGGATAAAGGGTGGGCTCCAGGTGGACAAACCCAACCCTCTGGGGGTTGATGCTGCTTGGAGCTGCCACAGGGACCCCTCAGATCCCTTCATTCAGGAATTTTACTTTGGGATGCTCCCCTGGTTTGCTGAGCCACCTCCAAACCACCCAGCCAGGGACCACATCCCTGTTTTCTCCTGGGATGAACTCAGAGCCTCTCTGCCTCCCACATTTTTATCCCAGGACTTCAGTGAGAGCCTCATCTCAGTCCATCCTTTTCCTCCACACATTTGCAACCTTCATCCCTCCCACTTTTCATCTGCCATGAGTTCCAGCCTGGCTGTCAGCTGCTGCTGTCCCACATGTGGAGCCAAAGCCAGGGCAGCAACCAAAAACCTGCCAGAGTTTGGTGTTCAGTGGGTGATTTCCACACGGAAAACAGGGAACAGAACATCCCTGAAAGGCTCCAGGGCTCATCACGGCACAAAACACCACCACTGGTACCTGTGACACCAGCTCAGACAGGGCACAGAGACTGGAGACTCCACTGGCACCCCCAGCCCTGCTCCAGGGGACTTAAAATAGTGCCAGGGAAGTCCTAGGCTGACTGAGTCTCTTCCATGCTCTATTCTTAGCCTTCTGAAGTAAAAATCCAGTTTATCAATCAGACAGTTCCATTGTGGGGTTTGACTTCCAGGGAAATTTAAGAGGGAAGCTCCTGGTTCCCCTCACCAAGAAGCTTCCCTCTGTCCTTTGCTGCACAGCCCCAAGCTCTGCACATGCTGGCACATCAAAGCCTGGGCACTGCTTCCAGTGAGGAGCCAGCACAGCCAGGATCCCAAATCCACCCTCAGGTGAGAAAGCCAAACCACCCAGTGTGAAAGATAAGGCACAAAAACCCTCCCTGACACGACTCCAGAAGGTTGAACAGCGACTGTCCCAATATCAGGGAATATTTTTCCCAATAACTCCTGCTAAGAGCAAGACAAGCCAAGTGCAAGGCCAGCTCCTCACAGATCCCAGCCAGGGAAGAGCTTAAGCATGTATTTGAAGGGAAGTAGTCCTCTCAATTTCAACAGGATTAAACAACATTCTTAAAAGTAAATCACCCCTTAAGTGTTTGCTAAACCATGTCTCATTTTCCCCTGTAAAATTTGCAGGCAAACCCAGGCCTGACTTTGGCTCTGGGGTTGGGTCAGGATCTGTTCCACACCCACACGGCAGCACGAGGGTCCCTGATCCCAGCTGAGACTTTTCCCTGCTTCTGGAATACCAGGATAGACCAAAACAACAAAAACAGACATTCCAACCTGCCCCTGAACACTTCAGGGATGGGGCAGCCACAGCTTCTCTGGGCACCTCGTGCCAGGGCCTCCCCACCCTCGAATTCCTTCCCAATATCCCAATATCTAGCCCAAATTTCTTTCAGTTTAAAGCCATTTCCCCTTGTCCTGCCACTCCATCCCTTGCCAAAAGTCACCCTCCAAGTCATTAGAAGATGTTTGGAAAACTATTCTCTTATCTCTGCATTTTTCTTCCAGGAGATGTAGGGCTGTGGGTTTTAACAACAGGGGCTTATGCAGATTATTGCTATTATTATTACCTCTTCACCCATTCCTCAATGCAATTTCCTCCCTGGAAACTGCATTCAGCACACAAAATTACCATAAAAGCTATATATAACATCCCACTGACAATAAGAGGGCAGGAATATAAATAGGAATATAAAGGTACCAAATGCAGGTGAGGCACAGACACTTTTCTCTAGCAGTGACCTGCCAAAGGGTTGGTGGGTAAATTCCTGGTGGTTTTGCCATGACAAGTGAGGGATGCCCTTCACATTCCTGAAATTCCAGTGTGCCTTGTATTTATGGGGGTTGAATCCAACCACCCAGCTGATCACTGACTGACCAGAGAGATCACTGCTGCAAAACACCAGCACCATGAAGCGAGGCAAGAGGGCTCTGCATGTGATTTCAGGTTTAAAAAGGCACAGAGTTCTGCACTTCATGGGAAAAAAGAAAGAAAGTTAAAGTAAAATAAAATAATCAAGACTCAAAGTGGGTTCCTCACACTCACTGGTCAGTTTGGGAAAAAAAAACAAAGTGGGTAAAGAAATGGGATTTTTGAAAAGAATAAAAAAAAACACAATAGCCACACCACTTCCATAAAAAATTCACCACTTTTCTTCCTTACTTCCAACACCTTCTTTTAGGAATTACAGATTTTAAAATAAACCAAAGCCAAATAGAAAATAAATTACTATGCTCACTGCTCTTCTACTTCCTACAGCATTGTTTATGCCTGATGGTATCTCTGAGCATCTAGAAAACTCTAAAATAAACTATTTTTTATTTCAAAAAACAAACTGACCCAGCTGGGCTGGAGAACACTTTGTAGAGGAGGAACTTTCCAGCTCTGGGCACTCCAGGAGTGACCCTGGGAGCGGGAATGAGCTGAGGGCTCATAGCCAGCACTGAGCATTTCCACAACAAACAGATTTGCTTGGAAGCAAATCAGGAGGTCTGCCCAACATTGATAACTCTGGGCAGAGACCCCTCTGTGCCACCTCTGCCCATCCCATGGCAGAGGGGTTTTCACAGCCCGGAATTACAGGGAGTCGTTTTCTGCTTTGCCCCTAAACTCACAAAGGGCAAAACAAATCCTCAGGCCAAACATCCCCAGCCTCAGGCAGAAACTTGACCCCAAAATCAGAGACAAACTGATGGTATCTCTGAGTAACCAGAAAAACTCTCAAATAAACTCTCTCAGGTTTGAAAAAACAAACCAGCTGGGCTGGGGGAACACTTGGCATGGGAGGAACACAGAGATATCATTTCTGAGCTGGATAACGGCATCCCACAACCAAAACACTGATGGGAACAGTCCCAGGGACAGGAATGCTCAAAGAAAAGCAGTCCTCAGAGCAAGGAGGATTTGATCCAGCTGCCTCCTGCCTGAGGTGCTGGAGAATCCTGAATTTTCTCCTGCTGGTGCACGTGGCTGGGCAGCTCCTGTTTGCTCTTCTCCCTGCACACCTGGGCACTTCCCAGCAGCTTCACCCCCCTTCACACCCCCCTGGGCTGGGCACCACCTGCTGCTTGCAAACCAAGCTCTCACCAGCAGCTTCCAGCCTCCCATCTCTCTGTTTGCATATCCCTGTCCCAAACCAACATGGTTTGGACCTTGGCTGGACCAGCCCTGGAAAACCAGAAGAGTGTGAGGGGAACACAAACCACAACCTGCTTGCTCTGGAGCAGTCATTTGTGCTCTTGCCTGGGGCATAAACTTTCAAGGGCCCTTTTCCCTGGACACAGAGCAGACAGAACTGCTGCTGCTTCAGCATCCCAGGAATTTGCTGAGGAATTCCTTAAATCTCCCTCTCCTGCTACAAGCTGGTACCGGAGAAGAGCATCAGGCCTGTTTGGGCAGGAGGAAATCAGACAATGTGCAATGTTTTCCTGGGATGCCAAGGGTGGGCACAGCCCCATGAAAGGATCTATCAGACGGATTTTCCTACACCCACCCTCTCAAGCCGGATCACATCCACCCAGCTGCCTGCTGAGGATGAGGCTGTCCAGTAATAATTGGTTTGGACAACAGGTTTGAGCTTTTCCAGTGCCTGCCTGGATGATTTCCTCAGTGGCTCCACTTGGCCTGCCCAGGGATGCCACACTTCTCCCAGGGCCACTCATGCTGTTTGCTGGCATCCAGCTTCTGGAGAGGTGCCAGCTGAGCAGATTTGGGCTGATACACATTTGATAAGGATTTCAAATCAAAGCCAGGGAAGTTTTCCTGTGATGGTGTGTCCGGGCTTCTGTCCCTGTATTCACTGCAAGGGCCATGCAACAGATGGGCAAGTGTGGGTATGGCAAAGCCTCTTCCCTCCTCCAACAGATACCAAGAATCCTTCACTGGCACTTCCATTTGCTTTATTACTGGTCCCAGAGCTCTGGCAGCTCCTCCTCTTCCCCAGCCCCACAGGGTGGTGAAGCCCATTTGCTGTAAAGCGCTGCTTTAAGCCATACAGTGTGTTTGAATGGGCTTCTAAAAACAACATTATTAAACCCTCACTATTTTGCATTAAACCCCATGATTTGGCCACATTACATGCTGGGGGTGCAAATATTAAATCACTGGGAAAAGCCACTGCTGATTTCCAGTGGGAACAGCACTCATGTAGGTTTTTTACAGGTTTATTTCGGGCTCTTTGGGGCTGGCATCATGTCTGAAATCATGAAGCCTTTCAAGAATGAGCAGTCACTGCAAAACCATCACTGTTCCCTTACAAGCAGCAGAAAAGAACAATTCAGGTGGATTTATGGCTACTGCTAGAAAATCTCTGCACTCTGTCACACCATCATAAGTTATCCAGATGCACACAGCCCATCTCCCATATTTAAGACACCAATTTGTCTTTTCCCATCACAGAAGAGCTGAGGAAGGAAGGGAACACTGTCACACATCTTTGGCGTGCCTAAACCCCGATGTCTGAGTGTCCAGAGGTGTCTGTGCTCCTCTGTCCCCACCCCACAGCAAACAGGGGCAGGGCAGATCCCTCACTTCCCTGTGACACAGAGAAGATCCAAAGGCAACAAGAGAAGAGGCAAAGCAGCACCAAGAGCCACAACCCAGCCCAGCCATGGCTCCCCGTGCCTCCCACAGCTCCCAAAAGCAGGAATTAATGCTCTGAAACTCCAGTGCCTGCTTGATGCTGCTGAGTTCCTCTAATACAACAGCAATAAAGAGCTGTTCTGCTCCTTAATGGGCTCTCTCCTCTGCCACGGCTGCTGAGCTGCTGCCTCGTTCAGTACTTTTATTATCTCTATGTGATAGCAGGGACTGGAGCGAGGAGCTGGCTTCCATGGGACTTAAAAAGCCTCAGGGGGGAATCCCAGTGGTTTTTCAAGTGAGCCAGCACCAAAGCCAAGAGAGATGAGCTGGGAAAGAACCTCCAGCTGAACACAGAGATTGATTTGATGGCCCTGGAATAGCTGGAGCGGTGAGCTCAGCCCTTGGGAGAGCTCAGCAGCACCCATGGGTGCTGAAGTGTTCAGGGCACTGGGAGAGAGGGTTGAGAGGGACACAGGTCACCCTGAGAATCAGGCCTTCAATATTGTTTTTTCTACAAGCTCTAGCCACTTTCCCAGCAAAGAAACTATAAACATAGGTGTTTATACATTCCATTAAAGATAGGCCTTTTGATGGACGTCTCTCACAGCCAGTGGGGTTGGGAAGGTGTTAACCTCACTATCCAATCCCTGGTCGTGGTCATACCTATAGATACTGAAAGAATAAATAAAGAATGCTCTTTCTTTCACCACACCTCAAACTGTGTCTGTGTGACTCATTTTGTGTCCAGCAGTGACAGGACACACTCAGCAAAGCCTGAGAAGCACAAGTCAGACGAGCTTTCCTTTTGCTCAGAGCAATAATGAAATCTATTTGGGCAGAAGGAGCCAGCAGGGAGAAGAAACTGGTAAGAGCTCCACTTTTATTGCAGCTGGGATTTCAGCATTCTCCCAGTGGATTCCCAGAGACAAGGAAGATTCCCAGAAAGGCCTGAGCACTGCAAGTCTGATCTGAGGGCTGGCTGCTTCCTTCCAGATTAAAGATATTACAGAATTGCCTCTTAAGAAAAAAAAATCCAGCGTGTAACTGGAGGGGAATCGTTTGCACAGCTTTTTGATGGTTACAAAAGGAGAGTGTCCTTTTGGAAAGGAGGGTTATGAGGCTGGGGACTGGGCTTTTCCCCCCACCCTGGCAAATTACAGGGGGGAAAACCACAAACAAAGCGGCTCCAGCAGGAGTTTGACTCAGGTGAGCACAGCCAGGGTGGCTGTGACAGCTCCATCAGCACCAGACAAAGCTCCACACCCCACTACAGCCCCTCTGCTCTGTCCAGCTCCTTCCCTCTGCCCCTAATTAGCCGTTCCCTAATGAAGCTGGAAGGATGCCGAGCTCTGAGCAGCAGAAGAGGGAGCTGGAGCATGGGAAGGTGTGAAACGTGGGAGGACGTGGGCGCTGACGGCTCCGACCTCACCAAGTCCCTGCTGAAAGCCACCAAGCTGTGCTGGGCACTTGGCCCGGAAAGAGGGGCAGGAAGGGAGGAAAAAGGCAAAAAAAATCCCTAAAACCACTAATTAGCTTCAAATGCTGGTAAATAAGCTTACACAGGCGGTCTGCAAAGCTCTGAGCATGGACCAAGCTGCCAGAGACACCTCGTACCCTGTGTGGGACATCAGCAGGATCATTCCAGCAGCTCAGGGCAGAAGTCATTGTGCCTCTGAGCTTCCATGGTCCAAATCTGGGCCATGATGCTCTGGATGGATCTCTGCAGGCTTTGGAGAGCCTAGAAAAGGCTCAGAGCTCAAACTATGCTAAGCAGGGTGGTTATAATTATCATATCTGTGCTTTTCATGGAGGTAACAACCAGAAGTATTCACAGGAAAGGGTCTTGCAGAGAACTCCTGGCCCCACAGCACTGATTCAAAAGGACAGGACGGCCAGACAACCCCAGAAATGGCTCCAATATTTGTCTTACACCACAGGGAGCACCAAGACAGGCTAAACTTTGTCCAGTAACCAGCTGCTCCTGCTAAACATTTGAATTCAGTCAGATTTAATTAAGTTTGCTCCCCAAATTGTGGGTCAGCTGCTCCACAACCCCATCCCTTCCTCATGCTAAAGGGCTCCAGATCCTCCTGTGACCCCAGCCCATAACTCAGGGTGCCTGAAGTCAGGCACTTCAGCAAAACCCTCACCTTGTGACTCAAAAAGAGCCACCCTAACAAACTTTTCCAGGGAAAAGTCCCTGTTAGGGGCAGTTCCTTAGGGATTATTTGTACCCTAAGTAAAAACCAGCTCAGGCAGAGCATGGAAAAGGAGGAGCTCCCGTTAATTCCTGGTGGTAGAAGGTGAGACAGGAGCATGGCTCTGCTCTCAGCTCTCACCTGAGCTATCCTCATACCTGAAATTCTGCACTGGACTGGCACAGCTCACCCAGCTGGGGCTGCCCCGTCCCTGGAATTGTTGAAGGAGGCTTGGAGCACCCTGGACCAGTGGAAGGTGTCCCATGGCAAGGGTGAGACAAGATGGGTTTTAATGTCCTTTCCAAACCAATTTTTGGTTTTATCACTCCATGACCAGACTCAATATTAAAAAGCTGCCACCCCATCCCAGCCCTTTCATCAGCTCTACCTTGACGTATTCCAAGTGAATTCCAGCCAAGGGGAATTTCCAAGGGCTCCTTGTACACTGCAAGGAGAGGCTCTCCTGCAAAAACATCCCCCCCTCCTCCCCCAGTATTGATTTGATTTGTCGAAACAGATGGAAAAAACAGCTAGTCAGATGCAAAACATGGATATCCAAACCTGCTTCCAAGAAACTGGCTTTAATCTGTATTAACTTTAATCCCTTTCGATCAAGGCCTGGGATGTAAGCAGAAAATATCACAGATTTTCACATACCTTTGGGTTCCCATTTCTTCTTGGCTCCGAAAGGGAGCTGGGAGGTCAGAGCAAAACATATGGAGCACCAAAAAAGAAAAAGTGGTTTAGGAACATTTTGCATGTGCAAGAGAAATTGGAAGCATCCATATGAAACCAATCCACTTGCACAAAGAGTAATTTACCTATTGGAGAGAGAGAGAGAGAGCTTAAAATTCTCCTTGCCTGATTTCCTTCATCATTATCTCAGGTGCTAAAGGAAAAAAAATGCAGCCAGATATAAAAACAACACAAAGGAAAGGGTTTAAAAGCTTTTTTTGCCCTGCATTTTGCAGAGCCCCCAGTTTCTGGCAGGGCCACAGCCTCCAGCACAGGTTTCTTCAGAGAAGTTTAGATCCTTTCCAGTCCCAGGGCAGCAGCACTGATGGGAGATGCCCCGGCCAGGAGCAGAGCCCATCTGCAGATGGACAGACCAAGGACAGGTTTGTCCCTCCCTGCCACACCCAGGGGTTTGGATTTGGAGTCACCATCCCACTGAATGGAAATATCCCACTTCAAGGGAGGCACCTGCAGCTTAACACTTCAGAGCTGCTGTGGTCCAAGCCCTGAAGGCAGAGGAAGCTTTTCCATTGATTCCTCAGGCTTTGAGCCCTGGATTCATCCTGAAGCTCTACTTAACTCCCCCCATCCTACCTGCAAAGCATCAGCTCTGCCCCAAGGAGCCTCAGGGAAGCAAAGTCCCTCCTAAAGCCCTTCTGCAGCAGCAGCTTAACCATCACAAGCTGTTTGAGACCAGCTGTGTTTTACAAATCAGGAGAAAAACTCGTTTAAGCTCAAAGAAATTCCTGTAATTCCAACGTACACAAAAGAGGCAGGAAGCAAACAGGAGTTTTTCAAGTGCACTGTAAAAGGCAGCTTTTAGAATTTGCCTGGGATTTGCTACTTTGATTTGCTCAAAACCTGGAACCGCTGTGTTTGCAGGGATGGGAGACCTTTCCCATTGAAGTTTCTTTCCCTGCAGCTACACAGAGTCAGGGCTTGCAGCAGGAATCCCACTTGGCTCCACAGATGGAGGGGCTGCTCCAAGCTTCCTGAACAGGCACAGACGCACCTGGATGAAACATCTTCACTTTCACAGCCTGAAGTTTAAAAAAAAAAAAGGAGGGAAAAAGGCCCAGAGGAGAAGGATGGTGCAGAAGAACTCGATGTGCTTGTGAGCTCTGGGAACACACAACCAGGAGAGGGCTGGAGCTCCCCTCTGCCTGCACTCCCTTCCCACCTCAAAACAGAGTGACATTGAGAAGAAACACTCAGCAAGAACAGCAGGAAGAGAAGCACAGGAAAGCAGGATGAAGTTCATTTCCTTAGACCTGATCCTCTCCCAGACTCCAAGGGAGGAGAAGCACCTTGTGGGGTTTATTATCATTACAAACAGAATTCCCCCAAAGCCAGCCAGGTCTGAGCTGCCTCCTTGCCCCAGATCAGCACTAACATGCCCCTTAAATATCCATTTTTCACACACTGGGGACACTTGAACACACGACCAAATCACCACAAACACATCACCAGGAGCTGCTCCAGCACCCTCAAAACTGCTTTTCAAACTGAGACATCTCTTGGTGCTACTGAGCTCCAGCTTCACCCTGGATTGTTTGCAAATACAAGGTCCTGGTTTCATGAGTAACTAAAAAACTTTGATAAGATCACCCTGAGCATCCTTCACCAGTTCAGGTGTGGGGCACAAGGAAGCAAACTTCTCCCTTCTAAACCCAGGAAACTTTAGTTCAGATTATGACTTAAATTCTCATCCCTTCCTCCCCAGCTGGAAGAGGCTCCCAAATCCCACAAAGCCACATTCAGACATGTAATCAATCAGGGAATCATTTACCATCTCCTGCACCACTCTGCAAATGTCTGCAAGCATCCAGCAAGTCTGGAAAATAACTGACATGAACTTCAGCCCTCCAGTATTGCCAATTTAGCTGCTATAATTGTCCCTTCCAAAGTTTCTCAAAGGAAAGGAGTGATGCAGGCTGCCACTCATGGAGGCAGGAGAACATTCCCACTGCTCCCTCCTCCTGTCCAGAGGGTCTGGAAGATTTCATATCAGAAACAAATGCCCAATTTATCCAGCTTATTGATGTAAAGCCATCACAGGAATTCACTGCTCTTCACTCAGAAAAATAACCCATTCAAAGCTGCAGAATGCTGTAGTTGAACCTTTAGCTGTAGTAAGGAGAAATTCCTCATATATTTTCACCAGACTGTTTCCATCCACGGATTTTCCCTGTCTTGAGAACCTAAACCAGAGGGATGTGCTGAGATTCTGCTGCTGGCCTGACCCTTCCATCAGTGTTACCCAGCTGGACACCTCAGTCACTTCCTGCCAATCCAAAAGTGTCACCTCTGGGTTTCCTGGGAAACAACTGCGTTAAATTCCCAATTCCTAGAAAAACAGGCAGCCAGCAGGAGCTAAACCAGCATGTTCAGAAGACTGAGGGTAGGGAGGAGCAGCTCAGAGCAGAGAGAAGAAATTCCCAACTTCTTAGGCAAGGTCAGGTCACCTTTTTCTGTGAGTTTGCATCATTTTGGAGGGAAAAAAAACCCCTACAAATGTTTAAATTCTTATTCTGTAAGAAGAGCCACAACCAGGGGCCGGTGTTGAATATCAGAGCTCCTGTTTTGTGTGCTTTATCCTTCCTCAATGCACAATTCCTGCCCAGTTTTCCAAGAACTGCTTCAAAAGGAGGAGAATCTGGCAAAGGACAGCTCTACCAGGCAAACAAACACTACCCACAAGCTTTTCTCTTTGCAATTATTCCATGTTTGACACAAATGAAGCCCCTCAAGACTGTGCAGTGCAGCAGCAGAGCCAAGACATCCGTGTGCAAGGATGCTGCTCCTCCTCTTCCCTGCCATTCCTGAAGGAGATAAAATGATTAGGTTTTATTTTATTACAGATTCTGCTTTGCTGGTGAAATGCCTCCCAGAAATAAATGTTGCTTCAGAAATAAGAAAAGGGTTTTCCATCAGTCATATCCTGAGCACAGAAACAACCCTCGCTTCCTCTCTGATTCAGTTCTCAAAATAGAAAGCCCTGAATTTCCCAAATCCATGATTAACTAGAAGCAAGAGGTTTCCAGACAAAACTCGCTGTCTGGAGCAGCCTTCTACCCCTGGGCAGGCAAATTCCTGGTCTGGGCTTTCCAAAGAGAATGGCACATCAGACAGAGACCTCTGACACTGCCACATTTTTTCTGTTTGTTAATCCTATGACATCAATTAATGCATTTCCACCTGCAGGAAGGCAGGAGCCTGGGGCAGAGAGAGCAGAACCTACAAGGCATTTTCCAGAGATACTCAGAAACCACCTCCCTTCCTCTCATCCTGTGGCAGAGGATAAATATACCCTCAAAGTGCTTTGATTTGACTGAGGATGTTAAATTTAGTCGCTTCTCTGTCTCTGCAGACAGCACATTTACTGCTCCGGGGATGACTGAAACATCACTCCCAGCACACTGCAAAGAGGCCCAGAAAAGAACTGCACTGAAAAAACATCCAAAATATTGGCTCCCCTGACAGGGTGTCACAGCTCACACATGACAGGGTGGAAAGGGAAGCTGGATGGATTTCCACGGTCACTACTGCACAGAGGGAAAGACAAGATGATCTAAGGGTGCCTTCAGGCCTAACAAATCCATACAGCTGTTAAAAAAAAAAAAGGAAAAAATATCATAGATTAGATCTTGTCTGTCTCCAAGAAAAAGAAGGAGTCGGGCATGATGTTTTCTGTCAGTGATTTAAGGTGAAAATAGCTTTGTGAAGGATGCTCAGGCAGACTCCCCAGCTGGATCCGTCAGTGTGAGCTCAGCTCTGCTCAGGACCTGCAGTGAGCCAGGATGGTTTAAAACAGCAGGGAAAGCAAAGTGGCAGCTGGAGAGCCCATCCTCAGTGGGGAGGGGAGGGAAGCAGCACATGGAAGGTGTTTGCATCCCAAGGGAACACGGTCCCGATGCTCCCGGTGGTGTGCCCGCATCCCCCAGCTCGGTGTGCAGCGTCACAGCAGCTCCCAAAGTGTCACCAGCTGTTTATCAGCCACTAAAAATGCGTTTAAAAATTAATAGGAACAGATTGAGCACGTCTGGAACACACAGAGAGCAGAAGCTTTGAGGAATTCCAACACGTGACTCTCGAATTGAGTGGGCTGGGAAGCGCCAGCCTTGGTACAGGAGAGAAAATGGCAAAAATACACTCACACCTCATCACACAGAGCAAGGGAAACGTGGCTGGAACCACCTCGTGCTCCTTCTCCCAGCCCTTTAACCAGACTTTGGAGACAAAGAACAGCTGGGCCCTGCACTGTGGTCAACCTGGGGTTGTAGGGGGAGGGAAAAAGTGGGATTTATCCATGTGTTAATACAGGATCCCATCACCACACCCCCCTGATGGTTCTAAGGGCTCAGGTTTGAACACACAATGTTGATAAAGGTCATCAAGATGGATGAGAGTCCTTGACAACGCCCTGTGCAGGAGGGAATGAGGGTCCCAGCAGCCACAAAGGGAAAAACAGTTTAAAAAGGAACAGGAATTGCTGGTGCCAGCAGGGCAGAGTTATCAATAAATGCCAACACCCAAAACTGCATCCCAAAGGCCAGCGATGCAAACGTGAGGATGAGATCAGAGAAATAACTGCTGTCACCTCAGGTATGAGCAGGTCAGCCCCAGAGGGTCAGGGAAAACTCCCTGGAGCTCTTGTCCAGAACAAAGAGATTTTGTAATCAAACTGGTAAAACTGGTTTCTGTCCTATGGAACTCCTGGAAATGACTGACAAGTATTTACTTGTGGGAACAGGAAATTGTGATTTGTTCTTAACTGGCTCTCTTGGCATTTTCTAACTGCCAGGAAGAGCACAATAAAGTTACTGACTTCACAACCAGCAGGTATTTTATACAGGGCGTTTTACAAAGCACAAAATCCCCAAAATCCCACGTCTGGATGAGCCCCTGCTCAGGTGCCCCATGTGGGGCATGGAAATCCACACTCAAATAACCTCGTGTGTTTAATTGCAGCAATGTCTGGAATTCCCAGAGGAGAAGCTCAGCCTGGTGTAAATCTCAAAACTGAGGAGTGGGACAGAGAAAAGAAAAAGGGCTTTCTGTTCTGATCAATACTGAGGAGCGTTTTTTGTCCACTGAAAAAAGCAAATGTTTCCTGTATGTCCACAAACAAACAAAATATTTTCCAATTTTGGATCCAAAAAAAGCTGAAAAAAGTTCCTGAAAATTGAGTTTTAATGATTTTTACCCCCATCTGCTATTAAGACCATATTTTGGCCAGATGTAGGTGATGTGCTTGGACTGCAGAAAAGAGCATTTGAAAACATTACCAAGAGATAACCAGCTCAGCCCAAGCCTTGCAGAAGAAAAAAACCTTTTATTTCAACTCCTCACCAGTGTCATCTCATCAGCCCGCAGAGCAAACCAGTCTGCAGGGATGGATCTGAAAGGTTTGAATAATTCCCCATCAAAATCAACTCTACTCGGATGAGACTTGCACCAAAGCATCAAGACAGTACGAGACAGGCTGTGAAAGAGGGAAAATATATTCTTGTCAAAATGACATCCCCCTCAGGAGTACAATCCCCACAAAAGCGTTTGCCCGCGCGCATTGTGTTGGGTTTCAGATCCTGCGCTTCTGAAACGCATTACGCCGGGTACTTGAATAATTATGTTTGACTTATTTAACAATTTAACATTCACATGCTCGGCTTTACATCTGGAGAAATAAAAATCACATGTTTGAGGGGCTAAAAGGGGGGGAAAAAAAGAGGTGGTTTGACAATGTATGGATATTTATGCGGAAATTACATCCGTGAGGAGAACCTTCAGCTGAGTAAATTTCCTCCCCCTTTCCCTGGCTGGAAATGGGATTTGGAGTGGTGGGACTGGTCAGTGAGGAGCTGCAGTCATGGATTTGGGGAATTGTGTGCAAAGAGGAGGAGCAGCTTCTCCAGCTCGGAATTCCGTGTTCCCACCACTCATCCAACGCCACTTCCAGTCACACCTCAAAGGAGAAACCACCCCAGGTGTGGTGTGTGCTGCCCTACAAAGTGAGCAGGGATCTGGGCTTGCCTTGGCTGTGCTCAGGGGCACCCTGAAAGTCACACCAGAGCCAAGTTTCCTCTCCCAGCAGCAGCATCCTGGACAGGGGAACACATGGTCTCCAACAGGGAAATAAAAGACCCTCCAAAATGTCCAATCCACACCGAACCAGTGAATTCACACAGGACCCCCTCCCATGTTTTGCTCTTTTCCCACTGTACACCCAGTGCATGGAGCCTTTTCCTGACCAGACTGCCCAGTCCTGGGCCTCCAGACCCCACTGGGATCCAGCAGCAGCCCAGGGAGCCAGGATATGAGAGGGGGGGAGTCAAGAGAGAGAGAGAGAGACAGAACTGTCATCACTGCAGCATCCAGGGAAAACCCAGGGGAATGTCCCTGCTGGTTATCACAGCAGGAATACCGAGGCAGCCCTCTGCTAACAGAGGTTCCACTGATGTATTTTTCATCAAGCTCTTTATTCTGCTGCAGACGTGGACTGTTATCAGCAATAAATGTTTGCAGGGTAGGAGGTGGTGGCGCTGATATCTGTAAAGCTCTGGATAACAGCTGATGAGCCCTGTACCAAAATAATTCAGTGTTTATTAAGACCTCCATTAAAAAACACAATCCCAGCTTGCTGCCTCTCACCCCTGTTCTTCACACCTGAACACCAGTGGGAGTTGGTTTGAGCCAGAGTTCTCCCAGGCTGCCCCCAGTATGGGCAGCCTCTCCTCCAGCCCTGGCACCAGCACATGCTGTGCATTGCATTCTGCTCCTATAAAACACAGGATCTTTTCATCTCCTCATCCCAGCCCCAGCCAGGGGTCACAGCTCCAGCAGAAAAAGCTTCCATGGTGGATGAGATAGAACACATCTGAAGCAATCAGACACACACAGAGCTGGAAATGTTTCTGTGGGTCTGTTGAGTGCGCTCAGTGATGTCTTCACTCCCTCCTGGCCCTGCAGCTGCTTCCCCGCAGATCCCCCGGGATGTTCTGATAGGAATTTCCCTCAGGGACTGTGTGCTGCCTGCTGGGGGTGATGGCATTGTCACCTCCCCTCAGTGACTCCAGTAGAGCTACTGGGAGCAACCTCCCTGCCCCCTCGTCAAGCCAATTGCTTCATGACATAAATGATGTAAAGCAATTAAACATCCAGCCCCTCTCTTGCTCCTGACAGTGTTTCCTGCAGCTTTTGCGCTGACAGAGGCTCCCAGATGGGCTCCAGGGCACGGGCAGGTCCCAGCTCTCCTCTGGATCCTTGTGAGAAGGGCTCTCAAGTGCCCTTGGCCCTTTCCCTGCCTTTGGTTTGCTCCTTTCCACACAAGAACCTTCTTCTGCCCTTCCTAAGAAACCAGAGCACCTTTTCTGGGAGAGATGAAGGTGCCAAAACACAAACCAGGGGCTCTCACCTCACCCCACACCCTGGCAAGGGGTCCCAGCTGCTGTCACTTGAAGCAGCACGTTTCATCCCAAACACAAATGCACATCCCACAGCTTAGGAGAGAATTTTAAATGAAATATTAGGAGAGGAAGCCCAGCCGGGCCCATCCATGAATCCCAGAAATCAAGCTGACATCCTGCTGTTTCCAACAGCATCTCCCAGATGATCCTGGAGATCCCAGTGCTGCTCCCAGCTCTGATGCAGGATTCAGATCTGTGGAAATGCCCGTCTCTCCTCTCTGGCTGCTGGCCCTATCAGCACATCTGTGCTCCTGCCTTTGTTTGCCTGGGGCCACATCTGTCCCCAGAGCTGCTCCTGTGCTGTGTGGGGCCATCAGGCTGGAACTGATACCTCACTGCAGGAAAAACTTCAAATAAATACAATTACAAATAAAGAAATAACACAGTGCAACCTGTTAAGTGAACAGCTGGGGTGCTCCACGCCTGTTGTCACCGGGATTTTAACTTCAGAGTATTTCCCCACCCGGACACAGATGAGTCACTGGTGAATCTGCATTTGGGATGTAAAATATGGAGCTCTCCACTGCTCCATGTGCCATTCCCCTTCCCAAACCCCCTCTAAAGCTGCGTGACAGTCAGACAACAGAGTGGAAACTATAAGCTTTGATGAGGAAAAACTATGCAGAAAAAAGGCCAGAACTGTATTAAACTATATTAAAAAGCCATCACAGAAAGCAGTTCAAACAGCTCCCTGTAAAGCAGCTCAGCTCTCTGGGGCTCTGTTTAACAGACATCCTTTTATTAGAAAAAGTCGCTGAAGATGGCTGTTTAGCACTTCCAATAAAGCAGAGGTGGATGGGGATGGAAGTTTGGTTTTTTTTCATTAAGATTACAAAAGGGTTTGGGGCTGAAAGAAAGGGAAAACCTCCAGATCCAGGATTTCATTTCTGCCCCATTCATTAAAGTACCAAGATCTGAACTGGTCACAGGCTGGGGGGGTTCTCTGACTTGGAGGGTCCAGCACTCATCCAGGTGGTTTTAGCTGAGGAATAGGCACTTGGATGATGGAAATGAAGAAGGAAATGCCAAAAAAATAAAGGGTGATGAAAAGAGAGGCTCTGCAGCCAGCCCAGAATCTCCCCTGCCCCACACACCCCTCTGGCACAGCTGGACACAGCTGGCTGGCACTTGGGCTGAAGAACACAGCATCTTTCATCCCAAAAACCCTCAAACCAGAATGCAAGAGCCTGGCAGAAGCCTCCAGCTACACCATTGTGCAGAAAAAAATCAGGGTTTTGAGCTCCATGGCCAGTCAAGGGCAGGAATTACAGCACACAAGGAAGGAACATCTTCCCTGGGAGTGCCAAGCAGGGCAGGGGGGTTCCTGAGCTCTCAGAAAGTGGTGGCTGATGCTCTTCATCCCCCAAGAGCTGCCAATAAAAATCTTTTCGTGATCCTCCCTGCCAAACCTTTGGTCTGCTCCAATTTTCTCACTGTGATGTGCTATTAATGTTCATTATCATCAAGATCTCGCAGTGCCAGCGAGATTGGGTTTGTTTTCCACCCAGGCTTGTGCTTCCCACATCTCAAATCCCAGAACAGCAAAAAGAGGGGGAAAATGCCTGGAAAACAATGTGAAAAATATCTAAAGGATTGTGGAATAATCTTGGAAAGACCATGGGATGTCCAGGCCCTGAGTAAGGCAACACCAACTTCCACCCCAGTTTTGCATTAGAACATTAAAAAATGATGCAAAATTGCCTTTGATATCAGAGAAAGATGACCAGGGAGGCCATCTGGCTTTAACCAGATGATGTTTAGCTGATGTTTCCTCCACACACCCCTGTCTCCAGGGCAGACCTCAGATTTGTTGCATTATCTAAGCTCAAACATGGCAAAAACAGGCTGGAGATTTTAATACCAATCCCACTGCCCGGCTTTTCCCATTTTGAGTATGAAGAGAATGAGAGTTGAGACATGTAAAAAATAGCACCGTTAAAAATAACATTAAAAATGTTCCAATTTGGGCCCTCAGGCCTGCAGAGAAAAATGTTTCATTATCCAAGTCTCAGAAATTAATTATGCTTTAATCATTTTTTCACTAAAAAAAGCAAATCTTCTTGGCTTGCTTTGCTCTTGGAGGGGAACCCTGAGCCAAGCTCCACTCCTCCTTGTTCATCTCACCCAGGATCCAACCCCAGGGCTCACTGGAGCATCTGGGAATATCCCCTGGACCAGCCCCCCAAGATCTGCACCCTTCCATGTCCCACACATGATGACAATTAATAAATGACACCATTATTAATTAAAATAAAAAGGGAGCATCAGGACTCCCTGTGTGCAGCCAACAAAGCATCTCCTCTCCCCCTCCAAAACAGGCGAGATCCTCCTTTCAGGCAAAAAATAAAATAAAATAAAATAAAATAAAATAAAATAAAATAAAATAAAATAAAATAAAATAAAATATAAAATATAAAATAAAATAAAATAAAATAAAAATAAAATAAAATAAAATAAAATATAAAAAAAATAAAATAAAATAAAATATAAAATAAAAAATTAAAATAAAATAAAATAAAATAAAATAAAATAAAAAATAAAATAAAATAAAATAAAAAATAAAATAAAATAAAATATAAAATAAAATAAAATATAAAATAAAATAAAATATAAAATAAAATAAAATATAAAATAAAATAAAATAAAAATATATAAAATAAAATAAAATAAAATAAAATAAAATAAAATAAAATATAAAATAAAATAAAATAAAATAAAATAAAATAAAATAAAATAAAATAAAATAATCAGTTTTAAGGGGATCAGACAAGTTTGGCATCACATGAACAAGTTCAGCATCACCAGCACCAAGCTGTGCCCCCTTCCTTTGGCATCTCCAGGTGTCAGTGGGAGCCCAGCCAGGCCTTGGGGTGCGTTTCAGAGCCGCCCTCGCTCCGGCCGGTGCCGAATCCGCTCGCCTGGCACTCCAATCTGGTTTCCATAGAAACAGGTGGATAGCACACAGGAGCTAAATCTTATTTACTGAGTTAAAGAAAAGGGCTGCACAAGCTGTAATTTAGTCCTAGGGGGAAATACGACATTATGAGAAATACAAAGATTTCCACCATGGCAAAGAACGTGGCTTTTCATTGCTGGTTTTTCCTTTAACATCAATTATTGTAATAAGATTAAGATAAATCAATGCACACCCCCTTTAAAAAGTTCCACTGCCCGGATTTCCTAATAGATATTTACACATAATTTTTTATTTAATGCTAGTGGGGTTGGGAATATTATTTCCTCTTCCCTAGCCAGAAATAATCCCAGTAACAAATGAGGAAATCTACATTAAGTAACAGGTTCTACCTTGGCCATAACCATCATTTAAAGGAAATATCATGACCTCAAATCCAACAAGATGCTCTCAAACTGCAAGCTTTCACTTTTTTTCCAACAGATATATTTAGACCAAACCAGAATTTCTGTAACAAACCAATTCTGGACACGTGAGGGAAATGCTGTTTGTGAAACATTTAATTTTGGGTGCATCCCTTGCTCTCTGCTAAGAAGGAGGGTTCCTTTTGTGCCCCCCAAAACACACACACCAAAGCTGTCAGTGTTTTGAATATTAAGATTTATAGGTTGGAGATATCCCTCAAATCACTCTGCCTTGCCCTGCACAATGGCAGGGTTGGAATATGTATTATTTGGGATTAATAATACATGATTACCATAAATCCAGTCCCAGCTGAGCACGTGCTCTCCAGCAAGGAGCCAGGAAGGTTTCTGGGATCACACCAAGCTGGCTGCAGGGAGCATTTATCTCTTTGCTAATGGAGTTGCTGCTCCAGCCTGGAAAAGGGGCTGGAAAATCCTAATTAATGAGTGGTATTCAAACCTCACACAGATCACTCTCTGTGACAGCCCCAGTCTCATCCCATCAGAGATCCTGGGGCTCAATCCTGGCTGTTGGGATAAATGTATTAATAAATAAATGAAGCACTGGCAAACATTTCCTTACTGGGGGTCCTAAGGAGAGGTCGTTGAGTAACGAAGACCTTCAAAATTTGGGGAAGGATTGTGTTAAATCCCCTTTAAATGGGCTCAGCCATCCTGCAAAAGGCACCAATTTTGGAGGACAGCAGAGGTTGCCCCAGGTTGAGCCCTGTCCCCAGGATGTGCCACATTTTCCATGTCACATCATCCATCTCATCACAACCAGGACAGGAATCAGAGCAGACCCTTCTCAGCCTTTCCCCATGCTGGAGCAGGCTGGACATCCCAAATGGTTCTTTTTAAAATGATGATGGAAGTGGCTTTTCAAGGCAGCCTGACAGCAGCATCTGATGTTTTCTCATTAGCTGAGCTGGGATGACATTGCTCATGGCTCTGCCAGGGTAATAAAGGAACCAGCCAGCAAACAAAGCAAAAATCAATATGGATGAGTGTAATATTTTTCATAATGTCTTTATTGTGCACAGCCTTCCTCATGCAGCTATTCATAGACACACTTTCTCCTCTTTTTTCCCAGGGAATGAAGTGATGGGAAATGTTCTTATTCCAGAAAACCCAACACTGATTCATCACCCCTGAAGAGTTTATAAATTAAACCCCAATATGAGCAGATGACATCAAATAGCCAGCCTAACTGGTGGAGCTGATTTTTCAGAGCCATCCTGAAGCTCCAGGTCCTGCTGGTGACACTGGGGACATCCACAGGGCACTGTGTCCCCCCAGGGCTGGGAGCAGGAAATGGGCTGTGTCCCTGGATGCTCGTAGAACCAGCAGAGGAAGAGAAACCACACTCAAACAGGAAACTTTGCAAGCAAACACAGCAGAACCACATCCTTTCCAAAGGCATCCTCTCTCCATGGCAGCTGTGACCCCAAATGACCGGTGCCAAAGGGAGGGGGGAATTGAGAGCTCTGGGGTGAAGGCTCCAGGCTGGAAACTCCAGGGAATTGCAGCATGAACTGGGATCTCCAACAAGCATCATCCTACTCCAAAAGAGCTGCCACACAGTGAGGAGCAGGAGAAACTTCCAGGCTTCCAACTCCCACCAGAGGCTCTGCTGCATCAGCAGCACCTCCCTGGCTCTGCTGCCCCACAGGGAGCCCTGGATTTGGGGCTGGGCACCTTCCCTGCAGCTCTGCCCTGCCCTGCTTGGCACCAGCAGCAGGAACACTCCAGTTTTCATTTATTTATTGCCAAGCAGGTGCTGCAGGATAAGCATGGAAATGTCAGAATTTCCCCCCAAAAAAGCACTGGGCAGTGAATCCACTGCCAGAGCAATGTCCCCATTCCTGCCAGGGACTGCCACCATGCCAAGCACGATCAAAGTCTCCTGACATCAATTAGGTACAGCAAAAATTGCCTTAATTACCCACCCTGAGCAAACACCTCACCACTCTGGAGCAAGCTGTGCTTCCAGGCTTGGTGTGTGCAAAAACTCCTGGACACAAAGGTGGAGCCACTGTCAGACAGCAAAAGCTTTGATGCAAAGCTTTTTTCTGATGCCAAGTTACCTGCCAGGCTCATAAAGTCACTGCCACCCTCTTCTGTCCCCTGTGTCACCTCCTGACAACCCCACTCCAACTGCTTCAATATTAAGTAAGAGCAAATCTTTCACAAAGTCCTTCAATCCACGAGCCAAATCCCAAATCAAAAGGCACCTGGACACTTCCAAGCACCTGGCTGGATGCAGAAAAGGCTCTTTTTATTTTAAAATATCCTGCTCTGCTGCTGCAAGGCTGAGCTTGCCTGCAAAGTAACCCAGAGGCTGCAATCCCCACCCTGCTCACAGCCAGCACCAGCAACCAGACACACAATTTGCTGCTGCCATTTGATTTTAATTGGTCTCAATCATGGCACAGCTGATTGTCTCCAAAGCATCCATGCAGGAAAACCATGGCTTTTTTCCAAGAAACTGGTTGGGTTTTGGTACTTCCAGCAGGGGTTTTGAGTTTAATAAAGGAGAAAAGGAAAAGAAATTATTCCTCTGTGGCTTTGCTGGTGGTGAGTAAGCAAAAACCATTGATTAAAAATGAGAAATGAGAAGAGGAAGCACCTCTGTGCTCCATAAACAGCTCGGGACACAATGGTTTATACTGTACATAAATGTAAAACAGGGAAATAAATGGACTCTTCTTGGACACTGGCCTGAGCCAAAGGATGGCAGGATGAAAGCAGCACTGCCAGAAGGGACCCTCTGAACTAAACAGGAATGATAAAATAACAATGAGAAGGATGGAAAAGAAGATTTTACCTGGCTCAGAACGAGTCAAGCTCCTCTGGAGATTCCCAGCCTGGCTCCCAGAGCTGCTGCCCCTGCTCTGCTCCCAGCCAGGCACCAGTAAGACACTGGCAGCTGTGAGAAATTCTGCCCTGGAAGGGTGGGCAGCCCCTGGCACAGGTGCCCAGAGATTCTGTGGCTGCCCCTGGATCCCTGGAAGTGTCCAAGGCCAGGCTGGGCAGAGCTTGGAGCAGCCTGGGATAGTGGAAGGTGTGCAGGAGGGGTTGGATCTGGATGAGCTTTAAGATCCCCTCCAGCCCAAACTGTTCTGGGACCCTGCTAAACATGAGGTCCCACCTGGACCCTGCACACCTTTAGCACTGACATCCCCACAATCCTTCCAGCCATTAACAAAACCCCACAAAACCCCTGCAAACGATGCTGTCTCCAAATGGAAAACCCAAGGTCCAAAACCAAGGATCAGGAGAGAAAGCAGCAGGATGATTCCTGAGCTGTGCTCTGCACGTGTCATGCCACAAGCCCTGGAGCAGGGAGGAAGCCAAGCCATGCCTGGAGCAGCCAAGAAAAACTGAGCTGTATTCATATCCAGAGCACTGAACAGCAGGTAGAAAAGCAGAGATCCAATACAGCTCTGTGCAAAGGGGAAATGGGGGTTATCCATGGCCATACTTTTAAGGAATATTTGGTATATTCAGTGCTGTGGGTTTGCAGTGAGTGATTTCAGAGTGGCCAGCTCTGTGTACCCCAAGCCGGGTGGGAAAAATAAAAGTTGAAATCACACACAAGTGGTTAAAGATATTTTCTCCTGCACCCTCATCCAGATTCCCACTGGGAAAATGCAAGTGTGTTCATTTATTGCATATGTATTGCATGTATAGGTCTGTGGGGGTGCTGAGTCCCTGAGGTTGGGGAGCATTTGCTTTGGGCAGTTGAACCTTTACCATCACCCCGAGCCCAGCACAAGAGCCAGGATCCCAGGGGTGGTTATTGCTGGAGAAACAGGATAAATCTCCAAAGGAAAGGGGGAAAGGGGGGATGGAAAGTGTTTTAACTCGAAGGGGGGGAAAAGAAATGCAGAAAAAAACAGAGTTGAGGATGCAGAGCACAACTCAGCTCCCTTCCCAGCACAAACACATCCTGTGGCCAGGGCTTTTCATCTGCTGCCAGGGAGATAAAGGGAATTCCTGCCGGCTGGGGCTGAGCAGCGCCTGGTGCGAGGCAGAGCTGGCACCAGGACAGCAGGAAAAGGGCCACAGGAGCCACCCTGCACAGCCAGGGCTGCTGCCACCAGCCCTGGGGGACACGGCTTTGGGGACAACCTCAAACCATCCAACCTCAGATGGGCCATTGGAAACGGCCATGGAGATCTGAGTGCTGCCTGGAATTCCTGTGCCAATGATGGAAGGAAAAGACAGAGGAAAGTCAGGGCTGAAGGCAGGGAATGCATCCAAGGGACACAGCGGTGACAGGCAAGGACAGCACAAGCTTGAGCTCTTGGCTCCCTGGTGTGGATACTCCAACTTCTGGGATGGATCCATGACCAAACGCCCGTGCAAGAAACAGAAATCACAGAACTCCCCATGGATCCAGGGTGGGGTGGGTTTGGGAAGGCTCTGGAAGCGCTCAGGCTCTACTCCTGCACCAGCACCAACCCCTGAGGGCTCGTCCCAAGGGAGCCACCACCCCACAGAGCTCCCTGCACAGCCTGGCTGCTCATCCCAGCACCAGGAACAGCTGGAAAATTACGGGATTTTTCTCTGGAAACAGCACCTGATGGAAACACACACCTCTGGAAACAGCCTGGGAAGAGTGAAGGGGGCACAAAGAGAGGACAAAGCAGGGATGGGAAAAGGCTGGAGAGACTGGGAATGTTTAAGCCTAGAAAGGTTTTTGCAGGATTTACCCCAACGTAGTTAATCTGCACTAACAGGAGTAAAACAAAGAGTGATGTCACCAGCTCCATCTGCTTCAAATTTGCTCTAAGCTTTAAATCTCCCTAATTAAAATAAAATAAAATTTAAAAAAAAAAAAAGAAAAAGAACTCACCAACATTTGCTAAATGAACCCAAAACGACCCAAACATCCACACACATACACAAAATGCCTTTCTGTCCAACCTGCTCAAAATATTGGCCCCAGGAAGCTCAAGGGAGTTACACAAGGTTATAAAAACCAGCAGGGTGGCATGGCACAGGAAGGGGCAAGGTGACAACCTGGCTGGTTTGGGAGGTGACCACCCAGCCCTGGATGCCACAGCAGAGGTCAGGCACAGCACAGCCCCAGCTGCACTGGTGGCTGTTTTTCTCTGCTGCTGGTGGCCTTTTAATGGTTGTGCAAATGGAAAATCCAATGAGGTTGACACCACATCACGCTGTCACCTCCTGTGAGGTTTGGTGTCAGGTCAGGAATGTTTTTCCCAGTGAATGCTTGAGCAGAAATGAGAGTCGCTCGCTGTAAGGTCATTGTCTGCCCCAGCCCAGCAGCCAGGGCTGGCAGCTCAGCCAGGAAAAGCTTTGGGGAACCTGAGATTCCCCCAGGAACACCCCCAGAAGGAGAAACAACGCAGCAGGACCTGGCAGAGGCCAGGGAGCACCTGGTGAGGAGCCACCATGGTGTTTGCCCCAGAGTTTGCTCTGATTTCACAGCAGCTCAAGCCAATCAAAGGTGGATTTCCCCACCCAATCCTGCCTCCAGCCCCTCAATAGCACCCTGAGGGTTCTCCCCTGCATCAGCTGCTCACACACCGGTGCTGAAATCCAAACAACACCAAATTTGCCAAACCATCAGTGGTTTCACAGCTCCTGAGGCAAGGCCTCTGAGGGACCTGCTAGCTCAGAACTGCCAAAGCATCAATATTCTCCAAAAAACTCAGCATGGGGCTTGATTCCTTCAATCACAACCAATTTTTCTTCCTAAAAATTTATACCTACACCATTTTTAAATTGATTTATTAAGGATACATCTGTATTTCAGCATCTCTTCTCCTCAGATGAAAGCCCCTTTCCCAAGTTTATCCCACAAAACCTCTGGGCATCAATAATATTGGGATACAGGGCTGCTGCTTCGCTGCTTTAATATCCCAACTCACACACAGCTCCTTGGGATCTGATTTATAACTACAGCAGAAAACCTTATTGGAATCAAAACTAATTTATAGACTCAGGAGGGGAAAAAAAAGAAATTTACGTTTTCTAGATCACACACCGTCGCTGTAAATCAATTCCCATTTTGTGCCCCTGGTGCAAGCTGCTTCCAGCCTGGGTGAATAAATGCCAGGAGTAATGAGTTTGGAAACAACCAGTAACAAAGAAATGACAGGCACTGAAAAATCCTTCTCCTGCCAGGAAACACCAAGTGCAGATTAAAGCAATTACCAAAACCCAAGTTACGAGGCAGGGGAAACAGGGAATTTGAACAAGGAGCTGATTTTCTGGGGTTTTTTTTGTCTGTTTTACCTTCCTCCTCCAAAGAAAGCCAGGGAAGATGTTCAGTCCTCTCCTCCTCAGCAAATGCTGCCCAGGGGCTCCTCATTGTTGGAGGGGGATGAGCTGAGCAGCAATTCTGGATGTGGGCAATGGGTGTCCCAGTGACTGGAGGCAGGAAAGGCTCTTGGAAAGCAGGAGGGCAGGAGAGGGTTGGACATGGAAAGGAACAGCAGCTGCAATGAGCCACCAGTCCCAAACACATCATGGGCTCAGTCAGCAAACTGCAATCTCCTGCAGGATCTCTCTTCCCTCTGGCTCTTTCTGCCCTGTGTTGCTGCAGTTTGAAGATTCCCCTCATCAAGAGTGCCTCATCTCCCTCGAGGTTTGGGCTTTGGTGGTGGCAAATGTCATTTCCCAGCCCAGTGCAGCTGGAGAAACACCACACCCACCTCCTCACCGAGCATCACTGGGGATGTCACAACACATCTCCTGTTTCAATACAAAAAGGGTGGATGGGCAGTGGGTAAGAAGCTCTGTAGTGCTCTGTATCAACAGGAGCACACACAGCTGAGAAACACAACTTGCAGACCTTGCCCAAAAACCTGAAAATCATCCAAGTGTGACCTCCTGTGTGCAGCCAGCCCTGCAGAAGGCCTGGCTGTCACCATGAAGATGCTTTCAATGCCATCTGCTCCTCTTTGGAAACCTCAGCTCCATGGGCAGAGAGAAAACTCTTTGTTAATCAAACCTCAAAGCATCTCCTGGTGTTTCTCAAGACATCTCCTGGTGCTTGGGTTGCTCTTGCTCCTGGCTGTGCCAAGGCCCTGCCTCTCCAAGCCCTGGCACTGCCTCCTTCACGGAGATTTCCACCCACAAAGAGCTTTGGGATACTAGAGGAAGAAAAGCGAGGGATGTAAAACCATCCACTTCTACTATTACAAAAGATTAAAAACCAAACACAAAGCCTGGCTGACAGCAATCAGCTCAGACATTGTTTCACTCAAAGAAAACACTGACAATAACTGAATAAACTCACAAGAAGGTGCAATCAGGGATGAAAGCAGCGCCCAGGTGAGGCTTCACACACGTCCCCTCATGTGGGGATCAAACCCCTCCGTGGCTGAGGACACAGCCACTTCCAGAGGCAGACATCCCATCTGGGGATTATTTGGGGTTATTTCTGTCAAGTTTCCAAACATTTTGGCAGCTGCAGCTGGTGAGGCTCGGCAGCCAAGGATCCCAACAGCCCCTGATAAGGAGTGATCCTCTGACCACTGGAATCACTTGATGTATGGAAGTAATTTGAATTTCTGTATCAAAAATGCAAATTCAGCCCCGGGGCCATTCTCCTGGATGTGGCTGCTGGCACACATGTGCTCCAGAGGTGAGTTACATGGAAAATAAGAGCAAAGCTTATTTCCAGTCCCAGTGCACTGAAGCTTTTGTTACAGTTCAGAAGGGAAAGAAACAAAAGACTGGTATGAAAAACCACCAGGGTGACTCCTATTTGTCTTCTGTTAAGAAAAGCCTGGCTAAGACAGATCTCCTGCATTCAGGGGAGTGAAAAGCAGTGCCAGGTCCCATCTGTCCTTGTCTGGCACAGACACACCATGTCCACGGAGGGGGGATGCTGGATGGGAGCAGGTGGGTGCCAGGGAAGGACTCTCCAAACCACCCAGTGATTCCTCACACTCCAGCTCTCTCCAGGGTTGGGGTTTATAAAATACTGATGTGTTGGAGAATTTGGAGAATTTCTGGGAATGAGACAGGTTTTTTAAAAGAAGGTGGTGAGTCCTTACCAGCACTGGTCCCTGCTCTCTGCTCCTGCACACCCAGGAGCTACCCCTGATTACTCCATGCTCTGGAAATCAATAATTTTAGCAACAGAAGAAGGGTAAAACACCCAGATCTGATGTAAAACCCCAAAGAGCCTCCCAGCAGAGAAAGCAAATGGAACAGAGTGTGAGCATCACCTCAGGATGCAGGACAACACCAGCATGCTGTGTTTTCCCAGAGCATGAACTGCATCCCTGGCTCTGGATCCATCAGCTCCATCATCTTCCAGTCTGGGTGATGGGGATGGAGTACCCTGAGCTCGCCCTCCCCACTGAGCCACTCCTGAAAAAGCACAACCAGCAGCTCCAGCATCCAAAGTGGGAGCTGTGGAAACAAAGTTGAGCTGCAAAAAGAAAAAAGCTTGCAGGTAAAAGCTCAACAGGGAGAATTCAGCTCCCCTGCTACAGAGAGATGTCCCTGTCTACCAAGACTTTCAGCTTGGCTTCAAAAGGACCATCACCAAAGGCACCACAGCCTCCTCCCCATCAAAGCCCTGCCACGGAGTGACAGCAATATCTGGGTGTCCTGCTCACAGAGGGACCAAGAGGATGGAAACTCCACATGGCTGCTTCACAAACCTAGCAGCTTTATACCTTAGCTGGCTGCAAGGGGAAATGGGAGAACAATGATACCAGTTCCTGACACCGTTTTTATCCTGCAGGAAAAAGCCTTTGCCAGCCCTGGAGGAAGGGAGCAGATGGCACCCAGCCCAGGGCAGGCACCCACACACCCCCAGCCACGTGGCTGCTCCACAACAACAGCCCAGCTTTGACACAGCCACTCAACACTGGTTTAAAGCTCTTGAAACCTTGACATGAGTGGGGAGACCTCCACCACAGCCCCAGGGCTGGGGAGGAATCAGGGATCCTGCACTGCTCCAGAGCTTTTCCATCCTAGGTTATCCTGTGAGTGGCAGAGAGGGGTTGGGAGCTCCAGCTCTGCTGTCAACATGATGTGAACTGAACTCCTGGAGTTTAGCTGGGTGTCCAGCTTGAGCAGGAGCATTTCTGTGGCAGGAGAAGAGAGAGCAGCATGGCAGCATCTCTGTGAAGCCCAGACACAGGGATGAGGTGTCTGGTACCCTGCTGCCATCACCCGGGCTGTGCACTGATGGATGGACAGACAGGTTCCTGGAAGTGCATTTATTCCCAGAAAAAAAAACATGGAAATCCCGTCTGTGGAGCATAGCACAAGGAGGAAAACCACCGTACAAAAAGGAAAGGAAGTGGAAAGGGAAAGGAAAATGTCTTTCACTCTCATGAACAAAACAAAAGCCTCGATGATTCAGAAGAAGCCACAGAGCCCAGTGTGTGACCAGTCAGGGTGAGTCTTGCTCAAGTGACAGCACCTCGATCTGGGCTCTGCAAACACCCTGGGGTGTTCCTGTAGTTTCCTCCTGGGATCAAATTGCAGCCCCTTCCCTCCTTCCTGAGCCCCCAGGGTCTGGAGAAGCAGCCCCAAGATCTGCCCTCTGACCTGCATCACCACCTGCTCTCAAGTCTAAATGCTGATAAAACATTAAGATTTCTTTTTTATGTAATTTTTATGTATTTTTTTATTAGAAGCTACTGTGCCCAAACAAGAAAACTTGCTTGTTTGACTGAAGGAAAAACCCACTCCGTGCAAAGCCTGGCAGAAGTGCAAGGAAAGCATTTTTCCCGTGATTGACAAGATAAAGCCTCCTCATGATTGACAGGACAAAAGACTTTTGTTTTCAGTTGATAGGCAATGCAGTAATTTTCTTTAAATGGCATCTTTTCTCCCCCAAGTCCTTCTGGAAAAAGCACAAACCACAGGCTGAACCCCATATTGAGCTGTATTGATCCCCTGCCCTGGGGAGGAGGCTGAAAGCCAATGACTGCCATGTTTTCCATGGTCCAGAGCCTGAAGAACCCAAGAAAATCAAATAGTAACAGACACAATCCCTGTGCAAACAGGAACATCTCACCCCATCACCCTCTGGGTGAGGAGAGCCTTCCCTGAAAGCAAATCCTATCCATCCCAGCCTGTCTTCTTCTTTCTCCCACCCTCATCAGCTTCCCTTGTCCTGCAAAAACAAAAATCAATTCATGCCAGGCGTGTTACGGTGACAAATCCATGCTGGTAGATGTGGTGCACATCCCAAATTCCAGGAGCCCTAACCTTGCAAAACACTTGCATGGAGAGGCCCCATGGAGCAAAAAACTCATGCCAAGGTTTAACTCTTCCTCTCAGGAATAACCTTCACAGCTGTGATGTCCAAGGACTGTTAAAGGGTGGGTGTCATCACCTCCATGTGACCTTCAGGGCTGATAAAAAGTGGGTGTCACCTCATCTATGTGACCTTCTCAGATATCCCAGTGGTACCTGCTGGCTGAATTATTCATTTTGGGGGATGCTACAGCAGCCCAGTGGGAAGGAAGGAGAATGGGACATGAGCAAGGTTTGCTCCTGCTGTATCCCTACACACTTCCCAGCCCTTAGAATAAAAAGCTCACCAGATTAAATGTAATTTTAAATGAAGACAGAACACACTGTGTAAAAATTATTTTAAAAATTAATATCAAATAATTTGTTTTTTAAACAAAACCATCAGCTGCATTTCAGCCACAATTTTTTCAATTAAGAGTTTGTCTGGAGAATTAAGTAAGATGAGAAATCCCCTTGCCCTGCTGTAACCATTGCTATGACAGTAAGGAAGTTCCTTTGTTGTGTTGTGAGTGCATGAGGAACGGATCCTGTCACAGCTAATCCACATATCCCTGGGTTATATCAGTATTTAGGAATAACACACAAAGTCATTTACCCCAGAGAAATCCCACCACATTCACCTAGAGGGATAAATCTGAGTGACAGCATGGGACAAACAAACCCAACTCTCGGAAACCAAACCTGACCAGCACAACAAATAAAAATGTGCAGGTTTATCACCAAAATCACAGGATTAAAACTCAATTTTCCCGTGTCACCACCCAGCCTGACCCTGCCAAGCAGAAGAAAACAGCTTGGTTTGCCAGCAGCCAAAAACCCCGATGAGCCAGAGGCTCCACCATCAGCTCTCTGTCATCTGCAGCCTTCTCTTGAAAAATAATAATAATCCATAAGCAAAGGAGCAGAAACATTATGGTTTGCCTGTGAATAAGGACTTGGGACAGGGGGAAAAGAGACACCCACACCTGGGTAATGACACGGCTGCGATCTGTCCCCGTCGCTTCGCATCTCCCCAAGAAGTTCATACATATTTAAAAAGGCCAAGAGCTCCATTCCTCCCCACTTCTTATAATATCAGAAGATTAGAGTCCATTAGGAAGAGAAAAGCAAAGATAATCATCACAGGGAGGGGGAAATGTCACTCTGTGATTTAATCCTGTCTCTCTAAAGGGGTTTTTTGCCAGGTGGGATGGGCGGTCCGGCCTGGGCCGTGTGAGGGGTTTGGAGCAGGCCCAGGGCTCAGGCTCCGGGAGGCCAGCAGGGATCTGCTGTCAATGTCCTCATTGTCCTCCCTGCACAAATCAGCCTGGAAAACTATTAATTATGAACCAGAGCTCCCTGCAACAGTGAGGAAAAGCCACCCCAACTTGTTCTGCTGGTTTGGGTCTGCCCTGGCAGTAGAGATGGTGGGTGCCACTTTGGGGGGTTTTGTGGGGGTTTTTTTTCCTTTTTTTGTCTTTGCTGACAACCAAATTCTTTGAGCAGTTTTGCTTTTTTTATTTTTAAAAGAGCAAAGAGGAAAAAAAGAAATCAAATTTTCAGTTAATTTGTGACTCAGAAGGGCAGGGACAGAGTTTCAGTGAGCTTCCCTGTGAGGGCAGAGCTGGAATGGATTTATGCTCAGTCACCCTCCAGAGGGGCTCGACTTCCCTCTCCAACCCTGAGCCAGCCAAGGCCAGCACAAATCTCACACTCAGACTTTGATCCCTGCATTTTATCATCCTGAGGGATGGAGCAGCCTCCTGGAGACCTCCCAGAGCAGGATGGGCCTCGAGGATTTCTCTGGAATGGAGTCCAGTCCTTGGAAGTGGCTGAGGGGCACTGGGAATGCAAAACCAGCAGTGCCAAAAATCCCTCCTGAGCAGCAGCAGCACCACAGACTGGGCCCACCTCAGCTCCTGACACCATTTTACACAGAATTTCCTGTATTATTTTCTTCCTGCCCACACTGTCAACCATTCACCCGTGTAAAAACCTGGTGTTTATTCTGTTTGCACAATTAAAAATAAGGGGAGGGGGGAGGAAAATATGAAATTACTGAAATGCCCCACAGGTTACCCCAGCACAGAACCCCAAGGCCTCATGATTTTAATCTAATGAGAAACTTGTGAAAGAAAAGCTCTGATCCTGCTGTCCTGGCTCCATCCTCCCCACTGCAAACTACCAGCTCTTGCCCAAATTTTCACCCCTCATCTCTCCCCAGCCCTCACCTCCATATCCTTGATTACCAACTCATTTATGCAGGAAGCAAAAAAAAAAATCACACAGAGACTAAAACATTAAAGCAATAAATATCTGGGTGTTTATATAAATCATCACATAAATATTTTGGCCGTAAATTGAATTGATTTTTTTCCCCCGCTTAGGCAATATTGATGGGGTGATGTTTTTGTCCATTACAGGTATATTTTTTTTCCTCTCACAAGGAAATGGATGAAGAAAGTCAGCCCCAGCAACACTATGAATACAGAGTTCTTCCAAAGGCTGAATGATGGTAATTTCACTATAAAATCATGGAATGGTTTGGGTTGGAAGGGATCTTAAAGCCCATCTCATTCCAATCCCCTGGGCAGGGACAGTTTCTGGTATTTCAGGTTGCTCCAAGGCCACTTCTCAGGGCTCAGGTGATGCAAAGGACTCACAGATAACCAGTACCAAAGTCAAAAAAACACAGTTTGTGCTGGAAATCTTGTAGTTAAGCCTTGTTCATGGGGATTTCTGCTAGGTGGGTGGACAAAAAGACAAGGCTTGAGCACAGTTTGAGGCTTGTGATGCTGAAAACCAGGAAAATTAATGGCACTGTCCTGCAGCTTGGGGAGATCCTCCACAGATCCTTCCAGGTGGATACGAGGTGACAAAGGCAGCACTGCCAAGGAGTTCACCATACCCAAATTCATACCAAAAAACAGGAATAAAGGCAAAGCATAACCTGCCATCCAGAGAGGCAAGCTCAGCCCCAGTGTTTCCATCCCACAGGGAGGCCGAGACATTGAATTTCTCCATGTCAGCTCTTTTTTAACCAGGGAAAAGCCAGCTGGAGCAGGAGGGGACAAAAAACACTGGTTCTCCATTAATTTTAAAGCTGTTCAAAAGCTCACTGCTCCACACTCATGCATCCACATGCAGCATGTGCAGCTCTTTTCTCTCTGCCATGCTCCAGCAGCTCCTGTGTCTTTAGAGGCCAGGGTCCCACCACTGCTAACAGGGATTTAATTCGCTCTGGCTAATATTTTATCCATGGTATTAGGTCATGTTTCTCTTTCCACTTGAAAGGCATCTCCAGCTTATTGGCAGCAGTGAAATTAATAGAGAAATCATTAGAAAGCATAAGGCTGAGGCCGTGCAAATCGCACGGCACACGAGATTATTTCCAAACAATAAAATTAATTGGTGTCATCAGCCGCAAGCAGCGACGCCGAGAGAGCTGGCATTAAAAAACATGGAAGATTATTGACAGCCCCATGCCTCCTCATACATAAAACATTTGATGGCGTGGTTTTATTTGATTATTTCCTATGCATGAAGGCTCTCCCCTGCACAGGGGGTTGGAGCAGACGCAGCTGGGATGGCGATCCCACAGCCAGGAATCATCTGGAGCCTCAGGAATTGGTCCTGAGGCTTGAGGCAGAATTAACCAGGCTGATTTTCAGTGAAAGTGGCTCCTTTTGGACACCTGGGATGCAGGGATTTGCCTGTTGCAGGCACTTCTAGGGAATAAATCCTACTCAGTACTGGCACAACTCATGGTCAGCTGAACCCTGAGCCAAGTACCTCCCAATCCTCCAAATTTCAGGTTCCAATCTCCCTGCGCTCTCCCATCTCACCTTGGTGACCCACAGAAACCACACAAACAGGAACAGAGAATTTTGAGCCTAAAAGTGGAGGTTTTTGGCCCTGGCTACACTGTCTTCCCCTCAATATTCAAAAACTGCTGAAATGTTTGTAAACCTCACCCACCTGAGAGAGGTAGATGAGGTGTGATCATCCCAGCAAAGCAGAGTGAATACACAGTGGTAAAAAAAAAATTAAAATACATTAATTCCAAGCCTTGAGAAGGCATGTGTGAATTTGTTTTGTTTTGGAAGAAAAAGAATAAATAGTAGCCTCAAGTCAGGATAATATTTATCCACATGCTTCACTTTGAAGTTGTGCCCTTGTTGACTTCATGTGGTGTGTGCACACACTAAGTCTCCTCCAGAAAAGGCTTTTCTGAAAGCCCAGCCTTGAGCAAGGAGAAGAAAGGAAACTCTTCAAAACCAGGTACTAATGGAGAAAAATAAACCTCATCTCCAGGGGAATTACCACCGTCCCTCCCAAATCCAAAAGGGGATTTAAACAGCTTTATCACTGCACCCTCTGCAGATCTGTGGAGCAGCCTCTGAGCTCACAGGACTGAATTTCGTGGCTGGAAAAGCAAACTGAGAAGAGCAGGCCAGTTAATCTCCAAGATAAATCCCCATTCTCTTGGTTGCTGCCATAAAGAGGAATTTCTCTGTCTTGCCTTTTCTCCCTGCCATCACTTGGATGCATTTCCAGGCTTGGCAGGAACACGTGGGGAGCTCCAGGCAGGGGAACAGGCAGGAACAGGGACAGTGAAAGGCAGGAACGTGCTGGGGCCAGGGCAGCAAAGCCTTGGAAAACACCAGCACATCCAACAGCTCTGCAGGAAACTTCTTCCCAGTCCCACAAGCAGGGCGTTTGTCTCTTTTCTCCAACTTATTTCTGTTTTCTGAAGCAGCCCCATGCATTTCCTTTCATTATTCCTCAAGCAGAAACCACCAGTGATGGGTGGCAGGTTCTGCTCCAGCATTGGCACCCCAAATCCAAATTTCAGGATCCAAACTACACCTTTATGCACTCTCACACATTTCAGCCCAGCTTTGCTCAGCACATACCAAGGAGCAGGAAATCAAACAGCCCTGGCCTTCCCCAAACAGAAGCACCATGAGTGTTCAGCTCCCTCCTTTCCCCCTTAAATGTTTGGGTTTTTTTTTTCCCCAAAATTCCAAGATAATCACACATCACAGATAATCATCAGTATCAAAAACCCTCTTTCATTTCACCTTCTGCAAACAATGGGAAGGAAAATGTTTCCCTCTCCATATCTTGCATCTCTTATCTCTCTCCACAAGCCCTCCAACTGTTTTCCTAATCCTAAGGCAGGATTCTAAATTCCAGCCTGGCACCCTTTATGAACATAACTGGGTAATGTCTCTTATCTGACCTTCCTTCCACTTGGGTCACTCGTATTTATAGTCATGCTTCATTTTTCCTTAAGTGTGCCCTTGTTACCTCATTTACTCATTTATGTTTCAGAGCAGAACAGGGTAAAAAATGGATTTGATTGACCTAGAAATAGAACAGAGAATCTAAAGATCTGCTTGTTCTCCCACCACGAGGAACTTGCTGCCATTCGTTTTCATCGACTCTTCCCTCCTCACAAGCCTTGCTGTGTCAAGGCAGAACTGGAAAAGCATCTGGGAATAGTGAAGTGCTTGAAGTCAAAGGGGTTTTGGGCCATTTTACCCCCTTTTAGACCTTTTAGAAGTGTCTGTTGCAGCTGATGATGAGACTTCACAGAATGAACAGCTCCCAGCACAGAGCTCTGCTTCCAAAAAGCTTTCTCCAGCATCACCTGCCAGCCCAAGTGGCTGCATCCCATTTTAGCTGCTTCCAGGTTCTCCAGCACTGCCTTCTTCCTGCATTTTGAAGGTCCCTGGCACTGTGAAAACACAAATCCCAAAGCTGAGCATCCCTGGCCACATCCCTGCCCTGGTCAGTCTCTCCTTCCCTCCATCCAGGGCTCCTGCTCTGAACCTTCCCTTGCTTTTTAAACTCTCCCCCTCATCCAGGTGAGAACTGATGAGCTGCCAGAGCAGGGGGATGAGGTGGTGAAGGTTCAGTTATCTCTGAAGGATAACTGCTCTTCTGTGAGCCATTGAGCAAGGAGAGGCACATTAAAATCACAGGTCCATGGAATCACTGAGCTTGGAAAAGACCTCCAAGATCATCCAGCCCAACCATTAACTCAGCACTGCCAAGCCCACCACTACCAGAGCAAGGCAGGGGGTGTGCCCAGTGCTCCTGCAAGGGACAGTGAAACCCTTTAATGTCCCAAATCAGCTGGGGAGGTGGGAGAGGTGCCCCCAGCACATACCTGGTGGGAGACAGAGGCTGGTGCACCCCTCTGCCAGGGCCCCCAGTGAGGGGCACAGAGGATATGGATGGCATCACACAATTGTCCCCTCCCCTGGCCACTAGACCCTGTCCCACACAGAGCAGAGTCAAGGGGATGAGTTTGAGCTCCCTGCCAGAGCAATTGATCCAGCAAAATCAACTGGGATCCAGCCAAATGCCTCTGCAGTTCACAATCCACCCTTCAAGGAGGATTCCTACAGGGGTTCCTGCTAAAGGAGGAGATTTCACAGAGACAAACCTGCTGTGCTTCAGGCCAGCCCTGTCCTTTGTGCATCCAGAGGGAAAAGCACCTCTCCCTCCCATCCCTGCTCCCATCTCCAGCTCCCAGCCTGCAAACTGAGGGGTGAGGGGGACCCAGACAGGAGCAATCTGTAATTTTCCTGCATGAGGCTGCCTGGTGGATCCACCACAAGTGCTCTGGAGTCAGGACCTGGTCCAAAGCTGCCCAGTCTCCAACATTATGAACAAAACCTCCTCCCTGGCATTTTTCTTTAAGCCTCAGTCCTGCAAACCTTGCAATTACTCATTAACTGAGTTTTTATGCCCTTGGAAATGCAGGAAAAGCCTGAAGTATTGCACAAGTGCTCCTTTCTCACTTGAAAAAAAACCAAAAAACAAAACCTCCAGAAACAGCTTTATAATAGTGCTGGTTTTAAAATAATTCACTTTGAAAGTACCTAAACCACAGCCCCTGAATTCTCTGCAAGTCCATGCTCCAGCCAGGGAGCAGAAGGTCCAGAAGAGCTAGGATGCCCCTTCCTTAAGGGTGAGAAGACAAAGGACATGTCCACAAAAAACTACTACAAAAAACCCTGTTCTCTGCAGGGTTCAGGGCTGGACATCCCCAAAGTTTTCAGCCCCACAGCTTTCCTGCAGACCCCTTTCCTGAGTTTCTTCTCAGAGCTTTGCACCCACAGCTTTCCCAGCCTGTCCCAGTTTACCCCCCCAAAAAAATCACATCTGGCAGCTCCCCGGGGAGAAACAGCCCTGTGAAAACACAGCCCAGCAGGATACCAGCAAACCAGTGTCAACCCTTTTCCCTCCCCCAAATCTCATTTTCCTTTCCCTTTTCCATCTCCTGTTGGCTTTTAGGATCCCCAGCCAGTGGAACAAGCGTCCCAGTTTGGCTGGGGTGGGCGGGGAAGTCGCGATCGTAGGATAGGCTCGACATTTCATCAATGCATAAATGGAATTTGCCAAGAGGCATTTTAAGAGTCAATTCTTCACACTCCAGTAATTAGAACAATATTATGAAAAAAAAAATAAATAAAAAGAAAAGAAGGGTGAGGGGGAGGGCAGGCAGCAGAGCTCCCAGGGGGACTTGGCTGGCAGAGGAAAGGGGCTGAGCAAACACCAGGAGTCAAGTGAGGCCCCAAAGCAAGAGTCCTTCACAGCATCCCTGCAGGCTGGACCTCAACCAAGACCTTCTCCACTTCCCAGATCTCCATTTTTCTGTGTGGGAGTGCTTTTTAATGAAATTTCTTATTTTGAGATCAAATATGGGGCTGATGAGCCAGACCCAGCTGCCTTCAGTACCTCATCAAGGTCAGCGGGGTTTTTATGTTTTTCTGGTTCCAGGCAAACACATTCAAGGTCCTGCTCCAGACACTCCCAGTGCGTAATAAATTTCTTTTATGAAGAATAAATCACTATTCTTTTAATGAAGAAACAGACACAGAAGTCCAATCCCATTGAGCACTCAGTCCCAAAATACCAGATTCTCACAAAAGAGCTGTCATCTACATCTGCAAAAATCACAACACCCCGAACTGTTGCATCATCTGAATATACATAAAATCATCTCTGTTATAACAGGATGGAACATCCCAGCTGAAAAAGGAAACAAAACCAGACAAACCCAGATAGTGGTGGATCCATCTCCAACACCTCCATGGCCACTGGAGCATCCTCTCCAGGGAACTGGATGGCTCTGTTTGCCCTCCAGCATCCCACACTGGGGTTCCCAGTGCAGAGCCCACACAGCCAGCTTCACTGGGGGATTTCCAGGGGCCAGAAAATTCATTTTTAAATAAAAACTTATTTGCTGTGCAAGTTCTGGCCTTGTGTGAGGCCAGCCTGGGAGCAGGACTGGTGTGTGGGGTTCAGGACACTGCACAATGGTTGCTCAGAGCTGCTGAAAGTGGGACTCAGTCAGTTCAACTCACATCTGCAGCGAGCTGTGTTCTCAGCCCCACTGCTGGAGCACAGAGGTCCCTTTGATAAATCTCTCTGTACAGGGACTGCAGCACTATTTCCACATGAAAGAAACGTATTCCATTTATTTTCAGTAATCTTTGCAGTCCACTGGCCTGGAAGAGCGAGTTTCTCTCTCCCGACAGAGAGCTGCTGTGCTCCATCAGGCTCAGGTACAGGCAGGGGAGCTCTGTCTCACACCCTGGCTCCCCAAGCACTTATTTCAATCAGTCCCCCAGCACCATCTCCACTTGTTTTGTCTTTGATGTGTGCCCTGAGCAGAGTTTGTCACAGGGACACCCCTGAGATCACACCCTGAGCCTGCACTCAAAATCCTCCCACTTCTATCCTCAGTGCACTCTGAAAGGTCTGTGTAAAGTCTGTGTAAGGGGAAGAAAATCTCTTTGCGTTTCTTCCTTGAGGAAACTCCATAAAGCTCCACTTTTCTACCCCTTCCCTGCGCAGATGTGCACATTTTAAATTACATTTTAAATCAGATGCACAAAATCAAGGGAGTTCACCTGCATGGGAACTTGTGTGGGGGTGACATCCACCCCATCTCCCAGGAATGCACAGCAGCCCTGGAGCTGTGTCCCTGCTGCCACGAGATGTGGGATAGCAGCAGCTCAGGGCACAGGGCTGCCACTGCTTCTCACCACTGCCTGGCATCAAGATAATGCCCAGAAAATGAAGTTTTGCCCCAGGATTAGGATGGGAAACTCCAGGAGGAAACGCTCAGCGCTGCCTCCAACTGCCTCGCTACTTCCAGCCCATTTGAGCATTGCTCCTTCCCAGGGTATTTTTAACCACTTTTTTCCCCAAAAGCTTCGGTCCCAGGCTGTGAAATCCCCACCATCTGTCAGGCAGGGAGGTGAAATCCCCACCACAGCTCCCTCAGCCGCTCCCACACAAGCCTCACTCATTACAAGGAGTGACTGCAAACATCAGTCAAGCCCATGCTGGCCCAGAAATTCCTAAAATTACAACCGAGAGAGGCCTGGAGGAAGGAATAAGAATTCCTGACAAACACCACAAAGTGCAATGCCCACATCATTAGCTTGACCCAGGCTGCATTATGTCCTGCTCCAGTGATTAGGCTCTAACCCCTAACGAGCAGGAAGAGAATGATGTGGAAGAGGGGGACTCTGGCTCACACACCATTAACACTGAGGGTGCAAGTGAATTTTCTGCAGCATCACCATCTCAGGCTCATTAAGTGGAGCACGAAGGGTGAGCCAGGGATGTTGTCCTGCTCCAGATAGGAGCATCACTTCCCTGGTTTGGAACCAGGCAAGGAAAAGCTGGAAAACAAGGGGAAATTGATATTTAAGATACCCTTGCAGGTGTCTTGCTCATTCCAGCTTCCCTTGGGATGTTTAGGGAGAAACTTTTTCAAAATCTGCTCACAGTGAATTGCTCCTGACCAGCCCTGGGATTCTGTGTTATCAATTGGCTCCTCATGTGCACAGAAAGACCACCCCAATACCCTGCAGCTCCAGGATATTCCTGGAATTTTCCACCCTTTCTACCCTCACCATCCTCTCCACCCCTCCTGTGAGTGCACCCCAGTGTCCACACCCATCCTGCAGTGGGCAACTGGGAGGAATCACAAAACCTACAAGGAGTTCTTGAAGAAATATTTAATTTCTGAAGGAAAAAGCAGGAGGAAAAAAAAAAAAAATCCCATATCTGGAAGCCCTCCAAGAACAAACAAGCAGCCCATTCTGACAGCCAGCGGAACAAAATAGTCCAAGATGGTTTTTTCTTTCCCCTTTAGCTTTCCCCCATGAAGAAGTGTGGGAGGGAGCTGAGGAGCCTCCCCACCATCCCTGGTTTCTAAAGCTGTCCCTGCCTGGCACGCTCTCAACACCCTGAAGTCTCTCCCAGCACAGGAGACCCAGAGGAGAATTCAGGGTACAAACAGCAAACCTCACCAAGCCCCCGCTCTGCTGACACAGGTTTCAACACATTTGTGTCTGCACTGCTTATTTACTGCAAAACATGAACATTTCCCTTCCAGGGAGTGATTTTCTAAGGTAAAATATGGATCTGGCAGGAGCATGGCAGGGCCCAGCCTCACCAGCCACAGCCCATCTCCCCCAGAGCACCCAAATCCTGGGATATCCTGGGCACGGGGCATGGGATGCCGAGGCTCCTCCTGGCATCAGGATGTTTGTGTTCAGCTGTGATATTTCAATGTATTAACTCGCACCAACTCATCTCTGCCCCAAGAAAATTCACAGTTTCCTACAGAAGCTTCTTCCCCCTCACTTTTTCTACCCATTTCATAGGTCAGATGCTGTGCTCTAAGCACTGGGGATTGTGGAGTTCAGCCACGCCAGAACTTTCAGACTGGTATTTCACTTTTTACTAAACCACATTTACACCCATGTGTTAATTTGTTTCTAGAAATGTTAATTGTTATTTGTATTATTTGAGCTTGGGACAGTCTCATCATCAGATGCTGAGGGTTTTAATGAAGAAATAGAAGAGCTTGTTACAGAATTAAAAATTCCTTTTATTCCAAGAGTCCCTCAAGTGATATTAGCCAGGATGGATTTCCTTCCTTTCCCAGAGCACATGATGCTGAACAGTTAAGCTCAAGTGATGAGAGGTTCACTCACAGCACCAAGGCACAAAAAGGCTTTGCCTGTCGGCATCTTGCACCCACAGTGATGTTCACTGCATCATTAAGCCTCAAAAACCCCATGACATAATCAAGGAGGCTCAAATGAAACCACACAATAGCCAGAAATTGTTGGATCACCCCATAAAAGCCAGGCATCTCTCCTCCCCACTTTTTGGAGACACACTGGTAGGTGTTTTAACACTCAACAGTTTTTATTCCAAAGTAAAAAAATATCCTTCTCTCCCTGATCTTGTCTAAAATTAACAACAGGAGAACTCAGACAAATCAGGAAGGTACAAGGAAATCAATTTCATACACATTAAGGATATGCATTCATCCATGTCCTGATCAATACTTTGAATTCCAAAACACTTCCATCACTGCCCCAGGCCCAACTGCAGAGTGCTCCCATCAGGACTGTGAGAGCTGCAAAAGACCCTGCCCACACTTGTTTGATGTGAAACATAACATCCCTTAGTGTGACCCCTTGGAAAAATACTGGGGAAAACAGCCAAGAAATGGTGAGGGGGAAAAAAAAAAGGGAAAAAAAAAAAGGCAAAACTTCCCAGAATGAACATTTCTGGCTCTTCCAGTTGCATTGAGAAGCTGCACATCTATAAACAGTCTGGAGCTTTAAGCAGGGGAGAAAGGAAGGGGGAAAAGCAGAGAATTTGCTACAACTAAAAGCTGTTCCTGCAGGGAATCCCAGAGGACCACCAGCTGCTGGATTGTGGCATTTCCATCTGCTCCAGCATGACCACTCTCGTGTTGGGCCCTGGAGGTGACACCACAGGTTGGTGGCTCAGCTCCATGGGCACAGCCCAGGAGCGTCACAGAGGTTCTGCCCTCAGGGTGCAGTGAAAGATTAACTGGCTTTAATCAACAGTGTGTTGCCTAAGCAGGATTTGAGGCTGTGGTGCTGCTTCTGAAGCCCTGAACACCCCAAAATACCCCAGCACAGCCCCATCAGCACCAACTGCCCCCAGCAAGTGGCAAAATCCAGTTTCTGCCAGGGCTAAACTCAGAGTAGGGAATAATTATCAGGATTTGGAGTCTAAAAGTGTCCATTTCTGGAGGTGTGGCTGCAGCACCACATCCCTCACAGCAATCACCACCCCAGAATAGTCCTGGCACAGCCAAAGGCATTCCTGGTTCAGGCTTGACTGGCCCAAAAAATCTGTAATTCTGTGCTTGTGTTTTGGGGAAGTCCAGCATCAGGGTTTCTGCAGACACTGCACCTGCAGCACCCCAATTCTAGACCATGAGCTCCCAAGCCCAAATGAACCCTCCAGCTGGCAAAGGGAGGGAAGAACAAACCCAAGCCGTGCTGCTCCAGTCTGATTTTGCCACTTGGAGCTTCCATCCCAATGTCCAAACCTCCAGAACAACTCCAGCAAGGTCATTGAACACCACCCACAGCTCCTGCAATGGGGAGTTAATCATCAACTTTTGCAGTCATAGCCCTGCACAGGCATCCAGGGCTGCCTTCCTCGTGTTCTCCAGCACTTCCCAGAGCTGGGGATTCTCCCTCAGGCAGGAAGAACAGTCCCAAAGACTCTGGGAAAAACCTTGTATGGGAACAGGGGGCTCTTTCTTCGGTGGGGACAAAGTGTCAGCAAGCACTGGGCAGGCAAGGAGTTAAGTGGGTTTCTTCCATGCAATGACACAAAAATCTCATGGCAGGCCGGTTACTCTACTGCTCCCTCGGGAATTTAAAAAATAAAAAATATAAAATATAAAACATCCACGCCCTTCTTTTGGAGAGTTCTCCTCACTTCCCTCCCCACCCGCCCTGGTGACACAGCGATGCTCCCACTGCCACAGGATCCCCTTGGGCAAGCAGCCAATGCCACAGAGCCATCTGAGGAGCTGACACAGCAGGACACAACACGGGAACTCCCTTCCAGGATTTGTGAAAATAAGGGCCAGGGCTGGGATGGGACACCCAGCTGGGCTGCCAAGTGCTGCTCTTCTCTCCCAGACGATATTGCTTCATGCAGAGAGAAAACACTGCTTTTAATATGTTCTTGGCTCCAGGAGGTCAGAAAAAACCCCTGAAAGTCAAAATGAGAGAAGAGATGCTCCCACCAGCAGCAGGTCAGAGCTGGCACTGGGTTTGCTGTGTTACTGCAGCCATATATTCAGAATCCTTGCAGCTTCCACCTTTCTATATTAATTCATATAAATCTCTCCCTTTCTCTGCCCAGACTGTGTTAAAAAGCACCCTTAAAAATACTGCTGCAGGGCTAGTGGCTCCTACATGGCGTTGGAGATGCTGGAGGGAGGGGAATTCTCAGCAGAGAAACAGAAACACCAACCAACTCTCGGTTATGAATCCCTTAAATAATTCAGACAATGCTCCCCAGCCTCCTGTCTGAAAGTGAGCAGAAAAACGGAGTTTTCTGACTCTCTGTCAGCAGGGTGGAGTGTGACAGAAAGGGATGGGGGGACTGTGGCAGCTGAGCCCCTCCAGAGCTATCCCAACCCATCCCTAAGGATGGCAAGGGGGAATCCTGCACTTGGAAAACTCTCCAGACAGTGCTGGGGACAAACAGCATCCAGTGAGGACAGCCTGGATCCCCCCAGAGCTTTCCAGGAGCTTTTCCCCAGAGCTTTCCACACCAGCCCATCAGCAGGAGGAAGGGGACACCTTTATACTTGAAGCAGTTACCCCAGATTTACAAAGGACACTCTTGGCTTTCACTGTGATTTCAGTGATTCCAAGGCAGCTCTTGGCACAGGCACTGGAGCGTGCCAGGCTCGGGGCCACCTCCCCACCACCCACATCCCCTCCCTGGCACTTCAGCTACACAAAATGAACCTCGTTTGAGCCCTGCCCCAGCCATACACCAGCAAAAATCTGGGTGGGTTCAGCTGAGAGGAAGAATCGATCCAGACCCTGCTCCAGACCCTGCTCCAGCTGTGAGGAGGGTGCAGCTCTCTCTCCCCATCCTCTGGACCAGAGCCAGAGTGGAAAACATGACTTTAATTTCAGTACCAGTCTCCTCCTCTTTCAGCTGACCTGTGAATTGCTTCCCTTTTTCATTTTTAGATCAGCATCGTTTCATATCTGTGGGGCAGGGGAGGGAAGACCCTTATCTTGAAAAAAAAAAAGGGTTTTTCAAACAGAGCAGGAACTTCAAAAGGAATTCAGGATGATTAAATCCATGTCAGGAGAGCAGAGAGGAGCGGGAGGGTAATAAATGGCACGCTCCACAGGTTTATGAATATTTGAACTATATTTCTTAAAAAAAAAAAATTGTACATTACTGCAAGTTATTTAAAATGAGTAACTCCTTTTAATGAACCTGGCTACCATCACGCTGACTAATAGAGTAATAAAGAGTTTAATCCATATTTATGTACATTTTATGTCATTACAGTTGGTGCCAATAAATTAGCAAGTCCAATAAGAGTTTGATTTTATACCATCACCACTACTAAATGTGTAACAACACACACTACATGAGCACCAGCTTTTTATTTTATTTCTTTTTGAAGAGCCAGGCTGTACTAACAGAGACTGGGCACAGCAAGCCTGCAGAATCCCACCCTAATTAGGGATGAGGCAATATTAACTGGGGTTTTACTCCTGCATCCTGCAGCCACGGAGAAAACACTTTTGCAGATGTCACTGGTGATTTATGGAGAGCTCTGAGCCACTTTAAAGGGATCAAATTTTCAAAAATAATTAATATAAGTACATTTTTTGAAAGGGCATGGGTAGAAATAGAGACACCAGCATCTCAGATCACTCTGTCACCAAACACAGCACAGCCCCCACCAGAGCAGGACTGCTTAGCAACTGGACTTGGGGGGAAAAGGGCTGGCTGTGAGCAATTCCAGCTGGCCATGAGCAATTGGAAGTGGCCTTTGGGCTGCCCTGGGGAGCTGGGAGACTCTGCAGATCACAGGGAATGTGATGCATCCATTTGGCAGGAGCCTGAGCGCGCCCATTCCCAACATCCCACAGAGCCGGAGCTTCCCAGCTCCACTGGGATTCTGGCTGGAGAAGCCCACATGGTTCACGATCCCATTTCACCAGCTGTCACCCTGCTGACAGCAAAAAGTACCGTCCCAAGCTTAAAACTCAAGGAAAAAGCAAACCCAGGAGTAACCCTGGACTTGAGGAGCCCCCAGGCAGAGCTGCCCCATTGGAAGAGGCTCCACTGCTCCCATGGCAGCTCCTCCTTGCAGAAGTCTCAGGAGCCAAAAGGAGTGATGGAGACATGGAAATCACTCTCAAAATGACAGCTGGGAGAGGCAAGACTGAGGGATCTTATTTTTCATCCTCTTTTAAAACACCAGTGGTTTTCTAACACTAAAAAACCCCGAAGATTCAAAGCCCTTTACGCAGAGGTTGGCACCAAGTCCCTGCCTTTCTCCTCACTAATTACACTCCAGCAATCCCAAAAGCTGCTGGTAATTGCTGTCCCAGTGGCCTTTTGGTTTGGAGGAGAGGAATAATTCTCCCAGTGGCATCCAGGAAGGAAACACCCAACACCACTCCACCAAAGCCCCCCTGCAATTAAACGCTCGGCTGTTACTCTATCCCATCAGAAATGCCTCCTACATGGTGTAAGTGTCCTGTAACCAAAAAAAGTACCACTGGACTGAGGAGTGAATAGCTCCAGGAAGAATTTTTTGTGAGTGAAGTCTGTGTTTGGCCAGTGGGGACGTGGATTAGAGACTCCTTCTGCTCTCGCCGTGACTCAAAGCGGAAAAGGAGCTCTGGTCAACAGCAGATTTTTCCCTGTTTATTTGCTTTGCCACTGTTGAACACAGATCTGAGGATAATGTGGGAATGAAAGGTGGTGAAGACAATGGCAATGTTTTGACAGGCTTCCAGAGGGATTTAGGGTGGTGCAGAGCTGGACAGCTGATACCTCCACCAAGCTGATAAAAAAAAAATAAATTAGGTTTTCGTGTAGAGAGTCTGCGCTTCCCACATTTTCTGTGGTTGGTTGAGGATGACGATGCACATGAAAACAAGCACGATGCAGGCAATAAAATACATTTGGATCTCTTAGAAGTTTATGACACGTTTCTTTCCCAAGTCTCCTAAAAAAACCAGATTGCCCTGAGGGAAGAGGGAGTGGCAAATCAGCTCCCCAAGTCACAAAGCACCTCCAAAAAGTGAACAGGGGGAGGGAAGAGCTGTTCCCTCAGCAGACCAGGAAGGAAAGCAAACTGTGCTGATCAGCTGATGTGTTCTGGCAGTGTTTAACACCAGGCCCTATTAACAGGCATCAGAGGCAATCTGAAACTGCACAAAGCAAGAGACAATGTGATGATGAAGCAGCATTTTAATTAGCAGCAGTTCCTTCCCCAGCCCAAAAGGTTCCTTCTGTGCATTCATATTCCCAGAACAACAACTGCCTTCTTGTATTCCATAAATCAAAAAAAAAAAAAAATCTCATAAAACAAGGCACTGCAATTGCACATTCCACATAATGGTCCAGAAATAAATTAGGCAATAAATATCAAATAATATATCCCCATCAGCAGTGAAAATCTACTCCTTGGATAATCAGAAGGGAAGATGCCTTCCGGCAGCTTATGTCTGGCAGCTCAAAACAGGTAAAACAATACAGAGCTTTAATAAATCTTTTATCACCTTTTCTGCTGAAGCATATAGCAATTGTCCTGGGTAATGGCTTCCCTGAGCCCTGCATCCATCAGCCCTGATGCAGCTGGTGTCGAAGCCAGGGGATCACAACAAGAGCCACTCGTCAAAGCCAGGCTGAGTTTTCCTTGTTCGGTATTTGGTGGAACCATCACTTACAGCAGCACATTTCTGAGAAGCTCAGGACACTCATTTCACCCTGCCATGGAACTCCCACAGACAGACACTCACTGGCCACGTGACAAAAATCATTCAGCAGAGTTACTTTACTCTGCAGAGGTGGCGGCGGATGGGGAAGGACTGAGGGAGGTGTGGAGCCTGTGCAAGGTTTGGTTCCTCTCAAAAACACATGGGTCACATCATTTAGAGACTGATCCCAGAGAGTTTTTAATCTAAAGCAAAAAATTGAAGGCTTGGTCCACCCTTCACTGAGGGCACAGCAGAATCAGCCCCCAAATATACTAAAACAACCCCTAAAAACACTGAGGACACAGCAGAATCCTAAATACACCACAAGCACAAGGGAACTGGTGCCAAATTCTCAGAGTCTGCTCAGGAAACCACAAAACCTTTGTATTTTCATCCCAAACCTGGAGCACAAACCCCAGTGCCAGACTCATCCCTTCCCAGGAGCTCAGGAGTAACTCTTACCTTCCCGAAATCCCGCACATCAAAGAGGTCAAAGGGATCAAAGAGGTCACTGTTCCTTAACCCAAACTTGTCGTGACACACTTTTAGGAAGGTCCGGATGTTCTTCAAACACAGAAACTGGGGGAGAAAAAGGAGAAAGGGAAAAGTGAGACAGGCACAAATTATAACTGAGATTTAATGCAAGGCAAGTGAGCAGGGACTGAGAAACTCGCACTGCAAAGCCAGGCAGGAGTTTATTTGTTGTTTCTGAGGGTGTCTGGGTGCCCTGCAAGGGCTCCTGTGTTCTCAGCTGCACACCAGGAACACAACGCCCCTTTGAAAAACAAGTTTCTCCCAAGGTAACGTCGCAGAAGGGCCGCAAAACTCAAGCCAGGACGTTTCTCTTTCAAGGTCAAAGGCAAATATAAACTTCAGCTGATATTCCACAGAAGCCCAGTGTTGAACATTTAACCATTTCCTGCATGATCCCCTTTGGTTCCCTACAGAAGGGTCATGAGTTACAGCAACAGGACAAGGGGGAATGGCTTCAAACTGGCAGAGGGCAGTGTTAGATGGGATATTGGGAAGGAATTGTTCCCTGTGAGGGTTGGGAGGCCCAGCCCAGAGCAGCTGTGGCTGCCCCTGGATCCCTGGAAGTGTCCAAGGCCAGGCTGGACATGGCATGGAGCAACCTGGGATAGTGGAAGGTGTCCTTGCCCAGGGGTCAGACTGGATGAGCTACAATATCCCTTCCAACCCAAACCTCTGGTCATCCAGCAAGGTTGACTGGCTAGGCAACATCAAGTTTCTCTTTAAAAAAATCCTGTCTTTGGCCATAGCAATAAAAGGTTGTTTATCCACAATCATCAGGGATTCTGAAGCCTGAGGACTCCAGAGGGTCTAGTTCCTGGCAGCACAGGGGCAAAAGAAGAGAAAAATAAAAATCTCTTTCATTTTTGTAGCTGCATCACCTACATCCTTCATCTGCTGAGCCAGCCAATTAACTTCCCTTCTTTCTGCATCCTCGCTGCAAAACACCTTCCATTTATCGCTGTGTCTTCAGGCAACTCTTCACTTTTTTCAGGCAATTCCTTACAAATACCTAACAAATATGTTGGACTCCTGAGGAAATCAATCCATTAAGGGGGTGAATCACCCCCATGTGATCAACAGGCAGAGAAGCCAATCTGCCTTTGGGTGGATTTCCTCAGCCTGGTTTTGTCACACGGCACAATCTTGGCTCCCCAAGCTGTCATCAAGCACACACCACATAAAGACACCGCTTGCAAACTTCACCCAGGGTTCAAAGCAAAAGAAAATAGCTTAATTTTCTTTTAATTAAAAGAATCAAAGCAGAGTCTTTGGGGCCGTGGTATCTCCACAGACGAGGCACAGCTCGTTAGCGCTGCTCTGGGGATTAGACACGAGGTTTTCCAGCCATGGATTAGCAAAACCACCTCAGTAACAGCAGGCTGGTTCACCTACACAAAGCAAGAAATAACCTTTTACCCTTCTCCCCCACGCCACAGGGCCAGCACAGGAGGTGGCACAGGAAAGTCCCATTGCATCACAGCCTTCTCATTAGACAAGCACGTGCCAGAGGCAAAAACTGAAAACAAATCTGGTTTTCTAGGGCATTCCTCTATCTCATATAAACACTGCAGTAAATAGAAGTGTCTAGACTGGGAGGTTTTTGGTTGGGTTTTGTTGTTTTTTTGGTTTTTTTTTGGAATTGCTTTACAGTCTCTCTTGCTGACATAGGTTATTTCATAACTTTATCTCCTGAGTCTCTGCAAGAATTTGCACCCCGGGCTGTGTGTGCTGCTGCACTGCAGTCCCACTGATTACAAAGTTCCAGTGTGTGCTTATTTCAAATCCTTTTAAGCCTCCAATTTTGAAAGTTAATGGCACAGGGTACAGCCACAATTACACACAGCAAGATGCAAACTCCCTCTGCAGAACCGCCCTGCCCTTCTGCAGCACTGCCTCTCATCCTGAGCTCTCCCTGCTCACCCCAAATCAGAATCACACAATGCTTTGGGTGGGAAGGGATATTCAGGATTATCCATTTCCACCCCCCTGCCATGGGCAGGGACACCTTCCACTATCTCATGTTGCTCCAAGCCCTGTCCCCGGACACTTCCAGGGATGGGGCAGCCACAGCTTCCCTGGGCACCCTGTGCCAGTGAAGGAACAAAAGGCCAAAAGTGATGTTGCTCATCCAATTCAGATGTGGAAGCCACCTCACCACAGCAGGTAAATGAGGAGAAGGCACCTGCCACAGTGGCAGTGCCCTCCTGCAGCTCCAGGTGACATCAGCAAAGAGCCACCACACCAGCAGCCAGGCCCTGAGTGCCAGCAGGTGACAAACATCAAGGTAAAAACAGCCATAATCTGTTTAACAAGCTGCTGAAAAAGGCCTGGGGTAAAACCCAAAGAACACAATTAAGCAGAGTCCTGCCCCAGCAGTGAGGAGCTGGCAGCAGAGCAAGGCCACCACGCTGCCCACAGGAAAAGCCACCACTCAGGATGACAACTGCAGGTGGCTTTCACCCTCACTCCTCACTCCGAGCACCACAAGTCCAGGTGGGGACTCCCAGAGTGGGTGTTGGTGGCACAGCTCACTCCTGGCACTCTTCCTGTGGCCAATCTGCAGTGTCCTCTCGTGCTTTTTATTTCTTTGGCGTTTTCGAGGTCGCTGTTGGTGGAAGATGATGAATTCTTGGCTCAAGACTGTTACCTCAACAGCCACATGTTAAAATTAGCTCCAGTTTAATATGGGGTGTGCCAAGGCCATTTTATTCACCAGTCAATCACACCTTTGGACAAGCAAACATTTCACAGGAGAAAAAAAGAGCAAAATCACTGTTCTCCAAGGGGCTCATTCAGCACCTGTCAGGCCCAAAATCAGTGGTGGCATTTATCTGCTTCGAGCGAGGCTGGTGCTGAGCAGGGTCCTGAGATCTCCCCTGGTGCAAGGGAGCACAAATAACACAAATTCCCAATCCTGCCACCACCCTCCATCTTTGTGCATCCAAAAAACCCTTGGGAGTCACCAGCCATGGCTTCTGGGCACACACACCATGCTCAGCTCTGGGTAGAGATCTGAGACCACAGAAAATGCTGTGGCTACCAACATTTCCAGCCTCTGGAACAGCCACAGAACAAATCCTTGGGTGGGAAGAACATCCTGGGCACTGCAAAGCCCATTAGAGAGGGAAGTTAAAGCCAGAGGGAAGAGGTGACTGGAACTGGGATGGAATTGTGCCAAACAGAGCAAGAAACTTGTCTGGTAAAACCAAACACCTTGAAGGTAATAGATGAGGGAAGCTCTGCCCCAGCCCTTGGAGGGCTGTAAAGAACCAGCACTAGAGAGAGGCAGCAGAAGGGCCCCGTCACCTGCACTCACCCAGTTTCAGAAGAGCTCTACTTATTTTTAACCACTCTGCAGAGTCATAAAGTGAATAAACTGCTCTGAACTCCCACTGGGAGCCCTGGGCCACCCTCCTGCACGCAGGGTGGCCAACAGCCCTAATGCCTGGCACATGCTGGGAGCTCCTCAGCAGCTTCTGGGACACCCTGTTTAAAAGAAAGTTTTCATGATTTTCTCTCTTTTACTGGATTCAGTGAGTTTAGAGACTCCTCAGATGATCACAGTGCATACAGAGGGCTGTGCTGCCCAGTTTTTGTGCCACTCAGGCTCAGAAAGGTGAGGTGCCTCCAGGCAATGTCAAAAAAGGGTAATTTGGCACTTGGGGTAAGTGCACTTTGCACAGGGACACTGGGATCTCAGCAGGGACATGCCCAGCCACCCCAGGGCAGGAAGGGCAGGTCCAATGTTCCTGCAATTGGAAACTCCAGCTCTGGGGGTGGGAGAACAATCTTTGGGAGGGTGTGGGGGACTCAGCCCCTTCCTCCCCCTCACACCCCCACTTCAGGCCCCTCCCTGAGGTCCCCAAATGACTGGGAACCCGTAGCAGCTGTGCTGACAAGACAGGAGCCATTTCCAATGCAAATTCATCAGAAAAGAGCCAACTACCCCAGCACCTTGGCCCGAGTTGGAAACACGTCCCAGCCCTAAAGGCTTGAAGGCCACACATGCTTCTGACACCCACCAAAACTGCTTTGTTAATGGAAAAACACATCCATTTTGTTTGGAAAAGACCTCTAAGATCGAGTCTGACCATCCACTCAGCGCTGCCAAGCCCTCCACTGAGCCATGTCCCTAAATGCCACATCCATACCCCATCAAATCCCACAGGAATGGGGACTCCGTTGCTTTCTTGAGAAGCTTGGTGGTGGCAGAGACAGACAAAAAGCTGGAGAATGCATCAGCAGCTGCTCAACAACCAAACAGGGGTCCCAGGTGGGGTCTGGAGGAGCATCAAAGCAGCCCCCGCTCCTCACACTTGGGATGGACATGCAAAGCTTGGGAATCTCCGAGAGACTGCTTTAAAAATGCCATAAAACACAGAAAAGGAAAGAAATGAGGAGGGTGATTTTGCCTGGAAGGGCAGGAATATCCAGCAGCTCACAGCACTTTGGGAAGGGCCTTTAGGAGAGGGGTTTGGGCTGTGGGGGAGCACACAGTGGCACACAGGGTGTCCGGGCACATGGCCACGTGCCCAGCGTGGCCGAAGCCGTGGGCTTGAAATGTGTCTTGCAGCGTGCAAGGAATGCTGGAGCTCTGCTGGGGGAGATAACTCTGCTGATGAATGAGGAAAGGGACTTTCTTTAGCACTTCCTGGCCACGATGCCAGATCTCCTCTCACAATGCTGCTGGCACAGCTCGAAAGCACCGGGCGAGAAGCGAGTCCTCAACGGGGAGCTGGGAGTGTCTGCTTGTCACAGGCCCTGCAACCGGGCAAGGGAAGCTCTCTCCTTGAGAAAACACATCATTTCCAAGGGGAAAACAGGTGTCCCACGGCACAAACCTCTGCAGAGAGCCAAAGGATGTGTCTCTGAGCCATGCCGAGTCCCCCTGTGCTGCTCTGATATTGCAGAGGGGCATCAAAACTCCCTTGGCTTCCTCCAACTTCAGGAATGGAGAGCAAGTCCAAGGGTACCCAGTGGGAGCTGCAGGGCTGCAGCCAGCACATGGCAAGGGTTGGGATTAGGTGGTGTTTGAGGTCCCTTCAAACCCAAACCATTCTCTGATCTAAAACTGGAAATCGTGACCTGTACCTGATCCCTCTGAATGGCTCTGCCCCATCCAGCTCCCCTCCACATCCAGGGCTCCCCAGGACAGTTTTGGGAGCAGCAACCACTCAAAAGCACCAGTGTAGCTCATATTCCCCCCACAGCAGCACCAAATCTCCTGTGGCTTTGTTCCTCCTCAGCTTTGTTCCTCCCCAGCTTTGTTCCTCCCCAGCTTTGCCCCATTGTCTCTGGCAGCACAAAACCTCTGCAGAGAATTCTCCTTCACATTTGGATTCAAGTCGCAGCTCATCAATTACTTCAGATGGACAGATTAAATTTCAGGTTGTTGGACAGCAGATTTATCTATTGAGAAGTGGAGAATGAAATTATTTCTCAAACAGTTTAGCACTATTATTTCTCCCCCACCCCCTTTCAAAGCCATTCCCATTGCTGAGTGCTCCAGGGCTGGGCAAATTCCACTTAGGGAGGCTGATTAATGAGCCTGAAACACTGATGAGGGCTGACCTCTCCACAGCTTCTCCTTCTCACATCCACTCACAAGCACCATTTATCCCTAGGAAAGCACCTGAGGGAAAGCAACCATGGTTTTTAGCATCCACCCATGGCAGGGCACTGGGAGGATTGGTGGAAAGCAAGGAAAGGTCCTTCCCAGGGAGGAAAAGCAGCCAGAGCTCAGGGGGGATGAAAAATTCCTGCACAAACTCACCAGGAGCTTCCACCTTGCCCAAGAAAATACACCAGGGGTCCAGCAGCAGAGCAGGACAGGCTGCCAAGCCCTGCTCTGGTCCTGCTCATCCTCACACCTTCACTGATCATTGCCCTGGCACGGCTCAGAGGGACAAACATCCACCAGTTACCCCATAGGAAATTCCCATCATGGTCTGTGGGCTCTCAAAGGGAACAGGACTCTCAGTTAACAATATAAAACTCATGAACTGGAAACCAGAATATATATGGGATCATGAAAAAATCATTTAAAACTACAAAATTAAAGTAAAAAAAACAAACAATAGAGACTCTGGAGTAACCTGTTAAATACCCAGAGGTCCCAAACCTCAGCCCCAGGGGCAGAGGACACTCAGAGGGGGCTGCTGTCACCCTGCCAAGCCCAGGGCTCCAAGAGCTCATCCTGTTTTATCCAAGGGAAGTTTTCCTGACTCTTGAACTCCCCATGAAGACTGCCAGGTTCATTGCCCCCATTACATATGGAAAAAAATGGAAAAGCAAAAAGAAGGCTGTAAGTGTAGCTAAAACCTCCCCCATCCATCAGGGAGCTGAGAGTCCAAGACAATTCAGTGCAGGAGGAGGGGACAAGGATCCGGTGACATCCGTGAGTCCGGAGGAGGGAAAAGACATCACAGCAAGCCCAGATGTTTGTGTGCTGAGAGGTGAGCTCCCACCAGCTGTGATGACCTCTCAAAGCCCAAAACCTCTCCCTGGTGACAGAGGAGGCTCTGAGAGCCCATGCCAGGAGCCAGCAGATCCCACATTCCTGGGGGAATGCCAGGCTCTGTCCGTCTGTCCATCCCAGGGTCACCCCACGGCACTCAGGGGCTCTAAATGAGCGGAAGGAAGCTGCAACTTCCCGAAGAAAACCCTGGACATGCTGCTGCTGACAGTACTTCCCTCCTTTGTGGAGCCCTCCCAGGCCTGCAAACACTGGGAAAGCCAGAATCATTAAGGTTTTCTGCCTTTAATTGCAATGTCCGGGAGGGTTTCATCCATGGTGCTGACAAGGGCCAAAATTCCCCCAACCACCCCAAATCCAGCAGGTCCAACAGGTTCAGCACTGCTCCAACCCCCCCAGCCACAGGTCTGAGGTTTGTGTGACCCAAACCCTTCCCACTGAGGTTCTGGAAAACCCCAATCAAATCCCAGTGTCACTAGAAATGGATCTTTTAGGCTGTCTATGAGAGAGCTGAAGAGCCAATCCCAGGAATAACAAGAGCTTCTGGCAAAACCAGGTGGGCACCACCCCTTTCTGACAGCCTTGGTGTGCAGCAGCTCCTGGGGGATGGATGGCAAGGCAGGGAGCTCGACCACCAAGGATCATCACCCTGCTCCAGAGGAGAAATTCAGAGACTTCCAAGGTTCATCAGCACCAAATCCATCCAAGGTGATTCTTTTGGGCTTTCTGACAGAATCCAGGAATCTCAGACTCCTGAATGCCAGATCTGGCCGTCTCCACAGCAGACTGACAAATCCAGGCTGGGCTTTCCTGAGCAATTAAATCTGAGGCTGCAGAAAGCCTGGGAGCAGGAGAGCTTGGAGGCATTGCTCAATCTGCCCACAATTGGCATCCTGAATGAAGAGTTCCCTTCCACACTCCTCAAACCCCGCCTTTTTCTCTTCTTGTTGGAAGAAATGCAGCTCCATCAGGGGAATTCAGCCAAAAAAGGGGGAGAAAAGGAAAAAAGAAAAAATAAAAAAATGAAAAAGGAGATGTGTTAGCTCATACTGTTGCTGTGAAGTCTGTGTTTGCCTCACCCAGGATCACACTTCACTCTGAAAACACGACCACAGATAAGAGATGGGACATGTGAAAAATAAATCCTGATGAGAGCCAATGAAGAAATGAGATAACTCTGTGTGTGGGAAGGCTCCTGCAGAGAAAACTCCAAACATTTGGGCCAACCCAAAGCTCTGAGACAGGACTTGACCTGAACCATGACAATCAAATTATACCAGACCACTCAGCTGCTCTTGAGGAAAAGGAAGAATTGCGTAAGCCCGGCTAGAGTTACACTGCAATGCTGCGCTTCCAGGGAACTTTCCAGGCAGCCTTTGTCCTCCTGCTCCTCAGGCTGGGGCAGGGAATGGAGCTGTGATGAACTTGTGACAGGACAGTGATGGGAAAAGCTCTGGTGCAGCTCTCAGATGAGTCAATAGCAGCCTTGTCACGTCAAGCGTTCGGTGCAGCAGCCTGCAAACCTGGGCTCATTCAAGATGATCCCACAACTCATTTTTGAGTTTTAAAGCAAGCTGCCCTGAAAAAATGGTTGAAGAGCCAAGCTCTGGAACTTTTGTGAACAGCAGGGTGGGATTGGAGGGTATCTGCCACAGGAGACTCCAGTGTCATTCATGCAAAATTGTCAAGACATGCAATTAAATAATAATCACTCATGCAAGCCAAATTAAAAATCTTTCTGTGTGAGTTATAGAGGAGTCCCAGATGAGTAGATTTTAATACCTTTGTGAAAGTGATACCTTTCACTGGTATCTGGACATGTTCAAGGCTATGTTGGACAGGGCTTGGAGCAACTTTGTCTAGAGGAAGGTGTCCCTGCCCATGGCTCAGATGAGCTTTATGGTCCCTTCCTTGAAATCTGTGGTTTTTTTGATCCCCAAACACCCCTGAGCTGTCATTAGACAGAGGAGCATCTTCATTTCACAGCACACAGCAGCCTCACTGCAGACTCTGCTTGCTTGAAACATCGCAAGAAATCTGATTTCAGAAATTTCTGATACCAGACCAACAGCATGCAACCTTCCAACATCCAAAAGACTTTTCTGGGAAGAGCTTGTACAGCTGCCATGGCATTATTCATCCATCGTGGGTAAAATGCAATTTTTCTGCGTGCAGTCACGCTGTGGGGTGACTCCTTTCCAATTAGCCTCATTTCCCTTTCACAAAGCCTCCAAAATTACAACTAAATGTGTTGTTTTCCTCAGTGCAAGAAGTGCCAGGGTACCTGCCAGGAGGCAGAACAAACAAACTCCTGCCACATTCATCCCACGGAGCCCAAGCTCATTACCCACAGGGAAATCACCACTGCAGAGCAAATGCTCAGCCAAGAAAAGCATTTATAACACCAAGTTTGTTGCAGATTTTACCTTTGAGATGGGTAACAGAGGAAATAAAAGCCTGGAAAAGCTGCAGATGTCTGTTGTGGTGAGATTTGCAGAGCCTTGTCCAGGGGACAAGAGCTGGAGGGGATCGTTCAGCTCCCAGATGACTGGAGCAGCAGAGGGGTTCTGCATGGCAGGAGATGGAAACAACCTGCTCCTGGTGACACCTCCTGGGCTGCTGCCACCCCCAGAGCCCTGCTGAAAACCAGGCCAGTGGGTTTGGAGAGAAACAGCCCCAAAATGTCACCCCAGGGGCCAGGATGGCATTTTTAGAAGCAGACAATGAATTCTCAGAACATTTCTCTTAATGGCACCAGGTAATGATGCTGAAAGACACCCCCAGCTCCTGCCTAGAGAAGGAATTAAAGCCAGAACACTTCTCACATTCTGGAGAACAGATGCAGCCCCATACAAGCTGCATTTTCACAAGATTGAACCCAAAATGTGCTTTTTAACAGGTCCCTGGGAGCTGGTGGCAGCACACCAGGGCTGTGAGCTGCCATCACCTCCTCAGGACAGAGGTGGGGCTGGCTCCAGCAGCTCAGCACCTTCTTCACCCCAAAAAGCAGCAGAAATGGACCAACCAACCTGGGCATTGCTCCTCCAACATGAGAAACTCTGCTGTACCACAGCACCTGCGAGCCTGGGGAGGGAGCAGCACGGCCCAGCAGCTCCTCCGAGCTTCCTGGGTGATGGGCAAGAGCTGAGCACGGAATCTCCAGCTCTCAGCAGCAGCAGGAGCTGAAGGAGAGGCTGGCACAGCTGGGGAGAGCAGCCTGGGGTGTCTGTGCCAGCATCTGGAGGCTGCCTGAGCCTGGGGGCTGCGGATGGACAGGTGGCCCTGAGGCCCTTGGGGTCACTCGGGGCTTCTTCATCTCCTCAGCTTTAAATAATGAATGGTTTTGTTGCATTTCAGTATTGGGAAGAAGGGAACAGGAAGGGCTTTTGGTATTGCCCACATTGGAAGTGAGGCTGGGATGAATCCCCTGCCCTGCACCAGGAATAGGAAATTCCTGCACCCCAGGAATAGGAAAATGTCAGGGTTTCAAATGATAAATCCACAGCTGGGTACTCAGAACTCCCCTGGCATCAGCAGAAGCCCCCCATGAGTCTCTACCAACTCCAGATAGCTTCAGAGCACATCCCAAAATCCTCCTTGTCCAAATGTATCAAGCCCAAATCCATCCCTGTATCCCAGGAAAGGAAAACCAACCCAACAACCACAGGCACAAACACCCATTTTTCATTCTACCTAAAGCCCTTGTGCTGCCCTGGGCAATTTGCATTCAGGGTATCAGTTCCTCTCCTTTCAGCACTGCAAGGAAATTAATTAACTGAAGAGTAACTGTAAGTATCACAAAGCTTGGGAGGCCGAGACAGGAAATCTGAAGATTAACCATCATATTTAATGTAGGCACGAGATAAAAATCAGAATGAACTTTGATCAGGGGGAGGATGAAGAGGCCACTGGCATTACTGTGATGTTGGTTGGTTGGGTTTTTTTTTTAAGATTAGAGGCTATATTTTATCTGTAAGATTTCAATTAAGCATTTTCAGCCCTCGCAGAGAAAAGGGAGAGGTTTAATTCCTTACTAGAGAGTCTCAAGCATCACTGCAATCACACTGGGACATCAGTGAAAAGCACAAGAGACATCACTCCTTGATCCTGGCACTGGGTTTGAAAGGAAACCCTAATTCTGGGAAGGATCCTCTGAGCCCCAGCAGAGTTCAGGGCTGTCCTAAATGAGCCCCATGAGTGGTTTTGCACATGGAGCCTCCCCCTGCCCGTGCCCAGCTCAATTATCCTGACCCACACCACAGGAAGAAAACAGGCAACAAAAAGGAAATCACTTCCCATTTCAGGTTATTTTTTGCAAGGGTGGAATTTAATCAGAGACTCCAGCCAGAACTGAGTCTGGTTCTGGGAAGTTTCCTAAAGCATCAAGAGATTTGTTACCACGATGAATTAAAGATCTTTCTGCAGTGAGCAGTGCTTAAATTTTGGCCTCAGACTCCAAACCTCCCTGTCCCTGACCTCCCCTGAATTAAAATAAGGGGAGCTTCATTTCTGACCCGATTTATTTCAATCTCTCCTTGAGGATGTGACTATTTTACCTTATCTGGAAGATTTTTTCACTCCCTTCCCAAGCTCCAGAGGTAAAATTTACTGCCACAGCAATGCAGAACAGTTCCTGCTCCGCATGATGAAAACAGGCTACAGAAAATTAATCTACTGGCTACTTAATTTGTAAAGCTGCTTAAAAAGGTCAGGTCCCCAGCTCATAAAAACCACCAGTGAGAACAGATCCCAGCGATTACGGGAAACAAGGCTGTGGATATTTATATAAATTAATGCTTGGGGAGGATAACAAGGTAACAGGACCCTCTAATTTAACACCCTCATCCCATTCCTGGCAGCTCCTAACACTTATTTACTACAGTAACACATCAGGGCTGTGCCCAAAGCTGGCACTTGATGCTAGAGGGGGTTAGAAATCCTCCCAAAATCTCCTGGATGCTTTGACTGAACAGTTTCCAGATCTGGCTTCATATTTCTGTACAGCAAGTCCTCTTTTCTGAGCCAGGCTAACAGGGGCTAAGCACACACAAGCAGAGAATTCTTTATTTTTTCTGTGCTAAAAATAAGCAGGACAAGAGAAGGAAGAACATTATTTTATGTTTTGTGAGGGGTGCTATATTTTGTAAAATAGGCTTTGGTAAATTATTTAATGTGAAGTTGTGTGTGGATTAATCACAAGCACCAACACTTGTGTAATTCTGCGCTGATTTACACTCAGTTAAGCAGGAAAACTCCACTGGAAAATCTCCCTGGGAGACAATAGGAAAATCCAGGTTGGGTCTCTGGGAGCCAACCCTGCTTCCCTCCATTTCTGCACTGATTTGGGTCCTGTCAAACCCAGCTATTTCCCCAGGACATCATTTCCTCTGCAACAAGCTGCTCCAGCACGAGGTGTCCCTGCCCAGGGCAGGGGATGGAGCTGGATGAGCATCCAGGCCCCTTCCAACCCAAACCAGTCTGGGATTCCACGGAACAGGATTTAATGAGGTATTTACCAGCCAGACAGGAGCAGCTCCAGCAGACAGTGCACAAGCAAAGCTGACTGTTAATTGGAATATCTCAAATAAACCCTGGTACCAGGGTAATTGCATTTGCAGAGCGTTAGGGAAGGTTGGGTTGCTTTTGCTGTGCCGGGCTAATTAATTTAGTACAATTTGAGGATGCGGATAAGGCCCCAGGGAGGTGTTGGGCTGGACTATTAATGCTGTATTTCAGCCAGAAGGGTGAAGAGGGGAACTGGCAGCAGCATCTGATTCCTTCTCAGCTGCTCCACTCCATCTCCTTCCAAAGCCACCCACTCTGCTGGAGTGGGCTGAGATCTGTCTGGACAGGAAAGGACAATATTTGGAGCTTAATGGGAGAGGATCAATAAGTCTAACCAGGCAGCAGCCCTAAAAAAGCTCACTGACCCACAAATTAAAGTGACTTCATTGACACAGTTAAGACAGTATCAACACCCAGTCAAACACACACTCTTCATTTCCCCCTTTTTTTTTTTTGCCACCATCCCTGCTTTAATTTCCTAAGTACCACCCAACTGAAGTTAATTTTTAGTACAGCTGCAAGTATGACTTCCTTCTGCTTTAAATAATCCATTCTCTTAGCAACTGCCTCCACCAACACACACACAGAGCCTAGAACTAGGGGAGGGATTTTTAAAGCACAGAACTGAGGTGTGAGAACAAGCACGAAGGTTTTTGTCAGACTTATGTACACTCAGCTCCGAGCAGGAGTTATTAAAAAGCCTGGCTTAGGAAGCATTTAAAAAGCCATCCAGCAAACATTAAGGCAGGTCTGGCTCCTGTGGAAATGGCTGTGGCATGCATTAGGCTGAGCTGTTAGGAATAAATTGTTCCTCTGCATAATGCAATGGAGACCACGCAAAGAGGGAAAATGAAGGCTCCACAGTATTTTACAGGGCTATAAACAGCCAGGGAAATAAAATATCTCTCCTAAGGTGTAGCTTGCAATGCAAAAAGCTCTTATTCAAAGCAGTGCTGCCTCCAGCTCTGTGGGGGAAAGGCTCTCCAGCTGCTGTGTGCCTCAGGGAGGGGAGCAAAAATAACATGTCATGTAAAGTCATTGTGAGCCGTCACTTCTGCTTACACTCACGGGGCAGAGGCTTTTCCTGGAGCACACTCCACCAGGAACAGCATTCCCTGGCCAGGGCCTGAGCAGGGACCAACATCTCTGTGATGGAGCTCTGGCAAAGGGGTCCCAACCCAGGAGAGGCGCGGGAGCCACGCACTGCACATTTCCCTTTGCTGGGGATGGTTGTTGGAACCTCCCAGGAACATGGAAAGCCTTTCCACCTCCACCTTTGGAACCTCTAGGCACAGGTAGAGCAGCTCAGGCCAGCCCCTGGTAGCTCTTCCCAGATCCCAAATCAGAGTGTGTTCTCTGGGCACAGCTGACCCCTCTGTGAGCCTGGCCCTGCACAGCCCGGGATGTGCTCACACTTCTGAGCCATCATTCCCCAGCTTGGCAGCAGTGGCCAAAGGGATTTAATGGAGGTTTTAGTCCTCCTTCACTCCCAAATATCTCCTTCCATCCCAGGAAACTTTCTTCACATTGCACTGGATAATCCAAGAAGCATCCAGTAAAAGTGATGCAATGATCTGAAATGCAGCCCCAGTTTTGGTTTCCAGCCATGTCAGCTCTTCCCTGGTATCGAGCTGTTGGTCTCACTCAGACACTCAACTTTTTGAACTTTTGTCCCTCCTCCAGCACATGGAACGAGCTCCCAGCTGCTCCGTGCCCAGCCAGACTCTGGTCAACCACAGCTCTGAATCCTCAGGGAAGAACTCCACAGTTACACAATCACCAGGATGGAATCCTCCTTCCCCACCTCCCCAGCCCACGCCAGGCAGATCCCACAGCCTGAGAGCAGCACCACTCCCATTCAGCCCCAGTTCCCAGGAAAGCAGGAGGGCTCCTGTGGGTCAGCATCCAGGCAGGAGGGACAGACACACAGCACCTGCTGCAAGGCTTTACCCTGGACCACTTCATTCCTCACCCAGCCCATTTCCTCCACAAGGAGCTCCAAGGTCCCACAGCAGCTCAGTGTGACCCCCCAGACCAGCCCCAGATCTGCTCCCAAACCCTTTGGAGGACTGGGAAATCCAGCTCAGCTCCCTTCCAGCAGCCAGAACCTCTCTTCATGAGAGGCCATGAGGTTTGGGAGTGCCCACGGGGGAGCCTGGGGAAGGGACAGCATCCACAGAATTCTGCGGAGGACACAGCAGTCCCATGGCTCTCCCAAGCTTCCTGGAGCTGGAAAAGGATCCATATCTTGAGCCTGGGACTCAGCACCATCCCAGGAGGAGGAGGAGGAGGAGAGGAAGAACTCACACTTCTGTCCCCTTCATGCAGCCCCACACACACAGGGACAGATATAACCCAGCAGTAACCCAGCAGCTGAGTCCCTTTTGACAAAAACAAATGTTTGATTACAAAATCCAGCCCAGTTGTCATTCCCCAAGCCCCAGCAAGGCAGAGGGACAACAAATCACTCTGCCCAATGGTTGTCCTCAGGCAGAATGAGATCTAGGTGCTCTGCATTCCCAGATTATCTGGATAACCTTTGCCCAGATCCAGGCCTCTGTTTGCAAAGGGCCTTGTACCAAATGGAGCTTGGACTGGGGAATCCATGAGTAATGCAGAAATCATCCAAAAAGTAATGCAAATAACACAAAGTAATGCAAATAGTAACATGTAAGTGGCTTTTTAGAGCATTCACATGCACTGCTAAGGGAGATTCCTACAGAAGCAGGGTGTGGAAGCAGCCCACAGCTGGCATTTCACCATTGCCTTAAACTCACAGAACTGTAAAAATCTAACAGTTGCTTGGGTTTTACTTTTCCCCCAGAAAAAGTTTTTTTTTTTCTCAAAGACAGCAGGAATACACCCAGGGACAGCACCCTGACCTCCATCATCCCCAGTCCTGGGATTCCAGGGAGCATGAGGATGTCAGAGCTGAGGAGAGCAGAGGCTGAAGATCCATTTCATTTGAACAGACACTGGAAATGTCAAGAGATGAAGAGACCCAAAGACCTGAGCCAGCTGCAGGTGGGATGAGCAGCCAGCGCCAGGAGGATTTTTGTCCAATTTTTGAGTAAAACCCTCGGTGGGTGGAGGGAGAAGCAGCTCCACATTGATCCTTCAGCGCTCAAAGCCTGGCTGCTGACGTGCCAAGGATAAACCCAAGCAGTTATTAAGGCACCTCAAGCACAGACAAGTTAAATATCTCTTTTTGTGTGCTGTGTGGGAGCAGCTCCTCCTGCCTCAGCAGCACCAGAGGCAGGTGATGACAGCTCTGCTCGGCTGAATAACGGGTTTCTGTGGATCCACAACACTCCTGGCTGTGTCACACGGGATCCTCACACCCTGACACTGTTATTAGAAGAGCTGTCTCTCAAAAAAATACTCTAACTCAGAAGGGAGGGGAAAAAAGAATACCAAAACAAGATTTGAGCAGTTCTACGTCTGCTCACAGAAACTCAGATTTTCCTGTGAAGAGACCCTGCAAATCCTGTGGCTACAGGGGGTTTTTCTTCCCTCTGCCCTGGCTCAGGGGGTTCAACATCCATGCACACACACCTCCCCATCTTTGGCAAGTTCCTCTCTGCCCCTCTGCATTTATGAGGCTGCTTTCCACCCCTTGAAGTTTTACTCTCACTCCTTTCATTCACATCCAGACAAATCAGGTGTTTAAGATCGTTTTTGTCCCCACATAAAACAGGTAATTCTGTGCACTCAGTTCTTGCCCAAAGCTGAATGTGGGTTGGCTTCAGTTTAATTTTTTTATTATTTTACAAGGAGGGGAATCCAGAATCTCACCAGTCATCATTCTGGGTCTGTAAATTTTAAAACCTGGGCATTTTAAATTTGCTTTCAAGTCTGCTGGGCTTCAGAGAGCACTTCAATCACGTTCTTCTGCACTTCCCCAAAGCAAGGAAAGCAGAGCCTGTTTGTCTGCCTTCCCTCAAGGAAAAATTAACCTGTCACATCACAGGAGCCCAGGAAAAACACCAGGGGAGGAAGAGGCATAGAAATATTGAAGCTCAGTGCTGGTGATGCAGAGCTGTGGGTCAGACACCTGCCCAGGATCCTGATCCCTGAGGCTGATGAAGGATGAAGGATGAAGGATGGAGAGGGACCAGCACAGGGAACAGCACATCATGGAAGTGCCAACACCAACCTGCAGCTCCTGGTGACCACAGCAAGAGCCAAAGTGCAAGAAAAAGAGACTTTGATGAGCACAATGTGCAGGGATGCCACCCACTGGATCAGGTCACCGAGACAGCAGAGTTATTCCCAGAGATGTTAAATATTCACATCACCCACCCAACCCAGGCAACAGGGCTCATCTGGCAGACTGAGCCTTCAAAAAGAACCTGAAGCCAGCAAAAACTACTCTTGGCTTTGGGTGAAATGACAAAACAAAGGATACTCGAGCCTCAAATCACATCAGAGTCCCACATCCCAGCCCTTTTCCCACTGCAAAGGAACAGATTTTGCCCACACTGCCAAAATTACCAGGAACTATGAAAACGCAATGAGGCTTCATCTTCCATCAATAAATTCATTTATTTTTCTATAGAGGCTCTCCCCCACCCTGGCAGCTGTATGCTAATTCCCCCTCAGCACTGCATTATTATCACTTGGAACAGATGTTGCAGCCACTCCAAAATCTGGAGGTTACAAAAACTATTAACCTACGCTGGGCTGAGCTTGGGAGGGGGTGATGAGGAGGGAACAGCTCAGCCCTGTCCTTCTGCCACTGGTCCCAGCCAGGCTTTGCTCTCCCTGCTCCAGCCCAGCATCCACAGCAATGATGGGATCCCAAACCAATCGACAAAAACAACCCCAAATCTTACAAAACAAATTCAAAGACATCAAGGGGGATGCTGTGATTTTCTTGTTCCGAAATCTCAGGGAAATCAGCTACAAGATCCCCCTGTGGGTTTTCAGCTGGGCAGGAATGTGGATACAATCAGTTATTTGGGGTTTTTTTTTTTTGGAGGTGTCTTTGATGGGGGGTGTGTGCAAACAAAGTCATTTCAACCCCAGATAAATCCAACTGTGAAAGGTTTAGCATTCCCCACGGAGCTGCTTTCTCCAGAGCAGCCTAGTGTGGCTCCTGGAGTAATTAATGCCAGAATCTATTTATGACCTTTGAATAAATTGTTCTTTTCTGAAGGGAAAGCTGTTAAACACGTTAGCAAATATAATTAAGAGGGAAGGGGGGGGGGGGGGATGACAAAAATCTGGAATTAAATCTCTCCTAATTAGAAATGCTTCTTGCAACAACCTGGCTAAAACCCCACTCTCAAGCAGATACTGTAGCTTCATTAAAGCCTCCTCATTACCCTCCCCGAGATAACCCAGCTGCCAATAGCAGGAAAATTGACTTCTAACCTGTGTCACCTCTAAGAAAATAAAAGTAGTTAGGTGTTGTCCTGGTGGGGAGAGCTTGGTGACGTGCACCTGAACACGCTGAGGGTGGAAAATGCAGCCAGGGAGAAGCAAAAGGTTTGTCTGGCCTCTCACCCTCTCACCCAAGGAACAGGTTTGGCTGCTCAGGGGATCTGACCGTGTTTTCTGCATCTCAGGTGAAGTTCTCACCAGCAAGACACTGATTGCATCACACTTCAAGTGGCCAAAGCTGCGGGGAGTAGCAGCAATTAAAGCAATTAAACCCCTTGGAAGCGTCCTCTCTCCATCAGTGTGAACATCCCAATCCCTGGAGAACCCAGAACTGATGGGTGAGGAAGGGTTAAAGCGAGGGGACAAATCTGTGATGCCACACAGGAGCCTGCCCTGTGACCTGGAAACCCACTCAGGGATGATTCACATCTGGCAAGATCCCAGGTTAAGCTTTTAATTATTTCAGTAAGCCCTTCAAAAACTCCACTTTTCTGTAGAAATATTTGTGCTCAAGCAATACCCACTCTTAAACCCCAGAGGGTTCCACAAACAAGAGCTGGGAGATGCTCAGTGCGTCCCAGGAAGGGGCAGGGACACCTCCCTGGGAACATCCACTCCCAGCACAGACCAGTCTGGACAGGTCAGCAAACCTCACCTTTCATGTCCTGCAGCTTCACCCTGAAGAATTCACCTTTTTGGAGGCAGCCCCACACCCCCAGCTTTCCTCCTGGGATGGTTCCTGCTGGGCTGGCTCTGTGCCCCCAACCCCTTTAGGATAAAAAGTTTTTAGGTCTATTTTGCAGCTTGAAAACTTCAAATATTTCCATGGGACACCCCTATCTCCCCAGGAGCAGCCACCCAGCCGGTCCTGAAAGCATCACCCAGAGCTGGAAGCTGCCACAGCACCACAATAACTCCCTGTCCCCAAAATCCTGAGCTCTGCCATCAGCTGGGCTCTGCCCAGCCAGCAGAACAAAGCCATTTCCACCCTGCAGATGGAGCATCCTCTGCCAGAGGGGCACCAAAGGGAGCCCCAGGGCCACTTCAGCCACCCAGGGCCAGTGGCCGAGCCCAGAGCCACACTGTGCTGAGCAGCTGCTGCTCCAGCAGAAACTCCCAGGAAACAGCCCCAGACCCTGCAGCAGCAGCAGGAAAATAAAGATATAGAAGTTGATCTATAAAAAGGGGAAAAAAAAAAATCATAAACTCTTCTGCTGGGTTTATTAGGAAATTTTCTGGTTTATTTTCTGTTTAAAGCCACAATTCTCCCACAGCTATGGGAGGAAATGTCTCTTTTTTTTTTCTTTTTTTTTTTTTTTTTTTTATTTTGTCTCCTCCCCTCTCCAAGGCTCACCAGTGATTTTCTTGGAAGATCACTCACATGAGAAAGTGCTTCCCATAAACACAAAGGGTCTCGATGTGCACACAAGCCTGTTCCAATGCTGTGCACATTTCCTGTCCGGGGGCCATGCCACTCAGCCTGGGATTTCCAGGCTTTAACACACTCCAGCTCTTAAAGAAATACAATTTTATTTACATTATATACTTCTGTATTTTACACATCTATCTCTACCCTATATTTTATATCTAAAACATATATATTTGTATTTATATGTACATTTATATGTACCTTTATATGGATATTTATATGTATATTTATATGTACCTTTATATGTATATTTATATGTATATGTATATTTATATTTATATGTATATGTATATTTATATTTACATTTGTTTTATATTTATATTTCTATTATATTTCTATTATATTTATATTCTTATTTATATTCATATTCATATTCATATTTATATTTATATTTATATTTATATTTATATTTATATTTATATTTATATTTATATTTATATTTATATTTATATTTATATTTATATTTATATTTACATTATCACAGATGTCTCTCACATTCTCATTGCTTCTGCCACAAAGCCCAACCTCTCAGGAGCAAGGCTCTTCTTTAGGAAAAACCTGATTCCTGCACGAACCTGAGTGCTCCATGAGAAACCCAAAGGAGCCAAACAGCTCATCCTGGGAAGCAAAACCAGGGAAAACATCTCCCTGTGGGGCAGGTGCTGGGCAGGGACACGGTGACAGGTCCTGCCATGGGGTTTTCCTGCAGGGATGCAGGAGCTGCCACAGCTTTGCCATGGGGCACAGGGAGTGCCCTGCTCCCAGCCTGGCTGTACATTTGTTTTCCAGGCACTGAGTGCCCCCGGGTTCCGTGGATTTCACAGATAATTCAGTGTTTGTGGTGCTGAACACAAATCACTCCTCCTGCTCCTCCCCCTCCCCACCACAAACCTCCTCTGTTCCCTCCTCGGCCCCCTTCAAATACCAGATGTTCCATTTAGCTGTAAACCACTATAAAACACAACAAAAGATATGAATGCTACAAAAGAGCCAATTTACTCCCCCCTCCATCAGTGTTAAGGCAAATGCTGGAAGAGAAAGAGCAAATTTCCTCTGTGGGAACCTTTTAACCTCCCCCTCTCCTCATTTACCAAATCCAGGTGGTTTGGGGGCCAAAGCAAGGCCCAGTGGGGGCAGGCACAGGCTCATGGTCCCTGGTGGAGCACCAAGGACAGCCCAGAGAGGCACAAACCCCTCCCAACCTCCCCACACATCCCAGCACACCCAAAGGCAGCTGGCAGCATCTCCCTGTGCCAAGCCAGCTCCAGCACCCGGAGCAGGGGCTGGGAGAGGACACTGTGTGACATGGGGGATGCTTCCCACGCCCAGCAAGCCTGGAAAATCCAATCCTGAGAAGCCCAGAGGCAGCACAGTGAATAAAATCTGATTTATTGGTGGGTCTGTACCACGGGCAATGCCACCGAGCCCGCTGACTGCGGAGTTCACGGGATCCACGAGGAACAAGCCAGGATGTGAGTCAGGCTGGTGGCTTTCCAAGGAGGCAGAGGAGGATCCTGCTGTCCAGACAGGGCAGGCCCATGGCTTACAAAACAGGAACAGATTCCACATTCCCTCCTCAGAGCAGGGACAAGGGGCAGGCACATCCTTTGTCCTGGGCCAGGAAGGGCTGGCAGCTCTGCCAGCAGGAGGAAACAACTGCCTGGGGACTCCACAAAAGGGATCCAAAAAGATCCAAAGAGGTGCCCAGAAATTTGCTCTGCAGGACCTGTGAGCCAAGGCTGGGAAAGGTGATGGCCAAACTCCTGCTCTGCAGCAACCTTCCTGAGGAAAAGTGATCTTGTTTCAGAGCCTCCACAGGGCAGCAAACTGATTCATCATAACTGCACCTGTTATTTTTACAGTCCCTTCTACAGTGGAGCCCTTGTGGCTTTGGGTAGAGCACAAACACCCTCTGAGACAGGAGGAGGGGACTCAGTCCAAACACCCATCACAGACATAAACCCTAAAAAAGCCTTTCAGGTTAGGGCATCTTAGCTAAACCTTAACACAGATTAGACTCCAGGGCTGGGCTAGTCCAGGATCCCAGACAAACACTCCCAGAAGCACAAAATGTGCAGGGAAAAATCACTTCATAGGGCTCAGCATCTGCAAAGTCACAAACCCCAGGTCTGAGACACCTGGAGAGCAGCACAGATTGGTTATAAACAAAATTCTGTACTCTGCTCACAACCTGCAGCAAGCAGGAAGGAGAACCCAGCCCTGCCTGTCCATCCCTGGACATCTGCGAGGCTCCAGAGGCTGCAGGGCAGAGAATGGTTGCACCAGAGTTGCAGCCCTGAGCTACAACCAAAGAAAACACAAAGCAGGGAGGAAAAGTCACTTTTATTAGAAACAGACTTTTCTTCAGGCGCTTTTTTTGAAGGGGAGATACAAAAGTAATTTCATCAACGCTGAGCTTGAAGTTGTCAAAGGCAGGCTGTGGTGGAGTTACCCTGAGAAGGAAGGTCCTTCCCCTCCTGTGAAAGGAGCATTGAGATTTAGAATCAGCAGGACACTTTTAGAACCAGCAGGTGAACCTGGGTGACACAGGGGTCACCTGAGCCCAAATTCCATCCCTGGAGCTGATCCTGACCCGAGAGAGCTGGGGGTGACACTGCAGGCTGGCAGCAGGGCCACGAGTCCCAGGGGTGTGAGGATGCTGCAGGGCCAGCTGGGCAGACAGATGGACATTGACAGGACAGGGTGACCCTGCTGGGCACAGAGCACACCCTGGGGTGGGAGCAGAGCTCTGAGAAGCTGCTGCTGGAGGAGCAGCCACAAGATTGTTTTAATATCACCAGGAGTCCAAAGGAGCAAACTGATGCTGAGAGTGGTGCGAGGAAGTAAAAATTTACTTAAAAAGTGTTGCACAGCTCAAAGAAGGTGGATCCATGCTTTAAAAATCAAAGCAGAGAGAGTCTTCGGTTCCCAGTGGTCAGTGCCACTGCATTTCCCAAGTTTGTTGCATTTCCCAGCCTCCACCACCCCCAAATCAATCCTCTCCAACCCAAAAAGGGCACCCCAGAGCCCTGCACCCACCCATTCACACTGCACCCTAAAGCAATGGGACCCTGATCCTCCCAGCACAGCTCTGGCCCAAAAAGCCCCAGCTTGGGATTTTTGTGATGAGCACATCTGATCCATTTCTCATCACAGCTTGAGGGAGTCAAGTGGAGAAGGGAAAACAGCTCCAGCGCTGGGAAAAGGCTTTGTCTCTTTAAGAAACAACAAAGAAACTGATCAAAAATTTGCCCTCGGGTCAGTCTGAAGCAACATTTCTGTCCCTGCCAAAAATCAGGTCCCTTCTGGCTCCAGATGAGCTGAAGGAAAAGGATCTGGGGCTCCCACACCCACAGGTTGGGGTGGTGGGTCCCATCCCACCAGGCTGAGGTGGGGATGCTCAGCCCTCCCACACAATCCACCCCAAATTCCCTAATTTCCCTAATTCCTCACCCAAGAGCCCTGCTCAGACCCAGACACAGCAGCTGAGCAGTGCCACTGCCAAAAATCCTCCCGTTCCTGTCTGGAGGGACCCAGCCCCGAGGCACCCCCTGCTCCTGGCAGAGCACCCCGATCACCACCGGGCAGGATGGACCAGCCAGGCATTTTTTCCAGCTCATCAACAAGCTGCTGGGAGAGCAGGCAGCTTCCAAGCCCAGTCCCAGCTTGAAAAATTACATTTCTTTTTATTTATTTATATTTTTTTTTTTTTTGGCTTTGTGTTTTTAAAGGCATCTATTGATTCATGTTGCTGGTAGGTGTTTAATGCAGGTATTCAGCTCTCATCAGTCATTCCACAGCATGGGGAAGAATGAAAAAAAGTTTTCACTGCTTTTCAGGCTGCTTGGCACAGCCCACAGCATCCATCCAACACTCTTCAGCTTCTCCTGGCCCAGCAGAATATTTATGAGCCTTCAGCTGCAGGTTCAGTTGGATCCTTCAACCTCAGGCAGCCACAGAGAGGGTCCCACCTCTGCTGACACAAGGTTTTAGGGCTCTGCTTGGCGTGCAGAGCGGGGCTGGGCAGGAAGAGTGGGAGCAGCTCCTGTTTTGCAGGGAGCTCACGAGCCTGGCAGGACACACAGAGCACCTTTCTTCCCTTTGAGAGGCTCAGCACATCCAAACGGGAAGTCAGTGAGACACAGTAAACAGGGATATGTAACAAGGCCATTTTTTACAGCCTTTTTGGAACAGAACTCAGTTTCAAAAAGCACAGAGTAAATAAAAAGCCAGAGGACCTGAGCAGGGCAAATCAGAGTGGCTACACAGACCTTGTTCAAAAAACCCACCCACCTAGGCAGCTCTGATAATACTGAATTATACTTAACTATCATGACATATGGAAGTAATTACAAGCACTGCAGCTATAAAGCCTTCAAGTGGCAAGTTAAAAACCCCAAAGCCTTGTGAATAATTCCCTGCACCAAATTGTCTAGGCCTGCCTCCATCTCCCCTGTACCTGGGGAAGGCTCCGAGCCAGCTGCTCCCAGTTGTCACAGCAAAGCAGCACCTACATCATCAATAAACAGGATTTGGATGGCAAATGAAGAAAAAACAACAGGATGGAGCCATCTGACAGCTCAGTCAAGTGTGGGGCATCGCAGCCATCAATCCTGGCAGTCAGGTTCACTTGTCTGCCTGGTTCCTTAATAAGAGCAGAGCAGAGCAGTGGGCAGCCCAGCCATCACTCCAATTACATTTGCTGCCTCTCATCAGCCTCCAGGGCCCAAATCAAACCTCCAGGCACTGCAGGGCAGGGTGGATTCCCTCTGGAGAGATGTCAATATGCTTCAAAATAAGAATCCTTAATGAGCTGGCCATTACTGCTAACTTCACGTCTGTGCATGCAGCAACACGTTCACTCTGTGGTTGCTTCATCTCCAGAGTCCAGGAGGTTCTGGAGCAGGGAAAATGAAGATAATGAAGATTTTTGGCAGTGTCCAGACTAGCCTTTGAGGAGGGGTGAGAGGCACCAATTTCCACCTCTCTTAATCCACAGAGATTGCAGCAGGTGCTCAGACAGCCAGGACAGAGCAGCGGGGCAGGATTTGGGATGGTTATTGCTTATTTCTCAATTGTTCTCCCTTGAATTAACCCATTTTCCTTCAGCTGCAGAGACTGGGAGCAGAAATACCCTTCAGAGCATCACCACGAAGCTGAGCTCAGCCACCAGAGGAGGGACAGTGCAAGGAACTCCCAGATCCCCCCGTTTTCCTGGATAATCCCTGATCAATCCCACACTTACAAAGGTGTCTGGTACAGCTGATGCAGCCCCCACGAGGTCTCTGCTCCTGAGAGGGAGCAGCCTTCCCCAGAAACCTCCAAACACATCCAAGGCCCTGTCAGGAAGGATTAATTTTATCTAAGACAAATGCAAAAAAAAAAAAAAAAAAAAATAAAACCTCACAAAACTCACAGCACCAAATATCAACTTCACCCAAACATGCAGGTGTTTTATTGCACTTATGTTTTTTTATGCTGAAACATGAGTGAAGAGTAATTTAATTTGTATTTGACCAGAGAGTTAACAAAATTACGATTCAAACCTGATTATTGATGAAAATGCAAAGTTTAAAGATCTCAATCTCACTCACAAGAGCAGCTGTAACACACAGTGACAGAGGACTGGAGGTAGGAAGGGGAATGGGGAGAACAGTGGGGTTCTGGGGATGGCTCAGGGAATGCAAACCAGAGGGCTCCTCCCCTGCTCCCATCTGCAAATTCAAATGTCCTTTACACCCCACTCTCCCAGCTGGCTGGAAAATCACCCTGAGTGACACCCCCAGAAATCCAATCACAGAAACAGACATCATGATCAATAAGCACCGAGGGCAATCACCCTCATGCCACTTCTCAGCCCTCCAGAAAAAGTCTCAGCAGCAAAAGCAATGAGCAGAAATGAAGTTTTACTCCAGGCTCATCAAAACTCACGTCCAGCAACTCTCAGAAGAGAGCTGGGATTCAAGATTGTTTTTCCTGTTTATTTTGTTGGCCACTCTGGAAGTTCTTTGGGTCATCCCATCCTCCCAGGCACCACCAAACACCAGATTTGGGTCTCTGGAACTGAACATGGAAACAAAGCAAAATTCAGACCCCAACCTAACAGGGTGATTTGCCTCATTTATTTAATTAAGCATCATGTATTAAACTACTGCTGCAAGGCCACTCTGGCCTCTCTGCTGAACAAACACAGGGAGGTTTTATGAGGTTGGGGGAGCTTTTAAGAGGACAGGGACACCATCTCTGCACAGCAGGAGCATCAGTCCCTGCAACCTCCCTGGGCTGCCAACGCTCCAACCTTGCAGCACACCTCCAACAGCTGCAAGGAAAAATAAATCAGCATGGAAAGGGATTAAAAAAATAAGACATGAGTGCCTGGATCTTAAAGTGCTTCTCTGCAGAGATGTGATTTCACCTCTGGCGTTTGAAATGCTGCTCACCTTGGGCAAAAATCTGTTCCTTATTACACACCTGCACAGCCCCACTTAATTCAGCAGGAAAGGTGGATGGCAGAGCGTTACTGGGTGTTTCAAGTCTAGCACAAGTGTCTTGTCCCCTGGCATTTCACCTGATTAATAACAACATGAGCTCTCCAGTGAGGCAGACAGCTGGCTAGCCAGTCCAGCCAGCCAGGCAAAATGTGAATTTATCATCAAAAACAACCTCTGAAGTTCCTTGTGCATCCCTGCCCCATGTCTGAGCACATCACAGCTGGCTGGCAAAGATGGATTCCTACATTATTCCTCTGAAATTTGGCCTAGAGACACTGAACTGCTCCCCCAGAGCCACAGCAGGGCTGGGGCATCCCAGGGGTGTTTGTCCCTTCTGTGGTTGGGCTCAGCTCCTTCCTCCCCATCACCTCCCCAGGCTGCCAGCACAGCAAAATTTGGGAAGAAGCCAAATTCCCAAACCCAGGAATGACCAAAAGAGCACATCAAATATGAAGGCTGGCTCCAGAGTGGTTTGGGTCCCATCCTGGCTGAGGCAGCGGCTGAGCCTCACCAGAGCATCCACTCCCATGCCAGGTGATGCTCTGCAGCTCCTGTGGGCTCAGCTCTGTGCTGGTCCCCCCTCTCCCCAGACCTGATTTTCAGAGAGTGCCACCAAACCCATGGCAATCAGTCCCCTCACACATCCCCTAAAGCCTGTGAAAGCAGCCAGGTGGGATAAGCAGAAAGCAATTTTATTAAAGACAGCAGGGCTGTAAACTCTCCTCTCTGACCAGCAAACAGCAGCAAGGACAGCAAGAGCCTCCTCTCTAAACCACCCTGGCATCCTCCCTGGATCACAGCTCCCAGAGAACCGGAGTTTAGGTTGGAAAAGCCCTCTAAGATCAAGTCCAACCAATAACCCAGTACTGCTAAATCTGCCACTAAACCACATCCCCAAGTGCCACATCTTTAATCCCATTCTGAGCTGCCCACAGGACAACTACAGCACCAAAATTAGCTTTGTAGGATTACAGAATTTCCTTAAAAAAAGCCAAAACCCAAATCCCAGTGTGCCATTCTCAGCACATTCTAGGAAAGCTCCAGCCCTCCTCATCCACAGCTCCTGCAAGGCAGTTTGTATTTGGAAACATCAACCTGAGCAGAAAACAGTTTGATCAGTTCACAGCCTGGAAAGCCAAGAGGAGATCTCACAGCATTATTCCAGCCTGGAAAGGGGCATCAGGACGTGTTGTTATTTACTCTGGGCTGGTTTCACCACAGGAATTCCCATCCTTGTGCTTTGCCAGGATCAAGGACATCCTCACAGCAAAGTGCCCTTTGCTCCCCGAAGAGGGGCTCCAAATTTGGGGGCTCCTGGCTGTCCTCAAGCACAGCAGCCACCCCAGCACACGCGGTTGTGTCCTGCTGGGTGAAGGGGACAAACAGCCGGGGAAAAAAATTGCCTTGGAAGGAAACTCCAGCGGAAAAAGGGAGAGGGATTCGCTCTCTCAGCACAGAAACAGAGCTCTTGTGGGCAGTGGGGGTTATTTATCCTTGAAGGCTTCAGCGGAGCTAAACGCAGAAAGTTTCCTTTTGATTCCACCACTAGAACCTGTTGTTCTAAAATAAAAGCCGGCGCTCTAAAATGAACTTGTCGACACAGGGGCTGCCGGCGGGCAGGGCACAAACCCCCATTTCGTTTGATTCTAATCGATTTCACTTCCCGATTCCCATGCAAATACCTACAGCTCAGCTTGCAAAAACACCAGCGGAGCACTTAGACCCAAAACAACCTGAGCTGATTTTACTTCTTTTTTTGTTTCTTTCTTTTTTTTTTTTTTTTTTTTTTGTTGTTCTTTTCCGTTTGTTTAAGCGTCCTTCCACCAAACCAACCAGGAACTGGAAACACTTCCAGGGATGGAGGCCTTTTAGAGTAGCCAAGTAGTAGATCCACAATGTCCCAGAGGACAAGGCAAGGGGAGCCGGCTGCAATTGGAGTCCCCGACCTGAGGCTCCCATCACCTCCCGCCCCGCAGATGCGGCACCGGGGCTCGGACACTGCCCTGGCCTCGCTCCCTGCCCGGCTGCTTTTGGGGCAGGCTCGCAGAGCACCGGAGGTTCGTGTGTTTTCATAAATTTATTCATTTATTTTGCTTTGAGTCTTCCCAGCCAAAGTTTCGTCCCGGCGCCCGCTCCTCCCGCACATCTCAGACGAAGCAGCGCCTCCATGAAAACCCCGAATAATCCCATCTCCTCCTCTTAGCCCTGTTATTTGCTTTTGTTTCGCCATGACTGTAAACACAAGGGGGATGTTTCCCTCCTTGCCGGGGTGTTCTCTCCCCGCCCCGGAGCCTTTCCCGTGAGGCTCCCCCGGCGCTGGACCGGCGAGAACCGGGGGGATAAAGGCAGGGAGGAGCTGCGGGGTGGGAGACAGACGGTCTCCATCTCACCCCATCCCATTCCCGCATCCCACCAACTTGTGCCAGAGCCACGGCCGCATCCAGGCGCTCCTGGGGGTTCCCCACCCCTCCATCCCTCGCTCCCGTCCTACCTGGGACATCTGCGGCCTGAAGTTGATGTCCTTGAGGTCGATGGAGCCGGGGGACAGGTTGTGGAGCAGCTGGCACAGCAGCACCCCGTCCCGCAGCGCCTGCGCCAGGTCGAAGACCACGGCCGAGGGCCAGACCACCCGGTGGTTCGGGGGCAAAACTTTGCAGTCGATCAGCCAGCGGCCGCACTGCCTCCACTCCTCCATGGCCGCGCTCTGCTCGCTGCCCCGGCCTTCCTCTTCCTCCTGCCGGCGCTCAGGGGCCGCGGGCAGCCCGAGGGGCCGCCGTGCTCTCCGCGCTGCCGCCCCGCTCCATCGCCGCCCCCGAGAGCATCGCTCCGCGCCGGGGCTGCGAGCGGGAGGAGGAGGAGGAAGAGGAGGAGGAGGAGGAAGGAGGGCGGCGCGGAGTTTTCCGGCGGAGGGCTGCCCCTGCCCCCGCCGCGGCCCCACCGCCTGGGCCGGGGTTAGGCGCGCCGCATCCTCCGGGAACAAAGCGACGGACAGACGGACGGACAGACGGACGGCGGGGCCGCCCCCCGCGCAATTCCGCCGCGGTGCCCTGTGGAAACTTGCAGCGCTGAGAGACCCCACCTGCCCGGCCGAGCCGGGGAGCCGCGGTGGGTGCGAGTTTTCTCCCCGCCCCGGGCAGCGGAGCAGCCCCCGGCCCGCCCCCGGCCCGCCCCGCTGCCCCTTTGTCTGCGGGAGCGGGGGCGGGGGGCGCTTTGCGACGCTCTGGCTCGGAGCCCGCTTCTTTTTCCTCAGTATTTTTTCCTTTTTCCCCAACATTTTTTTTTTTTCCTTTTCCCCCAGTATTTTTTTCCTCTCTCCAATTCCCCTTTTTTTTTATTTTTCCCGGTTTTATTTTTATTTTTTTCCTTCCTCCCCCCCGCCCCCTCCCTCCCTCCCTTGTCATATCCCTCGCTCCCTCCCTCCTCTGCCGCTCCTCTCCCTGTTCCGGGAAAGCCGCCCAGAGCCCCGCTGATGTTTCGCTGTCCCGGCTGGCACAGCGGGTGTCCTGGGCAGGGTCCCCGCGGTGTCCCCAGCCCCGGGGACAGCGGCAGGAGCGGTGCCGGGGCTCCTCCGCCTCCCCCGGCCGCGCACACACAGACCCCGCTTTGTCTGAGCGCTCGCTCCCACTCGGCATCCCGTGTTTGGGCTGCAAATACTGCAGCCGAGATGTTTAACCCAAACAAGCGATCGTGTTCCTTGACTTTCAAACGGGAGGACAACTCCTATAATTAATTACCAGTGTATTTATTAAAAACCTCGACTCTCAGGCATTAACTCCTTGGCAGCAAACTCTTGAAAAATCTCTAATTTTCACCGGTGGCTTCCTTCCAAATCAGCGCGGCTTAGAACAGCCTCTTTTTAAATCTGTTCCGAGTTTTCTTCCGAGATCCTCTCCCCAGAGTTTGCCCATTAATTTCCAGCCCGGCTTTCCAGATAGCCAAAAGCGGAAGCCGGGACTGGGACGAAGGGAAGCTATTAACCTGGATGTCAAACAAATGCAACACTAATCTCTTCCAAATGGAACCAAGCGGAGATAAAGGAGAAAGAGCAACTCTATAGCCATGATCCTTCATTTTCAATCTAGCCGGGAGGATCTGTGCGAAGAAAACAATTGTTTAATATTCCAAGGATAGTTTGTGGGGGGTTAAAAGAAGAAATGCTTTCATCCCGAGGTGCTGGGTGTCCGCAGCTCCCGGCTGTGCCCCCGGGCCAGGGCAGGGTACGAACGGTGCGATCCAAGAGGGAGCAGCATCCACACGCTCCGGTCTCACCATCAGGGCAGCTCAGCCCTGCCCTGGGAGGATTCACATCTCAGCCCACACTCCCCATACCCTGAGGAGCAGCTTTCTCAGAACGATTTTCTTGATCTTTTAGTTCTTCTCGAAGCGTTCCTGCCCTCCGACAGCACCCATGGGCAGGAATCACAAGGCTACTGAAAGCAGTGGAGTCGTGCCAGGGATAATTTTGGTTGACTCAGTACCAGCCTGCCCTGTGAGGTCAGGTCTGTAGGTAGATGACAACAGAGGAGTTTATTATATGTGCATAATTAAACCTGCGAGCCACAGCCGAGCTTTTTTACTGAGTAATAAAAAGCGTTCTTGGCCCCTGGACACTTGGGAACAATCCCTGCAGCTGCACAGCCCGGTCTGCGTGGGAGGTGTTGGAGCGAGTGCGCTCCTCGCCTCCCTCTGCAGCGAGCAGAGGGGATGATGGCAGAGGTGCTCCTGAGAGCAGGGGAAATAAAAACAACCAAAACCTGTGCAGCCAGCCTCGGCAAGAGCTTGAATCCAGCACATGCTGGCGAGCTGTGAGTTCCAGGTTGTACAAATTGTCCTGCAAGAGGATGGGGAGTGTGGAGAGGACGCAGATGCTGTTTTCAAGGTGGACCTAAGGCTAAAAGGGAGCTTGAATAAATGAAAGAGCTTGGATTTTGTGCTGGAGCTGGTGGTCCCCTCTCCTGCCTCTTGGCACTGATGGGAATGCCAGCCAGGGAATGCCAGGCACCCAGGGAATGCCAGGGAATGCCAGGGAACGCCAGGGAATGCCAGGCAGGCAGGGCACAGGCTGACACCACCCTCTGCTGGGGACCCGGCGTGGAGCTTCTCTGGGCTCGCAGACTTCGCTCCGTGTGCTTTTGTTTCATTTCCTCGCCCGGGATGAGCCCGAGAGGGAGCTGGACCCACTGGGAAGATGCTGCCAGAGGGAACATGGAGCTTTCTCACCCCCAGATGTGTCAGCGTGTGCAGACAGGGAGCCCCGCAGGCAGCCCCCATAGCTCGGGTCCCGGCCTGGAGGGAATGAGGGGGGGACCCGGGCGGTGAAGGGGTGACAGGTTTGGAACGTCCCAGAGCTGGCTGGGGACATCCTAGTCATGGGGGGGGGAGGAAGGGAGGAAGGGAAGAAGGGAGGGAGGGAGGGAGGGAGGAAGGAAGGGAGGAAGGGAGGAAGGGAGGAAGGAAATTAAATGCACTGACGTGTATGAAGACACCATACCTTACAATCAGCCCCTAAATACCTGGGACGTGGCTGCATTTCCAATAAAGGTGCATTTTCTGCAATGTTTGGTGTCACTCCAGGGTTCTCTACATGCAGAGAAGCAGCCACAGTGCAGTCCCTCTGAAAATATCCCTTAAACACCAGAAGCACACCGCCAGAAGATCCTCTTTTCCCAGCCAGGCAGTGTCTGTGGATTGCCATTGCCACCTTCTGGATTAGTCCAAGCGTGCAGCAGCGGGTCCCGGAGCCGTGCTGTGTCTCCAGCTGGAGCCAGGGTCCCCAGAGCAGGACTGGCCTGGCTGCTGGCATGGCAGCTGTCACAGCCTACGTGCCGTTTGCAACACGCCCTGAGATTTTGTGATCTCCTTTCACCGACTATTTTAGGAAAGCCGTGCAAGCCCCAGCTTGGCAAACCCACTGCTCGATTATCAGCCAGGGGGAAATCACAGGGCCACCAAAGTGTTCAGCTGCTGGGTACAGACAATAATCTCTGTCTGGCTCATCACACACCTGATCTACCTGCCCAGACAAGGTGCACCCTGCCACAGTCTCTGCAATTATCTTCTGCTAACGGGCCTGCCAGCACAGCCCGTGTCCCGGCCCTTCCCGCAGGAGACACCTCCTGGAGCCTGTCACCGTGGAAAGGAGCAGGAAAATTAACCTGGCACAGCTCCATGCAAGGCAGAAGGGATGAACTGGATTCGCCTCTGGCACTGGAGCAACGGGAGCACTCAGCCTCGGGTGCTCTTTGTTTGTGCAACTCCTCTGGTAAAGGATTCTGACCCCGGGCAGCAAGCAGGTGGAGCTGGCACTTCCCCGGGCATTTCCCTGTGGAAGAGTCTCATTTTGGGATGCTCCAGCTGTACTGAATGCCAGCAAACACCTATTAATAGCTCCCAGTGCCACCACTGCACTGCTGGGACACCCTCACTAATTAATCATCCTCCACCGGGCTCCACCCCAACAGGTTTCCCGTAAAAATCAGAGAGATCCGGAGTGTTCACAGCCCCAGGAGCTCGGCAAGGGGGAAAGCACCCAGCCCAGCCCCTCAGTGTAGCCATGGCACAGCAGAGGAATGGCCTGAGGCAGCTCGGGGACAGCAAAGCAGAGATTGATTTCCTCGGAGGAAGGTGGGGAGGAACAAACCATTGGCCGAGTAGCAGCTGGATTTCACCTCATCCCTTCCACTGCTGCTGCCTCCATGGTTTATTTGGGAAGGGTCCTGGCTCAAGGGACTCACAGGAATGGGTGGAGTGGAGAGGTCAGAGCAGTTGGAGCTTGGCAGGTTCCAATCCTTCTCCTGCCCCCTCTCAGCAGGGCACCCACCCCCCTTACCAGCTTCTGTTTGGTGATAACAGAGCCAGGAATTTTACAGACCAGACCAAAAGAGCCTTAAAAACTTAAATTTTGTCCACTAAAGGATTTTGCACTTTGTTCTGCGGCTTCCGCGAGTGGGTCAGGGCTAGCAGGAATAGCAGGAAGCAGATTAAGCAGCAGAGTCAGGATATTTCTGATAATAAACATTTTAATAGTGTAGTAGTGTGTTGTTGTTTGTTTTTTTTTCTTTTCTTCTTCCAGCTTCTTTGTGTTTGGCCTAAATCTCCTGGGAACCGGGAACTGCAGCATGCCTTCCCTGTGACGGAAGCAAACCACAGCCTCTTGTTTGTGTCCGTGAAGAAGGGGAGCAGCGCCTGGAGTAGCTCTGCTCGGATAAATGCATCGGGTCCTTCGCAGGAGATTAGATGGCGCTGCCTTCACAGGAGATAAGAAGATTGAGAGCTTAAATTTAGCATCAGCAGGAAAAGAATAAACCCTGCAGCTCTCTTCAAAACATATTTCGTTCTGTGCTGGCCAGGGGACAGGCGGGATAAGGAGCGGCGCTGGGGCAGACAGCGGTGATGGGCGGAGGTCACGGAGGGGCTGCTCAGACACGCTCCTTTCCCACCCGCTGATGGTGGCATGAGGCTGGCAGCACACAGGGGTGTCCCCTGCCTGTCGTGACCCCACGGGTGGGCGGTCATGGGAGCCCAAAGGGGTACAAAGGGTGCCCGCCCCATCCCAGCACACGCGGCTGCCCCAGTGTCACCCAGCAGAAAGGAGAGTGGGCTGGAAATCCCAGCCTGCGGCAGCCGGGAGAGCCCCTCTCCCAAAGGACAGACCTGGGAGGACCCCCCAGTCCAGCCCCAGTGCTCCCAGTGCTCCCAGTGCTCCCAGTATGGGCTCAGCACACGCTGGACTGAGCGTCCCTTTAAAACACCGCGCATCCAGTGCTGGGTGACAGCACCCTCGCACCCACTGGGCTTCACTGCCATCCCCGGACCCACACATCCGCCTCGGGGTGTCCCACTGCCATCCCCGGACCCACACATCCACCTCGGGGTGTCCCACTGCCATCCCCGGACCCACACATCCACCTCGGGGTGTCCCCCTGCCATCCCCGGACCCACACATCCACCTCGGGGTATCCCACTGCCATCCCCGGACCCACACATCCACCTCGGGGTGTCCCCCCGGACTCCCACACCCCACTGGGGGTGTCCCCCTGCCATCCCCACGCACCCACCCGATCTCTCCCATGCCCTGGGCCCGTCGTTGCCGCCCTCCCCGGTGCCCCCGCCCCGGCCGTGGCTCCTCCCGGGCGCATCACGGCGGGCGGAGCCTCCGCGGCCGCTCCGCCGAGCCCAGCGGAGCCGGGCCGGGCCGGGCCGGGCTCGCAGCACGGTGGGGCTGGGGCGGCGAGCGGGGGGCGCAGGGGAACCTCGGGGGGAGGCGTGGGAAGGGCGGTGCGGGATCCCCGCTCGGGGAGGACGGGGCCGGGGACCGCGGGACAGCCGCGGGGGCCGCGGAGGGTGCGCGGTGCCGCTGGAAGGGTCGGGGGGCGGGCGGGAGGGGGGGACACGGGAAGGGGGACCGGCAGGGCGGGGATCCCCTCCGCCAGCCCGTGGGGTGACCCTGCCGTGCCCCGCGGGTGCCGCCGGGAGGTGCCGGGCCCCCGACCCCGCTCGGGTACCACCAGCAGGGCCGAGCAGCATCTTCTCCTGCATCCCTGGGCACGTGACGTGCCGGGCTCCCGGCCGAGGCCATGCACGGGCCTGGGCACCGCTGAACTCCGGCCTCTGACCTCCCCACGCCTTCTGGGTCCCTTCTCCAGGGAATTGGGCTCCTCCAGACCCGCTCAGCCTGTCCTGCCTGGCCGCAGATCCGCCGCTCGCACCCGTGGAGATGCTTCGTGCGCTGTCAACAAACGGCACGTGTGGGCCCTTGCCAGCGTGGAACACGCAGCAGTAACACCGCTGGATAAGCTCTCAGAAGTCCTGCCGTGGTTTTTAAGCAAGGCCGAGCTGCCTGCTGTGATTTTAGGGCCCTGCTCCCTGTCCTGAGTGGTGCCAGCAGCTCGTGGATCCCAAGAGCTGTCCCCTGGGATGTTCTCCCTTGAGCTCCGAGCAGCAGCCATCGACCTGGACAGACCCAGCGGGGTTTATTTCGGAATTGCTGGGAAGGAGCTCCTGTTGGTGGAGCTCTCCTCGGGCAGATGAGTGACACGGTGATGAACGGGAGGGTGCCCCTGCCCGAGAAAGCCTTGTCCGAGGGCTACGCCCGCCTGAGGTACAGGGACACCTCTCTGCTCATCTGGCAGCAGCAGCAGCAGAAACTGGAGTCAGCTCCCCCCAACACCTACCTGAGCCGCAGCAGGAGCATGTGGTACTCGCAGTACGGCAACGAAGCCATCCTGGTGCGGGACAAAAACAAGCTGGATGTCTCCAGGGACACGGGGCAGTCCAAGTTTTGTGCTATTATGTAATTCCCCACAGGAATTCACGAGTGGAGAGGAAGCAGAGCTGGGGGAGGTGGGTGTGCACCACCCTCTCACAGCCCTTCACAGGAAACAGCGTTTCCAGGAGAGGCCGGGAAAGGCTGAAGTTTGATTGTTTCTGTTTGATTTTGCTGTTTATGGACTCCCATTCTGCACGGCACTGAGTGTGTACAACAAACCTCTTGCTGGGGAGCTCTCAAGCCTGTTGCTGCCCAGCATCTTGGCAGGGGCTGTGCTGGACCATGTGTTGCTTGTAAGTGGCTCGTGTGCCCTGAGAAACACCCACTGACACTTGGGCAGCAGCCCCAGCCACCCTTACTGGCCAGTCCTGGTGCATTTCCAGAGCTCTGGGAATGCTGGTGGGACAGAGGCGAGTACAGATCTCTTCCCATCAAGGCTGTGGTTTCAAGAAGTTTATCTCCAAAATCATCTGGCCGTTACTTGTTCTGTTTGCCCTGTCTTCCTTTAATTCCTGCTCTGACGTGGTCTCTTCCAGCTGGGGAATGGAAAGGTTTATTGTGGGAACAGGGAGAGAATGTGTTGAGAATTTAATCTGAGCCTTCAAAACACCTGGTAGGAAAGGTGTGCTGGAGTTTCATGCAAAGCAAAGGGCCTTCTCTGACCCCACAGTGCGGGATCATGGAAATAACGGGAGTTGTGGAGTCAGGGGAGCTGACTCCTTTCAGGCAGATCCCTGGCCCAGCTTCAGGAACAGATCCTCCAGTGAACCACCTGAAAGGGAGGGACAGGCCCAGGAAAGCAACAGCAAGAAACCCCTGTAAATACAGACATATCCTAAAGGACACAAGGAAACTCCTACACAGCACAGACCCGCTCCTGAGACAGGGTACAGAAGGAAAGAGGCCACTGGAGTTTGCTTTGCCTTCAAGTTTTAATGCATGCAGTAGCTTGGAAGGGTTTGACTTCTAGTTCAGGTTGGATTGTAGGTTTGGTGCATGTATTTTAGAAGTGTCTGGGATTGTTTTGATTAACTGGAGGATTTTAGGAGGGAAAAACATGGCCTTGCTTGGGCATAGAGGCTGCTGCTTTCAGGTTTAAGTTTCTGCTGAATCCTGACTTGCTCAAGGCAAAATCACACTGAGAAACTCAGCCCAGCAAGCACCTGAATCTTTGTTAAAAACAAAACTACCACTTCCAGGGGTGCAAATGATGTGCCCAGGGTTCAGCATCAAAGTTCTTCTTCAGGGTTCTGCCCTTTCTGTCCTGCCTAGGCCATGTGTCCAACCCAGCAGTGCCTGGGCACAGGCTTAGCTCCAGGCAAATCAGTATTTGATGTCAGCTTCAGGATGGATTATTTACCTGCCTATTATTAGGCACAGTCATTACTTCTGTTCTATTTATCTAAAACCTCCCTTGCATTTTTTTTTCAAGCACTTTATTTATTTAATTTTTTTAAAAAAATACATTGAAGAATCTCTTCCTCCTCTCCCGTGTGGGTGAAATGCTACAACAAACACACAGACACTCAACCTTGCTGAACTCGATGTAGTGAGCAGAACACACCTATTCTAGAGTGAAATCATAGAGGTTTGGTGTACTCAGCCCTGCTCCATAGCACTGCAAACAATAGGCAGCTCGTTGTTTTTTAAAAGCACTATTTCTGCATGTGTTGGTGTTTGATACCTTGTGTGTGTGCTCATAGATTTAAACCTGCTGGACCTCGCTGCTTTGCACTGCTCTGCACACAAATAACCCTCTTGGTTTTGTCAGGACCAGCTCTGGAGGAGAAACAATTCAGTGAATAAATGTTTTTCAGCCGGGTGAAAGCGTTCAATGAGATTCACAAACCCAGCGAGGCTCGGGAAGGTGCCGGGGGAGCATTGCCAGGGATGTGTGACCCACCTGGGCCTCCAGGTCTTGGCTGAGTGAACAGGAGATTATTTGTTCAAACAGGCAGGAGGCTGTGCCCAGAGCTCCCCTGGGAACTGCAGGTGGATACACCTGGAGAAGCAGGAGAGGTGGGTTCCAGGCCAGCCCTGGGGAGCACGTGAACTCTGGGAGTTTAAGGAACAGCACATCCCCAGACCAGCTGTTCATTTTCTTTTCTTATAGAAAAAAGTAATCCAACACTTATTTTCTTTTGAATTTCAGTAAGGAAGATGCTTATTTTGGGTATAATCAGTCTCTTTTTGTTAACGTGGCTGGTAAACCAAAATTCAGTTATTTTGCAGAGTGTTAATTGGACTATACAAGACTAAACCCGTAAGAATGTGCATAAATTCTTTCAGGATGGAGGCTGGATGTGACAGTGCAGGAAGAAGAGGATGAGTTGTCCTTCCATCTCTGTGAATGTGACTGTAGTTTTCCATTTCTGTGTGTCACTGGTCACAGCAGGGTTGTGGAGTGGCTGCTGTGGCTGTGAGCCAGCTGTGTGATGCACTTGTTTAAACACTGTTGTAGCCTCTTTGATAAAGTGCATTAAAATGATTTGAATGCAGCTTTTTGAGCGTCTCTTTTTCCCCTGCATGTCCTCTGGCACAGGTGACAGCTTCTGGCATTCCCCACTTGGGAGGGAGGAATTCCCTCAGTTACTGGTGGGGCTCCCAAGCCACACCTCTGCACTGGGAGCTGCAGGGGAGACTCCTCCAGCTCCCCAAGACCAGCAGCATTCTCAGGATAAGGAAAACCTCAAGATGTCACACTGATTCAGGGAATTAAACTGGAAAAGACCTCGGAGATTCTCACATCCAGCCTGTGACCAATCCCCACTTTGTCACTGGAGCACCGAGTGCCACATCCAGGCCTTTCTTGGACACCTCCAGGGAGGGGAACTCCAAACCTCCCTGGGCAGCCCCTGCCAATGCCTGACAACCCTTTCTGCAAAGGAATTGCTCCTCATGTCCAACCTGAACCACCCCTGATGCAGCTTGAGGCTGTTCCCTCCTGTCCTGGCAGAGACCAAACCCCACCTCACACCTGAGCCCCCTCAGCTGCTCAGCTCCTCACAGGACACTTTCCAGAGCCTTCCCCAGCTCTGCTCCCTTCTCTGGACTCATTCCAGCCCCTCTCACAGACCTGGCCCCAGGATTCAAGGCGTGACCAGTGAGATTTGAACCTCAATCATGTCCTGTGTGTCCTCAACCTCCTCCCAGCCTGCAGAAAAAGCTCTGCTTGCTGCCCCTAGAAATAACTCACCTGTCAATGCTAAAGAAACATCCTCACTTGCCTCACAGGAGATTGTTTCGGTTGAACAGCCCTGTGGGAGTGTCACTGGTACAAGAGCAGAATGAAAGAGGTTTGCTGAAGCCTTGGAGATGCTGGCTTGGAAAGGCAGTGAGCAGGAACAGGGTTAGGGAAAGATTAACCCCGGCTGCAGTAACCCCACCTGACACAAACCAAACAGCAAAACCAACCCAAACCCTCCCCCATAACCAAAATAGATCCTGGCCCCCACACAGCAATGCCAGGACTCTGCTGGCACAGGGACCAGCTGCTCTAGGCCCCCCCCTTTCCAAGCTGGGCCCTCAGGTCACCCTGAGCTCCCAGAGCCAGCCCTGGCTGCTGGAGCAGGTGACAAAGTTCCTCTGCTTGTCCTGGTGGCTTCAGCAGCAAACCTGGGTGAAATCTCATCTCCCTTCAGCCCAGCTTACCTCAACCAGGAGCAATTCTCACTGAATTTAAGCCCCTGCAGACTGTAGGATACTGAGAAGAGTTCAAGCCCTTCCTTGGCTGCCCTGGGACATGGGAGCATGAATTTCCCTCACCCAAAAAAGAGGATTTAAAGCAGTTTTATTCCAGGCCACGCCAGAGGCTGCCCCTACTCTGAAGGCAGTCGGCCCTTTGGGTGTGCTGTTCCCAAAACAACTTCCAAATTATTCCAGGACTCGTGGCACTAGGATTCAATATCCTGATGTTTGGCTCCTGGCACTGCTCAGTCCAGGTTTGAGTGCCACACCTGGAAAAGATGAGGGGAGGGGAAAACATGGGATCAAACCGCACACACCAAACAATTTTTCTTTTTATTATGAAAACAAAATGAATGCCCCAGCACCAGGGTCTGTGATTACCAGTAACATCAAAGATTACTTTCTAAGTATTTTTTTTTTTTTTTAAATTCTATTTCATTTGAGGCCAGCAATTTGCAATAAACAAGCTAAACTACTTACATTGACTCATTTCTTTTCAATAACTGACATTTACGGGAATATACTAGAAATGGCACTAAAAAGTTTTAAGAAAAAGAGTTACGGTAAATTTGCATGCACATCATACAGAAAAGTAACAATTTCTTTTTTTTTCTTTTTAAATATTAAAAAAACCCCAAAATAACAAAACAAAAAATACAACAACAGATCTTTCTGGATTGGTTATGCCAGTATCAGGGCAGTGTTCTAAGTGTCCTGTGTCAAATCCTAGCTGGTGGTTTAGTTTATTTTTTTAAAAATGACATTTTAAAAAGATATGCAAATACCATTTTCTTTACAAAATGCAGCTCAAGCAAGATAATGCTGCTGTGTAAGGAATCCTAAATTTCTCTTTACTGATGCAGAGCCTGCCCACAGTTAGCCCTAGTGGTAACTGCTCATGGTTTAGAAGAGACTGAGAATTTAAAATCCAGTACTAAAAAGATTGTGGTTTGTCTTTTTCATGCCCCAATCCCTTCCCCTCAGCTCCAACCCTAGCTTTAAAAAAATAAAATCATTCCTTTCAAAACAAGGAAAAAAAGCCAAAATTAAAAACTGGTCTACAAGTCCCCAAAGCAGAGAATGAACTGGGATAGGTAACTGCAGTCTGTTTCCACCACATAGAGAACAGGGAAGAGAGCTCAGGGGGAACTCAGCTGTGCATTCCCACACACAGAAATGACATTTTGTGTGTGTTTTGGGGTCACCACCCTCCCAGCAGTGACACAGCCCTGAACCATCACTCCTACACTTACAGACCCTGGAGGCAGGCAAGGTTCAAACCACGTCAGTACAAAAATTGAAATGATTTTGTTGTGTAGACGACACATTTGGTGTGCAGAGAGCTGAGAGATTCCTTCGGTCGCTGGGATGGGGATCTCCCTCTGGTCCCACTGAGCCACGAGACAGGCTGAGTTTACAATCAGAGAAAAGGTTCACAAAGTTTTTAAAAGGTGCAGTAATGCTGGTTGATTGAGAAAGGTCTGGTCAGATATTTTGTCAAAACAGGAATTCATCTGAAAAAGCAGTTTCAATAAAACTCTGTGTGTATGCATACATATGAAATCATACTGATTTCAGTGAAGTTTCCCCTGGAAAACAAAGTTAAACTTTGTTCATTCAAGAAAAATTCTACCATAAAAATTTTAATTTTTTCTTTTTTTTTTTTTTTATTCTTAAGTTTAAAAATGTTCTTTCAAACGTTGTGTGTTTGATTGTTTCCAAGTTATTTTGTGACATCTGGACTGACGTGTCATGCAATAAAACCCAGTTAAATAAATGCTCTGTTGGTTCAGTTCCCAACTCATTTAGGACTGCTGCTACTTACTCTGGACTGGAAACATCTTTTCTTTCCTGGAGGAACTCAGGATGTACAAGAGGCACCCCCATGGACATGGTGGGGATAACAAGCACTATAAATAAGCTGGGAATGGAAAAATAGAAGGACAACATTTGGAAGTGAGGAGTCACCAAATTCTTCCCTCAGTCATGCCAAAATGGATTTCTCCTTGCTCCATTTTGTTGGGAACACCTCGCTTTCCATGCAAAGGTTCCCAGTAAGTGGAAGCCCAAGTTGCAGCTGGTGGATCAAAGATGTGCAGAAGGTTCTTCCCATGCTGTGGTGGCCTTGGCAGGTTGTTTTCCTTGAAAATGCCCAGGCTGGGATTCTTCTCCAGCTCAAACAGGGATCCTCCTCCAGTGCTGAGCCAGCCTCAGGCCAGGCCTCTGCCCATCACTTCACACGTGGTTCTCAACCCTCCGGCTCCAAATTTCCCAACTCATTTTGGTAGGACAGCCCCGTGGTGCCTTGAGGGACATCTGTATGTTCCAGGGGCTGTTCCTGATGTCAGAGGATGGTGATGGAGCTGAAATTCCCAGGTTTTTTGTGGCAGTGATGCTGTCACCTCCAGTTTGTCCTCCCCACGGAAGCCACCACCACAGCTCAGGGTCAAGCACACAGGAAAAGGTCCCAGGAAGGGAAAACTGGGAGTTTGTTTATCCAAATGCCATGGCAGTGAATTGGTTGCAATTATTCCTCAAAATATTCCTTGGTTTTGATCATTCAAGTGACAGGCAACAGGAGAAACACAGGTGAAATGCAACCCCATTAAAAAGAAATCCAAGCTCTTAATTAGGTAAATATTACATTTCCTCATAGTAAATTCTGGAAATATATTACCAGGGATATGTCTGGGGGAAGGTTTTGTAAGGGAAAAAAATCAGAACTGAACTCCATTGTTAATAAAACAGAAAAATCATGAATTTCAGTAAAAATCAGATTTTTTTTCTTCCAAATGCTGTGGGAAAGAATCTCTGGTCTCCAGCAGATTTTGAGAGGCAGATGCTCAAGTGTCCCGCAAATCACCCTTTCCTGATGGGCAGTGGGTGACTGGCACTGAGCATGGATGCAGCTGGAAGTGCAAACCTTGGAATGCTGAAACAGGCAGTGATTCCCAGAGCCCAGCACAGCATCTCCCAACCCCAGAGCTCCTGAGGCTGAGGGTGCAAAGGAAATCATGCACTGGCCTTGAGGAGCCTCCAGGGCCACTCACCTGCAGGGAAAATAAAATCTGGAGCAATTTGCACCACTGGGAGAGCACAGGAAGGTGAATTTTAGGGCTACCCCAACAAGAGAGAGGCAGTTTTAGGGGCTGGTGCTGGAGATGGGAAGACAGAACTTTTTGTTAAACTCTGTATATTTTTTTTTTCTTTACAATCAAAAGAATTTACAAGAAAACTTCTGCCCCTCAGAATACAAATTTGATATAATTATAGAACTGGTGTTTTCCTAAAATTGCATTAGAAAAGGATAAAACCCCCCATTTTTCTACCAAAAAAAAAAAAAAAGGGGGGGAAAAAGAGACCACTGAGAGAATAAAGTGTATTGAAGTGTATGTCTCCAAAATCTGTACAAAACAGGAAAAAAGGGGTCTGGGGTGAAAAGAAGAGGAAAAAAACAAATCTAAAAATGAACACACCAAACATGACAGAGCACCAGATACACAACAGACTGGACTGTAGCACCTGTAGGTAGAAAGTCCAAGGTATATAAATAAAGTAGTGAATTTTTATTTGCTGTGTTGTTGGTTGTTTTTTTTTTTAATCTGGTTCAGACCTCATTAAAAGTCTGCCAGTCTGCTGGCCTGCAGAACCCCAGCTTTGCTTTTGTTAGGTTTTATTACATTTTAAATGACCAATGGTGTTTAATAAATAAAGTCATGGTATATACATGAAATTAGGGACACTAAAACCAGGGTGTATTGCAGCAGTGCAGGTCAAAATGTTAGGCTGGACTGAAAAAAATAGCAAGCTTTAAAAAAAATTTGCTTTTTTTTTTTTTTTTTCCTTCTCCCTCCCCTCTTTCTTCTTTTCATTGAGGTAAAAGATTGCAGTGCCTGGAAGTTGAACCCTGCCTGACACAGCAGGAGCATCCCCTTTCTAGGAGCTCACTACCAGAATGATGAGAAGGGAGAAAACCAAAGCAAACTCAAAAGCAAAAAGCCCAAACACACACAAAATCCCTCTCCACTTCCCCTGCCAGCTCAGCCTCAGCTGGAGCTCAAGTGCTGCTTTATTTTAAGCCCAGACTGAAGTGTTTGTCTTGGAGAAAATCCCCAAGATGTGCCCAGTAATGGGCACATGACTTGTCCTGGTCACTGCAGGGATCACTCCAGGCTCCAGCTGACAACTTCCAGCCAAAAAAACCAAAAAACCTCTCGTCAATTCCATGAAAACTTTCATAGAGAGTGCCCATTTCCTGGAAATTATCTATTTAATAGTAAAAATAACATTCCCAAGAAACTTGAGTGTGTCCCTTGCTCCCTTCTTCCCAAAGAATCCCCAGGAAAAGTGAAGCTTTTGAGTGGAAAACCAAGAAATGCAACCACCTCTATTGTTCATGTGCTTTAAAGTTAAATTCATGCTTCAAGACCTTCCTGAACAGGTGCCTATGCCTCTACCAAGATTAAAAAAAAGCATGTTAGCAATTCATAGCATATGAGAATTTTTTTGCTTTTTTTTTTTTTTTGTTTTTATGTAAAAAGATGATAGCATCTGACATTTTCATCACACTGTAGACTTGGAGATTAAGAATACTAGTGCTAATAACAAATACACCAACTAGTTCAAAAGCTAACATCTTTCAGATACAGTACCATTTTACAGAGATTTCTTTAAAAAAAGATGGTTTTTACCTTGTGTGAGCCAGGCAGGCTTATTAAAAGAGAATATTCTGGGGAAAGGGAAGGGCTGGGAGGGAAATGTACTACAAACCTTGCAGAATTTTCTATTTATCTCCTGCTAAGAGCTCAAAGTTCTTCCATTTTCGACCAATTTTCTCCAGATAAATGTAAATTTTAGAGACTTTATGCATAGGGAACTATTTGTCATAAAGTCTAGTCACACACACACTCTTTGACCTATTAAAAGAGAGCCCCCTCCCCCCCCCAAAAAAAAATGGAAGATACCTTTTTGTAACACCGAGTTAAAAAATAAAATATAAAAAAAGTCAGAGAAAAGAGAGAGGGGATAAAACCTGACCACCATGGCCCAAGAGCAGAGGGTTGAGGAGGGGAGGGGACACTGCAGGGCAGGGGAGGGAGGTGGGGGTGTCCGTTTGGGGGTTGTGTCCGAGTGTCCGAGCTCATTCCGAGTCGCTGCTGTCCGAGCTGGAGCCGCTGGAGCTGCTGCTCCCGGACTCGGAGGAGCTGCTGCTGCTGAGCCGGGAGGGGCCTCCGGAGGGAGTGGAGCTGGATTTCTCTGTGGGCAACAAGGCAGGGATGTGGTTACTTGCAAGGAACTGAAACACAGAAGGGTTGCCCACAGCCTTTGTCCCCAGTTCGACACACAGGGTAGGGACTGTGGAAGTTTGGGATGCACAAAGGAGCTCTGCTGTGGGGCACTGTCACCTCTGAGGAGCACAGGAAAGCCCCCCTGTGAAAGCTTTGCTTGCACTGGGGGAACTTTCTGGAGCATCTTGAGCTACGTGGGGGTTTGGGATTTTTTAACCCCATGTGTTAGAAGCTCTGTGGTGCAGGCTGCACACCAGGTTAACGCAGGGAAGATCCTCCTCTCTCTGAAGGAGGAATTTCCTCCCAGACAGCTCCCATTTACCACCCAGGAGTTTCCACGTGGCCAGGGACCAAAGCAGCCCCACACCGTAGCTCAGTGGGGACTCTGAGGGTTTCTGTCACAGAGACAAACCCAAGACAGAGGTTTTGACCCTGTGATAAAGTCTGTCCACTTTCACATAAACAGGGTGCTGCTTTCACATAAACCCAAAGCTATTACCTTTCTTTGCAGGCTTCTTGTTGTTGTTTAGCTGCCCACTGACATCCTGTAACCGTTTTTCTAGTTCTTTCTTCTTTTCCTGAGCTAACTCTTCTTTTGACTTTGCTGCTTGCTTTTTCCCACTGGCAGCTGTGGGAGAGGAACGCAGAGTTTCTGAAAGTGCAGGGATGCAGGGGGAAAGAGTGGACATCACTATTTTACAGGGCATGTACATCTGTGTGCACACTCTGCAGTGCCACTGCCAAGATCCAGTGCTCACACAGCAACTACACATCCCAGAGAGAAGGCAACACCTGAAGTTGCCTTGCTCATCAAATCACCACCATCCTGTAACATGCAATTTTTTAAGAGAGATCTTCTGGAAAGTATTTTAGAAGATAGAAATATCCATGTAATAACCTTGTCATTACAGGTTACTTACCAGCCAGTTATATGGTCAATAATTACAGATTTGTAATTACAGAATTGTTACATGGGTTTTCTGCCCTGTAAAATAAAGTGTCCCATTAAAGGTTGTCAGGAGTAAAGCATCTGCCATTAAAACTTCTGATCTCCTCACGCAAGAATCTACCTGTGGTTTATGTTGCTCTAAATAGAAAACAAAACAAAGGTAAATTAAAAACCAACTGAGGCAAAGGCTGGCAGACAACAGGAATGTAACTGCATCAGGATGGAAAGGGTGAAAAGGACCAGTAACACTCACATTGCCAAAGAAAGGAAATATTCCTCCAAAGGAGGAGTAATTGAACACAGGTGTTGGCTAGGATTGGAAGCACGAGACAGGAGCCAGATATTTTGCCTGATCCAGCAAGGAAGTAACTATATTTCTGTGAGCTGTTTTAAAAAAATCATTTAAAAAAACACAAAAAGAAATCTGGAAAGCACAATCCTAAGAGGGAACACTAAGTACAGGAGTCCAGAGAAGCTCAGGCATGCCAGGCTCACAGGGTGAGGGTATCTGAGGTTATTCTGTGTTACTCTATGCCCTGGTTCCAAAATTGAAGGATGCTTCCTGTTCCTAAGCACTCTGGAAAATCCTTTCCTGAGCTATGCCAACAGTGAAAGATTTAGGGGAAAAAAAAAATAAAGCAAAAAGAAAGGTCAAAGTCTGCGCTTTGCTTAGGCCTTCCTGAAAATCCTGTGAGGAAGAAATGAAGATGCTCTGCAAGAGCAAGGAGTAGCTTTTGTGTCAATCTTAAAAGCAAAACTCCCTTAAACAAAGGAGCAGGAGACTTACTTCAGGGAAGTGATCCTATTGCTGTCCAGTTGGAGCTAAACTCTCAAGGGGCTGCAGAAATTCACTTTGTGGATGAGGCACAAAGTCTGTCTCACACTGAACCACACACTCAGCAGCAGATTGACATTCACCCTCTGAACTGACAGAGGGTGAGGGCAATGTGGTGATCAGGACACACAGAAAGAGCAGTTTTGGGGTGAATACACAACTCAGACACGCTCAGAATCCACAGGTAACCACGTAACCTTGTGCAAATCTCATTTATTGCCTTGGTGGTTTGGATCCCAACCATATTTTTTGTTTCCTTCCTAATTAGATGCTAAACTATTCAGGACAAGAAACTGATCCTTCCAGATATGTGCACGTAACACCTGACACAATGAGACTGAAACCTTTACAGGGCCTTCCAGAGCCTGGGTAAGTAATAAAGGCATCCCACAGGTCTTGCAGAGGAACACATTGGCTCTCCAGGTCTCTGCAGCAGGACACCATGGGAAGAAAGAACAGAGAAAAAACAGGAAGTTTCTGTACATTTCCTTGGGAGAAAAGAATCTCTAAAAATTCCTGCCATCATATACCCAACAGGTGGATAATAGAATCTCAATACACATGCCCTGACTCCAAAGCTGAGCCCAAGAGCTGCTGGGGGGAACACATGCCCCGGGAGGGTAACTTACAAAACGGTTTCCTTTGTTTTTTCTGTAAACAAGATTTCACGTATCTCTCCAGTTCTCGTAATGTTGTGGGCTTCAAGGTTTCAAAATCTATTTCAATCTCATCGGGATTGGAGTCTCTGAGGGAAGGTTCCCGGGACTGGATGATGTGAACCACCCTGCCCAGCTTCTCCCCAGGCAGGCGGTTGATGTCCAGGCTGAGCTGTCGTTTCTCATCATAGGTCATGGGCAGCCCTTCCTCCTCCTCATCCGAGTCATAGGTTGCAGATGCTTGTTTGCCTCCTTTCTTGGGCTGCCTGGAGAGGTTGTCAAGCATGAAAACATTCATGGGGACACAGCAATGAATTCTATTTTTTTCCCCTCAGCTCCCTTGTAACAAACATCCCCATGCTCTTGGCTTTGAAGCTCTGGTCAGATGGCTGGAACAGCACCACAAGTGTTGAAAATGTTCAGCAGCCTGAGATCAGCTGTTGTGTTCCTATTATATTTTAGCCCTGTGAAGTGTGACAACGAGCCCAAGTAGCAGCAGGGGGGCAGCCATGAAATAGCACATTCTTGGTGGCTGCACAAAAGACAACCCCAAAACCTTATCTGAGAGCAATCAGGCAGGGATTCAAAGAGCTGGACAGTGAAAACACCATGGTTCCACTGCCAGCTCCAAGTTAAAGACTCCCTGGAGTAGTCTGGGAATGGGAACATTATTCAGCAGCAAATTAACAATTACTGAGCTTCCCCAGGAATTAAGGACAGAGCTGGAAGCTCTTGGCTCTCCCCTCAAGGCACCTTGGCTCTCACCTGTTAGCTGTGGTTGTGCTGTTCGCTTTCTTAGCTGGGGCTTTCTTCTGTTGCGTTTGTTTTGGTGGTTGAGCCACCTTGGGTTTCTTCTCCTCCTCAGCTTTAACTTTGTGCTTTTCTTTTTCCTTCTCTTTATCTTTCTTTTTCTTCTCTTTCTCCTTCTTCTCTTTTTTTTTCTTTGGTTTGTTCACTGGCGCTTGGGACAGTGCAGCCAGCTGCTCATGGACGGCTTTCAGCTGGGGGGAAACAGGAAAAAATCATCAAGGCAAGGTAACCTCTGCCTCCACAAACCCTTCCCTCTACATCCCAAGGTGTAAGGATATTCTGAATCCAAAAACCAAGCAGTTCATACTCTGGGATCCCAGAAGGAAGGAGAGTGTGAGCACGGAGAAAAATGATCTTAAAGAAAATTACTGTTACATCAAACATGCACTGATTGCACACCTGAATGCTTTTCTCCTTAGACTGGGAACGTTTCCCTGCATACCAAAGCCTAGGTGGGATTTTTCAGGACACAATTCCTGCTGCTGTGCTCTGTCTAATGCATGGACACACAGCTGGGATGGTGCAGTACCTGCTCCTGGAGCTCAGCCAGCCGAGTCGCCCGCTCCTCCTCAGAGTCAGAGCTGTCAGAATCGGAGGAGCTCTCCTCGCTGCTGTGGCTGCTCTCTGTGCTTTTGCTCACCACTGGGGCTGTTGGGGGAGGTGGAGTGGGGGCCTCTGCAGGCTCATCGGGCATTTTTGCAAACCTCATCTCAAAGACATCCTGCAAAAAGGAGGAAAATTGGTGACAAAAGGAGCCTCGGCCACAAACAGTTCACTCTGGTCTCTTAAATACATCAGGGGCAGGGTCTTTGTGAACTACAAGTACATAATAATATACAGAATATGGTCACCCATCTGGAAAGCCCAAGAAAATTCTCCAATTCATTTAAAACCAAGGATTGTAATATTTTAGGAGCTGAATGTGGCATTGTGCCCATGCCATGTTAAGAGCACAACTGTCCTGCAGAGAGCATGAGGCTCTTCCCAAAGGCTGGAGGAATCTCTCTTGGTGCCAAGAGCAGATCCACACCTGGACCACACCTTGTACCTGAACTAAAAACACTCTGGAAGATACATTTGCCAACACCTTTACCTGAAGCTTCCTGGCCATGGCCACCACCTCGTGGTCTGGAGGATTGTACTTGTAACAATTAGAGAACATTAACCGAATATCTGCTGCAAAACCCTGTGCATCCTGGTATTCCCGACTGTCCATTTTTTTCTGCAAATAAACAAGCCAAAGGGAAAGGGGAAGGAGAAAAAAAGCCATAAGCAAAAGGCATTTGTAGCAACTGTGTGAAGGACATGAGAACCTCAGAACAGCCTCAAAAATTCCATCTAAGAGAATGAAAGTTTAATTTGGGTTATTGGTTCTTAAGTAACATTCAGAGTTTCTGCTTTATGAAACAAGCAAACAAACACCAGGCAACCAAAGAAGTTGATATTTCATAGCAGTTTAAACATTAAGATTCTAAATAGGCTTTGTTTTCTAAGTAGTAGAATGCAAATCTGTCAGGGTCCACATTCTACCAGAAAACATTTATAAATCATTAGAAAAATGGATCAGGAACTAATAGAAACAAGGATCATGGATGGAAAGGGCAAGAGTTAACAGGCAAGTTACAATTACAGGAGTACCTGAAAGTGTGTATTTCTACCTATGCTTGGATAAATTTGCCTTGTAAATCTGAAAGGGCAGAAAAGATCACAAAGATCTAACTCTGACTTCCTGCTAACAGAGCACAGGAGGCTTGCTCTGCAATTCCTACAGCAAAATAGGCATTTACAGTTAAACTATAACTCCCACTCTTAATTTAAAAGTCCAGCTGATAGAAATGGATACAGACTTCACCCTTTATGAACCTACTCATAATGTTATTTCCTAGAGGATAAATGTCAAATATTTGTACCTTGTTCCTTTCTCTTATTTTTCAGCTCTCACTTCCAGATATTTCTCTTTGCTGTTTGGGGCTCAGTGACTTGGGTTTAGAGAGCAGTTTATAGCATTCCTAGCACTTAATTGATTTTATGCATATATTACTACTATGTATAAAACCTTAGCTCCAATTACTCCTGCTGAAAGGAACTAGAAGCTAACACTAAGTTTCATTTGCATTTAAAAGACCTGAGTTTAAAGAAATTCTCTATTTGCCAAGTGCTTACAGGCTTCCCTTTTGTCTGTCTTGGGCACCTGTAACCCCAGAGAAGGGAAGGGTTGAGTGGCAGACAGGCTGGGGACGTGATGGGGACAAACATCTCCCATCCCAACAGCAGTCAGGGATGCTCAGGGTCTGTCACCTACCCCTGACACAAGCAAAATTCCCATTTTTCACAGAACTACAGATATTTCACAGCTGTGATTGACCTTCTAACTGTCTTGAAACACTGCAACCACTCCTGGAGCTGTTTTTGTGAAAAGGGCAGAATTTCACCTCCAGGGATTCAGCTTCTGAGAGACCTGATGCAGGGTGGTGACATCCCTGCTGTGCTGCAGCCAGACATCAGTCAAACTTTTGTCAGGAGACCTCATTTTCCTGTTGAATAAACCAGGAGACAGCCTGGAAGGCACAGCACAAAGGCAGAAAGGGAAATAGGTTTGTGGTGCTCCTGTCTGAATAGCCTCTCAGGCCAATTCCAAAGCAAAACATATGTTCAAACCAAAGGGCCCGTTTATTTTAAAATACATCTTACTGCATTGAAAGACCTTTTTATATTTGTTTGGCATACTCAGGGCCTGATTATTGCCTGTGAAGTACATTCCAGTGTCTGAGGCTTTGCTTTTCATCCAAACTCAACAGTTTTCTAGCCCTACAATTTTAATATGTGTATTTTTGTTTTGTTTTCTTATAAAGAATAATTAGCTTAAGAAAGAGAAGCACTTTAAATAGGTGGGCTGGAATATCTTGTAATAAATACACTTAGAGATATCCAGCTGCTTACAGAAAATAAAAGTGATTACATTTACAACTGGAAAACAGGAGACAGGCAGGGCTGGCAGAGGTACAGGCAGAACAGCCCACCCATCCTCTGTCCCACAGACAGCATCTGCCACAGCAATCTCATTTTTCCCCTCAATCAAGTGTTTAATCACCTTGACTGTTCGTAAATCTGTTTCCTCATATCTAATATGTCCTTGCTCTAAGGTAAGTCTTGTTCTGCCCACAGAGGACACAAAGGATGTCTCCTCACTTTTAAGACCCTAAACTCAGCTGCTCTGAAAATACAGCAGTTGAGGGCAGGAAAATTAAGGGGTGAGCAGAGTTACATCCCTGGAGGAAGTGCTTTATTCCTAAAGCAAACACCTTGGGGAAATCCTCTTGCACAGTGTGGTGGGTTTAGAGCTGGGTAAAATCAAGGCTTGTTGCTTGTTCACCACTGAGTGAACCAAAGGCAGAGACATCCATGTCACTACTGGGACCTGGCAGCCAGAGGATGGAGAAGGAGAAGTGCTCCAGGTCCCCCAGCACCACAGAGAGGGACAGGGATGTTCTGCAAGTGGTCCCTACCTGCCTGGGGACAGGGCAGCAGCAGCTCCAGCCTCAGTGCATCCCACTCCTCACAGAGAATTGGAGCTGCTGCCTCTCTCTCCTCACACTTCCATCCTTGCCTACTCCAAGAAGTCCTGTCTCTTGTCTCTGTGATGAAGAGAATTGAGGTGGAGATGAGCTCACAGATCCTGTCCCTTCAGCTGTTCCCATTCTCAGTCCAAGCTCCAGCACAAAATTCCAGCACATCCCTCTGCTCCTGACTGCAACAAGCTCAGCTACAGCCCCTCCATCTCACCTGTCCCTGGCACAGTCACAGCAGCCAACCTGCCTCCTCCACCACACACTGAAAAAACAACCTCCAAATCCTCCTGGAGACACCTCTGCCAGGGAAAAAAGTGCTCCTGGAGAAGGATATTCTCTGAGGAAAATCAAACCTAACATAGCCTCAGAAACAGAGACAAGATATGTTACAGCTGCAGCAATGACTGTGTTTTACTTTCTCACACAATGCCTTCCAGGTTAGTTTGGAGGCTGTTAGCTGTGTTGCTTTATCATAGCCATTGTCACTTGGGCAGAATTAAATCTAAAAACCTTTCAGAGCCACAGAGGAAGTCCCTGACACCAGAAAATGACACTGCCTGCAAATGGCAGGTTTCTGTTCCACACAGTGAACGTATTACGAGCTGCATCTCTGAGAAGTCACATCATGATCTACAGGCCAAGAGCAATGACAATAAAACACTCCATAAAAAACCAATACCAGACAGCACTTCAAACAACTTTATTAAGAAAAATACTACCATGTGGAATGAGAAACCCAGAGTCTTTAGGTGTAAAAGACTCCACTGGGTTTGCCTGTCTCAAATTTTCTCCCCTACACTAGTCAGGTACAGAGGGAGGATATCACCTGCACTTGCCAGAGAGGGGCAGAGGTGTACAATTTTAAAAGAATGAAGTTAGGACCTTAAAGAGATTTAAGTATGAGGAAATCACCAACCCAAGAAATCACAGCTTTGCACCTAGATTTTTCAGAACATAGGACAAGGATCTCTTGCAATAAGGAATCACCTAAGCACACATGGAAATACCGGTTTGAGAGTGTCAGGATTTCACTCTGTTCATCTCTCATCTTCCTGCAACCACCTAAGGATTCAACTAGCAGGCTGCAGCTGTCTCTGGAGACCCAGAGCATCCCTAGGATAGCTGCATGGCATATCAGAGTGTGACATGCTGCTCCCAGGTACCACACAGGATCTGCCAAGGAATATGACAGGACTCACAACCACAGCTGCCCTTTTGTCACCTGGGCATTCAGACAATCCTGGGCACTAGCTCAGCTGGCAGTAAAATCCTTCTGGCAATGCCAGTGAAAGCCAACAACAACATCTTCACCTCCTGTACATGAAAGTCTCCCCTCCATCAACACAGAATCCAGTGCCTGGCTCACAAGATGATGAGAACTACAAAGACATGGCTTTGCTTCATGGAGGGATTCAACAAAACTCCAAACCCACTGGGAAAAACAAGAATATTGGACCATACTACGTTAAACACTTGAGTAGCCAAGCATGAACCACAAAACCATCACATCTCCCTGACTACCATCACATTCCTGTTGGAATTGCTCAGTGTAAGCCTATCTGCCACCACCAAGTAGGTAATCAGTAGCTTCTGGAAATGGGATACCATCAATTGAATCCTATGAAATAAAGCACCTCCTCTTCTCAGACTGCAACACAACCCTAAGAACACCAGTTAAATACCTGGACTACTCACAAAGAGGAGAAGATGCCATTGTACTTTGCTTTGTGTACAACTGCTCTGCAGGGCAATAAAAAAGAAGCTGTCCTGGGTTATGGCAAAAAAGGGAGATGGGAAGGAAACAAAATATAAAAATATCCAGCTGGCATCCAAACAGGTTCAGTTTCCACCCTTTCCCCTTCCCCGTCCCACCAAGGAGCCCAGAGGGACCCCCTGCAACATGAGGTGGAAAATGAGGACGTACTTTCACAGTACTGAGATCCATGGGGTGTTTGATAATATCATGATAGTCATGTAATTCCAAGGCCTCTGCATCCACGGGCTTGTAAAAGGGCCACGCATAGGCTGCGTGCTTCTTGGAGAGCATCTCCTTGAGGATGCTGTCACAGTACTTGAGGTGCTCAGAGAGTTTGCCCTTCTTCCCTGCGTGCTGAGGGACCTCTCCGTCTTCCAGGTCTTTCTTTGGTGGTTTGATGGGGCGGCCGCCGCTCTCCCTGCGTGCGATGATTTTGGCCTGTTTGGGGTCCGAGAGGGGCGTGGGGGACTCGCTCCTGCTGGCAGTGATGGCAGAGGTGGTGGGGGTGGTGGTGTCTGCTTTCCGCTTCACTCCCTTTTTCTGAAACAGCAGAGGGACAGGCTCTGTGAGTACGTGCCCAGCTGAAACCCCAGCACAGCTCATCCTCGGTTCTGCCTGTCCTCACACAGAAACAAACCAGTTCTTTCACTGGGTTAAATGGGATTTGTGACCAGAGGCTGCAACACTGCACATCACCTGAGCCACAGTAACCAACCATTCACACGGCTCCAACCCAAGCCCAACCATGCTGCAAAATGTGATGTTTCCCTTAGATGGAAGGCAGGACTCTTACCTGGTGTTTGCCAAGGGAAAGGAGAGGGTACAGTCCATTACTGCAGCTCAGCTGATGCATTGGGACTGAGCAAGTGTCATAACTTAGCCACATGTCTGAGTCCCCAGTGGCAGGATAAGGCTGTGAGTTCTGAACCAAAGCATATTAATCACCAAAGACCCATGAGCCCTCACTCCCCCTGTACTTAGTGGGTGCTAAGGTAGATTTTTGCCTTAAGCAAACAAACACTCTCACATAAATTCCAGCTGTGACTGTCCAATCAGTTCTCTTGTACTCTTCTGAAGGATTTATTTCTCTAGAGAGGGAGATAGGGAAGAAAAAGTTCCTTAGAGAAATCTAAAGGAAATCTTAAGTAAATCTCAAGCAGAATTAATTTTGCAGTGTATTTGGCAAACTCACTTCTGGGCTCATCCTCGAGTTTTAAAATTAAATTGATTCTCAGAAGAAAGTTATTTGGACAGAATCTGAAATATGAGGCAGGTTTCTAAGGAGGACAGCTTAGCTGCAAGATCTGACTTACAATTTCTCTAGCAATTCCCAAATTATTGGGTTAAAAAGCAAAACAATTCTGTGCCTCTGGTGGTCCAAGCAACCTCACAACTAAAACTGTTGCAGTTAATTCCATAGTTTAGATAAAAAGATCCCCAGCTTTCTCTGAGCTATGCTTTCATCATTTTTAAAGCAATACACTGCTTGCTAAGAAAATTTCAATTATTTAGGTAATGTCTTCATTTACCCATAAATTAACATAATAAATAATAAAACACCAGTGACAACTCCCAAAAGATTACTCAGGAAGTCAGAACTAAAGCACCCAAAACCTGCAGGCAACATCAGTCTCCTCCAACTGGAGTGACAGGCTTGTCTTGAACTGGTTGAAAGCAGAGAGGAACATTCCCAATGCTGGAGCCTGCAAACCTTAAAGGAACAGCCTCAGCAAAATCAGGAGCTCAGTTACAGAGGGAAGAGATGCTTTGAGAGATCTGGTGTAAAAAGGGGAGAATTCCAAGAACCCTGGAACAGCAGCACAGGGAAAGGCTGTGAAAGGAGAGGCTGGAGCTGCAGCAAACACAAGTGACATCACCTTGGCTGGACCGTGTGAAAACCAGCAGAATTGCTCTCAACCCTCTCCAACTCAACACCCAAGGATGAAAGCAGGAACGCAGGGAGCCAGCAGCCAGGGCTGGCAGTGCAGCCCTGCTCCTGCTGACTAACTGGCCGGATTTACCTTGACGACCGGGGGCGTGGGAGGCACCACGGGCATGATCGGAGCGGCGGGCGGCGGCGGGGCGGCGGCGGCTGGGGCGGCGACAGGAGGGACATTGGCGGTGATGGTTGGCACGGGGGTGGCAGCGATGACGGGCGTCTGAGACACGGCTGGAGGGACGTTCTGGAACGGGGCCGGCGGGGACACGGAAGACACGGCCACGGCTTGCTGAGCTCCTTTTGAACAAGAGGGGAAAGGCGCTGGTGGTTAAGCTCGGAGCGTACTGGGAGCAAACTGGTGCTGCTGGACTCGGCAAAGGGATGCCAGGGAGAGCACAAAGGATGCAGTGTGATTTGCTCGGTGCTGTTACACCCAGGGTACAACAAAAGTGACCATTCTCTGATCTGAGTCCTTGTACCACGGGTTTAGGTCAGCCACAAGCAAAATAATTCCAGCTTTTCACACGGAGCATGTGTTGCTCTGGGACAGTCTTCACCCCTTGGATGCTGCCAGAGCTCAGCAAAAGAGCAGGGGATGAAAGAATGGGAGGTGTTCACACCATGCCAATGGCAACAACCACTGCCCAAGCCATCTGAGCACGCAGGAGCCCAAAGCACTGCAGGTTTGCCACAAGTGCACAGGGTGGGATTCTTGGGATTTTATTGTGCAGGGACAGGAGTTGGGCTCAGTGATTCCTGGGGATCCCTTCCATCTCCGTATTTTATGATTCTCAGTAGAGCTTAAGCCTCCTGATGGCCTCAATGTCTGTGATGCTACACCTGCATTGCTAAAAACCTGCCCACTGGTATAACATTAAGGGGGACAAACCTACTACCTAATAATGAAAGCAGCAATCCTCCTATGTTTTATCAAAAGATACATCATCATTAATTTTTCTGAGCTTGGATAAAGTTATAGCTCCATTTAGCACCTGAAATGTGTGAAAACAGAGGAATAATTGACTTTCCCAGAGCAACAATTAGACCTTGGTTTGGAGCAAAAAAAAAACCCAACAACCTGCAATCATTTAACTCAGCCCACACAAGGTCCTTTATGAACTGTTTTACCATGCTTGGACATTTTAGTCCTAAATCCATTTAAAATCAATTCTAGGTAAACTGAACTAAACTTAGTTTCCACTGATATGCAATGGTCTACATAGCCTTTTGCAATGGTTTAGTAAATTCTTTAATTTTACAATGTTGTAACCATGTGTGCAAAAGAAAAATATACAGGGTTTAGGGAATTATCAAAGTTTGAGTCCGAGTCTCTGCTGTGTCAGATTTCTGCCAGGACCCAGGGTGAGCTGTGTAAACCCAAACGGTGTGAAGGCTTTCCATGCCATTTCTGACTACCTTCTTTTTTCTTGCCTTAGTTTCCTCCTTGCATAGAGAAGCAACAGCACTGCCTCCCTCAGTGAAGTGCTGCCAGGATGGGCAAGTCACAGATGGCAAGATTGGTGTGACAAATGCAGGGTGGCCTTGAGACAGACAAGCCCTGAAACCCGAGTGAGCATCACCCAGACGTCTCACGCTTTCCTCCCCACTGCTTTAACTGTGAGACCACACTCTCCCTTCCCAGCTTCTTCCCCATCTGCAAAGTCCAGCAGCTTGGAAGGTGGGTCAGGCCTCAGGAACAGCTCCCAGCATTCCCTATCCCTGGATGGATCTGTACCTGTGCTCTGAGTGCCTGCTGAGGGCTTGCGACCTTTGCCTTTAGGAACTGGGGGTAGCAATTCCACCTCCTCCTGAGGCATCTGGGCAACCTTCTGCAGAAATATCTTCTCCAGGGCTTGGGCCATGAGGACAATGTCATCTGTGGGCTGCACAAAGAAGAGTATGAGCCTTTGTTGTATCATTCATGTATCTGAAGCAGCGATGTTGAAGATCAGGCTTAGAAAACACTGATGCCCTTCAAATAAAAATTATGCTATTCAAATGCTGACAATAAACAGATTAGCTCTTCTCTCTCCTTGCTTGCCACTCTCCTGCTCTTCTATTCTGTTCTAGCATGCAATAATTACAGACCCTAAGCGTGCTGCATCCAGAGAATTATCAGGACTTCAGTAGGAGCCTGATAAACCAGTACCCTGTGCAGCAGTGTGGAAGCAGCAAACTGGAACGGATGAGCTGTCCTCCCCTGCTTGCCAGCAGGTCCAAAGGAAGAGGCTAAACACACATTCTGTGGCTCAAACTAATTAATTTGTTTATTTCAGCTGTTCTCCAGTCTGGGTCTATGATGACAAACGGCTGGAGAAAACAGAACACAAAGAATTTTAACAACCTAACAAAAGAGCGAACAAGCCAAACCCAAAATAATAATAATAAACAATCTAAATGTGTGTAAATATGAACAGATTTATGGAGACAGAGTCAAAAAACACAATTATGGTTCTTGAATGCCTTTCTGCTGCTAACAGATACTATTTAATGCCAGACAGTCTAACACACAGCATTAAAGCACCTCAAAACACCTGCAGAGCACTGCACTAAGTGCAGCTCATCCCATAAAACTGAAAATAAAAAGAGTAAAAACTTGCTGCATAACCCCAGAACAGAAATCTACATATAATTAAAAGGCATATTTGCCATTGTAACTAGTCTGGGGGAAGAAAGAGGCAGCACAAGGACAGCTTTGTGCATTTCAAGTAACGTGGTTGCAATTAGTGGCATGTCAAATCCTTTCAAGGAGGGCCTGGAGCTGGCCCTGTTCAAAACCTGCACTGTAACAGGGGTAGGTGGGTGTTTCTAAAGGCTTTTCTGGGTTTTTTTACCTTGTTATAAATGTAACAGTTTGTAAACATGGTGTTGAAATCCTGCATACATTCACTGGCACTCCAGTAATAGTTGTGTTCCAGGCGCTTCTTGATTGTCCCCATGTCCATGGGGTTTTTTATTATTTTGTGATAATCCTGTTGGAAAAACAAGGAAGATGTTACTTTTCCTGATTCATGTCCTCCTCTAACCCCTGCTTTCTCTTCATCCCCTCTCCTAAGAAACACCCCCCCAAATTCTGTGGAAATTGTAAATGTAAACATATATTCATTTAATTTGTATCCTTTTAGTCTCACCATTGTTACAAACCCTGACTCCAAAACATACAACCTCCAGTCTGGGAATGGGCATTTCTGCCTCTCCTTTTAAAAGGCTGCCTCTGACATTTACAGAAGTTTATCAGGGCTGGCTAAAACTGTACTCAAAGTTTCAGTCTCTAATTTTAAGAACATTTTGGCCTTTAAAAGGTTTCCACCTGTTAATCCAGTTTCTCCCTGGGCTGGTCTGAAGCACCTACAGAGTTTGTGATTAGCCCGGGGATGCTGCAGGGCTGTGCAGTGTCATTTTCTTGTTCTGGATTAGAGCACCAAAGCCTCTCTTGCTGCACATGAAGCCACTGGCTGAGCACAACACCATCCCAGGCACTGATATTTCCACTCTAAGCAATCCCAAAACTGATCTGACCAACACAAAGCTTTCTAGGCTGAGAAGACGGCAGATACATACCGGCAAATTCAGTTTAATTGCATCAACAGGCTGGTAGAAAGGCCAAGCAAACTGATGCTTCCACAAGGTCTTCACCACAACATTTTGCATATATTGCAGTTGGTTGGTCTTCCTGCCAGGTTTATTTGGATTAGTCACCTCAGGAGGTGGTGGATTCACAGGGCCCTGAGGAGCCTGGATCGCTGACGTGACTGTCGACATCTTCCTGCTCGGGCTCTCACTCGCTGTCACTGTGGCAGCAACGGGGAGATTTTCTTTCTTCCTTTATGCTCCCTGAATGGGACTGACATCCCATTTCCAGGGTGCAACCATACAACCTAGAGCAAACTAAAGAGAGAGAGAGAGGGCAGGCTGTAAATACAGATTTTTGAAGCAGGCAGGTTAAGACAATTCTTCTGTGGACAATATTTAAACTCGAGCTCTTTACCCCATTGACTTTGTTCCTGTATTTGCTTGGAGATGGGCACAGTTCAAGACCCAAGAGACAGTGGAACAGCAATTCTCAAATTCAAAGCCTGCAGAGACACAGCAAGCTTCATGGAACTAGTTCTTGCTTTAGCTGGCTCAGAGAGCATCTTCATGTCAAGAAAACAGTCGGAGCAACCTAAGAATCTGGCCAGGGAGTACAGTTAGGATGTAATGCAGACTCCCATGAATGCACTGATGCAACCTGTTAAATCCATAGCTTCCAGCTCCATGTAAACTGAACTGCATTGTCTCTAGACCATGCTGCCTGGCACTAAGTCAGCTCACAGGGCTCTGCTCTGGCACAATGGGCAGTCTGAAATCCCGTAATGAAGAGCGAACGACAGCTGCCAAAAGACCTCAATCCAGGAAAATGAAAGAAGGGGCAGAGACAGATGCTGTGAACTGCTCTGAGTGAAAGGTGTTACCAGAAACAGCCCAGTTTGAAGTGATCTGCACTCTGAATTTCATAAATGTCTTATTATGCCTCTTACTACATGCACCTGACTGGTTTTGACCTCAGTTTTGTACCAAAGTTTAGAGATTCAGGCTCAAATAACTGGTGTTATATCCCATGACCTGGTTCAGACAGTGCTGTCATGTTCTCTCTCAAAGGCACATTTGAAATAGAGGAGAATACATAAATTGCATTATTGTATTCTGGTTTTCCCTCTGCAAACTGCAGAGGTAAAAATAGCCCAGTATCACTGTGCCTCGTGTAGCATATGGTAAACAGCTTTGCTATGTCATTTTCCATAAACATTGGATATTTCAGCTCACATCAGGACTGCAGCTACTCTTCTCATGTCAAACAGACCACAATCACTTTCTAGAGTCAAATTATTTCAAATATGTTTAGAAAGCCATATAAATACTCTGACATACACTGTGGTTGAACAGAGAAATATGAGCACGGACAGAAGCTGCAACAACACAGGAATGAAAACCAGGGAGATATCATAGGAAAAACCCAAAACCCTTTGCTTTAATACACTCCTAATCATCTCCACTGAATATCTGAACTAAATATAGAACATCAACTTACCCTGTGAGCTGCTGATTAGACGAAGGGAAAAAGTAAACACAGACCTAACTTGTGGGAAATTTTACCAAAATAGCTGTGTACAAACAAACAGATCTGCAGAAGAAAGGGAGGGAACTGCTAAAAACCCAAACCAAAACCCTGTGTGAATACATGTATTTGTGCAGGAAATGGACAAGTCCAGTTCTGATGCTGCCACCATTTGTTCACAACACCCACTATATTCCAAGGATAGAGAAAAATGCCAGTAGGTATTCTTGTGCCATGGATTTAAGCATAGCTCCAGAATCAGGCTTCTGGTCCCTGGTTTTTGATAACTCAGGAGCCCAATTTAGTTCCAAGAGGTCTCTTATTTGATCATGCTGCTGGTGACAGGCAGAGTGATTACCAAGCAGCCAAAAGGGATGCTGGCATCCTCTGGACAAGGAATTTAACTAGAATGTTACTCAGGATTTCAGATTTGGAAGAAACTGAGGAAGCATTTTCTCCCGGTGTTCCATCAAGTCAAAGCAGCAGCAATATTGCAAAATTCAATCTTCAGATCGAGGGGGGGGCAAACGGACAAAGAATGTAAAACAACAGAAAAAACATAATTAGGAAGTTTCACTCCATCTCTTTCTGGGGAGCTCCCTGCATCGATTCAGGTTTCTGAGCAATATCCATCATCCCAGAGAATGAAATGCTGGCTGCAGGCCCCTGGTGACCACCACTGAAGCATTTTGTTTGCTGTCTTGATTAACAAATTGAACCCAGTGCAAGGACTGAGAAGAAATAAAACACCCACAGAGAAATTCCTACTGCTACAGAGCATTTGGGTCACAAGTTTGAAACTATGCAGCATAACTTAATTCTTCTCTTTAAGTAACCTGAGGCTAAATATGATTCTCTTTTCATTTGAATTTCCTGATGTCCTACCTCTCAAACTCCAATATGATAAGGATTTTTAATTAATTTGTATTGAATCCCAGAACTGTAATTCAACAAACCACCACAGATCCATAGCTCCTACCTCTCAGACGTTTTCTACCTGACCTTAGCCAAGGCTTTCAGTATCTTCACCCCACAGCTCCTCATCTGTGCCATGGAGATAGTGGAAGCTCCCTTCTGTCCCCACCCAGCAGAGAAAACTCTCTGGGACAGGCACTGCCTCTCCACAGGGCCATTTTGATCATCAGGCTTCAACAAGGCTTGTACAGTCCACATAAAAGGATGGAACAGTCATCAGTGACACAACTCAGAAAGGATTTCAATTAAGAACATTACCAAAACAAGGAGGGGCAGAACCATGACAGCCCTGAACTTGGTCAGTGCCCAGCTCCTCTTTAACTTCCCTGCTCCAACACACTGGTTTTTACACCCAAAAGTGGCTCCAAAGCTCCCAGCAGCACTGGCACTGAGCTGCTGGATCCTGCAGAAGACAGAAATAGCTACCTGGACTATCTGGCAGCACTGGTAGCACTGTCCTGCCATAAATAAAGCTTTAATGTGCTGTCTCACTGCACCTTTAACCCTTGGTCCAGCAGCTTCCTCGCCATTTGCTGGGGAAGCTGCTTTGATACTGGATCACTTTGTCATCTTTAAAACTAGATATTTGTTTCTACAGCCATCCCTTTACCTTTAAAACTCAATTTGGTATAATTTTTAAGAATGTAAAAAGCAGGACTACGAGGAATCTGGAAGATGAGAGTAAAAATGCTTTGAAAATGTCCAAAAGGCAATGACTTTGAATTAAAGATAAATTAATGCCTGAGAAACCTACTCCATGTGAAACATCATTTATTAAGTGGGGGAAGTGAGAGCTCTGACCATCTGACATCCCAAATTGCCACACAAATCATCCAAGAGGACACTTTAGTAGACCCACAGACAAAACATAAGCAAGCTTCTACAAACTGTCCTATAACTACAGGTAGAACTGAACTACACAGCTCTTGTCTAAGCACTCCAGCACCTACTGAAACTGCACTGGTATCAATAATATTTAAACTATTAGGACAGTGAGTGACCCATAACATCATTGTACAAGGTACTGCAAAAGCCTGGAACAAAGATTGTCAAAAAACCAGACATCATGTGTATCTTCCAGTCAAGGGCTAAGGTGAGACTTCTTTCAGCCCTGCAGTAATAACTTTTTAAATTTTAATTTTTAAATCACTACTTATCCTGCTCCTCAGGCCTATAATGTTCAAGTAGCAGGAGATGTTCTTGATTTCTCTGTCTGCACAAGTAGTTTTGATATTGCAAGTTTAAAATACACCCTAAAGTGCTGTCATACACAAAGAGTGAACACTGCTTCTCCTTCTTATTCAGTCTGAGATAGTAACTAAAAGCAAAACCCTAAACCTTAAAGAAAGGAGGTTTTAATTCCTGGAGTTTAAGTCTTTTTTTGCTAGGTTGCAACCTCATTGTGGCAAACCAGGCATCAAAAAACCCAGCTAGCTTAGATGGATTTTTTCTTTATAATACTCCCTTTCCTCTATTGAGTCTCTTGCACAGGGTCAGTGAGTGGAGAGACAGTTGGCATGGAGAAAACATGTAAATAATTCCCTGCACTAGCAGGATAACATTTTCCTGTCTGCAGTGGTGGGGACTATTTTAAAAGCAGCTCTGAAGCCCCATGAAGCGTGCAGTGTGCCAGCACTTCTGCTGCTCCAGCCAACAGCTCTGCCACTTCCTTTGGCAGTGCCCAGCATTTCATGGATGCTTTGCTCCCCTGCAGGACCCAACGGGGTTTGTTTTGATTGCAAACTTACAGCAAGCTTTATGTCAGCCTGCCAGTCCAACAACACCTTGGGTTCTCCCCCCCTTGCTATAGTGTTTCTGCATGGTTACTTGGACACTGACCAAAATCTGGCACAATTTCAGCCCAGCCAGAAACAGCCACATAAATCTTCCCATCAGGGAAGATTATCAAGTTTGAGAGATGTTCCTTGACCTCGTTGTTATCTGCACATTTTTATTTACATTACAGTAGCACACAGAGGCTGGGCAGAGACCAAGGTCCCTTGGCATTTCACACTCTGCACACACAAAGACCCTGCTCCTTCCTCAAAGGGCTGCTGATCACAGCTCACACTTTACACCATGGTGAGGTGACCTGCTCAGAGTCCCCCCAGTGAGCAGCCAGACCCAAAATTTGCCAGCAGGGCAGTCTGAGCAGTACCCTTCAAGCTCCTGCTCCAAGCATTGCTTCCCCACACTGGCTCCTTGCAGCCTCCAAAACAGATTCTCAGGTTCTTTTATCCCAACAGTTGGAAGTTTGGTCAGATTTGCCACCGTGTGCTACTGCCCTTGCCAGGGAAGCAGCTCAGCCCTGGTCATCTTGCCCAGACGTTCTCCACATGACAGGTTTAGCACTACTAAACCTCAATAAAAAGTCAGGTAAGGTTATTAATGAGGGTTGTACATATTTCATTCTATGGCTATAGAAAGTAAAGGCTACACCAGCAATCCTCCAGTCTCCTCAGAAGGAAACAAAACTTTTGGACACTTTTTCCTCCTCCTTTGCCTTCCCTTCCCAGCCCCACATAGGAACTGAATTTCAGGCAGCTTTCGGTACCTACTAACATGTCAGCAGGGATGGTGTCTTCAAACTCAAGGGATGTGCAATTTGAGAGCAAGACTTGAGGACAGATGAGTTGCTTTGTCAGCCAACCCTGCCCTGGCAGACAGACACAGTACACACAACATGCCACCCCCTCAAGACACTGGGATTTACACTTGGCTTCACTGCAGGAGCTGGGAATTTGGCTTGTAGTGCCCCTACAGCACCCTGAAAGTCCATTCATCCATCCTTGCTGTCTCCCAAATCATTAACTCCACACATCACAGATTTGCTTTTCATGCATATTATTTTGAGCACCACCCTAATAACATCCTGAGACTGGGAGATGCAACTGTGTCCTGAGCTCACCTCTGCATGAGGGAGGGGAAAAGATCACAGCAGATTAAGTCAGTTCCTTGGCTTTTGACTTGATTGGTTTAATGCTCATCAGATTATGCAGATGGCTTTCCCACCCTTGGTCTCTCCTTGGCTATTATAGGAACAGGTGGTTCCTCAGTAAGGAGCCTGTGGCTTCCTGACCAGTAGGAAGGAATCAGCCAGGAGTAACTGCTCATTTCAAGGGTCTTCAGTTTTGATGCCTATTCAGTGCTCCCTACAAATCACACTGCTGTAAGATCTCTGAGGAGATGCCTTCAAACCCAAGGTTTGAAGGTCACTTTAATAAAAGCACTGCAGACTTGTAAACACTGTTAGGCACCTCAAAGTGATGGACTTTCTGATATTTTGAGGCCAGAGTATTTCTCTCCCCCAAGTCACTAATGCCACAAGAAGCACCTTCTGATCAAGTCTGAGCAGGAATTTAGCTGCATATCACACAAATCAGATGGGCTCAACTGATTTCTAAAGGCCGCAGCTTCAAGTGCAGGGAGTGATGTTTAACACTAAACCAAGTTCATTTTCATAGCTTTGAATTTGGTTTTGAGAACAGTTTTAAGAGACAAATGTCAGTAATGAATTAGGCATGGCTGACCTTTCTTTGCATTGGGGAAGGCAGAATGACCTCTGGACATCTCCTCCTGTCCTGCTTTTTGTGGTCCCCTGAAAACACAGAGGCAAATTTCAACTCAGACTATGTTGGTGTTATGCAAGCTCCTGAGTTCCAGAGTTTTGTTAAGAAGACTACAGGATGGAGGAAAAGTGAGTGGTTACAGAGCTTACTCTGTGTTGAGTCAGACTCCTGACTGAAGGAGCTCAGCCAGCTTTGAGACTGACTGCAGTAAGGTCTGGACTCAGATAAGCTGAACTGCACTTGCAAAAAAATCAGCCAGGAGGTACTTCAGCAAATTAACTGGGAGGCCCATTATGAAAAAGTTAACAAATGCTTAGCTGCAATAAATAAGATCTATGAACAGGTTCCAGAGTCCTTGGAGCAGCTGGTGGCTTGCACATCCAAAGCAACAGGATGGGAAGGGATAGGTGCTTAACAGGAAAATACTGGTGGTTGTGCCTCTCATAAGATACACAATTATACCTTTATGGCAGTGGGGAAAAAAAACCCAACTGTTGGGCTTTTACATAAGAGAGATTTGGCAAAGCAAGTGAAGTGTTTGGGATAACCACATGTCTGGGCAGACTCTGCTCGTGACATTTTTTCCTAGAGGGGAAAGGTGGAGATTTAATGGAATTACCTTGTGTGACCCACAGGGCTGAGCCCACAACACCTAATGGGGGCAGAGCCAGGGAGAAACCAGACAGCCGAAATTTACAGGGAAAGGATCCTGCTTTAGAGCAGATTTTCTCTCTTATCCAGTGCACTGCACGCTTCTTTAGCAACTCCTAGCACTTGCAGGGGTGGCTGCAGCCTCCCAAAAGCCCCCAGTGCAGCAGCAGCCCTGCAGCCTGGGACCTCAGGCAAAAAGGAAGCACTGGGTGCTGGCACATGGCCACATACCATCCATGTTCTCAACGTGTCAGGAGCAAGACGGGAGGCAGGAGAGCTCAGGGAGGCAGGAACGTGGCTGAGGGCAGACTGGAAGTACAGTGCAAACCACAACAAAGGCAGCAGCCCAGTCCTTTGGGATTCAGGAACCACTTCAAGCCTGATCCTGCAAAGTGCTCAGTGGCTTTCCCCTCTCACTCAGCTGCAAGGTCTCTGTGGCTCAGCACCTCACCACAGAGTTTTGCAGACTTATCACCTGCAAGATACAACTAATTGGTCAACCAAGATAAACCTCTTCCTAAGGAAGATTTAAGCACAAGGCAGGAACAAACTCAAGCTCTGCACACTTTGTGGTTTCTCTACCTGAGTCAATTCCTCTCTAGCAAACAGCTGGAGAAGAGGTAAAATGACAAGGGAGGTTCAGTGCTGCGTATCTGGGGTTGGAGACTCTTGTCAGACTGATCAGATGGGCGGGTGCTGCTGCTGTCTCAGTTAAAATAGCTGGGAAAGCTGAGGGAGCCAGTGCTACCCAGCCCTGGAGAAGCATCCTAACAGGATCCCAGCAAGAGAAATCCCATTGCACAAGGGCAAGGGGTGCAGGACCATGGAGATCCTGGTCTCTGCCATCATATTTCCTAAAACAGCCCCTAAAACAGTTTCTAAAAAAGAAACCAGGAAGACATATCTTCATGTTTACATGAAAGTTGGCCAAGGAGTGGAAAAATTTTGGTGACCCCAAATTCAAAGCTTGCTTATGGACACAGCAAAGAACTCCAGACAGTCACAATTTCTGCAGGCTGGCCAATTCTGCAAACTGAGAACTTGCACAAATGCCAGTGGTGGACACCTTTGCAGGTGCTGGACACCTTCTTTGCTATTGTTATTCCACCTCTCTATGTTTCTGGAATTGCTATCACTTTAAGCTTCACAGAGGGACCAAATTTACTCTTCCATTTGTACTTGCCTCTGGTTTTGCATTCAAATCTATACTTCAAGAACAACCAGAATTACAAATCTATTCCCTTGCCTGGGTTTGAACCAAACTCACCTTTTCTAAGCATCCTTCACATCAGCATCACCAACTGCTCTGAAAGTGGGAGACTAACTGCGTGACAAGCTGATGTTCCTCTAGCCTGAACTTGCTTGTAACAGATCTCAATGGCAAGGAATCTCTGAACTCCTGCTTGCCCAGCCATCAGAAAACAGAGCTGCCACAGCACATGGAGCAAAAGACAAAAATCTCACTTGCTGAGAGCTGTTTAGAAGAAACCACCCAGCTAAAAGTGCAGGAGCAACAGGTCCATCCTGGACACACCACCCCAATGACAAGCAGCAGGCTGAGGCTGTTAATCATTTCAGAACCAGATGATAATGCTGAATAGTCTTAACCTGATACTCAGTGGCTTCAGCAGAAGTCAGCCTGGGGCTGCTTCTGCTTGTATTCCTTCAGGACACAAAGCTGGTGGATAGAAACAGATATAAATACTACTGAGCAGATAAACTGCAAGAGGAAACAGGCAGCTAACCGACACCCTGTGGGAGAAAGCAAAACATAGAGAAAGTCAGGAAAAGAAAGGAGGGATGACTAAAGTGAGGAGACAGAAGTGAAAGCTCCCTGTTTCATGCAGTTTGAAAATGTGATTGACCCCAGGCTGCTGTTAAATCACACCAAGACTGTTTTTCTGAACTGTAGGTTAAAGCATCATAATCCACCTCCTCCAAGGCTCTGCCTCCTGATTTCCCTTATTTTCCCTATTCCTTTACAGCCTCCCTTCTCCAAAGCACAACTTGACACTCCTGACTATTTATCCTGTGACTCCAGCAAACAGTTTTGCCAATTTCAGGTCAACACACTGTATTTCAGTTAAATTATTAAAAAAAACCCAATAACAAACTAACTGAAATAAGAACAAAAAACAACACACACACTCTAGCCCTGTCCCAAGTTTCAGCTGATGCATGCACAGCAGCAGCATTGAGGTACACCCAGTAAAGCAGAATGTGACAACACCCACAGAGGGTCCAGCACTCCTAATGGGATTACTGTACATCTACACCCTCGTTTTCTGGTTTTTAAAAGATGTGATCTGCACAGTTAAACATTTGAGTCCTGAAAAAATCAGCCCTTCCTCTTTTTAATCAGCATATGGTGTTCTGTGTACTTTTACAGCATAAGGAAAACCCTCAAACTCAAGCCATTTAATTCAGCATAGAGTGAATAAATGACACAGAGCCTTTCCACAACACGTTTTGTCATGATTGTTTCTTTTTCTGCACTTTGATTTCCAAAAAGAGAGATTATTGGACAGAGAGCTTTTTCAAGAAAAGTCTAAAAGAAGGAAAAGAAAAAGCCACAAGAGCTCAACTGCTTCCCTGCTGGGCAGAGCATCTCTGAGCTTCTGCTATACCTGCACAGAATTACAAAACCTCCTGCTACAAGGCAGCCTGCTGACAGTTCTGACACCCCAGGCTGCAGGCTGGTTATTCCCCACTTGGAAAATGGGGATATCAGTATTTCCACTGCCATCTGCAATTAAAGTCATTAGCCTTTTCCCACACATTTATAGATTAACTTCCTCTCAGTGTTGTGGTTGCACCAAATTTTAAAGAAAGGGAAAAAAAAAGAAGCAACAGCACAAAGCAACCTGTATTTACAGGGTGTTCAAATACCATCTCTGGGGTTTCTGGAAACAACTTCTTGGCTAAGTACAACACTCCTTGTCTCTGGAAGAAAGTGCAAAGCTAAAGTCATCTGCTGTATCCCTTTTCCCACACTGCATCTTTAAAACATTTCTAAAAGATAAACCACAACACCCAAAAGGTCCTTAGTGATACCTGTTGGAGGCGGGTTAGATACAGTCAAATTCCACTTTCATCTGAGTTTAAGAGGCTACAGAAACAGGAAGATCAGCTCCTCTTTCTGAAACTAAGTACAGAAAGTACACTGAGCAAAGTATAAAATACAGCCCTTGCAAATAGCACTTAATTCCTCTGTATTACCTATTTAAAGGGTTGTTTCCTGCTCTGTGGAGCTAAGAACCTACACTGCAATTCTCCCTCACACCACCAGTTCTGCAAGGCCATATATCAGCATTATTAATACGATTTACAAGTGCTACAGATGTTCTCCTTAGGGGCAGCTCCATGCAAACATTGACAGACTTCTAATAAACAGACACAGATCCATCTGTTGACTTGTTTGAAGCATTTCACTGTACAGAGCAGAACCAAAGTGATTAATTAGAGAAAACATCTTCACCAACAACATCCCTTGTATACTTCTTGTGCTCCAACACTTTCTCCTACTTAATTTTTAAAGTTGTTTTTATATATGTAAATAATTAGTTATGTCTTGGTTTGAAGAGAGAGGTGTCTGCTAAGGAATGCAGGACCCTCCCTTGAAATGGAAAAAATGTAAACCCAACCCCATCTCTGAATTATTACAATTTTGAAATCAAGGGGCTCTCAAGCAAAGAGATGGGAATAGGAGTAACAGTTCTTTACAAGGAAAATTAAGATAAAAATGCAGTAGTACAAAACAATCCACTGACAGAGTCAGAATACAACCTGACACCCTGTTGGGCAGGGTGCTGGTAGCAGTCTGATTAAATGGTGGCTGTAGCCCTCCTGGAGTGACAGCAGTGGTTCTGCTAAAGCAGTGATCCTGTAGAAGGGTGTAGTTTTCCACTGGAGGTCCGGTCTCTCCTCTGGGAATCCAGTGGGGAAAGGCTGCCTAGAGTGTTCTGAGTCTCAGATTGTATCCAGGTAGGAATGCTCAGCTCCTCCCTCTGGGTGGAGCATCTCACAATGGGATGATGTCATTTTATCAGTCCTGCAGTGAGACTCAATGGCCCAACAGAAGACTTCCCCCTGAAGGGAGGATGGGTGGTGGAAGAGATAAAGAACACTGCCCCAGCTGTTTTCAACAGCTGGCAATAGAACACATCCTTTTGGTTATATCTTGCATTGCAACCTAAGACAAGTTACTATTTTGGGAAAGAACAGATTCATTTCAGGACAAAAAGCATTACAAGCATAGTAAAAATGGATGAGCTGCCACTGGTTTAAATCACATCCTGGGTTTTCAACTATAGCACTGCACCTTTCCTATGCAAAGTCCACCTAAAATCAATACAAGACAGTCAAGTCAGCTTAAGGGGATGAAGGATGAAATGAAAGGGATTGAATTACCATGAGATAAATATACTGCTTGTTAACTCAGCCACAGTAAGGTTAGACTTGGTAATGGGGCAGGGTAAGAGCCCCCACACACCAAGGGAATTATTGCAGCTCTGCAGGGAGAGCAACCACTTGTTACACCAGTCACCCTCATTTAAGACCACCACTCATCCCCTGTGCACACTCCCACCAGCTTGGCTTTATCTGTTTCCAAAGCAATTGAAGTGCCCTGTGTTTGAACAAGCACATTGTCCCGGAATAACTCCGTGTGTTAACTCAAAGTAAACACAGCCACACAAGTACAAAAGGCTCTATGGGGTCTACTACTTCCGATGAAGTGATTTTGCTAAGCTTGGGTAGATCCATAAACTTGCTCAGCTATGCAAGGAAGTTCCAGGTCAGCTGAGGTGTGAATTAACTGTGGTAGTTAAGCTGCTGTCGCTCCCTTAGAGAGCATCAAAGCAGTTTCTGAGTTTGTGCGTTTGAATTAAATCCCCAAAGGGTTTGCAAGGAAGGGAAAAATGTCAATCTTAAAGCCTAGTACCCCTCCCTATGCAGGAAACAGATGCAGGAAAAGGGGGGAAGAAGGCACTCCCTCTACTGCCTCAGACCCCCAGGGAACAGTGCTGAGGGCAGATGGACAGGACAGGTTCCTGCACAGCCTCCCCAGCACAGCTCCTGCTGAGAGCACCCATGGCTTAGCGCACATGAGCCCTAAGCCGCTCAGAGCTCCTGCATATGGATGAAGCTCAAGTCCAAGGAAATATGACCATGACAGGGTGGACAAGTATCCCAATTGATTCCCATGTGGCTTGTTCTTGCCCAGGATAGGAATACACTTTCAGCACACTGGCTGATCCATAATACTCCCGCTCAGGCAAGCGCTTACTCCAGGGGAAACCCAGGAGAACATTCCCTCTCTCTTCACTGAAGAGCTGCACTTCTACATTATTTCACAGACCCTGAGCAGGACTGCAGCAGCAACAGAAAAGCTGCAAAAAGCAATGCTTTCCAGGAAGGAACAGCACTCTCCACTAAACTCAGACAATTCTTACACATACATGCTCAGTTTATCACTTTCACTGCAGCTCAGAGCACAACACAGTTCCCAAACCAGCCTTGGTAAGCAAAAAGGCAGCTACATCCTACAGCCCCTCCCAGCAAAAAGCTCTGGACTGCAAACTCTGCACTTGCTTATAGCCAAACCAATGGACCAGGGCAGTTTTAGAAAACAGATTTATCTCAGCATGGCCATATCGATGGGTTTTGAGCAAGAGAGATCCCCAACCAGGCACCCTCTGTGATGTTACACAAGGGTAAGCTGAGCAGTTGAAAAGACAAACTACCAGAAGAGAAATGTGCATTTTCTTCAATACAAGTAGGGTTTGGTTACAACACGGGAGTCAGTCACAATGAAGAACATCTCAGCCTGTACATCTGTGCCAGTGCATGCTCTGCATGGATGTCAGTGCAGGTGCATCAGGAATGTTCTCCAAATGTAAACTTAAGAGTGGAACAGCAATCCTCTCCTGTCCCCGTTTCTCATTTTTTAAATGAAAGGCAGGAGCAAACAGGATCATTCCCAAAGCAGATCAGTATCAATCACATCCAAGTCTAAATCTCAAAGTTTGACACTAAATGGGGATCAGTGCAGACAAAAATTTGTTTGTGCACAGAAATTTCACCTCAAATTGTCTTTGCTACACCTGTTGCAATGCTGGTGGAGAAGAGAAAGCCCTGCTTCCGGGAAAGAAAAATTCCTCTGACCAGGCTATCCATGCTACTGAAACAATTCCAACTATGGCAACATCTGCTGAAAAGAGACCAAGGCCTGGAAAGGTGCTTAAGGAACCCAAAATAGAGGTGAGTATCTTATCAAGAGGAAGGGTAAAGGACTACTAGAAAACACAACACATTACAGAGAATTTCTGTGCTGCTCTCCAGAAGAATTTACATCCTTCCAACACTGGCTTTAGCAACGACTGGATTAAATAGTGTGCCACAGGAAGTTTTTCACCTTCAACAAGCACTAATGATTGATAAAACAACCCTGATGTTGCAGTAAGAGCCTGTGGAATGAAAAGCTGGAGATGCACAGATCCTTCCAAGATGTCCTGACAGCTCACTGATCAGCACAGCACACAATGGGTCTCTCCCAACTCCCAGAACTCCACTGCTTCCAACAGGGTTCTGAGCTATTACTAAAGAATTATGTGACAAACTGTAATAAAACAAAACCAAACCAAACAAAACCAACACCACGTACAACAAAACAAAACATATGGCTCATAGTAATGATTGGGAAACCCACTGGGGATTAATGAATTTTGCAAATTAGCAGAGAAGGAGCAACCAGGATTAAAGAGAAACAATCAACAACACTGAGATGCAAAACACTCTTTGTTCATTTATTTAGCAAAGTGTAGGTCTGCCTGTGCTGAAAGCACCTGATAGCTTACCAAAGTAGACAGAGTAATATATTTTGTAAAAGTAATTAAGCCTTTGAAATATGAGACCTCAGTACATCACTCAGCTGCTGCCGAGGACAGGGATTTGACTCCCGAGTTGTTTGTGCTGTCAACAAGAGCGATCAGGCTCCCAGATTACTCCTGGGAGGAGTGAGATTCTAGGAGTGCAGCAGGGCTCGGCTGGAAACTCACACCCCACTGCACAAGTGCCTCCCCTCGAAGGGAAATGGTAAATATTAAACAGCATCATTCAGAACATGCACCAAGTAAAAGATGTGCCTGGGAAAAGCCCAGGAAGCCCCAGCCCAGTGCATGCACTGCCTTCAGCCTCACAGGGAGAGACCCTCAGGTCAGGCAGGCTGGACCCCTGGCCTGCAAGTGAGGTTTAGGGATACCAAGAATCCCCATTAGACTTGCTCCATCTTAAGAGATGAGTTTTAAACACACAGTTCTTAACTCAGCAAAGAGGCTTTTTGCAAGATTATTAAGAACTGTGATTTAAGTCATTGTACACAGCAGTGCAAGCATTGTACACAAGATGCTGACTAATAACAAAATCAGCCCCCTTTAAAGACAGGGCAAGGCCACCCAGCACGCTTACTGAGCTGGAAATCAAGACTTCAACATGCTTTTCCTCTAAATACTTTTTAAATGACAAGAGCTAAAGTTTTTGTAAGCACTTTGGTGCTTAAACAACACCAGTTTTATTTCCAGGAGCCTAGTTTTTATTTGAAGATAACAAACACTCCAGAGTCAGCTTTGAAATCAACCCTCAGACACTTCACATTGCACGTGCATTCTTCCTTAATTTAAACTCTGCGTGCATAGGTCACTACAACTAAAAAGCCTTTCACTGCAACAGCTACTGTCTCAGCACCAAAGAGACAATATTGCAATCAAGCTTATGCTGAACATTGTATAAGACTGTTACCCCCTGCCCAACCCTTTTATTAAGCATTGTCTCAAAACACAAAATAAGCATGAGTGATTATTTGTATCCAGTATATACTAAAGAGAAAGACATACACAATCTTAGCATTTCTTCTTTCCAAAAAGGAAGGCTTTGAAGTCTGGAGTAACTCTGTTTCAGCAGGAGCCTTCCAGGGAATTATTAAAGACTCCCCAAACTTCTGTGCTAAAAAAAAAATGAGACACCAGCAGTCTGCCAGTGCTGTGATCTGCAGATCAGGAGGCAGGACCTGCATTCACAGAACACTCAAGCAGTTAGGGAGTTGTAAGCAATACAGATCATGGCTTTTTCTGCTTGTAAAGCAACCAAACTGCTTTGGGGACTTCTTGTTTGTTTTGATCGATGCATATTTATTCTGCACTTGTCACCCAGATCCTGCAGCACATATGGTAGTCACCAAGTCCCCTCTAATACCTTGGCTTAGCACTGTGTGAATTAAAGACAACAGCTTCAGCTTTAAAACTAAACTTCCAGTTTCATGTAGACACACACCCCCCAGCACACTCACACTGTACACATTAAAAATATTAACAAGCATATTAAAAACGTGCTTTTCTATTCCCAACAAGGAACAGCAGGTGTGCTTTGCTAATTATGTCAGCTTCTAACCTGCTATTATTTACCAGCCAACCCCAAAACCTACATATAGAAGTTTGAAGTATTAGTGAAGCCATCATATTTGCTCACCCAAACAAGTTTATTTCAGCAAGTTTTGGCTCCTGAAGAAATCAACAGAAAGGAACATCCACACTCCGGGGCTCTCACAGAACATTTATCCCAAACCTGACAGAACGCATCCTCCACGTTGTCAAAAGCCAATTGTGGAGGAAAACACGTTCTGAATTAACACCCTGCGAGACCCAACCACGTAAAGACGCACACAGACCCACGACCTGAACACTACAGCTTTGTTTGAAAGTGAAACCAAGCAGGCTACAAATAATGCTCTATCCCCAGCACCCAGGGAGGTGCCAAACCCAAACAAGAAGTATAAACGGAGGAGAAGCACGGGAGTTTTGAAGTTTTACATTTTATTATCGGCAGCATTATTTATAGAGTGACACGTCTATATATAAATCTGCGATCTGTGTTTCTTTTTACACCTAGAAAGCATATCAAGTTTAGGCAGCGAACCCTTGGGTTTCCATTTATTTGCAAAAGTTTGGTAAACACCGGATATTTACACGACCGGAGCAGCTGGGTATACACACACACACATACACAAATAAATGCATGCGGACGCGGACAACACGCGAAACGCACACTTTCCAGCCCTTCATCCGCTGCCTGCTCAGACCTTTTCCCAACTCCCGAGCCAGCGGCGGGGCCGGGGAAATGGCCGGAGCAGGCGGGCGCTGGCCCAGGGCTGGGGCCGCCGCCGGGCTCCGCTCCGCGCCCCGCTCCGCACCCGAGCACGGCCGCGACAAACGCGGGGCCGAGCACCCGCGCACCGCCGGCACCGGGGGCTGGAGCCTGCTTAATCCCCCCCATTCCTCCGAGCTATTTTTTAAATTTTCTTTTTTCCTCTTCCCTCCCTCTTTTTTTTCCTCCCTCCCCTCTTTCTTTTTTTCCTTGTTTTCAAAGGCGCCTGCAGCCCTCCTTTTCCTCGCCCCTAATTTTCCCCTTCAAAAGATGGCGGGCAGAGAGAGCGAGCGAGGGAAAGCGAGAGCGAGAGGGGGAAGAAAAAACAAAACAAAACAAAACCAAACAAAAAAAAAAAAAAAGGAAAAAAAAGAAAAAAAAAAGAAAAAAAAAAAGAGAAGAGAAAGCAAGCAAGCCCGTCCTGCGTTGGGGCGCGGGGCTCGGCGGGGCCGCAGCTGCGCCCGGCCGGGGCGTCTTCGGGCGCTCGGCGAGAAGGGGAGGGGAGGGGGAGCAGAAGATGGAGAAGAAGCGGCAGAAGAAGAAAAGGGTGGGCAGGAGCGGCGGGGCCGGGAGGAAATCAATGGCCAGGCTGCAGCCAGCCCCGCCGCGCTTTGTTACAATTGTGGCGGCGCACAAAGGCTGCGGGGCCGCGGGGAGCGACGCGGGGCTCTCGCAACAAGAAGGAGCAGAAGAAGAGAGGAGGGGGGAAAAAAAAATATATCAGCATTGGCCTTTCCCAAGTGGGTTTTGCTTTCCTCCCCCTTCTTTACCGGCCCCCCCTCCCTCCAGAAACCATGGCCCAGTGCTAGCAACGCACACCCAAGCATCTAACAAATAAAGGGAAAGATTAAATAGATTACTTTGCCCCGGCAGCTCCAGCAACGTTTGCCTTACAGTCCCTCCAGTTGCTCTTCTTTTTATCCTCGGCAAGGCAGTATAATAGATGCGCTACAGCGCCCGAGCGCTCATGCGCCGGGGCGCAAGGCCATGTGGGCACCGTAGTCCCGGGCAGGGCCGGGGGAGAAGCGGCGGCCGCAGCCCGCACTACAAGTCCCAGAAGCCGGCGGGTCCCTCCCCGGCCCCCCGCGCCCTCCCCGGAGCGGCGGGCAGGGGACGGGAACGGCAGGGGTGATGCCCCGGTCAGCGGGCGGCGGGGCCGCCCAACGCGGTGTCCCCAGCGGGGGAAGCGGCCGGCGGGGCTCGGGGCGGGGGAGCAGCGACACGGAGCCGTGAGGAGGTGGCGGCGGGCGGGTGTCCCCCGGGCAGACATGGCCGGGGAAAATCCCGGCTTCCCCCCTCCGCCCGCGTCGCGCCTGCCGAGGTGCGAGCAGAGCCTGAAAAGTGCAGCTGGAAACACGCGTGGGATCCACGCGTGCTACGGGAGGCCGAGCTGGAAATCACAACTGCTGTCGCCCCCCTTTTTTTGTGTGTGTGTGTGTTGTTTTGGTTTTGTTTTTTTTTTTTAATCGCGGTTTGCATTGGGTAATGCGCTCTCGCGTTTATTACGCAACAACTAATACGAGCCGCAATAAAAATAGCCCGCCGCCGATGCACGCTGGAGTAGTGAGCGGCCAAAAAAAAAAAATCCATCGAGAAAGCCTACAGCTCGATGTAGTTTGCACTGGTTGGTGCATTTCATAACATTGTCAACTGAAAAAAACAGAAATTAATCTAATGTATACAATAAAAACAATGTGAATTTTACCAGCACACCACCATAAAAGCATCAACAAACATCAGCGCTGTTAAAAACACTTCCAAGTAACAGACCCACACAGCCCATGTCCTAAAGCAAATCCGCAACTGCAAACACAAGTTGAAACAAAAAATTGTTATAAGCCAAAATAGGATTGAATTGCTGCAGAAAAAAAAATAAATAAGAGAACTATTGGAAAATAAATGATGGGAACATTTGAGTGCCAAGATGGAATAAGGCACAGCGAGGGGATTTCTCTGTGGACACGTGTGCCAGCAGAGGCTGCCACGCTGCTGGTTCAGAGAGCCACATGGTGATGCCAATTAATAAGTCAGTTTATTGTAACCATAAGGTGAAGGCAGTTTTACTAAAAGACCTTATTTCCAGAAGATTAGCTTTAGAGAAACACAACCAATGGGACTGAAATTTCTCCAGAGGTATGATATAATCACAAAGATTGTACAGGCTTAAGAGAATTCCATTTAGCCGTGCTTTCAGATGCCTCAGGATGGAACAAAAATTGTACACTTGCCTTCGCCAAGCTCCCCCCAAAAAAGGGCTTTTTGGCACTCAATTCCAAGGCTTGTGCAAGTTCAGGAACCAGAAACTCTACCACTCTTGGATACATTTACTAAGGCAGCATTTGGTGTATCTGCATTGACACACAAACCCCACTCTAGGTCAGTGTGTGAGACTTGGCCTTCCCTCCTGCCAGCCGACCCTATTGACCATCAGGTACCCCAAAGTCACCTTCCCACCCTCCATGCCCAGAGCACATGGTCTCTGCAGGAGCACAAAGCATGCAAGCAGTAAGAAAAAGGTAAATTCTGGGTCTGCTTTAGGAGAACCACCACACTTCATGAGCGGGTGTTCACAAACCTGATTGCCAAAACCAGAGGAAATCACTCTGAAACAGCACTTGAGCTCTGGCCTGGCCACAAATGTCCTGAACACCAGACACCTGGGACTAGGGGAAAGGACTGGATTTTGAGCACTTTTTACCATTGTTCTGCTCTAAACCCATTTGCAAGGCAATCTAAATGACCACAAGTGTATCAAAGCATTTGAGAGCTGACGGGAACCAGGGCAGTTCTTCTGACTGCACTGTCCTGCTTCAGGATGTACCTAATCCACATGGATAACCAGAGCAGGAATTCCTGAATGCCATAATATACACAGACACCAAATCACAAGCATGACCAAAGAGCCCCTAAATGAAAACTGCTGCAGCTCAAGGCATGGGGGCTGGGAAAAGTTGGCAGCTGAAGCTTTCCAAGGGAGGGAACAGGGAGAAGTGGGCTGAGTATTCATTATGAACACTTGGAAAAATGGACTCCATGCACACTAAAGACTCCTTTTCAGCTAAATCATAATCTGAAAGCTCAGGTTTTAAAAATATTTATACTTAAGTTAAAGACAAACTCCTGCAACAAAAGAAGTGTTAGCTGCAATGTAATGCTGTTAGCAGAGCCACAAGGAACTGAACAGGGGTCTCCTATTGCAAAGTGTTCAGCAACAGACACAGAGCACAACAGCACAGCAGAGAGAAATCAGGGAATGCAGGCAGAAAGGCAAAGACAAGAGAATCCAGAGAACAGAAACTCTGTGAAAGCAAAAAATTCTCCCAGCTAGAAGAGCACTCACCTCACAGTGAACATGCATAAGTTCCATGCTGGAGTTTGAGCCTCACTGCAAATCCACTGTCAGGAACACAATGATGGAAGGTGCATCAAAACTGCAACCCAAAAGGAGCCTCCAATTACACCTTACCGTGCCTTATCTCACCCAGGGTGGGTGTAAGAGAGTTTCATCCCAAATTGTCATGTTCATTATGCAGCAGGCTGAGCAGGCAAAACAATTCACATGGGAAACTGTCCCCAGAGATGTCACCACGATCAGCTTTCAACCTGGAACACAGCAGTCATTCACACACCTACCTGTAGGTCTGCACACTTGTGCTTGAAGAACCCTGCTGCATCCTCCAAGGGATTAGGAAAGCAAACATATTTTGGGATCCCTAAAGCCTTCTTTATGCAAGGCAATGAGTTTAGATAATGGTTTAGCCAAACAGGCACAGGCTGACTCAGTTTGAATAACCCCCTTAGGAGGTACAGTGAAATCAAATCAGAACAATTTAAGATCAAGTTACCAAAGCCAAAGTAAAAGCACTCCAACCGAGGAAAAGAGAGTCATAATCCTTAAATTAAATTCTGAACTGATTTTGTCACACACTTTCATGCACAAGATAGAACAGGCTGTCTCTTTTGAGGCACCTTAGCACTGGCTTTTCCACAGAACACAAACCCACAGCAGCTCTTTACCTCCTCCTATTCCCCAAGCCCAGAGGAACATCTGAGATTCACCTAAAGCTTCTCAATTGGCCTCTGTGGTCTTTAATGCTGCACCTCCAGTTACCCAATTAGTGCCTTGTTAACAAACACCTGCCATGTATTTATTGCTGGCTGTTGTAGTACTTTTAACCTGTAATGCCCAGTGGTACCTACATCCTTCTCAGAAGCTTTGTGCACAGGCTTCAACAAGAAAAGTGTTATTTGTGCAAAACCAGAGTGGTTTTCAGGGCTGTTAAACTCCAGCACTTTTTGCCTCTCTGCTCATGGAGTGTTGGGTGTTTTGAAACCGAGAGGGGATGGAAGGAGAAAAGGAGATACTTGGTGGGACAGATGAGTTTTGGGAGGATGGGCCACACTCAGTACCTTATGTGACTGCACCCAACAATATATGGCAGGAATCAGGGAATGCTGAGAATACCAGTTTTTCTGATCTTTGCAATAGATACTTCCTGCAAGCTTCTGATTTTCACTTTGCCTGTTCTACCATCAAAACCTCAGTTCCCCACTGCAAGGGGAGGAGGTTATATGACTCAGATCACTCTGGTGTCAGGCAGAAGGGTGTTGAACACAAGGGGATAAATGCTCTTATTACAACAGAGAGTCATCTTTTCCAATGATCATCTTCAGTGTAGTGGCAGGATTTCCTCGATTGAGTAAGTGTTATTCAGTAAGTTAAGGATGACAGGATTAGGGCAGAGGTTTGAAACAATAATTGCAGTTTGTTCTTCTGTAGTACCTTTCATCTGTGGAATTCACAACAATGCAATAATCCTCCTAACAGCTTTTGTAGGTAAGGAAATATTATGACTCCTGTTTTTTAGCTGAGGAAGCTGAGAGGGAATATGATGATGCAGAGAATCATGGGCAGAGGCAGAATTGGGACTCATCTCTTCTGACTCATTCTTTGTAGTTCTGAGAGCCTGGACACACCAGTTGGTGAGGCCACCCTGGCTCCTCACTCCCAGGAATGTCAGTGCCTGCAGGGATTTTGGATCTTCAGTGTTCTCTGTTCATCTGGAGAAGGGTGAGCAGAGCCCCCAGAATGGGAAGCCAGGAGCCAGGATGCCTATAAGCCCCAAAAGGGCTGCCCACACTGTGCTACTTGAAGAGAAAACAGGAAAGAATTGAGCAACCCAAACCTAAAGGATTCTAAATGTTCATCTGCAAAGAGGAGTTTTGATTGTCATCTGAATGAGGGTCTGGAGTCAGCCAATATCCAGTAGTGGGTTCAGAGTAGATTGAAATAAAGTTCTTCCAGATTGGAAGTTCTCAAGCCAGTGAAGCAGAGATGAAAATCTTCTGTCTGACTATGATGTGTCTTACCAGGAGGGAGCAAAAAGCTTTATCTGGAGGAGCTGGAGATTGGGATACAGTGGGCTAAGATTTATATGTAAGGAAAGGGGCAAAGGCCTAAACTGTTGTGAGAGAGAAGAAAAAGAAATGACCACAGAATTTGGGAACTGAAAAGAAACTGCTCAACCAACATGGTTACATATCTTTGGCCATAGTTAAAAATGTTCCTTTGGAAATTACATCTGAATGGTTTTGTTGGACATTCAGTGTGATGTGGAGACCCAGCACCTGCTGTGAACACAGTGGTTTGCACAGGTAAGCAAGGCTGTGAATGGTGTGTGCTACTGAGCTGGCAGCTGAAACCAACAGACACTGGAACATGCCAGACTTCAGCTGGCCAAAGCCCTAAAGGATTCCTCTTTGTTTCCTTCCTTTTCCTCCTGTCCCCTCACAAAGACTGGAAAGAATGGCACAGAGATCCTCTAATCAAACAGTAACACCTTCAAACATCTTGATCTGTAAATGACAATGAGTAATAAATAGATTTCACTAAAACTATTTCAGGGGTGTGAGTGAATGTATTGATTTGTCCGCTCTCTGTGGCTGGAGCCAAAGAACAAAGCTCCTGATTCACAGAAGTGCTGAGAACCTGCTGCTCTAGTTGAAGTGGCTGGGAGAGGCAGGCTGTCATCACGTCTGGCAGCCAGAGCGTGTGTGACTCAGGCTGGGGCTCTCAAATCAGCAGCCTCTATGCGTTAACTTGGCTGGGGCTGGCATTGGGGGGAATTTGTGCTGAATGATGCCTTAGAGTACATTTCAGGACTCCAACCTTGTGGGAAGTCCAACTTGCTCTTCAAAATCATGTTTCTTACCAGGTCTTTACTAACAAGGGTTTGATACATGCAGTGTTCAATGATCTTACATTGAAATAAGTTCTTCAACTTCTAGAGGCTCCTGATGCCTGGACTAAGTGTTCGTACACATCCCTCCCAGGGCAGGATGATTCCAATCCCACCTGCCCTCCACTGGGCTTTAAGATTTCTGAGCTTTAAATGAACAAATGTTGGCAATGATGCAAGCAAGGCTCAGAGAGTAGTGGGGGAGGTAGAAATATCATCCTGGAAAAGGTTCAGTGTTTGTTTTTAATTCCTGGAAGAAACATATGAATGTGATGTAGCTGGGATTTAGGAAAAAGAACCCAACAGAGCAGCATGTTAGGAACCACCCAGAAACAGCTCTGTGTCAGGGATCAGCTGCTCTTTAGAAGTCTGAAGGGTGCAGCAGGTCTCTCCTGAGTTCTTCCTCCCTGTTTCTGGAGCAGTGTAACATGCACCGAGTCTGTTCTGCACTTCCTCTGTCTGCTGAGGGGCCCAAGCAAATAAAAATGCGAGCTGAGATTGCTAATTGTGCCAAAACATAAACATGGGCTCACACAGCTTGTAAGCTCCCTGTCTGATTACTCACCACTACAAACGTAAGCACAAGCTGGTTTGCAGCAGGCAGGTCTAAAGAACAGGTCCAGGCTGTAGTGAAGTTCCTGGGAGCTTTTCCACAAACGATAACGTCCTTTGGATCAGCTCTGCAGCACTGGGTTAGCTCTGCTCTCAGTGCAACCTGGAACAAAATCACACACGTTGGTCACAGCAGGAGCCTCAGCCCCAGCTCCTGACACCCTGAAAGGCACCCAAAGGGACCCCAGTAGCACTGGGAGCAGCCACTTCCTTCCAATCTGGGCCATTTTCCTTTCCCTTTCATCACCAGGGAAAGCTGCTCTCCCACAAACACCTCAGACAGGTGTCTTTTCCAGTGCACTTGGCACATCCCCAAATTCAGGCTGTTTGGAAGCAAAGGGAATGAAAGATTTGGTGAGGGAGAAGCCTGCCAAGCTCCATGCTTTCCCAGAGTCTGGATAGATGTCACATCCTGCTGATCCCAGCTGTGGAAGCCTGGCTGGGGGAGCAAGAAAGACCCTCACAGATAATTCATAACCGTCAAGTGAAATTTAATCCAAATTTTTGTCTGTGGAGAGCCCAGGAGGGGATGTTCTGCAGTCCCAAAGAAATGCTCCTGCTCATGCTGCTTCTGAAAGCTCCAAGCTATCAAAAACCCAGCCTGGCATGGAATCAGGAACTTGGCCAAATGGAGTTTATCATACTTTAAACAAGTTTAAAAAATTACCCAGGACCCTTAGAGGCTAAGGGGTCGTTTAGGATTACACTTAATTTGTAGTAAAGACTACAGTTTTCAGGTTCCAGAAAGGTATTATTCAGAGTAGATAAGGATTTTTATACAGGCACATATAAGTATTTTCCACACATATATAAATATATTTATGTGTTTTCTACATATATTGAAAAATATCAGGCAAAAATTCCCAAAGCAGACACTGAGAGGCAAAGTACGAACTTATCTCCAACATGAAAGAAACAAAAAACACCCTGCCACGAGAAAGTTCTATAAATAGCGTTACACTGCTGATTTGTGTTCTCCCATTTTATTTTATATTCACTGTTTAAAAGACTGAAAACATTAAGCCAAAACCATCTGGAAGAATCAGCACCAGGGATTTAACTGGATTTGTTTCCTAATATTGTTCTGGTGAGTGTGCAGCTCTTCTAACTGTGTTTTACCTCCCTGTTTTTAGAGGGCAGGGCTAATTCTCCAGATTTTTGCAGAGCTCCAGGCTGGAGAAGAAGGGCCTTGGCTTCACTACACCACAGGTTTTTTTCATCTTTTCCTTTCTCAACTGCCATTAGAATTTTTGGAAGTGAAATATGTTCCTGTGTTAAAGGGCCAGTAAATGACACACGTCTCCTTTTCTTCCCTCTTAACTGAAAGCAGACTGCAACGTGTGGGCTCAGAAATAACCCACTGCTCTCCAGAAAAGCGCTTAAACACGTGTTTAACTGTAACTGGGCTGTTTGGCCTTAATGAATTCAACACTCTTGAGTCAGGGTTTTTTTGTGTGACAATACGCCGAGAAAACCACCTTGCCTCAGATATCCTCTCACCCAGGCAAGGATTATGGTGTTCAATGGTTCAAACATCAGCATTAGAGAGTCACAGAGCCACTTAATTTGATAAAGACCTCTGGGATCATCGAGTCCAACCTTGAATTAATCATCACTTTGTCAATTAAATCATGGCACTGAGTGCCACATCCAGTCACTCTTGGAACACCCCCGGGGATGGGGACTCCACCACCTCCGTGGGCAGCTCCAGTGTTTAATGTTTCCCCCTAACCCAACATTTAACACCACTTTCCATATAGAAATCCCCCCTGATGTCCAGCCTGAACCTCCCCTGGCGCAGCTTGAGGATGACTCTTTATGCCCTGTCACTACCTGCCCAGGCAAAAAGCCTGACCCCCCACCTTACAAACATTATTATGGATATTATAGACGTTATTATAGACATTATAGACACGATTACAGACATTCCTGCCGTGCGAATTGGCCTGCCCTTCTCACAGCCGCTTTTATCAGTGTGCATCCAACGTGGCCAGCTGCGGACGCACCCCAACGACACCCAACCCCCTCCAGCCGGGCTCAACGGCCCCGAGCCACGGCAGCAGCGCCCTGGCCACCCCATCCCGGTCGGTACAAGCCCGCTTCCCACACGGGAACGCCACACCGCCATGGATGCGGCCCGCACCCCGCGGCCCGCACGGGCAGGGCGCTCCCCGCAGCGAGCGGGGAACGGCAGCGGGCGCTGGCAGGGAAGGAGGGAAAGGAGGAAAAAGAGGGAAGGGAGGATAAAGAAGGAGGGGAGGGAAGGGGCGGGCACGACGCCACGGGGATGGGCTCCGCCCGTGCGCGCACTCGCGCCGCTCTTTTGGCTCTCGGGCCGCGCCGTAGCGCCCCCGGGAGAGAGCGGCATTGTGCGGCCTCCGGCCCGCTCCGCGCAAGCGCCGGCCCGCATTCCCCGCCTGGCGGACCCGGACCCGCCGCCGCCGCGTCCCCCCCTCCCCCCCCCCCGCCGCGCCCCTCCCTCGCCGCGGAGGAGGCGGCGTCCGCCCCCCTTTCCCCATCCCCATCCCCCGGTAAGTCACCGAGAGAAAGAGCGAGAGGGCGTGGCGGCGGCTCTTCTCCCGTCTGTTCCTCGTCCCCCGCACCGCCCGGGGCTCTCCCGCACCGCCGTTGCCCGCGCGCGGCGCCGCCGCCTCCCCTCAGGCAGCGCGCGCGGAGCCCGCCCGCTCCCCTTCCCCCCGGCCCGGGCCCCGGCGCGCCCCCGGCCCGGCCCCCCCCCCCCCATCTCCGACCGCGTGGGGACCCCCCACTCGCCCCCCCTCCCCAAATTCAGGGGCACCCCCGGCTGGCTCCAGCCAGCCCCGCATTCCAGAGCGAGGGAAGGGCCGTTCGGGACCGGGGGGTCTCGGGGGGTGTTGTCGGTACCGCGTGCGTGGCGGCGGGGGATGCGCAGGGAGCCCCTCGGGCGCGGAGCGGTGCTGCGGTGGCTTAGCAGCGCGCTGCGTTCTCGCCCGAGTTCCCAGATGAGTTCCAGATGAAATGGAGTCAGGATCCGCGTTAGGGAAGTTTAATTTCTTCTTGTGGCTCCCAGATTGCCCGGGGAGTGTCCCTGACTGGAGATGCAATCCTGTGCCATGTGCTCTGGGATGACCCTGCTGGAGCAGATGAGCCGCTGTGCTCCCTTCCAGCCTGGCCCATTCTGGGATCTCCCAGATCCGAGCACAGCCGGCGGGCAGCTGGTAGCGCCCTGCTCTGCACCCTCTCGGGAGGGAGATGCTTGGAATGCCAGTGGATCCTGAGAGCAAACGCTCTCGTTCCCGAATGTGCTGCCACCAGCAAAAGGAGCTGCGATGTTGCAAAGGCACTTAGAAGACAAATCCTGACAGTGTGAGCCGGGGGTGATTCTGTTCCTGAGCTGAGATGTGGCTGAGCTGCAGTGGAGATTTGTTCCCTCTGCAGCATCAGCCCCGATTACGGAATCCTGGCACTGCACTCCATCAGGTCTTGTTACAGAAAGCGAGTCTGGAGAGGCTGATCCAAGGCTGCTGCCAGTCAGGGGGAAGTCTTGGGTGGAGAAGGGGATGGTTTGATGCTCAGACCTTTCAGCAGGGAAATACAACACCAAAATATTCGCATTCTGAGGTGAAAAGAATCTAGTCAGGTCTTAAGCTTTGCAAGCGCCGGTTATTTTTTGTGTTCCTTACAATCTCGTACTCTCTAATAAATTAAGATGGAAAGGTCTCGGACTGTTCTTTCCATCTTCCATACAAACTGCTGTATTTACTCTGTGCTAAGTACTCATTGGAAGTGTTTTGGGGTCTGCAATATGAAAAACCTGTCACAGCTCAAAGCTATTGTGCTGTACTTCAGTTTGGAAAAAGCTTTCCAAGGAGTGATCAAAGGCCGTGGCTTGAGTTTTTGGTCTTGCACATAAGTGGGTCTGAAGGCCTAAAATACTGCTGTGTTGCTCAACAGATAATAAATAGGGGTTTTCATACTGGTTTCTGGCAACCTGCTCTTTGACCAGTCTCACTCTTGTGCATGCTGAGAATCTTTTTGACAGCTAATGAGAATATTTTGTTTTTCTTCCAGGTTTTCCTTTCAGCGTGGTTCTCCTCTCGGTGGCAAGAGCTGCCTTTTAAAGCAGCACATTCATTCTCCCCTTCAAGCACCCATAAGTCTCATTTGCCAGCTCCAGAACCATGGCAACAGAAGAAAAGAAGCCAGATGCAGAATCCACCAAAACACAATCTACTCCTTCCTCCTCAACCAATCAGAGTAAGGTGTGTATGGGGCTCCAAAATATATCCCTGTAAAAACACCTGGAACTACCTGAACACTCAGCAGCCAGACCAGAATCAGGGATTTGAATTCTGCTGTAAATCACGATATTTTCCATGTGGCTGCTTCTGCTGTTGTCTTGTGCTGAGGATTTTATGGGAAAAGTGGATGGAGTGCAGCTCTGCTGTACTGCTCAGTGTTGCTTTTTTTGGTTTTGGGGAAGTTCTCACTAGTGAAACACTTCTTGTCATTTTGATAATGACAGACACTGTTTGTTTGTGGCTGGAGAATTAGTGGATCTCTAGCTGTGGGGTGGGGAGACAGTTATTCAGGTTTTCTGAAGCCTGGAGATGCTCACAGGAGGTGTTATTGTCTAACCATGAAGCCTTTTCAAAGGGGAAAAGTGGGATTTTAGGGGCATGGAGGAGTTGGCCTGCAGTTTAATTCATGATCAGGGTGAAAATGCAAACATTTGAAAGTACTGCACAGATCAATATCAAGAGTGTTACTTGGAAGTGCCATGCACTTTGTGGTTGGATTATTCTCACCTGTTGGATACTGGCTAGGATAGAATTCACATCAGGGGTGTCTTGGTGTTGTGCTTGGAACAATGAAGCCCCAGACTGAAAGGGTGTTTGGCTGTTTTTTTAATTTGGAGAGTGGAATAGGAATGTAAATGTGATGTAAATGCTGAGATCTCTTTTATGGTGAACATCCACGTGGTCCATTCCTCTGTACTGATCAGAGCTGGCCATTGAGATACTAAATTTGGAATTTAACTCATTCATACATGTTTTTCTTACAGCCTGCCCCAGTAAAGCCAAACTATGCTCTCAAGTTCACGTTAGCAGGACACACAAAGGCAGTGTCATCTGTCAAGTTTAGTCCTAATGGAGAGTGGCTTGCCAGCTCCTGTAAGTATTGCTTGCTTTTATCTCATTTCAAACATAAACGTTGTTTTTTTGGCCTTGAAGAAGGGCCTGTCTGCAGTGCTACCTCCATCAGGGAGAGGAGGGTTGTAATGCCATGGTTTTTCTTAAATGAGTGATACCAAAGTTGTCACTCTTCAAGATAATTTGATTTAAGTTCTGTTACTTTGAGCACTGGGTGTTTGCATTGCCATGAGAGCCCTCACCTGTGCAGATTTCCTTACTGAACAAATGGGCAAAAACCAACGCAGGGTTCTTTCCTGTGTAGAGGAAACCCTTGTGCTTTTCTGTATCAATAGAAGCTTAAGCTTCTAAATTAAACTTCCAGCACAGTATCTGCAGGCAGAACTTACCTGTGGGAAATAAGGAAGGTGCTGCTGGGCTGCAGAGTTGGATGCACATGCTCTGTCCTGTGTGCCTGTGGTGGCTGACAGTCAGAGGCTTTGACTGCCCCAGTGAAGTGCAGAAGGTTGTTATAAATAGTGTTTCACTGCTTGCTCTCTTAAGTGATAGAACAAGTCCCCTTTCTGTCAGTTTTTGTATTTCATGAGGGTTTTTTGGTGTTCAGCACTGTTTGACAGCTTTGCCTTGAAAATGTGCTTCTGTGACTGTCAGTGATCCAGAGAGGATTTGTGTGTAAGGAAAGGGCAGTTGGAAATGTTGAATATGACAGTGAGGGTCACTGGAACATCTTCCAGACATGGGAATGGCTTGGGGCTTTGACTTAATTGCAAACACCCTCAATAAAACCAGTACACTGTGCCATATAAATCATTCTTACAGTGTCCCCATCAGAGTTCCCCCTCCCTTTTCCCCTGAACATGTTTTCCAAACTCTATATCTGGCAAATAGCAACTTTCTTCTCTGGCTTGTTTTGCAAGTTACCATGGATAACATGTTGGGCTTTCTGCAGGCATCCATTCAGTCCAGTTTGTGGTGTAATTATTTTTCTTTTTGGGGAAAAAGCCTTTCAAGCATTCCTGTGGACCAGCGCTACTTTTACCACTGGCAGCCTAAAACAAAAGTAGAAACCCAAGTTGTCAAGAGAGAAACTAAAGCTGCTGGAGTCTTTCTGCATTCCAGGCAGCTTATGTAATCTCAGCTGCTGCAGAGTGCTGTGTAGGAAGCTGTTCTTCACCAATTTGGTATCACCTTCTTCTCTGAGGTCTGCCTGGGGAGGGAGAACTGCCCAGAGACAGAGTTAACTTGTTTCCTTTCACCTGGAAGGGACAGCTCTGGTAGTGCTGTTAATTAACCTCTGAACTGGCACATTCTTTTCCAGCTGCTGACAAACTCATTAAAATTTGGGGAGCATATGATGGCAAGTTTGAAAAAACAATATCTGGTCATAAGCTGGTAAGTGTGAGGTGATTACTGTGGGAATTTACCTGGGAAGAATTTTGCTTTCTTTTCCTCATTCAGAAATTTCCATTCTTGGTTAGTCCCACCTGTGTAGAACGTTTGTTCTTCAGTCTTATTTTGTAGTTTTTTGTTTATATAGTCCTGGAATTGCTGGAGTAATAGTGGGGCAGGCTGGGATGTGGGTGGAGTGCAGGCTGCTCATGGAACACCTGCATTCCCAGTCCCCAGCCAGCTTCTTGTGTCCCTGAATTTCAGGAGAACCCACCTCAGGCACAGGGCAGAGCATTCCTGGGTGAAAATCCCTGTGAATTCTAACACTGTGTCCTGTTCCATCTTTCCTTTGTCAAAGGAACAAAACACTTGCCTTTTAAGGAGATTGAATTTTTCTTGTGGGTTTGCCTACATAAACACAGCACTTACTCATTCTGCGAAGTTCTAAAGAAAACACAAAACTCCCAAGCCCTTTGGTTTTCCTTTTTCTAAAGTTTTTTACTTGCTGAAGTTTCATGAGCAAAAATGAAGATTTATCAAAAGAAAAACCACTGGAATCTTCTCCGGCCTTTGGGGATTTGGACTGTAAAGAGCAGCCATTTGTCATGAAGAAAAGCCACTTACTCAGATTAATTTATGAGCATTCTATTTAGGAATTCCAACAAAGGGTTTTGGTGGCCACAGTAAGAACTGTGTGAATGAGCTACTGATGTTCTCAGAGTGTGTGGCTCAGCTTAAAATTAACTTGTGCCAGAAGAGCTCTTAACCCAGCAAAATCACTGAATTCCTGACTCTGAGTGCTGAATTTTCATTCAAGCTTCAGCTGGGAATGTAATTGCAGTCTGTGTTTTCCACTTTTCTGTGTGGCTGAGCAAACAGAGCTGAGAAGAGAATTGTTTTCCTTTGTTTTAGGGGATCTCTGATGTTGCTTGGTCATCAGATTCCAACCTCCTTGTCTCTGCCTCCGATGACAAAACTCTCAAAATATGGGATGTAAGCTCGGTAAGGGTAGGAATTATTATTTATTTTCCTTCATTTTTCTCTGACATTGGGTTCTTCACTTGTGTTCCTGCTTGTAACCAGCTGGTGAATGGGCTGTGGGGATAAATGAATTGTGCTGTCTGCTCTTGGAAAGAGTGGGATGCTTGTGGGTACCACAAGGAGCCTGAGAGAGCACTAAAGCCTGATGATGGAGATAGAATCACAGCAAAAAGCCTCTCAGGTGAAACCTTTCTGTAACTTCATATCACAGCCACACTTATTTCTGCTTTTCACCCATTCTCTCATGACAGAGAGAACTGGATAATTTGGTGGTTGAGTTTTGATTAGGAATATTAAATGGTTTGGATCCTCCTGAGCTACCCAAAGAGTTTGCACCTCGTCTGCACTCATGATGATTGTTTTATGTAGGTATTTCCTTTCCTGTGTTGTTGCAGCTGGCCCTCTGCCCATCTAAATCTGGGGTTAGAGATGGTTTCTTTCTGTGCTGCACAGTGATTAACCTTAATGTGGTCTCTCTGGATGCTTTTATGACGCTGGTTGATGCTGTGTATTTAACTCTGCTGAATTTTATTTCAGGGTAAATGCTTAAAGACATTGAAAGGGCACAGTAACTACGTTTTCTGCTGCAATTTCAACCCTCAGTCAAACCTCATCGTTTCTGGCTCAGTGAGTGGTTTTTAATTTTTCTTTTCTTTGTGGGAAGCACGTACTGCACACTCTGTCACTTGTCACTAAAGGGACAGACAGGTTCTTTAGGGATCCTTGGCAGAATGATGATGGCATTAAATCATAGTTACAATTACAGCTTTATTTTCTTAGCAGATTATTATGATTAGTATAGCACACTAATTTATGATTAGAATGGCACAGGATTTCTGCAGGCAGGATTGATGTAGTACAATTTATAAGTAGGAGTACAGAATTTATGTACAACTTATGGTTTCTAACCTGGGTTCTGACTTATCTAAAGGATGACTTCTAATCACCTCTCCCTCTGCAGGTTGGGTCAGGTCATGGTTTGAAAACAATATTAAATGAAAGAATATGAATCACACAGCCCATTTCAATTGTGTTTTCCCTCACAAGCACAGCTTGTAGTCAGGTGAGCTGTGCATTGCCCCTGCTTGGGGAAAGCCTTTAATCCATCCTCAGGGTCCTACATGGAGACAAGGAATTCAGGGAGGTGTTCCCAGACTGTTGGTTGTATCCTGGGCTTTCTGACCCAGCTGAGATAGGATTTCATACTGAATGCCTCAATCAGGTGCTTGACTAAACCTCCTTGTGCTTCTCTTCCCTCTCCAGTTTGACGAAAGCGTGAGGATATGGGATGTGAAAACAGGGAAGTGCCTCAAGACGTTACCTGCTCACTCTGACCCAGTTTCAGCTGTAAGTCTCTCCTGATCAGTGAACACAAAAATGCTTGTTTTGTTAGCAGAGCTCCTCCTGCCCCTGTAGAGAGGTGAGTTTGTGCTGTTACCAAGCCCTTACACAGTGTCCAGGCTGGGCTGTGGTTGTTGCCAGTGGTCGTTGCTCAATGGGAATGAAATGAGAGATGTTTTCTCTAAGATCTCTAAGAATTTTGGCCCTGGCTGTAAATGTGAGTAGTGCAGAGGTGTGCCAGGCATGCCTGTGTGTCATTCTGGGACACAGCTTTGTGGCACTTGATGCTCAGAAAGCAGTCTGTATTTCTCTGACTTTGGTGTTGTTCAAAGCCCTTACTGAAATCCAGAGCAGGCTTGTTCCATAGAACACTCTTGTTTTAAATCTCAGTCATTTAATAGGAGAAATAAGCTTGGAATACAGCAATATCCACTGGAATTAAGGAAAACCAGAAGGTATTCAACTCTTAATGTCTTTGAAATGAAGACCACTGAAAAAAATGTGAGCCTCAGATATGCTTAACTGTGGTTGTTCTAACATGATTGTTCTGCCATGTGTAAAAGATATTTCACACTTACAAATGTCTCTTACTAGTAACAATTCTAAAAAAATTATTCTTTAGCTATAAATAGCAGAAAATTGACCTTAAAACATGAGTGGCTACATAAGAGGTTCTATTCCATGCCCTTAAAATAATCAGGTTCTATTCACATGTTTTATTCTACTGATGTGTTCCATGTCAGAAATTGAAAGTAAGGACTTGTAGTGGAGCTTAAACATTTGATCTTTATGAACATCAGTAAATTTATTCATTTTAATAATTAGTATTAATGTTATTACAGGTGCATTTTAATCGTGATGGATCCCTGATAGTGTCAAGTAGCTATGATGGACTGTGGTAAGCAGTTATTTCTTGTCTGCATCTGCATTTTAAAAACACTTTATAAAAAACCCCAAGCTTGTATCTCTAATGTTAAAATTGTAATAAAAGACTTCACACCCAATAATAATGATTTTTGTGTGTTTTTAACAGTCGAATCTGGGATACAGCATCAGGCCAGTGCTTGAAAACACTGATTGGTAAGTAGAAATATTTCTTGTCTGGGCTCTATTTTTCACACAGATTTTGAAATATGAAATTTTGAATATGAAAAACAAATGAATGTCAAAAGAAACCCTCTGTCAGTGAGATAACACAGCCATGCACTTTGTAACCTTCTTTTAATTCTGCTGTAGATGATGATAACCCTCCTGTGTCTTTTGTGAAGTTCTCACCAAATGGCAAATACATATTAGCTGCAACTTTGGACAAGTAAGTATAAAAAAGGAGAATAACACACAGATTTGAAATTTGGAGTATCAGATGATGCTTTATTTTGCTTTTTGGCTCCAACAGTAATGATAATACATGACTTCATATATAGTGTTTTATATAGAGGAAAATATGAATGGCATGGCAGTAAAATTGATATTTTGGGGTTAACTTGCCCTACATTCCAAAGCCAGGCTAAAATAATTCACATAGACTTTTGGAACTCTGGTGTGGAGAAACATTTTTCAGCTTCTAGAAACTTTTCAGATAGAAAAATAAAAATACCCAAGAACTAAAATCTTCATTTTTCTTTTGTTTTCTAGCACTCTTAAACTTTGGGACTACAGCAAAGGAAAGGTAATTCTTTCTCTTTATGTAGACTTAACTAGGTTTTTAGGAAAATACGATTTTACATGTGATTTTTAAACTTAACATATGAATACTACAGAAAAAAATGTCAGTACTCCTCTAGTGGAGAGGATAAACTTCTAGCAGAGCCTGTTGCAACAGGACAAGGGGTAATGGTTTTAAACTGAAAGAGGGTGAATTCAGGTTAGAAAGTTCTGTGAGGGTGGGGAGACCCTGGCACAGGGTGCCCAGAGAAGATGTGGCTGCCCCTGGATCCCTGGAAGTGTCCAAGGCCAGGCTGGATGGGGCTTGGAGCAGCCTGGGATAGTGGAAGGTGTCTGTGTCATAGCAGGAACTTTAAAATCTTCAAACTCAAACTGTTGAGTCTTTTCTCTAAAACTCTCTCTCAAACTCTGAGTCTTCAAACTCAAACTATTCTGTGATTCTGACTAAAGGTGTCTCTGAAAAGAAAAAAAATTAAAATACTTGCCTTCTGCATAGCCCTGAGACATTAAGTATAGCAATATTTCTGCATTTTTCTCTTCATGAGCAATAAATTGCCTTTCATCTCTTTCACTGTTGTCGTGGGACAAATTCAGGGCTTTGTTTTCAGTTTTAGAGCAGAGGTGCCCTCTGCATCCTCTAGATCAGTTGGCAGTGGGAAACACAAGCTGATATGTTTAGTCTTTTTTTCCCAGGGAGTTTGTCCTTGACTGAGAAAACTCCCTTCCAGCTACATTAATGTCTTGTGATTCTTCCCTTCCAGTGCCTGAAGACATACACAGGACACAAAAATGAGAAGTACTGCATATTTGCCAATTTCTCTGTCACTGGTGGAAAGGTTGGTGTTGATCTGATTATTTATTATTACCTATATGCACTTTTTACTGCTTTTCTCTGTAGATAAAAGAGGATTTTGGGGCTGGAAAGCTCCTTTGGTGGGTGCTGGTTTCTGTGTCTCTAGGTGGGCTCACTGTCAGCTTTCCTGACTTTCCCTCCTTCTCCCTTTCACATGACAGCAATGAAATGTTTACTGAGAAATAGCACTTGGATTTGGATCAGAAAGATTCAGATAACTGTGTTTTCTCTCTGCCTTTCCAGTGGATTGTGTCTGGTTCAGAAGACAACCTGGTTTATATCTGGAACCTTCAGACAAAAGAGATTGTACAGAAACTACAAGGACACACAGGTGAGGGATTCTGTTTTTATTGATGAAATATCCCTCATACCATCAGGCTTAGCCTGAGCATTTTCTCTCTGATACCAGTTTTGACTCTCAGACCCATAAATTCTTGACTGGCTGAAGCTTAATTGAACCCTGGGAGTTTTGCTCCTTTTTATGAAGAGTTTTTATGGGCATTGAAAATGTTTTATTCTTCACCTGTGAGAACTTTGACATCAGCTCACAAAGGAGATTTGCTTGAGCACAGAATTGGTGAAGATGTTTTAGTGTCTCGTAACATTAGTGACTCTGAATGGTCTGTTAACACCTTCCAGAACTGCAGCTGCCAGGGATAAGGATTGGTGTGGACTGGAAATGTCTGTGCATGTGCCTGGTCTTGAGCCAGGAGCTGTCACCTGATAGGTACTTGAGTCTGAGTCCTGTGAAAGAGCAGAGTTTTAACTGAAATCTCAGCATGCTCAGTCCTTTGCTTTGGGCTGGATCTCAGTGATTTGGGCTGGATCTCAGTGATTTGGGCTGGATCTCAGTGATTTGGGCTGGATCTCAGTGATTTGGGCTGGATCTCAGTGATTTGGGCTGGATCTCAGTGATTTGGGCTGGATCTCAGTGATTTGGGCTGGATCTCAGTGATTTGGGCTGGATCTCAGTGATTTGGGCTGGATCTCAGTGATTTGGGCTGGATCTCAGTGATTTGGGCTGGATCTCAGTGATTTGGGCTGGATCTCAGTGATTTGGGCTGGATCTCAGTGATTTGGGCTGGATCTCAGTGATTTGGGCTGGATCCCAGTGATTTGGGCTGGATCCCAGTGATTTGGGCTGGATCCCAGTGATTTGGGCTGGATCCCAGTGATTTGGGCTGGATCCCAGTGATTTGGGCTGGATCCCAGTGATTTGGGCTGGATCCCAGTGATTTGGGCTGGATCCCAGTGATTTGGGCTGGATCCCAGTGATTTGGGCTGGATCCCAGTGATTTGGGCTGGATCCCAGTGATTTGGGCTGGATCCCAGTGATTTGGGCTGGATCCCAGTGATTTGGAGTGTAAGGAAGGCAGTAGCAGCAGATTTTCATTTTCAAGCTCTAAAGATGAAGTGTTACCTAAGAACCTCCATGACAAAAAAACTGACCTGGGTTTTGATTCAGCTGTGTCTGACATGATGTGATAGAAGAACTAGAATCTAGAGAGTTCTCACCTTTTGAAACCTGTCAAACACTTTTCTACTGCCCTCAATTCTTTCCTGCTTGTATTTCCTCTCACGGAGGAGCAACAGTTGTGAGATATTTACAAATGTCACATTTAATTCTGCTACGAGGGAATAATAACTTGGCTTAATAAAACGTAGTTGCTAATTTTCAGAAAGGTCTGCTATGAACCAGATTTAAATAATCCCATTTTTCTGTCTTTTCTTTTTGCTCAGATGTTGTCATCTCCACAGCTTGTCACCCAACAGAAAACATCATTGCATCAGCGGCACTAGAAAACGACAAAACAATTAAACTGTGGAAGAGTGACTGTTAAATGTTCCAGGATTGCTTTAGAGACTGTCAGGAAAAATGAAACAGAAAGATGTTTTTAAAAAAATTATTGAAAAATAAAAACACCCATAAATCCAGTTTGGCAGGAAACCTGAAGAATATTTGATAAAGTGGTTTCTGTTAGTCTTGTCCCAAAGAAAACATCTTAGCTCTGCTAGAGCCGGGCAATGTGGTGGAAAAAAAAAAAAGATGCAGTGTCTCCTTTTCTTGCCTAATGTTTTGGCAGACAAATGGATCATTCTGATGTCGGGTCAGAAGTCTTGGACACCCCAAAGATACTGTATTTTCTGGTGGCATTGCTTCTGGGCACTGTTGCTGCTTAAGGAAGAGCTGCCAATCTACTTTGTACCAGTAAGTTAAGTCACAAGCCTAGAGATGTGTGGAATTTTTTTAAAATATGTCTAATTTTTTTTAATTTTTAATTTTTTTTTCCAGAATGTAGGTTTTAGTCTCTTGGGAAGTTTCTGTATTGTTTTAAATAGGAGTACTGCATCTTTAAGGGTGCTTCATTTTAAAACACACTGCTCAAACTTTGTGACCAAATAAAACCATGCAGTTCCAGATTTCCCTTTTCCTGCCCCTGACTTGACTCCTGTGGTGGAATCTCTTACCTTCTGTATAGTTGCTTACCTCTTGTTACGTGTGTTTAATAGATGCTGTTCTAGAGCAAAGTTACAGTTCTTCTGTTAACCATTAAAATGAATCTTGCTTGTAGTTGTTCTCAGCATATTTTACTCTTTTTATTTTTTTTTTTATATTTTGCCTCTTCTGGTTCTAAAGCCAACTCACAGAACACTGTAAAGTTATTTCAATGTAAAAAGAAACAAACCCAGACTTTTTGTATCTTGGCAATCCATGGTATGAAGCTGTATTGCAAATGGCATGACTCTGTATCTATCTCAGCATTGGTATTTCTTTCCCTTTTTGTCATATCCATGTGGTATTTACACATCCAGAAAAATACCATGTGCCATAATAAAAAGGTGGGATTTTATGTGTATGTTTGTGGTTAAGAGTGTGCTGATGTGAAGTGTCTGTGGAAGCTTCTCTTAAAAACATTTTTTCAGGGGAAATGTTTTCTGTAGGAACTCCAGTGAGGGAGGATGAGGAGCAGCAGTCTGGAGAAAAAGTGGAACAAACACAAGTCCAGATTTATTTAATGAAGGGAGAAGGATTGAGCTGAAGGTGTCCTCAGCAGCGACAACATTGCTACAACCCCTCACAGAGTGCTCGAGCCAAGGGAAAGGATTCCTGCTACCCTCTCCTTGCAGGATGGGCAGGGATCCAGGATTTACTTTGTGCTGGTTAAGAAAATGCATGGAGGCACAAGTTTTACTGCACCCAAAGGCTTCTGCTGCAATGGGATATTTTGCTCCTGGTGAAGCAAAACCTCATTTTTTTGGTGTTTACCTCATGTGCTCAGTAATAACAGAAAATCAATTACAGTCCAGACCTCTGGAGTGCTGCTCTGAGGTTGCCTTGCTTTGAAACCCTTGGAGAAAAAGCTGCAAGACATGAGGCATAGGTTTTATTTTTAAAATACAGAGTTCATGTTGAGCTGCTAAAATGGCTATTAATAATATCACTGCCTTTGGAGGTTTTTCATTACCCCCAGGAAGGGACACTGTGTCTAGACTTAGTGTCACTGCTAAAATGATCAACTCAGGATTTTTTTCAGCCTTATTCTTGAAAATATTCAGTGAAAGTCTTCGGTGCAAGATCTGCCTGTGCTGCCTTACAGCACGGAGAAGGTGGAATTTTACTCCAGCAAAACATTTTAATGTTGATTCAGAAATATTTCCTGGCATAGTGTTTCTCATGGGTGTGAGTGGCTTTGCCTGCCCAGCTGTGCTGTCACATGGATCCGTGGAGAAGGGAGATGAATTTTCTGCTATCATGAGGAAATCTCTTGAACAGGGATAGAAAAACCCCTAATGTAAAGGATCTACTGTAAAGCTGCTCTTCATAAACGTTGTGTTTAAATCCTTAATATCCCACCTGGGATTAATGCTAGGGCCTATTGGCATGAGCCCTACTTACCTCTAATTCTGTGCAGCCTGGCATGGCTGTGGTGGTTAGAGGACCAGGATTAGCTCAAGCACAGCTCTGGAAACAAGGAAACAGCTGGAGGGGCTGGAGTAGGAGAGGTGTAACTTTATTTTAGCTACGGGCTGAGAGTAGCTGCAGTGTGTTACAGCACCCTGAGGGAGGGTGAGTTACGGCCGTGGGCCTTGGGTGCACCGGCCACTTTAAAGCTGAGGAAAAAGGCGAGCTGGGAGACTGAAAAAGAGGCTGCTGCTTTTTAGTGTCTCCGGCAATGAAAACAAGAGATAAAAAATAAGAAAGAGGAAAAAAAAAACATGGTTAGATGCCACGAAGTAGGTGGCAGTGCCTTAACCGTATGTGTGTTGTATAGGCCACTAGGGCCCCTTCCATCCTTATCAAGGGGAGTGCTAACCTTCTCTCCTTTCATACAACACAGCTGAGCGCTCCGAGTCGCTGGTATTTAAACCTTCGGTAGTCTACATCTATACAGGACAGGGCGAGCCGGCTTTTCTACTCTTCGACCCCTGAATTTACATCTCTTCCTCATCCCCACAAGAAAAATTTTATTCTTAAGTCCAGATTTGCCCTAAAACCCCTAAAAATCTCGGTAAAATGGCTAAAACCCGCTCTTCCCCCTAGGTTTTTAAATATATTCATCACTTTCAGCCAATCAGCGTGAGGAAGGCGGAGCTTCCTCTCCCGCTCCGTGGCACGCGGGGTGTGGTTTCGCCTTGGCCTCGCTGCTGGGGGCGGGCACGCCCGGGGTTCGCCGGTTCGAGTCCAGCCCCCGGCGGGGCGGTGCGGCTGGGATGAGCTCAGCCGGGATGTGTGGCGGGGCCGCGTAATCTGCGCGGGGTTTGAGCTTTCCCAACAGGTATCCCGGGGCTCTGAGCTCTCCCGCCTGTTATCCCGGGGCTCTGAGCTCTCTCACCGAGTATCCCGGAGGTTTGAGCTCTCTCACCGGGTATCCCGGGGCTCTGAGCTCTCTCACCGGGTATCCCGGGGCTCTGAGCTCTCTCACCGGGTATCCCGGAGGTTTGAGCTCTCTCACCGGGTATCCCGGGGGTTTGAGCTCTCTCACCGGGTATCCCGGGGGTTTGAGCTCTCTCACCGGGTATCCCGGGGGTTTGAGCTCTCTCACCGGGTATCCCGGGGCTCTGAGCTCTCCCGCCTGTTATCCCGGGGCTCTGAGCTCTCTCACCGGGTATCCCGGGGCTCTGAGCTCTCTCACCGGGTATCCCGGGGCTCTGAGCTCTCTCACCGGGTATCCCGGGGCTCTGAGCTCTCTCACCGGGTATCCCGGGGCTCTGAGCTCTCTCACCGGGTATCCCGGAGGTTTGAGCTCTCTCACCGGGTATCCCGGGGGTTTGAGCTCTCTCACCGGGTATCCCGGGGGTTTGTGCGGCAGCGGGATTGCACCGCGGGATGTGCCGCTGGAATCTCCCGCAGCCGGAGCAGCGGTGCAGGAGGGAGCCCATTCCCGACACGTTCCTGCTGCCCCGGGGCTGGTAAATTGCTCCGGGTTCCGTCAGCGCTAATGACGAGTTACAAGTTGTAGATGTGGCAGCGGTGGAAGAGCTTGAGTGGCTTTTTTCCCCTTAAGGTCTTTCTCTTCGGCATAAAGGGGATAAAACCAGACAAACGTTTCCCTAAGTGAGCACTGCAATACCTCAAACAAGCCCGGGGAGCTGATGTTCCCACCGGGATTACTCCCCCAGCATCCCACCGCAGGTCCCACCGATGCCACCTTAAGGCATCGCTCCATCCTCCGAGCCCTGGGACTATCCCAGACCTTCCCGCTGGGAAGGACCAGCGGAGGAGCCGCTTTTCCGGATGAGGCTGCGGATCCAGGTGCAGCGCCCAGGGGTTCGTGCGGCCCCGCCAGCTGTGCACAGCTGCTGCACCACAGCCTCCCAGAACGGCTTGGGGTGGAAGGGACCTTACAGCTCACCCCATTCCAGCGCCCTGCCACGGGCAGGAACACCTCCCACTCTCCCAGGTTGCTCCAAGCCCTGTCCAGCCTGGCCTTGGACACTTCCAGGGATGCTTCATCACTGCCACAGAGGCCAGGCTGCTCTTGGATGCCCCTTCCAAATAATTGATGAGTTTATTAGAGGATTAAAAGTTAGTTTCCCCTCCTTATTGAATGCTCTGATTTATGCATGCATTTAAATCAATCCCATTTCCTGCCTTTTATCCCTTCTCCCCCAGGCTTTCAGGCTTTCCTGTGTCAGACATTTGTTACAATCACATTGTTTTCAGGCAAGTGAATCACCGTGGGTGGTTTAAGGGATTTGAATCCATGAGCTGCATTCCTTGGGCACTTCTCACAGGTGCCAGCTGCCTCTCCTGTGCTGTAGATGCCCCTCCTTGGACCAGCCTGTGCTGCCTCCCGGTGAAATATGAAGCAGCATCCCTGTAAATGAAGATGCTGTTGGAGATTAGGTGCAAGCCTGCCTGGCTGGGAGCTGTGTCTGTCAAAGGAGGTGCCTGGTGGGCTGGGGTGCCCAGGGTGGGAGATTTCAGGTGCTGCTAGCAGGCACTTGCTGGATGAGCTACATAAGCAGCTTATTTTGTCATTTTAATTTTTTAATCCCGTGCATTCCGTCGCGCTCTCTCATTAGTAAGCATTAGCTCTCCAAGTCCCATTAGCTCCGCTGAAAGCTGGGGCTTTACTTGTGGGGACAGCGCTGGAAGAGCCAACAGGGGGCTGGGAGCCTGGTCCTGCAGCTGGTGACAGCCGTGGTGTCCCATGTGGGTGTGACCCTGGCCCTGCAGAGCCATCACTGCTCAGTCCTTTCCTTCGCTGTCCCCCTGTCCCCTCCCCAAGCTCCTGGCAGTTCCAACTCCCTCCAGAGCTGATCCAAGCCCGGGGCTGGCTCCAACCTCTCCCTGCTTTATTAAGGCGACTATTTTCTTGTGTGTAAATGCACACATTCCATTCAAACCCTCTTCCCTCTCCTTCAGGTTTTCCCCTTAACCCCAGGGCCATCCCCAGAGCTGTACTTTGTTAGAGGATCTCAAGTCTCGGATTTAAAATTAGTTGACTGCTTCTCTTTAATAAAATTATTCCTTTCCTCTTTAAATAGCACAATATGTCACAGAAAGCCGGTGGGTCCATTCATGAAGATGAGGCAGCTCAGAGAGGAAAAAGAGACGGGGAAAAAAAAAAAAAAAGTAAAACCATACATCTCCCCAAACCCCTTCTGCCTAATCCAACTGAATTAGAGGATTTCGAAGTGGATTTAAAACTAAATCTTGATTAGGGAGAATTTCTCTCCAAGAGCTGCTGCACGGTGGTATTAATGGGAAGTGATCGTGGACAGAGGAAATAGGACAGAAATAACTGAGGGTAGCACATACGCACTCAGGTCTGTGCATGAACTGAAAGAACCGGGGAATTTCTCCAGAGGAAAAGGGAGAAATTAAACATCGCCATAAGGAGCCTGGGTGCCAGGGGCTGGCTGGGCAGGCGGGGAGCAGCCAGATCCCTGCTGCACCGACGGCGCTCCCCGAACCCCCCGGGAAGGGCTTGCAGGTGAGAAGGAAGCGCCGAGGACGAGGACGGCCGGGGTGAAGAGCCGGGAGGAGAGGAGGTCTCAGGCCGCTCCCCCAGCCCCTCGTGTTCACCCTGAGAGCTCTGGGTGAGCCCCCCATGCTCTGCGGACACATGCCCGGAGGTGCCCATGGGATCCTGTCTCTGCTGACCGTGCTGTTCGTCCTGCCAGAGGGTGAGTGCTGCTCTCCCCGGGGTGCAGACGTGCCTTGGTGATGCGCTTTACATCCCCCCTAAATCCGAGTTGTTCAGGTGTGATTTATCCTCGGGGTGAATTTAGGGGCACTCCCGCCCCAAGCCGTGCAGCTGTGTGCTGGTGGTTTTAGGATGGAAGTAATGTCACTGTGTTTTGTACAAAAGGGCAACACGCCAGGATTTGGGATCCCCCTGGGCCCCTCTTCCCTGATTTGGCCGGGGTAGGGACTCCCCTCGATGTGCCTGGCTGTGTGAGGGATGCTCACCACCCCCAAAATTGCCCTGGAAGCACAGGAGGGCTCGGGAAGGGCTCTGGGTCAGTGCTCAGAGGTGAGGAAAGGTAATGGCAGCAACCTGATTAATCAACAGAGGTTGCCTTAACCTTCACAGCAGAGGTGGATGCTGTAAATGTACATCCTTTAAAGGCTTTTTGGTTTGGGGTTTTTAGGGTTTTTTTTTGTTTGTTTGTTTGTTTTGGGGTTTTTTGTTGCTGTTGTTTTTTTTTTTTGAGAAACCTGAGAAACAGCTTAATTCCTATTGTGGCAATTTTCAGACACAGTGGCTGCAGGGAAGGGCTGAGCTGCCGCCAGTGCTAATGTGCAAAGCCCTGGGGACACACTGAGGCCATTGGCCCGGGGTCACAGGCACGGTGGCTCTCGGTGCTCTGAAGGAGGATTTCCCTTCTGTTTCCGAGCTGCTTTGCCTTCCTGATGGACCCTGTGATAACATCAGGTCTGCGTCCAGGGGGAAAACAAAACCATGCTGATAAACCCATCCCTCTGGAGCAAATACCTCCCAAACAGGCACAGCTAAACCGGAGAAACCTGGTGAAAAAAGGAAAAACTGCTTCTGAGCACGACCAAGCCCTGACTCGGTGGTGTCTGCGGCCGTGAGGTTTCACCTAATTTTTACACCCCCTGTTTCAAAGCTCCCTTGTTCCCGCAGTTTGATCCCAGCTCCAATCTCCGGCTAATCTCTGATTTCGCACTGACCTCTAGTGGGAGATGAGTCTGTATTTTCGGGCCCACTGGGTAAACAAGTGACGGGCAGCTCCGGGCTCTGGCTTAATGCGACTTGGCAAGGCAGGGAGCGCTGCGAAGCCGTCGGTAGAGAGCAGCTCGGAAGGAGTTGAAGTCTTTCCCCCCCCGGAAAAAATCCAGCCGCGTTTCTTCTGGTTCTTGTTTAGTGTCTGGACTGCAGTGTTATGGCTGCAACATCGTGGTCGGCACCAAAAACGTGGACATGGGGTGCTCCAACCCCGAGGTGATCACCTGCTCCCAGTCCCACCAGGGCTTCAAGCACCGGTTCTGCATTAAAACAGAGAGCGGTGAGTCCGGCCCCGGGGCCGGGGGTGCGGGGGCTGCTCGAGCCGCTGTTCACCCCCCAGACCCAGCCTTGCAGCCCCCTGTGCCGGGCTGTGGCAGCGCCCCCTCCCCGCTGATGTCCCCCTGATGTCCCTCCTTGTGCTTGCTTTGCAGTGGTGCTGGGCATGGTTCTGACCAGCGGCTGTGCCACCTCCCGTCACTGCCAGCAGCAGGAGCTGCCGGGGGTCCGCATCCACTGCTGTGACACCGACCTGTGCAACAGCTCCCCCAGAGCCCCCCGGCCGCCCCCCGGCCACCTCCTGCTGCCCTGCATCCTCGCTGCCCTGCTCCTCTCCTGAGCCCCCCGGGCCTGCTGGAGGCGGGGGTGTCCCCATCGCTGCTCCTGGGGGTGGGCAGGACGCCCCCATCTCTCCCCTCTCCTCAATAAAAGGTGCCGAACGCTGCGCCCTGGGAAGGTCTCGGTGATTCCCCCACGGGGGATGCTCGGGGGCTGGGGGTACCCGCAGCAGCCCCGGGGCAGGGGGAGCGCAGGGTCGGGGGGATCTCCCCACGCCCCCGAGGGGATCGGGAGCGCGGCCGAGCCTCGCTCTTCCCACGAGAGGGCATCCGCGACCCTCGCTCCGCATCCCGGCCCTGCGCGATTCAGGGATGCGGCGGCCGCGCAGGGCAGCATCCCCTGCACGAGGGGTGGGCGCTGGGCTGGGGGACGGGGGGAACATGAAACGAGAGGGGTTTGCAGACGTTTTTCCCAGCCGAAGAGGCCAAAAAGGGAGCTTGAACAGAAAAATCCCACCCCGCGCGGATCGGAGCCCTAGTGGCTGCTCCAAGGTCGTCGCGGGGGTTTGCGGCAGAGCTGGGAATTAAACGCATCTGTCTCAAGAGCCAGCCCTGTGCCTTTATCACCAGGGAAACAGCATAAACCTCGCTGTGAGAAAGGGATGAAATATTTTTATTCTATTTTTTTCTTCAGATTAAAAAAAAAAAAGAAAAAGCAAAAGACCTTTTCCATGCAAAACATCAGCTTTTGATGACATTTCTCAGATGTGTGTCAGAAAACAAGCCAAAACTCTACTGAAAATATTATCTGAGGCACCTTCCCAACAGAAACACCTTGGGACTGATACAAACCACGTTCAGATTCTGAAGATTCAAAATAAAAAGGAATCAGAAAACAAATCCTAGAAGAAAAACGACAAGAGCAGCAACAGTACCCAATTCCCCCTCTTTTCCCTTAAAACATTCCTTATGATTTTCGGGGGAGCAGGAAACATTTCCTTGGCAGCTGGAGTCATTTTGGCTACTGGTTATTTATCTGCCTGTGCTGAGCTCTTGCAAAAGCTCTCTCCAGAATAAATTCACATTGATCCACAGCAGATCGGGATGGAGCAGGGCTGATGGCCTGAGGATCGGGATGGGGAAGAGCTGATGGCCAGAGGATCGGGATGGGGAAGAGCTGATGGCCAGAGGATCGGGATGGGGAAGAGCTGATGGCCAGAGGATCGGGATGGAGCAGGGCTGATGGCCAGAGGATCGGGATGGGGTAGGGCTGATGGCCAGAGGATCGGGATGGAGCAGGGCTGATGGCCAGAGGATGCTGCAGTGGCAGCTTTGCCACCCAGCAGCGTTTTGGGGAGAAGCGAGGAGCGGCAGCGGTGTCTCCATCGCTCCATCCCCGTCCTGTCCCCGCCGTGCCGGCGGTTCCCGGGGCGGGTGATGCTGCTGGCCCCGCTCTGCCCCCCTCGCCGGGCTCCAGCCATCCATCTTACACCGCCTAAGAGGCCTGTTGCAATTAAGTAGGCTGAAGTGCTCCTGAACTCTTTAACCTTTGCCCTGGGATTGCTCCTTTTGCCCCGGGGCTGTGGATCAGCTCCATTGCACTCTCCAAACAGCGCCTGCTACTTAGCTGACATTTCTTTCTCCTGCTGGATCCTATTAGCACCCTGAGGTTGAAAATGCTACTTTGGAGTGTTGTAAGGAATGTGATTTATACTAGAAAGTAGCGGCAATCTATCTTTCCCTATACACACAGTGCACATGAGGCTGGAGAGCTAAATCCACATGGCCTGAACAAACAGCGGCCGGGGTAATTGGGGAGGAGGCTTCAGGCAGGGAGAGGAGCCTGGGAGGGATGGCAGCGGGGCCAGGGGATTCAGAGCTTGGGACAGGCAATGGGGCTGTGCAGGGAACACGGTAGGATCCCATCCCTACACCAGTGCAAACTGGTGCTGGACGCTGCTGGTTTCCAAGCAAGGACTGGGAGCTGCCGGGACTGTTTGTAAAGGTTCTGGTTGGGGGATCCATCGTGTCCCTCTTCAGTGTTGATCCTCTGATTGCTGAGCAGAACTCGCACTGGTTTGCCTGCATGTGAGTCCATATCGTGGATAACACAATCTGCATGGGAAGCAGATGGAAATAAGAATTGAATGGTGCCTGAAGGGGGGCTGATTAGCCTTTATCAGATATGACACGCTAACCACCGAGGCTCCTCGCTGGAATACCGGGTTAAAATCTCTGCAGTGTCAAATTTCATCCTCCCTGAGCAAAGAGACACTTTCCATAGTGTTTGTGTGAATCTTCTGGATAAGCCCTGGAGACTGAAACCGTCTCAGCTTCATCTGGGCATTAAAAGTCCCACCCACATGTTTAAAAAAAGCCCCAAACCCAGAAACGCAAAAGCTGACATTTACTCTAAAATGTCTTTTTCTTCCTGCATCAATGCGTGGATCCCGTGTGAGCTGCTGCCTCCTCCTTGCTGGAGCAGGGCTGGAGGCATCTCCTGGGCATTCCCACCTTCGGCCCTGCTGGAAGCACAGGGATTATTTTGCACACACAAAAGTGTGTGCACGAGCATGCACATGGACACTAGCACAGTGTTTTCTGGGAGAAAAACCAACTGAAATAAAAAAGAAAAAAAAAACCAACCCTAAGCAGCCTCTGTGTCAAAAGCCCTTTTATAAAAGCCTCAGTAGCTGAAGAATTGCCATTGTTTCAGTCTCCAGTGAGTGCTAGTCTTAAAATATTTCCATCTCAGAGCAGGCTTTGACATTCTGCCCAGACCCAGGAGAGGGAACAAACACGAGTTCAGAAATGCTTCTACAAGGCACAGATCCTTCTTCTTTTGGGAGAGTCACATTCAGCATCTCACATCCTGTGGCCATGTCTCTCCAGAGTGGGGGAAACACCACAGAACAGCCCTGGAAGCAGGGAGAGGGGGACTTCTCAGGGGCTCCCTGGAAGGCAGGGAGAGCTGGGCTGGATTTCACACCATTTTTACTCAGCCTTTCCCTCCTGAGCAGCAAAACCCATTTTTTCCCCCCAGAAATTCTGCACTTCAGGCTGCTCTTCCTGCTTGGATGCCGAAGGCTGTGCAGACCTAGCTCCCCATCCCTCTGGATGCCAGCAGATGGTCCAAAAGCACAAGGCTGTGTAGACCCTGGAAATCAAAGCAGACAGAAAGTTTGCAGTGATATTCACCCCCTTTTAGCCTTTTTATGTGTGTGTGTTCACCAGTGATGCTGGGAGTGACAGACTGAGGATGGGGATGGAGGAAGCTCTCGAAACTTCACTATTTCCATCTCTGTGAAAGGACAGGAGAAGAGTGGACAGTGGAAAAGGGAGCCATGCAATGGTTTGGGTTGGAAGGGACCTTAAAGATCACCTCATTCCAACCCCCCCTGCTCCATGTGATGGTGAGAGAGGGGACAGAGACTTGTTGAGGAGTCACAGCACAGCTCCTGGCACTGTTATTCACCAGTTTTTCGTGGTTTATCCCCCTTTCTCTTTCCAAAATAAGGAGAGGAGCTGAGATAAAAGTCGCTATGCTTTTCACAAAAAACTTCTTGGCATTAAAATGCAGAAAGTTGCCAGAGGTTTGGAGGCAGTTGGGAATTATGTGGATGCCCTGGGGTCTGCAGGAAGCTGCTTCCAAGAGGCTGAATGCTCCAGAGAGCACAAGCCAACCTGAGCTTATCTCAGCTCAGAGCACTCCTGACGTTGGATAAAGGGCAGTATTTACCCAAGAACAATGTGGGGTTAAAATTTAGTAAGTACTTGTGCAATTCTTTATGGAGAGGCTACAAGGACAAATAAACATCTCTCAAACACAGCCAGTACTCAGGCTCCGTGTTTAATTCATTCCCTGGAAATGCATCTTGTTTATAGCCATTCATTGCAGGGGCTTGGAACAGCAGGGGTCTGATCCACTCCAAATTTCAGGCAAAATAATATGATCCTCGTTTTGCTCTTGTTTGTTCCTAGGAGAGAACACAAGGTCAAATCTTCAACTAGTACAAAGTTTGCTCTGAGCCACCGAGTGGGGGGTTTTTTTGTTGTCTGACAAAGTTTTTCCTGTGCTTTCTCTCCCTTTCCGTGCATCCCTCTCCTTCCAGCTCATCAGCCCAGGAGGAGCCCAGGGTACCAGCGGATTTGGGTTTCCTCCTTGGGTGATAAAGGCTTCTAGAGAGGATTAAGGGTGGGTGGCCAAAACCAGCAGCTCCCAAGGCTGAAGGCTGGGATGTCTCTTATCTACTCCAGCCCCAGGGAGACAAGCAGGCAAGCAACCACACGTGGGAGATCCAGCTCCCTCCTCCCAGGGGATGCTGCACTGAGAAATCCCCTTCTCTGGGAGCTGCTCCAGGCCCTCCATCTCACAAAGCTGAGAGGGAGCAGTGCCAACTTTATTGACAGAAACCCATGAACTGGGTCATGCTGCCCATTCCCCCTCCCAGCAGCGAGCTCTCCTCGTGCAGACACCAGGGGAGCGCGTTGCTGCGGGGGCTGCTCGGCTGCAGGAGCTGGACAAACACTGGCTGTGCTCAAGCAAGCCCTGAGCCCCAGGGCAATGCTCTTTTCCTCTAGGATGAGAGCCAAGGCTGCCCTGTGCCGGGGGCTGGACATGGAGAGGGTTGGGTGGAGGGAGAAAGGGGGATCCTGGTTCCATTGAATAACTCCACGGCAGTGTGGGAGCCAGCGATGTGCCTGACCTACATAGAGCCCCGAGCCCTCCGAGCACAATCGATCCATTGGCAGCAGAGAGATCACAGCGTGGGGGAGGATCTGCTTCCCTGCCTCCCTGCATCCAGCCAGGATCTCCCCTGGCACCAACGGGAGCTGGCAGCACCAGGGTGAAGCTTCTCTTCCATGCTGAGCATCCCGTGCATCTCACAGCATCCCTCTCTTGTATCCTCCATATTCAACAGCCCTGGCACAGAGCAACCTGCCCCTTGGACACCTATTTTGGGATGTTCTCCTCTTTTTGTGCATCTGGGAGGGAGAGGTACTATGTTGTGTTTGCCCCTGGGGCAGCTCTGAGTGATGCACACAAGGATTTGGCTGCTAAGAAGTCAAAAGTTGCCCTCCTTGGCTCAGCAGCTCCATTTACATCTCCTGATGGAGCCTGCTAATGGATCATGGGAGGATTTGTGTCGTCCCTCCCGGGTGTCTGGGTTATCCAGCCTGGAATCACACCCTGAAGCCTTTTCCTTTGGCTGGGCTTTTGAGTATCTCACAGCCTGGGGCCGCTGTCACTGACCTCCCGGGTTCTGCTGCACAGGATGGATGTTTCTGGCATAATTTGCTTTTTGATGTCCTTCAGAGGAGAGGCTGGGAGGGTGGCAGGAACATAATGGCAAAAACCATGAGGAAAGGTTAAAGGTTAGGGTTAGGCACTGTGGTGCCAGGTGATATTTCCCCCCCCACAAATCCCCAAATTCTCATGAAGTAACAGTAAGGGGGGCATAAAAATACCATCTTGGGACACAGTGACCCTTCCCCTGCTGGTGGCCTTAGCCAGTGAGTCCTGGGCTGGGCAGGATGGGTGAACACCCAGAGAGAGAGACTGGCGAGGGCAGCAGCACTGGGGAGGATGGAGAGAGGTTTGTGATGGAGCAGACAGCGTGTCCTCACAGTGGGGAGCTCTTTGGGGACAAGAGCCAGGTCTTTGGGGTGTCGGTGTCATGTCCCTCCCCTCAGGCTGTGTCTTTGTCACTGCTCCCTCCTCGGAGAAGCAGATCTGCTCTGCAACAGCAGCTCCCAGGCTCGTTCCACTCAGCAAACCAAACTCTGCGTGGAGAGAGGGAGAATGGGATGGGATGGGATGGGATTTGGGATGGGATTTGGGATGGGATGGAATGGAATAGGATAGAACGGAATGGAATGGAATGGAACAGAATAGAATAGAATAGAATAGAATAGAATAGAATAGAATAGAATAGAATAGAATAGAATAGAATAGAATAGAATAGAATAGAATAGAATAGAATAGAATGGAAAAATAAAATAAAATAAGATAAAATAAAATAAAATAAAATAAAATAAAATAAAATAAAATAAAGCAAGTTAAAAGGTGGGCAGAGGCTGGCACTGCCTGCTCCCGGCGCGGAGCGGTGCCCCGGGGAGAGCAGCGAGCCAAGTTTCGCTTTGACGCGGCAGGAATGAATCACGGCAGCCGCTGACGGAGCCGGCAAACAGCGACTGCTCGGGGAGAAAGGGAGCGCTCCCCGGCTGGGCACTGCTGCTAATTGCTAAATAAGGGCTAATCCAATCAATTAAGCGCTCAGGCTGCAGAGGAGGGCACACCTCTGCTGGAATAGGGACAGAGAGGGGTTGGGGGTGCCTTTGGCTGTTGGGATCTCGGCCACAGGATGCTCCCGGGAAAATAACAATTCTTTCGGGGAACAGTTGTCGCTCTCTGGTTAATTGGGATGCAGGGAATTAGGATTGGGATGGATGCTCAGCATGTCCCGTGTCCCCAAGGTGTGCTGGGCTCTCTGGGGGATGCTGCGGGTGGTTCTGTGAGGCAGAGAGGTTTCTGAGGCTCTGTCCCTTCACCAGGGATGGAGGGGAGGTCCTATCCTCACCCCAGGCCACCCTCCAAGGGCCCTGGTGTCACCACAGCACACTGGGGACAGACAGTGAGCAGGGCAGAGGCAAAGTGCAACAATCACCAATTCCTTCCAGCCTTGCAAACCCAGCCTCAGGAGAGCAGCAAAAGGAAATGAAAAGCTGATGATGGCAAGCAGGGCTCTCCCAGGGTTTATCAGCAGCCAGGGTGGCTCCCCAGCAGTGCCCAGGGACCTGGCTGAGAGTCCTAAAGCTGTGCTGACCCCATGCCAGCCTCACTGGCAGCTCTGTGTCCCCAGAGCTCAGTCCTGTGTCCCCAGAGCTCAGCCCTGTCCTGACAGACCCCTCACACGAGGCTTTTCCTGAACATTCCTTACTGCTTCCCCTCCACTGATTTCAGCACTATTAAAATGTTTTCCACCGCCTCTCTCAATTACATGTTTTTAAAAAGTCATTAAAGAGAATTCCCCATGAAATTATTTTGATTTCCCGCCCCTCTGTCTACTTCCAAACTAATGAGATTAATTGAGAACTACAAACATTTTCCAAGGGCCCAAGGCAAACGCAATGGCAAACACATGTAACTCTTCCCAAGGATTGCATCCATCCTCCCTCTCCTTTCCAGCTCAGAGCATCCCTCCCAACATGGGGCTGCATTTGCAGTCTCAGAAGGTGCTCAGGTTTGGAAACCTTTGATATTTTTTCCCCCCTCCTTTGAGGAAGGAAAAAGAAAATGCCTGAGGAATGAGAGCTGTCAGAGGCAATAATGTGAGATCTCATTTGTGGCTGGCAGGCAGAGGGTGGATTTTGAGGGGGTTTTTCTCTCTGGCGTGTGGTGTTAGCTGGGGAACTTCAAACAGGGAAATGAGGAGGAATTTAGGAAAGTTTTACCGCTTTCTCTCAGCCTCCAGGTAGGAAAAGAAAAATGAAATCTTCTAAACCCAATAACCTGCAAAGCAAAGCTGACAATTGCCCTGTTCTCCTCCCAGGCATTTGTCTGCTCCTGGTGTTTGATTCCTCCCATCCCAGGTTAATCAATAGGACAAATCTCCGGTGTCGCTCCTCTCCTGGCCCCCACGGGCTCCTCCAGGACTGATGGCAGCAAACAGCCCTTCAGAGACGGCTGAAAGTCTCTGAATAAGGATAAATAAAGGGAACAATATGAGAGATTTGTTACACTGTGGTGGAGCAACCTCTCAGCATCACCTTCCCTCAGGTGCTGCTTTAAAATGGGGTGAAAGAGAACCTTAAAAAAAACCACCAGTAAAGCCCCAAACCCTGCAGAATTCCACGGGATCACAAATACAAACACAGACAGCAGGGAGGAAGATGGTGACAATGGTTTTGGAACTGGAGAAAACTTTTATTAGCATGGAACTCCCTCACCCCCAAAACCCAGTTTGTGTAAACACTGATGAGGGCAGGGGTAATTAAGGTGGAGAATGGATTTGCTCCTGTGCCATGAGGATTTTAGCCTCACTCACCATGGAATCATGGAATTTGGAGTGGAAAAGACCCTAAAGGTCTTCTTCCACCCCTCTGTCATGGACAGGGACACTCTCTCCTAGATCAGGTTGCTCCAAGCCCCATCCAGCCTGGCCTTGCACACTTCCATGGGCTCAGAGATGCTTCCAACCCCTCTCCTTGCAGGACAAGGATGGATTTCCACGGGAGCAGAGGGAAGATGCTGTGAGATGTCCATGGAGGTGAATCATCCCCTTGGAAGGGGGACTGGAGAGTGCCCAGGAGAGCAAGGATCCTCACACCAGCGTGCTGCTGGCACTGGTGAGGGACCAGGGTGGCCGAGGGACAGCCAGCACAAGAGCCTGGCCAAAAATGACTGCGGTGGATCCTGTCCCCGTCCCCCTCTGACAAGTTAAAAACCTCCAGTTTATTAAAGACACATTCCTACCCTAATAAAAGATGAGTTGTCTGGTGGCGGGGAGGCTGCAGGATGTTATGGTTGGAATGTTCCTCAGCTCTTGTGTAATTCAGAGCCCCACCAGCTGTGGATCTGCAAGGAGCTGTTTTCCCCCACCCCAGACAGGCAGGGTTGATGTTTTCTGTGATCTCCATGATGTCACCAGCTCTGCTTTGATGTGTGCAAGCCAGGGACCTCTGAGGCTCACAGCTCTGGGGGCAAATTTATCTGAGCACTGCTTGGGAGATGACCCAGTAGGATGGAGGCCAGATTGCTTGCTGGAGGGAAGAGGCTGATCCCTGTATCCATACTCATCAGTGCATTAGGGCTGTGCTGAGCCAAAGGCACAAATAATAACAACAACAACAACAATAAACAATATCAATATTAATATTAATATCAATATTAATATAAGTAGTAATATTAATATTAACAACAACAACAACAACAACAACAACAACAATAATAATAATAATAATAATAATAATAATAATATTATGAAGTCACTTCCATGAAGTTTTCAATAATGGGGAAAAAAGGATAGAATTTTTTCCCCCATTTCACATGGGGATAATGGAAACACAGAGCAATGGAAGGTTTGACTTGGCAAAACAACACAGGATGGTCCCATGAGGGGTGTGTGGGGGTGTGTGGGGAGCTGGACCTGGAGCAGATCCATCCTGATCCCCCCTCTGTGCTCTCCCACAACCAAAGCACAGATCTGCAGTGGTTTCCTTATGCAAATCTTCTCTTGGGCTGGCTGGGGACAAGGGACACTGCAGGGGTCACGGTGGGCAGCGGTACAGCAGCCCTCGGGCTTTGTGGGACATGAATGAACTGGGATCTGCTGAGTCTTCTGCCTCCACAGCACAAACCAACCTCCTAAAACCACTGGAAAACACTTTGGTTTTGTGTTTTTGTGGCAGCCTCGCTCCCAGCACCACATTCCAGGCTGGACACTAAAAGTTCTCCCATGGCACAGCTCAGATGCTCCCTGGGGACTCCTGGTGCCTCTCCAGTGATCTGGATTTTCCAGGGACAGAAAGAGCTGGAGGCTAAATCCTGATTCAATGCCCATGATAATGAAATAAATGAATATATTTTATGCAGTCCCTCAGATGTGTTACCTCGGGGGTCCATGGGGGGACAGCTGGAGCCCGTCCTTCCACCCAGGCTCGGAAGATCATTCCACTGGTGGCTCCTGAGGTGTTATGCTGGGTTAGATTAAAAACAGCCCTGTGACATCAGAGAGGTCCCAGCACAGGCTGTAGGAACGGTATGTCCCCACCACTCCCACCCTGACCACTTGCTGGGACAAATACCTGTCCCAAACCTCCACAGGAACAGGTATTTCTGCAGGTATTTATCCTGCAAGCAGCCCAGAACTGGATTAAGATAAGGTGACAATGTGGAAATGCCTGTCAAGCCTACAAACCTGCAGGGCAAATTAAGCAATCATGTTCCCAGGACATACATAAAAATAAGTAAAAAAACGCTATTAATCCATAGCAACAAAAGGAGATGGCATGGCAACAGCAGCAACTGCAAAACAAAACAGCAATGAGAGGAGGGGAGAGGAAAGGGAAAAATCAAGCCCTGCTCTGGCCTTTTGGGGGTTTTTTAGGTCAGGGGAGATGTTGCACCCCAGGTGGGGGAGGCAGAGCACGGTCTGGGTGCTGATGCCAGGGGGGTTCCTGAGCCTCTGCTCAGGCTGAGAAAGGTCCCAGATCCTGAGGGTTGGCAGCTGAGCAGGGCAGGGAGCTGAGGATACCAAATCCAATTTGTTTTGGTTTTTTCTTTCTTCTAAATTAAACCAAAACATCAACAGCAGCTCTTAATTATCCTACAAAGATGAGCTGCTCATGGCACTGCAGAGGAAAAAGAACTTTTTACTCCTTAGGACTGAAGTTCTGAGGACCTGCTGGATGAAACAACCCAGCCCAGGAGAGAGCAGCTCCTCAGGGGCAGCTGCTGTGCTCCCACCCCCCAAAGTGATGCTTTCAGCTCCCATGAGGGCAACATCCCTTCAGGAAACAAAACTGGGCTAAACTCAGCCTCAGAACACGGCTCCATCGCTGTTTTGAACCCAGGCAGAGCTGTGCTGTGGCTGTGGCTGCGTGGGAAGAGCGTGATGGAAATAAGCCCTAATGGGTGTTAATTTGGAGTGGGAAGTTTGTGAGTCAGGCAGGGGTGCAGGGGAGGAGTGGGCAGGAGCCAGGATGCCAAGCAGTGCTGAGCTCCTGCTGCCGGCTGAGAGGGGTTTTTTGTGCTCTTGGCAGGGTTGGGAGCGCCCAGTGGGGCTCAGAGGGTTTGGAAGGAGAAAGGGAGCTGCTGGGAGAAGGGATTGCATCCAGGCAGTTTGGCTTGATCAGAGCCCACACTCTAGGGATGGTTGTTAAAAGGAGATTTGCCATGCCGTGAGAGCCAAAGCAAACACAGTGAAACTTAATTAAATGCCTGCCTGCTAAAATAATAATTTTCTTATGAATTGAGGAAGGTAAAATACAATGAGAGACGGACCTGATAAAGGAACTATAATTCTCCAGCAGAAGCACATGGGTAAAGAGCACAATAAAGCAGGTTTGCTGGTGGGGAAGGTCCTCCACTTTTCCCTCATACAGATCCATTTGTGGGATGCTCTCCAGGGCTGTGTCAGCTGCTGAAGCCCTCACAGACTGCCTGTCTCCATCCCAAACCGTGGACACCCAATCCAGTGCTGCTCCAAGAATGGTGGTGTCTGAATTCCCGACAGCAAATGGAAATATTAATGCTTGTCTAGAGCAGAGAGAAGGAAAGGGAAGAAAAAAAAAAAAAATTCTGAATGGCTGGAATTTTCATTCTGCTCTTGCTGGCACTGGGAAGAGGGGAGGCACCTCCTTGGGGTGGGGAACAAGGAACTTCTGCATGCTGAGAACTTGCTCAGTGTGGCTTTGGAGAGGAAAAAATGTCAGCTGGAAGAAAGCCCTCCCAAGAAAGTGGTGACTGGTAAAATCATCATCATCCAGACAACCCAGGAGAATCATTTCAGGAGTAAAAGCTGGGAAAAAAAGAAAAAAAAAAAAAAAAAAGGAATAAAAAAAGAGTTCTTGAACCATGCACCTGCAGGATGGGCTGCCCTCGAACAGGAGTGAGTGCAATGTCTGCTCCTGCTCCCAAGTCTGCAAACTGCAGGCACAGAGGTCAGACAGAGATTCCTTCTGAAAGTGTCTCTCTGAATGTTATTTTCATTTAGAAAGAGAAAAAAAAAAAAGCTTAGGATGGAGGGCTGGATTTAATCTTTAAAGGGCTGGGAGTCTGCTGCCACTGCTGCTCTGAGCCCAGGGTGTTCAGCATCTCCAGCACCTCAGAAAGAGGAGGTTTCCAGCCCTCCCTGGTCTGGGATAGCACTAATAAAATACAGCAAAATGGAGAGAATAAGAAGAAATTTTGAATTTTTTCCTCTATTTTTGGTGGTTGGCCTCATCTCAGCATTGCTGGCTCCAGCCAATGCATTTGGCTGCTTGGGTTTGACTCAGGGTTTGTGGGTTCAGTACTTTTATATACCTCAAACCCATAGGGGAAGGGTTAGGCCAAACCCCTGTTTTTTCATTAGTTTATTGAATGTGATCATCTCCAAAAAGTTCAGTTTTTTAACCTACTCCAAATGCAGATATTCCTTCTTTCTCAATAAAGAAATCCAAACCCAGGGACTGAAAGACTGGATTTGGACCCTACTTTATTTGGCATTGACCCTTGTAGATACACTGAACATTATTTCATGGCTGAAATTAAAGAAATAAACCTGCTAATAAAATAAACTAATAACTTTTACCCTCTTTGTCTTTCTCTGGGAATCAGGAATGGCTTAGCCTGTACAATAATTATACTGTAAGCTTGGAAAAAAAAAAAAGAAAAAAAAAGTTCTTGACTTCTGCCATTCCCAGTCCTTCCCACCAAAAGGGGGGGCAAAAACCCTTGGCAATAAATTAAAAACAGTTTTATTTACCTTGAACTACTCAGCCAAGAATGCACATTATTTAGGGACTGGAATAAAAAGCCATTCACTCTAGTTCAATTGGCCATTTAGTTCAATTTGTGTGTGTTACTGCAGGTAATTACTATGGTAATAATGTACTGTAATCTGTGCTGATTTGGAACTTGTCCTGTTTCTGTATTAATAATAAGTGCCATATATGTACTAATTACCAGTTTGTTACCATGGTTATTTGCGTAGATGCCATGTTAATGATACCCTGGAAACATAAAGCAATCACATTTTTGAATTAAATCTTTGTGGTCTCTTTAGTGCTAAAAGCCCAATTCACATAAAATAATGATGAAGAAAATGAGCTCATCGGGGCTGCCTCGCCAGCGAGCTGATTAGCTGAGCTGCATAAATATATGGCTTTGCCATACTGAAAAATTAGAGCCTCCAAAACATTTTCCACGGTTGCTAAGTAACTCCCCAAAGATGACATCACTTACAGGAACACGCGGTGCCAGATCTGTCATGCACACGTATTTATAGAGCCCGACGAGCGCGCGCCCGGCGCTGCCAGAGGTGTCAGGGGCTGGCTGCCAGCCAGGGACAGGGGGCAAAGAAATGGGCACATCCCTCCTTTCCCCCTCAAACTCACCCACACGCAGCCTCCGTGGAGGCAATCCAGAGGCATCTATTTTCTGGGATTATTTAAAGCCAGGAGGGACCCGTGCGATCCCTGCTCGACAATAATTTCACACTGCGAAGCCTGCGCTGCCTTGTGGCTCTTCTTCTCTTCAGATTGAGCTGAGCAGCGCATTTTGGGGATGATTTGTTGGGAATGTGGACTGGAAGGGACAGGCTACTGCTGCTTCCCAGGCTGAGGGAGCACTCCTGTGTGTCACTGGGTGCTGGGCAGACACCTCAAGGTTTTCCGTGGGATGGTGACCAGCAGTTATCCCTACAGCCTCCCATCCCACTTCTCCTGCTATTCCCACGCAGCAGCCGCCTCGCTGGCCATGCGGGATGCACATTACAATTAAAAATAGTTCCTTGGCAACAAAACCATTCCCTTTTCCCTGAGTGTAAACAATGGGTCCTTCCTACCCTGGAATTAATGGCGATTCTTTAAGCAGATGACACTGGGAAAAGGGCTGGGGAGAGCTGGGGCAGGGAAGCTGTGTGGCCCTGCAGACAGCAAGGAACGAGGAAGGGAAAGCTGTAGGTCCCAGCCCTGTAGTAAAGCCTGATTGCTGCTGCTGTGGTCGAAGCCTGGTGGGTCTGGAGCTGTTGCAGATCCATTGGGAGCAGCAAGGCCCAGAGCTGCAGGAGGGATCGGGGTTTGGGCACCCCAGATTGGAGCTGGGGGTCTCCTCTCTCACTGGCAGGGCCTGTCCAGGAGAAAACAAGGGGGTGGGAAGGAACATCCTGATGAGTCTGATTGAGAGAAACCCCTGTCCTGGGTGTGGGCCTGGCAGGGCAAAGAGCCACTGAAATCCTGGCCAAAAGCCCTGGGGAGATCAAAACATCCATTGGTGAAATTTCCTGCCCCTCAGCAGGTCAGGGATGGGCTGGCTGAAGCATTCACTGCAGGGTGCCCCAAGCTTTCACCCATTAAGGAACCACTGGCCCAGGGTTGTGGCTGTCTTCCCGTTATCCTCCGTTTTCCTCCCTCTGCTTTGGCCCAAGGCCATCCCAGCGTCTCCCTCCCTGCTCCTGCAGAACCCAGTCCACAGAGGATGCCATGACACTTGAAAAGCTACTTAGTGCTCTTTATTATCTGGTCATTATTTTTCCACTGAAGCCTGAGATAAGCAAAGCATAAATCAAACCAGAACAGGAGCCACTTGGAGCAGGTAAAGCATGGAAAAGATTTTAATCAGTGATTCTGGGCAAGAAAAGCAAAAAGAGGGAGAGGGAGGGAGGAAGGGTGTGTGTGTGTGTGTGAGAGTGTGTGCAGAGAGAAACAAAGGGAAAGAAACACCACTTGTTGTTTGTGGGATGAAGACAAATGTTTCCAAAGCTGCATTTTCCGCGTGATGCCCAGTAAAAGCTCTTGGTGGGATTATTAATCACAGGGCAGCCTCCATCCCTCCCGAGCTGTTTGATGTGCCAGCCTCCACTCTCCCCTCCCTCAGCCCCCACAGCTGGGCAGCTGTGACAGGGGAGAGCAAAGCCTGGGAAGTTCTTCCAATAAAGAAAATGCCATCAAATAAAGAGAGGAGGAAATAAATAAGAGACTATCAGGGAAGCTGCTGCCGTGCTGGTTGGATTCCTCTGCCTCTTGAGACTTCTGGAGAGCTGCTGACACTGGGAGCGTCTTCTGAAATGGATGGACTTTGCCTCTTGCCTCATACATCTGTTTAATGACCTCTCCTCACAGGCACTTGACATGTGATTTATGGGATATAAATTTTACCTCTTTGCTCGGGTGTCGCAATCCCCGCGTTCCGCAAGGTGAGAGCACCTCGCCCCTCCGGGATGCCGGCCTGGCTCCCTCAGCTTCCTGCTCGCTGAACTTTCTTCCTCAGGCCCTTCCTTTAAAAAATCAAAAATAATAATAAAAAAAACCCAAAGAAACAAAAAAAACCCCAACCAAACCCCAACCCCTAACAGACCTTTAAAATGTGTTTTTTCCTCTCTGAAAGAAAACTGCTGCTGACACAGCATTCAAGGCTGGCTGTGCTTTTCAGAAAAAGCAAACAGCAGCATCCCAGCTGATTTCCTGCAAATAATAATAATAAATACATACATAAATAAATAACTCCTTAATTCTTTTACTGGCATCTGTAGCCTCTAATTCATAAATTCATCAGGACTTTCCCAGGATGTCAGTTTTGGCAAATGAGCCCTGAGTTGCTTCATGCTAATGGAGCGGTGGGCTGCCTGACCTCAGGAAATAGAGAGGCCAAACATGAAAAAACAGTCGGGTTCAAGGCTGGGGCTGTGAACCCCAGATTTGAGGGTGAGGTCGGCAAAGGGTCAGAGCAGCATTGTGTGCAGCGCGAGGGAGAAACGCTGGTTTCTATTTAAAGCCTTTCATGGCGCTGGCAGAGCCCTCTCGCCATTGTGTGCGGCTGAGAAATGCGCCTTGGACATCCTGGCTTGGGGAATGGGGAGAGATTGGGAACAGCCACTCTCACGTGTTGCTGAGAGCCGAACGCTCCCCTACCTTGGGAGGAAAGGGAGAGCGAGATCTGCCTGGCTCTTTTCAGCGGCTAACGCAGATGGATTTGCTTTGGCATTTAAGGGTGATGGATGTGCCAGGTACTATTCATTAGGAATGATTTGTTGGGGCCAGCGTAGCTCGCCTGCCCATTAGGACGCATTTACTTCTCAGGTTAGTAATGATGGGTGCGCTTAATAGTTCCTAAGTATTGGAGGGCATTAAAAAGCCCTGGAAGAGAAGGCTATCAATATTTACAGCTTCAATTTGTTGGGGGAGGACACCAGTTTGTGTGCCTGGAAGGGGTGTCCGCCCCAGTCCCTGATCCCAGAGGTGGGTATTGGGATGGAGGAGGCTGGAGCAAGGGGGAATAGCTCTGAATCCAGCTGTGCTTTGCCCCCAGTGCATCCGAGTGGTGTGGCAGTGGCAGATTTTCTGACTCCTTCTGAGGGAAACTGAGGCCCAAACCCAAATTTGAGTGCACAGACCCAGCAGCAGAACCCTGCAGCCCCAGGTGGGCTAGAATGGGTTTGCCTCTCCGCCAGCACCATGGGCCACGATCAGAGGAGGCAGAAGGTCATTGACTGAGGGATGATTACGACTATTACATCCCAATTCCCTTCCCTTTCCATCCCCCGGCTCGGAGTGGGCTCGGCTTGGAGCGAGATCCCGTTAACAGCCCTCAGCTGATGGGCAGCCATTTACTTAAGCCCCGATTTTTCATTAAAATAGCACATGTGGCTATCAAGCATCACAAGGTCACGGGGCTGCATTGTCTCAGCTTAATATGATGCCATTAAGGCTGGACCATCACGTCTCCGATACAGCAGGTTCAGCAGCGCAAGATCAAGCATTGGGCAAGACTGCAATTTCCTCCTGTCCTCCTGCTATGATCTTATCAAAGCCTGACTGATCTCCATGTACCAAAATGTGCTGGAGAGCATTAAATATCGTGAAAGGCTCCGTTTGCAGCAGCCCGTGGGGAGGGTGGGTCACAGCCCGGCTCCCTTTGTGTCACACCATCCCTCTCCTGCAGCAGAGCCAGGATGGGGTGGCCCAAGCATCCAGACTGGGAAATCTGTGTGAGTTTATATTTTCTCTTTACTGTTGGTGTTGGGTTTTATTTTTAAGCTTGATCTTTAATCGAGCCACATGGGTCTGAGTCTAATTTTGCTGCCCTCGTAGCCACGGTGCTAGCCTGGGACCCTCGGCACGGTGGCTATTCCTGCTCTCTGCAGCCCTTTTATTTCTCCCTCAAATAACCAGATGAGAATAATTAATTTCTTCCACCTTTTATCTTCCTGTCTGAGCTACAAATGCCTGCATGAAGTCCCTTTATTTTACCATGCAGAGTTTCTGGCCCAGCAGGGCCCTGCTCTCCGTACTTGATGAGATGCAGGAAGGTTGGAGAACAACTATGGAACAGAAGCAGGAAAAGGCAGATTGGGAACTGTCTGGTGGCTTTATCAAGTCATGCAAAGAGGTGGCACTCACTGACTCCCTGGCACTGGCATGAAGTGTGTATGTGTGCCCAGGTGGGAGGTTTTGTGCTGACATGAAAGCCCGTAAATAAAGGCAGGTTTGTGTGAGCAGCAGCCCTGCCAAAGAGGAAACATCTCTCAAGATCTCCACCAGAAGGGTTTGCAGAGCAAACAGAAGTGTTTTTTTGTCTCAGAGGAGTCCAAGCCTCACTGCAGCCCCCCTGAGGGGCAGGGAAGGAATGGGAAGGACCCCAGGAAAGGGACACAGTGGCTTTTTCCAGCAGACACTGAGCACACATGGCCCTGCTGGGTCAGTGAGGGTGGACAGAGGGTGCCAGTGGGAAGGGGCTTCCTTGCAAAGCAGACTCACCAACTCCCCAAAAATGGATAGAGATGCAGAAACCAAGCTCCTCTGCCATCATTTGAGCCAGAACAGCTTAAAAAGATAATGAGCTAATTGGGCAATGGAGGCCATCTCCCCATAGCTATGTGTCAGCTCTTATTATATCCGCTCCGGAACGCTCACTGAGAATACACAGACCCTCTCTGGAGGTATTGATCATTTATTTTCCAGGCCCTGTGCTGCCCCTTCCCTTGGGCAGGCAGGGATGGAGGCTGAGGGTGGCTCCCCCCACAGAAGCCCGTCAGCTGCAATTGTTTTCTAGTGAAAATAGATGTTCAGTATCGATCTCTCTCCCTCCGTGGAGTCTGCGGGCCTTCTCCTTAGTTACTCTAATAAAACACAACTAATTAAATTTGTGCCTTGCTTTTTCAATATTGCATTATCCTAATTACTAATTAAGGGGGACCACGTGTAAGGGATAGGCATTATTCCCTGCAAAAGATCCCCCTAATGGCTTAAATGACATCTCAGGGAAGGAGGAAATCTTTCAGCAAAGGCCAAGACTGAAGCTTGGGGAAGGATCCCTGGGGACAACTTAACGAGAGCCTCTTTAACCCTTCAGTTGCTGCCCTGGAATTTGCTGAATCATGGGAAAACACCCGTGCAAAGCTGTCCTGCACATGGCAGGCAGGGAAAAGGGAAAATTGGGGTGGAATTGAAAGGAGTGGGGGTATCTCTGCATGGGAAGCACGTCAGGGGAGAGTTGAGGAAGCGGCTTTTCAAGAGGAGTGCGCTGCCCTCCCACACAGGCTGGTGTGGACACTCCGGCCTGTCCGGGGACATACCAGAGCTGGGCCTTGGCAGGGAGGAGCGAGGCCTTTCAAGCCTGTACTCGACATCCTGCTCTTGTCAGGGCTGTGCCAGAAGGGCTTTGTTCTGTTCCTAGTGGCAATTAAACACACAAAATCCCAGAGAGCGTTCTCTGGGGGACTGCTGGCAACGGGGAAATCTCACTTCTCCGCACTTCAGGAGCCCCCAGTGACTCCAGGTAATGCAGCACTGGGACTTGTGCTGAGCAAAGGACGCCAGATTAAAGCCAGGCTTAAAGCAGACTGCTGGCAGAACAGAATAAGCTGGTCTCTGCACAAAGATCTTGGAATAAATCCCAAACTTCCTCTAACACCTCCCAGGGACTGTGAAGCCTCTGCTGGGCTCGCTGACCCCTTCCCTGCTGGAGCACCCTTGGTTGCAGTTCACCAACATTTTCATTTCCCTTTCCCTGTGAGTCGTAGCTGTTCTGGCTCTGTAAGCCCCTGGTTCATTTCTCACATGGCTCTTTTTAGAAAGACACTTCCCCCCCCTTAAATATGTGGCTTGGAAGCGTGAGCTGAGATTCATGCTGAAAGGAATTGGGGAAGACTAGCAAATATGTACTTGTTGGAGGAAAAAAATAATACTTTGGGCATTTGAGAGAATCCCACAATGCTGGGACTCAGGAAAAGCAGCTCTGCCACAGATCTTGGCATTTACTGGCATTTCCCAGGGAAGATCTTCTGGGATGAAGCTTTCAGGTCTCCTCTTAGGAGGAGTCACCAGCACTTGGCATCTGGGGAAACTGAAGCATTGAAACAGGGACTGTTAGAGGTCAAGCACCTTCCAAATCCTCCCCATTTCCCTTTCCATGGTGGTTTGTGTGTTGCTTTATGTAGCACTGCTACAGACAAAAATTGGCCAAGGAATCATTAATGGAAATTTCAGAAGACTCCAAACAATATCAGTATCTACGATTTGGCATGCTGTTGGTTTCCATTCTGCCCACAAGTTAAACTGATCACAGCTCTGTTTTGGCTTATTTTATCTCTCCCTTCCTCGGAGTGATTGAAATCTTAATAATCAAGGATAATATCGACGCCAAAGTTTTAAGCAATAAACATATAAACAGAATGAAGAGAAGCAGAATGCTCACGTCTCTCAACAGTGCAAATGGTTCTGTTTATTTTGCTGTAGCAGATGTTAAGTTTCCAATAATAAAATAAAATAAAAAATCTAAGGGAGACATTTAGCAAAGTATAGCTTTACACTCCAGAGTTATCACTCCAATTTCAACTGGGACCATAAAGTTTTATGAGCTATTAAATTGCCCTAAACCTCCTTTAACACACCAGCTCTAATGTTGGAGATTAACCATTTAGAAAAAGGTTACCTTAGCTGAGATGGGGCCATTTTCCTGCACTCTGATTCAGTCAATAGCACTTTGCCTTGGCAGAGCCATTTGCTGGCTGTGTGGTTGGTAATTAGCCCTCATGCCCTGCAGGTGATGCAGCTGCAGGAGCTCCCATCCCTCCCACAGCGCCAGGAGCATCTGCAGGACCGGGATGGATGCTCAGGAGAGCAGAGGGAACAGCTCAGCTCCTTGGTTGGCTGCAGTTTTGCTTCATCCCTTCACCCATTCAACAGGGATGCTCAGGGTTTCTTCTCCTTCCACTTCACAGAATTCCAGACTGATTTGGGTTGGAAAGAGTTTAAAGCTCATCCAGTTCCACCCCCTTCCACCAGCCCAGGTTACTCCAAGCCCCATCCAGCCTGGCCTTGGGCACTTCCAGGGATCCAAGGGCAGCCACAGCTTCTCTGGGTACCTGTGCCAGGGCCTTGCCAACCTCACAGGGAGGAATTACTTCCCAATATCCCATCTAACCCTGCCCTCCTTGTCAAAGTCTCTCTCCAGGCTTCTTGTAAGCCCCCTCTAGGTACTGGAAGGTGCTTCACGAAGCCTTATCTTCTCCAGGCTGAACAATCTCCAGTTTTCTTTATTTTTGTTTGGGTGACAAATCCATCTAAACATGGCCTTTGACTGTGTTTCATCACCTTGCAGAGGAGACCTTTGATCCTGGCTTGAATGCCCTGGATGCTGGAGTGAAACTACCTGGCCCAGGAAAAGGTTAAGTGTCAGTTCCATTGACACTTGCAGAGCTCTCTCTAGAGAGGGAACTTAGAAACACTCCAGCCACATCCACAGAGTGTCACAGCACCTTCCAGAATCCCAGGGTTGTTTTTTAAATAGGCACAAACCCAGGAGCAGAGATGGTCTGGATCCATGGGATGATCCTCAGCCTGTCAAAGGGGACCTGTGGGGCTTTGCCACCTGCAATCTGCCAAATCACCACCCTTTACCCCCTGCTGAACTGGCCTGTGACCCTCTGGGCACCAAACCTCTGGCCAGGTCATCATTTTGCCTGTCAGGTAGTCCAGCTGCCTGGCCACATCTGGAAACATCTGTCTTGAGAGACGTGGGGCTGTCTCACGCTGATGACTTGCAGGGATCTGGCGTTTCTCCTAAAATTTCTGCTATAGCTCCTCTTCTGCCATGAGCTCTGGAAAGTCTCTTCTGCTTGGCTGGCTTGGAGCCCTGCTGAGGGCTGGGGTGCAGGGGAGAGCCCTGACATTAAAGCAGAGAATCACAGAAATCACAGAATGCTTTGGGTTGGAAGGAACCTTAAAGATCATCAAGTTGCAACACATTTCCTCCTTTCCCTGGTGTTCCCTTGAACTTTTTGGGACTATTTGGGAAACCACCAGCAGGAGAGGTGGGACCTGCTCCCCAGGAATTAACAGTGACCACAGAGCCCAGGGAAGAGGCTGGACCCTCAGAGCTTGGGGTTAATGTGCACAGAGCCAGGGGACAGAGAGGCGCTGGGAGAGGGCGGCTCCTTCCCGGGAGGAGTTTGGAAAGAAAGGGTAACCCCTGCTCTATTTTTGAAAGAAATGTCTCAGAGGCCTTCTCCTGCATCCTGCAAAGGCCACTGCCAGGGATTTGCAGCAGCACAGGGAGGGGTTGGCAGCCCACAGGGGTGGGAAATGCCTCCTCCCAAAAGCCTGATTCCCATTTCCCCTGAGATAAGATCTGCAAAGACTGGTTTTCCCCCTAAATTTTTTGAAGGCATTTCCTATTTGGAGCCTTTATGGATGGTTTCCCCTGGCTGAGGGTTGAGCAGTCACCTCCCCAAGCCAAGAAGGGTGGCTCCCCCACACCCACACTGTCCTTAAGAATGTTGGGGAGATGCTTCAAAGCCTCTGGTACCTGTGAGAGGAACAAGCCAGACGCCACCATCAGCCTCCTACATTACAGCACAGCCCACATTCCAGGTGGGGCTCCTCTGGAGAGCCTTTGCTTTCTTCCCAACCATCTGCTGTGGTCAAAACCCTACCCTGGGACTTAAATTCACGTACAAGTTGGTGCAACAACCCAGAGTGGTGTGGGGAGCAGCAGGAGATTGTCCAACTTTGATCATTCCTGGTACCTTGAGTTCACCAGGTCTGTGCACACTACAGCCTTTTCCTTCTTCATTAAAAAATGCATTTTGCTGTCTGAGGTGCCTCAGACATCACCAAAAACTGCATTAGGAGCAGCAGGGTTTTCCTTTTGAGTTCTCTTTAACTGCATTATAGTGCCATGAAGTTAAACATTACATAGGTACATAAATAGGGTTGGACTCGATAATCTTAAAGGTCTTTTCCAACCTAAATGATTCTGTGATTCAATCCAGAAAGCCCCAGGCTTCAGAAAGGCTCTGACTAAGCCAATCTTCAGTGGTACAGATGTGTCCCATGTCCTGTGTGACAGAAAAACAAGGTTTAACTGATGCAAGCTTGGAGAATAATAGGGCAGTCCATCTAAAATTAGCTGGAGGCCGAAACTTTTCAAGCCATCCCTTCTTCTGCAACTCAGGAAGCAATCCCTCAGCTGTAGCACCCTGCTTTGCCTTGGATATTTCGGTTGAGCAACTTTTGAAGCTGAGTCAGAGAGATTTCCTAACACCTCTTCCCTGCCCGCACTCCCCAGATAGCAAACATCGCCTCTGGGAGACAGAAAAACACCATTCTCCCTCATCCCAACTGGAGCTGGCCAGCCTGGAGTCACATGGAGGTTCAGTGGTTCCCTTCCCAAGAGCTGCCAGTTTCTCTCTGCAATTTTAATTACCCTCAACTATCATTGGGATGAGGGGCACAGTAAAAATGCTGCATGTCCTAATAGTGCTTGAGCTCTTGGTTTTCTTCTTCCAAAGCCCCCTCTGAAGAGAAGCCCCATTCTTCACTGGTCCCTACAAGAGCAATTCCATGGGAAGCAAGTTCCAACTGGAGCAGGGAATGGTCTCACATGGAAGCCACAATGTCCCATGGTCTGCTGGGGTGTCCCCACAGGTGTTGCCACTGAAGATGAATAGATCACATGGACACAGCTTGAGGTGTGGTGAAAAGAAGAGAAAGTTTATTTTTCCTCCCAGGATTTATAGGTTTCTGACCACGGCCAGGGATTGGATGGTCAGGATAACACTTTCTCACTGCACTGGCCATGAGAGATGTCCATCACAAGACGTGTAACTGAAAGAATGTACACATATCTATGTTTACAATTACTGTCCTGGGAAAGTCTTTAGAAAACCATGTCAGCAAGCTCAGAAGCTGAGTTTTCAGGGTGACACACAGGTGTTGTCCTCACTCTTGGTCAGAGGGAGTAGCAGATCCAACACCCCACGAGGTGCTTTGCTATGAAACTCTCACAGTTAAATTAATGAAAGGAACTGCAAGGTCCTGCCCAAACCAGAGGCTGGGCAACATTTCCAGCCCATTCACCTGCCTCCTCCAGCTCCTTTGCTCTCCTCCTGCGGTATGTAGATGGAGAATGCAAATAGCATGGTGAGAGATGTGACCTTTTGGCTGAATGTCACCAAGTCCTGCAGCACTGGGAGTGTTTGCACTCAGCCGTTAGCTTTAGCCTCTCCAGTTATTTATACAGATCCCCGTAAAACTCCATGGGATGACTCAAAGATGACTTTGACCTTGGTTGTGCTGGTGGTTTGATGGGCTGCTGTCCTTAAATGTTCTGTTTCTAATAGCAGTGTTGGCCTTTCAATTTAGCAAGGTCCCCAGCGTGGACCTGGGTCTGCCACTGCCCTGAAAATGCCATTGTTCAAGGGTTGGGAAAACCAGCCACAGGCTGGGATGGAGTCATCTAAACTCCTGACATGATGTTTGGTGTTGGAAACTTAAAATCTAGGGGACTGAGCTTGAGATTCTTGAGGGATGTTTTAATTTATTGTGGAATTACAGGATCACAGAAGGGTTTGGGTTGGGCGGGACCTTAAAGTTTATCCAGTTTCACCTTCCACTATCCTAGGCCCCATCCAACCTGGCCTTGGGCACTCCCAGGGATGGAGCAGCCACAGCTTCTCTGGGCAACCTGTGCCAGGGCTTTCCCAATGTCACAGGGAAGAGTTTTTTCCCAGTATCCCATCTAACCCTACTCTCTTTCCATTTAAAGGCATTATTTTCCACTTTAAAGCCATTCATTGGTGACTCAGCTTCACAGGCACCCCACAGCATCCCTCTGGGTGTGTGAGGAACTGGGAATGGTCACACCACATGCTGTCAGTGTTGCTCCAGAGTGGCAAACGCTGGAAACTAACCCCAAAATGCAGCTTTGATGGTGCTACAGAAAGCCTTGTCCACACTGCCCATACCTGCAGGAAGCTCAGTGCTCCTTCAGCCCTCACCTCCCCAGGAGGGGGTTCCCAGGGTGACTTGGTCACAAACTTTTCTCCTGTGTAGATTTCACGCTGTTTGAGGAAAAATCTGCTCTCTGGAGCTCCCTCCTGCTTGGCTGCTGGGCTCCCTCGCTCCAATACCAATGCATGGCTTTTCTGCTCCTCTCCTCTGGCTGGAGCTCTGCTGAGTCTCATCCCAGCAGACAGGCTGACACTGCACACTGCCTCGAGACGATGTTCAAACCCGTCTCTGTCGTTCTGGAAGCCACGAGCGGGCCACGAGCACAGAGACTCCCAGCCCTGGGAGGGGGTCTGGGATGAGCTTTGGAAGGGCAGGGATGGGGGAGGGAGGGATCCAAGAGGGGTTCCAGCTGCTCAGCCATCCCGGGTCTCTGTGTCCATCCTGTCAGACTCCATCCTGCCACCGTCACTTTGACATCCCCACCCTTCCCTCCTCCTTTTCATCCCTCATTTTACATGCCACAGCCATCCCGTCGCCTGCCTCTCAGAGATGTTGCTCAGAGAAATTAGGGCAACTGCTGCACTGGGTTTTTATTAGTATTGCCAAACTCTTTCAGCATTTTTAGAAAGGGCTTGAAAAGGAGCCAACTCATTTCTCCTTCTTCTGTTTCTTTTCCTCCACCTCCTCCCTCCCCACCATCCCCCTCCCCTTCTCTGTCTGAGGATGCTTTGGGATGAATTAATTTCGACGTGCGGTTTTGAATGTTTTTGGCTCCTGGTTATCGAGCCATTCAGCAGTTCTGGGAGCCTCCCCCATCGGCTGTTATTGAAGCAGACAGAGAGGGGCGGAGGAGATGGCAGCGGCCTGATTTGTTGGCTTGTTAGTTCTGCTCCTGCGAGCTGTCCATGGGCTCAGGTTTCCCCATCCCGGCTGACACGGACAGGCTCCTCCCGGAGCCAGACCCTGCACAGGATCCTTGCCGGTGTCACCTCGGAGCAGCCTGGTCTGGAGGAAGGTGTTCCATGCTGGAAAGGTTGGGATGAGATGGTCTTTAAGGTCCCATCCAACCCAAAGCATTCTGTGATCTCGGTGGAAGCAGCAATGAGTTGTTTGTCCCCGTTTTCCCTTCACCTGCCCCACTCCCCTGTCCCCAGGCCAGGCTGTCACCTCAGCTCTGCTCTGGCACCACTGCCAAGGGTCCCAGTGAGGTACTTTCAGCCCTAAGAGGAGGCAGAGCTAACTCAGCACCAGCAGTGTGAACGTGGAGAACACCTTCTGTCTGATTCTTCCTTGCACCCTGGGCTGGATTTGATTTCTCCTCTTTGGAGAAGGGGATGTACCCCAAAATCCTGGTCCAAGGGCAGTGACCCCAGCCCCACAGTGACCCCTGTGCCAGGGCAGGGCTTGGTGAGCACTGCTGCCATGGGCACAGCCCAGCTCACCTCTGCTAAAGCAGAGAGATCTCCTGGAGCCTCCTATAATACAGAAGGAAGGAGAAATAACCACTAAATCTTTATGAAAAGCACTTCCTATCCGTGCCACTATAGAGGGGTAGCACTGAGACTCTTTAATCATAGGAAGGATGGTTAAAATTCATTATTTTCTCAGCTTTCTAGTAAAATTTTAAAAACCCACCTGAAAATCTCATTATTCCCTGTCAAGGCTTTCTTTGAGTATTTGTCTGCTCTGATTTCATACTGGGCTAATACCTAAGAAAAATATTATCTCTCTGCTTGGCTTCCTGCCACCCCAGCCGTGTTTGTATTTCAGTGGTGGACGAACCCACTCCAGTTTATTTGTGTAGCTGGTAAAGCCACCCCTCCAGCACTCCCCTTGCTCTGAACTCGAGGCCCAAGTACAGTAGGGCCCTCTGGAAATCCCATATGGCTTTAAAGCATCCCCATGTGCTAGCCATGGCTCTGCACCAGGCAGAGCTCTCTTCCTGGAGCTCTGCTCAGACATCTGTGCTTTAAATAGAGGGGGAAAAAGTGCAAACCCCTGATTTATGCCATTCACTGAGTGGTGTTGGGAATTGGTAGGAAGTCTTTGGGTGCAGAAATTCCTGTTTGTTACCTGTTTTATCGATTTTACTCAGGAGGTACCAGGTTGAAATGCCAGAGGTGCAAGCAGACACTTTGAGGGGCAGCAGTAGATTTTGGAGCCTTTGTTTTTGTAGAATCACAGAACAGTTTGGATGGGAAGGGACCTCAAAGCTCATCTCATTTCCACTGTCCCAGAGTGTTCCAAGCCACATCCATCCTGGTCTTGGACACTTCCAGGGATGCAGAGGCAGCCACAGCTTCTCTGGGCACCCTGTGCCAGGGTCTCCCCACCCTCACAGGGAAGAATTTTTTCCCAATATCCCATCTAACCCTGCCCTCCAGCAGTTTGAAGCCATTCCCCCTTGTCCTGTCACTCCATGCCTTGTCCAAAGTCCCTCTTCAGCTCTCTTGGAGCCCCTTTAAGCGCTGTAAGGTGCTCTAAAGTCTCCTCAGGGTCTTCTCCAGGTTGTTTTAGCAATTTAAACTCAGATGCAGAGAGGCTCTGAAGACCTAACTCCCACTGTTATAATTAAAAATCCTCCTGAGATTTGCCACCAGAGCCCTCCTGGGAAGAGGCTGGTGCTGGGGCTGGGCTGGGAGCTGACCACACCAACAAACCCTGCAAAGAGGTTTTTTTAATTGATCTCTTTGGGAAGGGGTTAACACCCCTAAAGATATACACTTTTGGCCTCTATCTGTACTGTCTGGACTTGATGATCTTAGGGATCTTTTCCACCTTTATGGATTCTATGATTGTGATGCATGCTCAGTGTGGGTGTGAGCACTTTTCCCCATCAGTGTCCCCCAAAGCACACAGGGAGTGTTCACCACTGGACCTGCAGTAGAATCACTCCAGGCCATGGTTAAGAGATCAACATTACTCTATTTTGGGCATTTTTTTTTTGCCAAGGTTGCTGCCTGGGCTGTCCACAGCCGAGCTGAGACTGGCACTGCCACGGTTGTTCCTCACAGAGCTCTGGCTGCTGTCCCAGGAGAAGGTACAGCCAGATGAGAAAGTTAACACGAGGTAACCGAGGCTGTGAATTTACAGCACAGAAGCTGCTCCCTGCCCGTGGCTTGAGCACACATTTACCCCATGGAGGATGTCAAGAGCTCCCTGATCCATCCTGTGGGGATGGGAATGAGCTGCCTGCGGGAAGGAACAGGGACACAGACACTGCTGAGCCAATCTCCCAACCCCACACCACGGGGAGGGCTTGCACAGGGAATTATCGTGAAATGCTGCACAGAGAATTCTGCTGGCAAATTCCCTTGGCTCTCAGGGCTGCGGTAGCTGGACTGAAGGATGCTTTAATGCACTCATCTCACACAGAGCACTTGATGCCTCTTCTCCACTAGAGAGGGGAAGAATAGGGAGGAATGTGGGAGGGCAGTGCAGAGTGGTGCTGCCGCATTGAGTGTCTGAGGTGGGCAGCGAGGCACTCTGCGAGCAGCCTTTCTCCAGCTGGGCTCCTCTTTTGCAATTCCAGTGTCTTGTTTGTAAGTAATTTATATTGACAGAGTCTTTCAAAACACTTTAGGCTTGTTTACAACATGGAGCAAGAACATTTTGTCTCATGTCCTTTCCATTCTTAAAGGCGATGCTCTCGTCTGTCCATCCCGTCCATCCCCCGCTCCACTGTGACACTCCAGAAGCTGCTCCCTTGCTCTCTCCGAGAGAGATGGGCTGGAAAAGAACCTGCACAGCTCCTTGATGGGATGCTCCTTCCTCTCTAATTGCTAATTAGGTTTTCCAATCAGGGGCAAAGCACCTTTTCCATGGCACAAACCTCCCCGTGCCCATGCACTCGCTCTCGTGTGTTGCTGTCGCACATGGAGTGTTGGTTGTGAGGTGCTGGGAGCCAACGTGACACAAACCTGCAACGAGAAATGGGCACATCTGGGACCTGCTCCAGCATCCAATGGCATCATCTGAGCTGGGAGTACAGGATACCTCCTACCACATTGGCTCTGCTGTTTTCTGTTCAAGTACTGAGCCCAAAGGAGCAAGTTCATCCCTCTCCTCTCCATCCCTCTTGATTTCTGCACCTTTCGCAATGGTGTGGCTTATCTGGATGCCATGGCTGCCCCTTTTCCCCTGCACATCATCCTAAGAGAATTGGGAAGACAATTATTTTGTGGAGTCCATCCCACCAGCAATTACCAATTTAAAACCTTTTTTTTAAGTCTCCTTCAGCCTTGTAGGCAGAGGTTTTTGAAATGGTTTAGGGAAATGAAGTAAAAGACTCAGACTCTCCAGGCAGACAAATCCCCTCTGCAAAAGCAGCTGCTCCTGGGTCTGGCAAGGCAAGTGCTGGCCAAGCCTGGCAGCCCTGCCCCAGCCAGATTTAATGCAGCCAGTCTGGGGGGAAAGCAGGGAACAGAACGATCCTGGGAGCAGAGAGACCATTGGATTGTCTGGCACGTCCTGTGAAGGGTGTGCTCAGCCTGCACTGCTCTGCTCCCTCTGCCTGTGCCCTGTTCCAGTCAGGATAAAGCCTGGACACGTTTGACTACCCAAGCCACAATAATCCCCTCTTTTTGCACTTACCTAAGGAGGCCGGAGTGCCCAATTATTTTAGAGTCTGCAGTTTAACATGCTCTTGGCCTTGATTAAGACTTTTCATCTTGCGGGTAGAGATCAAAGTGAAATCTTGAGTTTTGCAGTGCTGGGTTGGTGCTGATTTTGCTGCTGCCTTGTGATTATGGAGCTACCTGGATGGCAGAGCAGCAAGGAGATAGCACATTGTCCCAGTGGGCAGAGGAGCAGGATTAAGGACATTTCACCAGCCTCCATTCTCCTTTTTTCTATCCTTCTCACCTCCTTCCTTCCTACCCTGCTCTGAGAGGTTGCCCAGATGGATGAGCAGGCCACTAATCCTGTTAACACTGAGCAGCACTTCCAGGAGGGGATACATTTATTGAGCTCAGGAATAAAGCACTAGACAATGCTTTGGCTTTCTAATTCTGGCCTTTGGCATGGCTTTTAGCCACTTGGTGCCATCAGGAGCCTTGTACCAAAATCAGTAAAGCAGTGGAAGTCTTGGCAAGGTGAGGTTCTGGCCTTGGTTCTCTCCCCATCCATGAAGGTCCTGTGCTCCTCCTTCCCCTCCCTGGCCATTAGGAGAAAAATCACAGCAGCATTCTCCCAAACAGACCCCTTTCCTACCTCCTTGCAGAGATGGACTCACCTGGAGGGACAGAACCATTTCCAAGACTATTTATGGCTGTGTCCCCATGAATTTTTCTGCGGGGCTAATCCACCATAACCTGCTGGGACACTCATTTAAATACAATGAGCGGGGAAAACGGGGTGTGAGACTGGAGGAGGCTCCCCCACACGGCATCTGGCTGATGAGAGAGCCTGTCAGGAGCTGCTGTGTGCTGGATGCTCCCTGCCACGGTAACTGCTCAGAGTGGATGAGCTCTCTGTCAACAACTTCATAATCCCGGTCTGCCGTGTCAGCCAACACTCCTGCAATGAAGGGCTGATAACGAGGGGGTTAGACCGGGGAAAATGGGCTGTTTTGTCAGCACAACGCTCTTGTCATCAGAAAGACTGCAAAAGCTTGCTGGCTCCTTTGGAGCTCGCCCGGGATGATTCGCCAGCCCCGTAGCCCCGTTTGTCCCACGGCCTTTCTGCAGTGACAGGAGCCCCTGCCGAAAGCAGATGTGGACGAGCTTCCTCCAAACTCAAGGAATTCGCCTGGTTTTCATCCAGAAGCTTTTCTATCTCTGTTTTTTAAACTGTTGCTCTTGCATGTGTACAACTTCAAACTGTTCCTTGTGAGCTCAGTGCAGGCAGGAATCGTGCTGCAGTGAGGAGTCCCGCAGCCTCTCTTGTCCTCAGGATCAGTGGGAGTAACATCAGTGAGGATCCAGGATCCAGGATCCAGGATGCAGTGCCTGTCCCCCAGACCGGGTCCAGCTCTGCCTCTGGATGGCTTGATGCAAAGCTGGATACCCCTGGAGTGGAAGGGGTGGAGGAGAGTGCTGCCCTTCAGCAGTGCCCAGTCCTTCCTCGCCCAGGGCTTGTCCCAGTCCCCCCATGGACCATGCTGGTCCCACCACCCAGCTCGCGTGCCACAGCTGGAGGTGACCGAGCCCAAAGCCGGATCTGGGGCCTGGCAGGACTCCAGCCTACCCTCATTGCACAACAGGAGCCATCCCAGGGGATCCTTCTGGGGAAGGAGAAGGCATTAATGCTTGGGGAGCAAATTCCTCTGGCTGCTTGAGGCCGGGACTCAGCACTCTGGAATTCCAGAGCGATAACACTGCACGGGAATGTTTAAAGAGGCTGCGGATGCAAACAGCAACCCCAGGGCCCGTCCCAGGCTGCAGCCCAAAACTCACAGCTTCGAGCTGCTGTTGGGAGTGGAAGGATGGAGGGACTGACTCCTGGGGCTTATCCCCTGGGCTGGAAGGAGCTGCTTCCCATTCCACGGAGCTCCCTGCGCTCTGCAGGAGCCGGGGATGTGGCTCACTGTGTGCAAAATTAGCCTCTCGTTAGTGGTGCCTGCAATCCCTCACCACAGGGGGAAATGAAAGCAGATGCCAAATTGCCACCTGGAGCAAATTTTTTTTTTTTTACAATTGAATTACAATCGGCTGGAGACAGCAAAAGCTTTTCCTTCATGTTAACTGGGTATGGAAGCACCAGGAGGATGCTACTGTACTGATCCCAAACCCTGGTCCAGCACATCTCCCTGCACGGAGCATCTCCTCCAAACTTCATCATCCTCCAGCTGCAGGAACCGCTCTTGCCTTTCATGTCATTGTAGAATGTAAATAAATATAAAATTTCAATGTCCCTTAAAATAAAATGCAATTTAAAACTCTTATTTTAAATGTAGGAAAACACTCCAGATTTAACTTGGAATTTTTTTTCACACTATTGCAAAGGAATTTGGAATATTTTCCCAACTCATATTTTAACATTTGGGGACCTCGAAGAATTTTCACTGGAGTACATGAAAATGTTCAAAGTGGCATCAACATGGCCTTCCAGGGAACTCCAGCCCTTCTGGCATGGATTCATAATAAATAATAAAATTATTTGGGCTGGAAGGAACCTAAAAGATCATCTTATTCTAACTCCCATGGACCTCCTGACCATGAAACTTGCCCTGGGTCTCTTACAGCTTTGTTCAAGCAGTGATGCAGTTTGGATGAGAGCTAATTAGCTGAAAACCAGCCTGATTATGTCTGTACATGATGCAATGCCATTTCTGACTGCAGAGATACATTCTGTCACTTTTCCCTGGGAAGTTTTTGAGGTGTTTAAGACAGAAAACATTTGTGGGCAGATTTTGAAATGTACGCCCACAAAAACCAAACTCTGTGAAACTTTCTATTTGTGAGGAACACACTGATGTTAATTCTTTTTTGCTTGTGTAAATTCTTGGTTTTATGGAGAACAGTCCTGGGATATTGATTTGAAACAGAATTTATATATATATATATATATACATATACATACATATATATATATGTGACTCTACAGCTCCCAACTCATTGGGTAAATTCCCCATAAATCCATATCCACTCGTGCACCCAGGCAGAACATTCTGATAGAGCAGCATGGAAAACCAAAGTCACTTTTGCCTGGCTCAGAAAGAGAAGCCTTGAGAGCTGCCAACATCTGCTTTCATCTTGCTGCTTCTTCTGGAAGTGCTGAGGAGAGCGGGGAAAAGGCTGAGAGGATGAGGGTGTGATGTGGAAGCAATCACAGCCATGGACCAGTGAAAAAACATGATCATCTCTCAAAGTAAATCAAGTTTATCCTCAGTGAGGCTGAGCCATCCTCCCAGGGCAATATCCATGGTCACCCCATGGATCAGGGCTGTCAGACCAGGGGCAGGGTCAGGCAGTGACAAGAAATGGCACCAGCAGGATTTTAGAAGCTCCTGCCCCATTTCCTAGGACAAATTGGTGAAGGATGACAGCAATAAGAAGAGAACAATCCCAATTTCCTGATTTAATCTGGCTTCACCGCAGGTACGCCCCAGCTCTGTGTCACAGCTGGGTTTCTCAGCACAGTGGTTTCTGTACTGAGTCCATGCCCTCCTTTCTTCCCTTCTGTCCCCCCATCACAATGCCTTGCCTGGCTGATTTTGTGCTCAGCAGCTGGTTTAAATGCTGGCAGCTGGCAACATTTTCTCTTGCAGCCAAAAAACAAAGCGTCTGCTCTCCCAAGCTGGCCTGGGAAGGTTGGCTTTTCTGGTCCAAGCACAAATATTTCTGGCAGGGCAAGCTTGCTGCAAATCTGGAGTTGATCTCACTCATTTCCTCGGCGCTAAGGAAATGCAAAGGGATTTGCAGTGAATTCTCCACAGCCTCATTTTTAAGGTGAGGATTGTTTAAGTAGAAGAGAACTCGAGTTCTCAGAAGCTCTGCAAAATCATGAGGAGCTTTTGATGTCACAGTGGGATCAGGAGCTGTTCCATCATTGTCAGAGATGAGCCACTGACACCAGAGGGGTGGCACTGTTGGGCACTGTCCTTGTTTACATGGCTTCAACATTTGTGGAAGTTTGGAGTAATTAGTTTCCTGAATGGCTCCCTTTAATGGAAAACATGATGTTTTGGGAAAGACAAGCTGGGCATAAAACCCTCCAATTCTTTATCCAGGTGAAGTAACCTCATCATCACTTCTCATTTTTGGAAAAGGTCTAGGGATTCAGGCATATCCTGGGAGCTGGATGCTTTACTCGATTAGACTCCACTGGAAAACCTGATTTAATCCCAAATCTCACTTCAGATGTGTCCTTTGGCCTCACAGGAGCCAACAGGACTTCTGGACATTGCTTAAACTTTAACTGATTGTTGTATGCATGGCCAAATCAAAATCCAAGCATACAGCTGCAGTTTTTGGGCCAAAAGTAGCCCAAGCCCAGCTTTCAACAACATCTGCTTTTGCATCAGCACTGGGCAGTTTGTAGAACTCCAAGGACTTTGCAAAGGCTGAAGCATTGATGTGGACTTCTCATGGGTGGGAAAAGTGTGCTGCAAAAGCTCACCTGGAATGGTCTTGGTAGGAATGAGGCAGAAAAGAAGATTCAGCAGATTTCAGAGTGCAGCTGGTTCTTGGCATTGCTGGGGTGGGGTCTTAACTGTGTCCAAATATCTCTTAGTCCTTCCTGACCACTTGGGTCAACCCCTGCATTTTGGGTTGTAGGTCTGAACATTGAATTGAAGAGGCCACAAAACTCTTGGGAACCAGTGGTGGACCTGATGCCATGAGCAAAAGCTGATCCCATTTCTGGGCTGCCAGTGGGTTATTAACAGCAAACAGAATCCCAATCCACTGTTTTAGTCCTGAGGTCATGCCAGTCTCAGGTACAGCAGGTGGGAAGGGGACTTGGGAATGTGTTTCACAGGTGTGGGTGGTTGAAGGACCAAAATTTGGGAACTGATGCTGAAACAGGCGGGCGTGTTGTGGAAATTGTCTGCTCTGGATTCCCATGAAGAGATGCCACGCTTTGAAACGTGTTCCTGCAGGCTGGCACCGAGCTGAGCCAGCCTTGGATGTGGCTGTGCTTGTGCTCTGTGCAGGCAGGTGGAGGTGGAAATCTCCAGCACAGCAGGAGATGGAGGTGGCAGGGCCAAGAAGGGCCTCAACACAGACGTCTGTGCGAGTGTGGGTGACACAATCTCGCACCAAGTTGGCCTGCAAAGGCTCAGAAAACAGGAATAGAAACCCATCCCGTGACTCAGGATGTGTCTGTGGGCTAAAGCTGCTGAGCTGCAGTGCCTGGGTGCAGTCTCTGAGTCTGTGTTGCTGCATTTAGAGGAGAAAAAGCCTTTGACAGCAGCAGGTGGGAGATGTTTCTCCATTCTCCACCGTTTGTTGTGATGCTCCTGTGCGGTCTCCCTGTGGGAGCTCTGTCTTGGTACTGTGGCCATAAACATAATGTAGAATAACACTAATGAGAGCTTTCATGGCGTATCCATGGCAGTCCAAATCCGTGTGCCAGATCTCCTCATTTCCTCAAGGGTCCTGAGGCATCTTGTGCTCATCTTCAGCTTCTGCTCTCTCTGAAGTCTCTGGACATTTCAGTTATAATTACAGTACTGCTTGAAAGGCCTTCTGGCCTCCTCGGTTTTGAATAAACCTGACCCTCTGGAAAGACTAAGTCCAGAATTGCAGAAGAAGGTCTTGAGGATAAGAGCTTGAAAAAAAGAATAAAATCCCCCTGTCCCATGGGAAATGCTGAAGCAGGGCAATCTCAAGCCAGGATGAAATTCACAGTCCTGGGAATTCTTTCCCTGAAGGGAAAATTCAACATTTCCTTTGCTTCAGTCTGATCAAAACGTCTTGTTTTGACACGGCACAACAGCCTGGGACCACGACAGTCATATCAATATGCTTCCAAGCCATCTAAGGGAGTGTGATCTTTTCCAGCTCTAAATTAAGCAGGAGTTAGTCCTTCCCCACATCTTGTTTCCATAGGGAGATGCCTGGCCGTGCAGGATTTTTGATCAGCAGTTCCACCTCCAGCAGTGTCCCCAGGAGCCCTCCCTGAAAAGTTGTCATCCTGATACTTGTGTCCTCACGGGTCACCCTGTCCTCACATCCAAATTTCAGGGAACTGGGGATCTTCCTACCCTTGGATCCCCTGGTAATTGCTCCTGGGAGGATTCTGGTCTTTGTGAAGCAAACCTGTTCTGCTTCCCCAGCGTTCCTCAGACCCGTTACAAAGAGCCATTGTGGGCTCTGCCCGTTCCACGCCTCGTGTTCCCAGCTCTCATCAGCCTCAGAAGAGGCACCTCTTGCCCACTTAGCCAGGAGATAAAGGCTGATTTGTGTGGAGTGGGAGGGAAGCGTTGCCTGTACCCTTGCCAGGTTTTGTGGTACCACTCCTGGCTGGGCAGGGAAGTTTCCAGAGCTCCCCAGGATGGAGGAGGCTGCAGAGAGGGGAACCCTGCTCTCCTCTGCCCAAAGCTGCTGCCTTCCAGTGGGATCAGGGTGAGGGTGCACAGCAGGGACTGTGCTCCAGGGGTGCGGCCAGCCCCCCCAGGGGCTCAGGGCCTGGTGGATCCAGAGGAGAGCATTCCTCCTCCCTGCCTTGCCTCACCTGGGCATGAAAAGCAAGGACCCCTCCCTCCTTCCCAGCTGTTTGTGTTTTGGATTTTTTGTCTCCCCCAGCCCCCCTTGGCTGTGAGTGGGTTCACAAACGTCTCCTCCAGCTGGGCAAGCCTCAGCAGCTCCAAACTCCTGATTTGTCTGGGAGCTTTGGCTGTGAGGTGGGTATGGGCATCACAAAGCCAAAAAAATGCAGTGGGAGCTGCTCCAGGTGTGTCCTTTCTTATCAGTGCTGGGTTCAGCAGGGATCAACACCTCAGTTTGAATACAGAAAAGCAAGCTGGTGTATGGCTGCAAAGAGCCTTTCTGCATCCTCTCCAGAGTGGCTTTTGGTGCCTGTACCTGCCTAGTGTGAGCTTCCCACCTGTTAAATTGACCAGTTACACCAGTTCCTCTGCCCCTTTGGGACTGGGTGATACCAGATGTTGAATCCAGGTTCAATTTCTGTGTTCTGTGCCCTTCTCCTTCCACCAGAGGAGCCAGGTTGTTCATGGCTGGGCACCAAAACTCACTGAGAGGTCTGGCAACCTGGCAGGTCCCGGTGTCACAAGGGACAGGTTGTTTGGGGTGAATCTGTCATTGGGGACACAGGATCTGTGTGCCAGGGGACAGCAGATTTCATCCCTGGCATCTCAGCTGCCTCCTCCAGTTCCTGCCATCAGCTGGGGGCACTGGGAAGGAAGGAAAACCAAGAAAGCTCAATCCCAGGCATTCATGCATCGCTGGACAAGTCACATCTGGCTGATGGGGACAGCGGGGGCCCAGCCCTCCCTGGGTGACACCAGGCAGCTTCCACACAGAGCTGGGCCAGCCCTCACACTCTGCTCCAGTCATATGGGAGCTGCTAGACAGAGATACACAGAAATACAGAAATAGACCCTTCCAGGGGGGATCCAGCAGATGCTGGGCTCCAGAGGCATTGCTGCACGCCTGGAGCGCTGCCGTGGCGCTGGGGGTTCCGAGGGTAAGCGACTCCAACCAGCCGAGCAGAGCAATAACCCTGCAGAGAGGCAGCGCCTGCAGGGCTGCGCTCCTGCCGCACCAGTGCAGAGCTCAGAGTGAAGAGGCGAGCAGGGATGGCAGGGAGGACCTTTCTCAGGACCCCAAATCCCGTCTGCAGATCGCTGTAATCCGTGCTGTGATCCCTGAGGGGAGCCTGGCCCGGCCTGGGCTGGGTGCTGAGCAAAGCAGCACGTCCAAGCAAGAAATAAATTGAAATTGGGCACAAAAGGAGCCAGGGTGTCATGGAGGAGGAGATGAAGAGCTTGTGGTGTGTGGGAAGCCTCGAAAGTCACACTGAGCAGTCGGGGCTGTGTGGGAGCTGATGCACAGCAAGCTGGGCTTGTTAGTGGTGCCTCAGCCCTGCCTTGACCACAGCCACAGGTCCTGGCTTGAAGCCAGGGCTGGTTTGAGCCAGAAAAGAGTTTCTGCTTGCAAGCTTACCCAGTGGAGACACCCAAAAGGGGAGCTGGAGCAGCCTTGCAGCCAGTCCTGAGCACGGCTGCACCGCAGAGTTTCTCAGGGCACTGCCCATGCCCAGGACATGAAACCCTTTCTCACCCTGGCTTTGTAATTCTGTCCTCCATGGACATTTGTCCCCATGATCTTCTGGCTGCCTAAAGGTCTCCACAGTGGCCATGTCCTTTGCACACTGACAGCGTAGCACTGGACTTCACCCCCAGGAGGCTGCTGCCAGCAGCAGGGCAAACCTGGGCTTGTGCAAACAGCCAGAGGCACAGACCTTGCCATGTCCCTTCCTGTGCTGCCACTGTCACCCCCAGCCTGCCCAATACCATCCATGGCATCACCATGGCCAGGGAAGGGGTGTGGGAAGACATCACCAGGCTGTGGAAAATAATTGGATTTTGGCTAATGTGCAACAGTCCCTGGAATTGTTTCCTGATGTTGAGCTGCTCCTGGCTGGGTTCAGAGGGAGAGAAAGCTCCAAGGCTGATGGGGGATCTGGAGCTCATCCCAAAAGGGCAACACTGAGTCCTTTTGGTCAAGAAATTAAAGGTAGCTCTCATGCCCTCGGTCCTGGGGGAGGAGAGACCCTGTGTTATTTTGCCATGGAGAGCTGGAGCAAACTTCTTCCAGTCCTGACTGGGTGGAAACAAAAATAAGTGGCAATGTGGGTCCTCCAAATAAACAGCGCACATGTGCTGCCATAGTGGAGGGAGCATGTGTGTCTGATTTACATGCAGTCTGGGAAGTGCCACATCCGCCTTATGTTTGGAATATTTCAACTCTCCAAGGCCTGAATTTAACCCCTGCCCTCTCCCAGCAGAGCCTGCAGTATCTCTGCTGTTCTTTCTCTTGGAGTAAGCTTCCTCCTCGATGCTAGAGGGAGCACAGTGAGGCTGACAGGGTTTGTGCAGGTCTTGTCACACTGTACGAGCATGTCACAACAAAGATCCAAGAGAAGAGAAACCACAGGAGCCAGAAAAGACTTTCAAACCATCCCTGCTCTGCTCTGAGCTCTCCGGGTCACTGAATTTAAGGGCTGCTTCCACACAGCAGGAGACCTCGCTGTTTGTTGGGTGATCCAGGGGAGCAGCCATGTGTAGACATGATTTAAGAGCCATTCCTTCTTCCAGCATGGAGCAGAACCCCTGGACAGTGGGACATTGAAGGATATAGCCCAGGAGGAGGAAGTAAAGGCAGATATTGTCCTGAGCTTTTCCTTTGTGTGCTTCCAGAAAGGGCTTCGGCCTGGAAAGGGATGTCAGGACAGGAAGGATATTGAGCTGAACTCGGCTCTCACACAAACAGCTGAAGTGACCTTTCTCTAGCAAAACACCAACTCTTGTGGGATGGGTTTGTTCTGAAGAGTGTCAGCTCTGGAAGAGCGGGGCCATTCCATGGGCAGGGAGTGGCTAGATAAATAGATAAATAGAGAGTAACTAGATAAACAGGTTGGTTGGTTGGTTGGTTGGTTGGCTAGTTGGTTGGTTGGTTGGTTGGTTAGTTAGTTAATGTGGGGGGTACAGAAACAGAGACAGAGCAGTGCAGCCCTCCCAGGACCTTTAGCTGTCCTCGTTCATAGCACAGGTTTTGTAGGTTTGGGTGCCTTTGGAAGGGGACTCTGTGTATCTTCACCCCGCTCCTGAGTGTGGCAGTGTTTGCACAGCGTTATTGGCTCACAACTGCTCCTGGCCTCCTTCCCTTCATGCACAGCTCCCACACGGATGGGGAAACTGAGGCACGCAGCAGCAAAGCGTATTCTGAAGGTGGCAGGACACATGGGCAGCAAACCCAGGCCTGGCAGAGCCAGGGGCCCTCTCCTCCATCCTCCCCCGACTGCTGCTCCTTGCTGCCTTGCCGGTTACGGTCTCTGTCACACTTCTAGGAAGATGTCACCGCCTCTGCAGGGTGTCAGATGCCCACCTTGGGCTGGTGTGAGTCACGCAGGAAGAACCGAGAGCTGCGAGGTGGGAGCTGGGCACTTTCCAGGAAAAGCTGGGTTGTAACCACAGAAGCCATTTCCTTGCAGGCTGGAGCCATTATTGCCCTGCCAGAAACAAGTGCTCTGCACATGCTGAGCCCTCCCGAGGTGGGGATTTGCTCCCGCATGTCCCCTCTGCAGAGCTGCCCCTTTCCCACCCTCTGGGCTGCTCCCAGAAGGAGCTCCTGGCTCGAGGACAACCATGGGACCTTCTCTGCCTCATGGCTTGTCTCGCTCCTCCTGCAGCTTCCCTGCATTAACAACCCCTCTCTGCATCACTGATCTGATCTCTTTAGCTGGTTTGAACCCAAACCAGGCGCCATCCACTAGGAAAAATTTCAGGCCCCATTTGGAGAGGTTTCCTGCAGGTTGAAACATCTCTGAGGTGAAATATCCATGAAATATCCAGGCTCTTCCTACCAAAGAATTCTTTCTTTTTTCTGGGCTCTTCCCACCCATTGCTCTAAGTTCAATTTTTGGGGTGTTACTCCCACCTCTGGACTGAATTTATCCCCAGAACATCACAAGATTTCTAGAAAAATGGTGTTGGAAGAAGATGGTTTGAGGCCTCTCTTGAGGGAGATTGTTGTATGCCCTTGTAGCTGAGATCTGTGGGAGTACAAATGTTAATTTGGGAAATTCCTCATCCCTCATGTCCAAGGGAGGTGAAACAAAGGGAAAAAACCCAGCCCAGTTCTTGGAACACCTCTGGATTGCATTGTTTTTCCTAGCTGGGCCTGTATCCATAGGCCTAACCCAAGGAACAGTTGTGTTTCTCTGAGCTTGGCTGTTGAGACACAGTCAAAATTGTCAGAAATTCTCTGAAAAGGCCAAGATTCAAGGAATATTCCCCAGCTGCATCTCCCTGGCCCAGCCCAGCTTTCTTTGAGAGATCCCCTTTGTTCCCAGGCCTCCCGACAGCCGTTGTGTGTGCTCCATAAACATCAAATGGAAGAGACGCTTTTAATGTAATTATAATTTAAGCATAAAATATGTCACTTCTGTAGGATTTTGTTGTCTGGTGCGTAATTACTTTATGGCACTATAAAAATATATTGCATTATGATGCCTTGCTGTGCTTTGCTCGAATAATTTATAGCACAGTAATAGCGTGGAACAATATTCCAGACCATTGTATCCAATCTTGCATATAAATAAAACTGTGGAAAATAATGATCTTGGTTAAATGCTCATTTAATTATTTCACAGGCTTGGCTAAGGTTTTTATCCCAGTTTCATTCCCACATCCTCACCAAATTATATTCAAACTATCTAGAGAGAGAGCTTTTAAAGCTCACAGAAAATAGCGCTATATATGGAATTTTTTATATATACTGCCATTTCCAAACAACTGGGGAAAAGAAGCATTTGCTGCAGGGTGACTGGAATTGCAAAAAATTTCCAAAATTTCTTCCCAAGCAATATGTTGGAAACTTTTTCAGTCCAAGCCCACTGAAACATTTTGGTAGCCTAAAAAACCAACCTCCTTCCTTCTGCTTTTGAGGTTCTCAGTATTTTTATGCCCTTGAGACAGAACTTTAGTGACTTTTTGAAGCAAGACGTTGATTAAAAAAACCTAACCCCCTTCTTGCCTTAAAAGCAAGGAACTGAAACTTTACTCTCTCTTTTCAGCATCCCTTTCTGGGCATCTGCTTCAACCACAAGTGGCAAAATATTTCCCACCTGCCCATCCTCATCCCATCCCTGAGCTCCTGCCCAGATTATCCTCCCAGGATATCCCATCCCACCCTGGCATCATTGCCTGTTTTGGGGGCCTCACTCAGATTTGCTCAGTGGAGGAAGCTGAGCGTCCCCAGGGGGTTGAGCCCCTCCACAGGAAAAGGTCACCTCCACTAAAACCATTTTATTTATATTTTGATGTTATATTTAGCAATCAAACTGTGGATAGAGTGGGGAGAAATGTCAGCCAGGAGAACTCCAGGCAAAGCAAGGCAGGGGGTAAAACTGAATTTACAGCTCATGAAGGACTGGGAGGACTCACTGATATTGCAGGGCCTCGCTGGAAGAAGGCACTGATAATTTTCCTTTTAATCTCCATGTTTTCCTCTATATGTGCATGTGCCCTCCCTCTCCATCATCTTCCTCCCAGAGCTGGGGCAAGGATCTAAAAATAGTGGTGGGCCCTGTATATGCATCTTCAGCAAAGAGACTCATAAATGCAGCCAGGACTGAAAATCAATTCTTTAAAGCTGAAATCAATAACAATAACTAATATTAATAGTGATTATCCTTTCTTTATTGCACTTTGCAGTTGGAAATGAATTGTTTTTAAGGATTAGCAGCAGCTGAACTCTGTAATGCAATGTAAGACTGAAGATTTACTATGAAAACAGAGCTTATGAGGAAAGACCCATTACTGCTGATGGAATACACTTTGGAAAAAACCCTGGCTGCTGCCGAGCACACGGAGCCTCGACCTGCAGTAAGCAGTGGGTTGAGATTCCTAGCAGGAGACAGGGATTTTTGGGCTCTAACCCCATCTGGTTTTCTCTGAGTCTGACTTCTTCAGTTCCCAGACATCCCAAATGCATTTTCATTTTTGTGTATCTTTTATCTGAAACAGCTTCAGACATGCAAAACTTGGGGGGAGAGAGGAGGAAGGAAGGGAAGTGCGTTAAGCCACTCACAGATATATTTCCATATTTATCTGAGTCAGCCATACCTATATGAGACAGCAGTGTCTAGAGCTATCTGCTCTGTGTTCAGACTTTCCAAAAAGCGCAGCGGATCAGGTGAGCACTTTAGGAAAGTCTGGTCTCGAGCATCCCCATGGGAGTCCCCCAGTGCTGGACCACTTCTGCAAACTCCCTGCTCTGACAATCTGGTTTCAGGGCTGTGTGAAGCTCCTCTCTCAGAGGAAGGGCAGGCACCAGGCTCTGTTCTCATGTCTCTTCCTCTGCTGTGGGCTTGCCTTAACCCTGCTCCTTCCCTCTGTCTCCTTTCCCTACAGCTGATGGATATTTCAGTCTCTGAGAGCAGATTTTGATTTATTTGAATTTCTCTGCCTGAAGAGCAGGAACCTTTTTCGTATATAAGACCATGGGGCTGGTCATGGTGTTCAAACTATGCTCAACCCTAATTTTTCCTTGGAGAAGGCAATGTCTGCTGTGGGGCCATGGAATGACTGGAGCTGGGTGGGGAGATGGGGCTTCACCCAGTCTGTGAGCACTGGGGATGGAGTGTGGCACCTGTCAGTGTGGGAATTTCCAGCAAGGCAACCCATCCACAGCATTCCTGTCATCCCAGCCTGGAGAAGGTGGAAGAATCCACCCCTCACACAGACATGGATTTTCACAAGGGGATATTTGTGCTTACTAAATGTATAAAGTTTTCCTACAACTGTCTTGCTCCAGACCTGGCGTTTCCTCAACCACAAAATCCAGCAGGATGGAGTTTAGGATGACACAGAAGTTCAGAAGAACACAGTGAATAATTCCTGCCTCTGTTGGAGTGGATGGCAAAGCTCCCGTGTTGTTCAGGTACAGTGGGATTTTCCCACTTGGGCTGACACCTCCTCCTCCAGCATGCATGATCTTGAGGCCATTTGGATGAGAAGCTGCTGGACCTTTGATTTTGGGTTGTTTACTCACTTTTCTTTGAACACTGTAAAAGTTTTTTACTCTGACCTCCATGGACAGAGCGAAAGCCTTTTACAAACAGCCACAGGTCAGCTGGCCTGAGCGTCTGATCCTGTCATGTTATTGATCTCTGGTGAAGGGGATGGACTTTTTTCACCTGGCAAGGTTCTTTTATTTTTATTTTAAAACCAGCCTTTTCTCCAGAAATAAAATTGGACTCTCACCTCCATTTTTCTCTGCTGTTTCAATTCATGGTTGCCTTCCAATTTCAGAAAGGGTTTCTTTAGATTTGGCCTAATGATTTTGGGTTTCAATCAGAAAATAGACTTCAGTGGTCACCTCATTCTGGAAATTGGAGCAATAACCACATCCAAAATGAAGGCAACTGTGGGGAGGCCCCCGTGGTTGCCCAGAGCAGCTGTGGCTGCCCGTGGATCCCTGGAAGTGTCCAGGGCCAGGTTGGATGGAGCGTGGAGCCACCTGGAAGAGTGGGAAGTGTCCCTGCCCCTGGCAGGGGGCTGGAATGAGTTCTTTCAGGTCCCTTCCAACCCAAGCCAGTTTGGGATTCTATGAACATGAGTAGCTCAACATTTTCCCCCAGAATTGTTATTCTTCCCTCACTTCCCTCAACTCTCTCTCCTTTCTACTGAGTCCCTTCAGGCACCTCAGAACAGAAGCACTGGGAGCCTCCTCAGTTGGGTTGAGCAGCTCAAGCTTCCTTCCCTCAATGCCGTTCTGCAAGGATTTCTTGGTGTTTCACTGCTCCTGGCATGTGGTGTGCAGATGTCTCCAAACTGGCTCAGCTTTGAACTTGCTTGAACAATTTGATTTTTTCAGTGGTGCATCACTGTTAATTTCCTCCGACTCATCCTCTGAGGGTGGGAGTCTGGAAAACAGCTTCTTTTTCCCAGCTCAGAGTCAAAAACCATCCTGGGATTTTGGCAAAGCAGGATGGTGGCTGTAATGACCACCTCGAAAAAGACCTAAAAATCTGTGGCCTGTGCAGATGGCAGCAGCAGCGAGGCTGGACATTCATCATTCTTGAGTGAGTCCAGCTGGGAGGAAAGACTTATTCCTACTGGGATGGGTAATAAAGCAGGAGGATGTGCTGAGCAGTACAGCTGGGGCTGTTCCAGCATGGCATTTGCTGGGTAGCAGCATCATACTTTCCCCATGAGTGTGTGGCACAGCAGCACATGAGTCATGATGGAACCACATGCTGGACCAGGTATTTTATAGATCTCAAATCCATGGATCATCTCACTCCCAACTGGCAGAGTGTGATTTACAAGCAGGAGCCACGGCCAGAGTTTTTTAACCCAGGATCTTTAAATTCCTGCACTCCAAGGGTGTCAATCCCCCTGGAGATGGAACCTCCTGAGATCTGGGATGCAGAGCAGAAAGCAACAAGCCCAGGTTTCAGAAAGGAAGTGGTTGGTGATTTATTTTTTTCACAGATCTGGGTATTCCTTCTCTGCTTCCAGCTACCTGCTCACCTGGCTGCTGTGCCCTGCTGCCACTGGAGCCAACAGGGAGGGAGAAGCAGGGAAAAAGACATGGGGACAGAGAGAAACAAGGGAAAAATGAAATAACACAGGGATTGATCCGTGCAAAGGTTAAGAAGCTGAACTTATTTAACTCCTGTTAGTTTATTTATTGTCCCTGAGTTATATTTGGGACTGCGACTGAGCAGATTAGTGCGGGATTGCTGGGTAGATTTAGAGAGCTGCAGCGTTTTTCTGGCTCAGTATGCACGGGGCCATGTGTCCCTGTGTGTGCACATGTGTGCCTTGCTCCCACTTCTCACCCAGCCATCCCTTCCCACTCCCATGCTGGATAAATGTGAGCACTCATCTGCACAATCCAGGGCAGAGAAAGGGGAAAATCTCCTTGCTCATCATCTCAGGAGCTCAATCTGTGCAGGGTACAACACATGATCTTTATTACACCACGAAAGCAGCAGGTAATAATAATTCCTCTGTCCTCAGGAGCAGGGCCACCAGCTGCAGTAAAAATACACATATATACATATATATATATCTAAAATGTCCCCTCCCACACGTGTGTCATGGGGATGGAAGGGAGCTGGAGCTGTGGAGGGCTGGATGGGGGATGACTCAGGAGCTGTGGCCTTGCTGGCTACCCGGCTCTCTCGGTACCACAGGGAAGGACAAGCTGGTGGCAAAGGGCCCAGCAGAGAGCTGAGGTCCCTTCCAAGCCTGGCTGCAGGCTGGTGGTGCTCCCCAGCTTCCTCTGCTTCCCCTGTGGGGTGGGTTCAGAGGCTGGTTTTTGACTCTTGCAGACAAAGATTGGGGTCCAACCCCCTCTGTGCTCAATCAGGAGCGGAGCCCAGCAGAAGTTCCAAGTGGACTGGATGTGGTGGATGAGGAGTGAGGTGCCTTAGTCAGATGTCTTGGCTAATATCTCCTATTACATCAGTTTCTTTTCTTTCTCTGTCTCTGTAAAAGAGCCACAAAAAACAATGAGTAATTTCTCTGCGGAATATTCATCTTTAAAAAGCCAGGCCCAGGGCTCCAGCACTTCCAGCCTGGTATTTTTCTCCCTTTGACTTTGAGTGTGTGTCTGGCCTGCAAACCCAGCTGGGAAAAGCTCTACCCTGAGAAGGGAAGAGTGTAGGAGAAGTGGGATGAGAGTTTTCCCTGAGGATTCCAGGTCTGGAGCAGGTAGAAGAAGGAGAAGAGAATTTTAAAAAGGTCACACTGAGGAGAGCACTTGTCCTGTTCACCTGACAACCACAACGGGCTCTCACCATTGTCCAGGGCAGCAGACATAAAATCCCAGAATGGTTTGGGTTGGAAGAGACACTAAAGCTCATCCCATTCCACCCCCAGATGGGCAGGGACACTCCCACTGTCCCAGGTTGCTCCAAGCCCTGTCCAGCCTGGCCTGGGACACTCCCAGGGGCAGCCACACCTTCCCTGGGCAATAACTTGTCCAAGAGCAGCCCCAAAACTGGGAGTGTTTACAAGAAAGGAAACACACCTCAGAGCAGCATAAAGGCAGCAGTGTGAAGGGCCCTGGTTCAATTTCAGCTTGAAAGGAAGTCCAAACCACAGTGCTGGAGCCAGGTATTAAACTCCCTGGAAAAATCTGTTTGCCTTCTCCTAGCACAGTGCCACCAGCTTTACTGCAAACACAGAGGGAAAACGACTTTTTATGGGTATAACAAAAGCCACCAGCTGTTTATTTTATTTATGGAGGGGATGGATAATTGACAGGTAGATGTCTGAAGGAGATGAAGCCCTCCAGCTAAACTCTGAAGCTCCAGCAAAGCTGCAAACAGCAGAGAAATGGCTCCAGAGGTGACAGAATTGTTACTTTTAAGACTGCAAGATATATAAGCGAACAGGGCTGATCTGCACTTCAGAACAATCCTACCTGAGCAGCGAGCTAAATAAAAGTGGTGCTTTCACACTGGTGTCTACAGCACCTTCCACTGAGCTTAAACCAATGAGTGTTGCTGCCTCTAAAGGGGCCTTGCAAGCCCAGAGGATCCAGGTCCCCACGCTAGGGCTTGAAGGGATGCTGGGACAGGAGTGGGAAGAGGGGCAGCACTGGGCTATCCTGTGATACTGGTGGGGATCCTGCCAGGGCTGGTGCTTGTCCTTCAGCAAAGCAAACTTTCTCAGAATCACAGAATAACCTGGGTTGGAAGGGACCTACAAAGAGCATCAAAGTCCAGTTTTGTTTCTGCTGGGAGGCAAGAAGAAAGAGGGATGTTTTTTCTGGGACCTGTGCGCTTCTCTCATGTCCCACAGGTTGCAGATATCAACCTTTGCTTATTTTGGGGTTTTTACTCCTTCTTTTTTAATATTTTTCCTCTTTTGGAGCCAGCCTGCCTCGGACTTCGAAGCCTTCCAGGCCTGGCCCTCATGCCCCTGGATGGATCTGTGTCTATTTCTAAGAGGTTCAGCACTATCTGCTCCTGACTTTTATAAACAAAAACAGAAGCTTAAACATTAACCCCTGCCCATGACACCACCACAACCATTTGCTACTCCTTTCTCACACCAGAGATTTCTTTCGTTTACCTCCAACTCTTTTTTTTTATTATTATTTTATTTTTTCCTTTTTTTTCCCCCTGTTTCCTCGAGTTTTCCCTCCTGCAGGGCAGGGGAACATTTACGATGTAGAATTACCGAGGCTGTTCCCACTCTGGTGATTCAGTGTCAGGCTGGGAGCGAGGGAACCAGAGCCTGTTACCCGGATCCCTCGGCTTTTCCCACCTCCACACGGCTCTGCAGCAAATCAAAGTGCAACAAAACAGCTTTGCATCATTTCTTCGAGGAGTCCTGGGCCCTGTATGTTATCTCCAGGGCAGGGTATGTGCTCTAATAAAAGATGGCTTTATTGCCAGCTGCAACAAAGCCAAGGATTCAGGCACATATTGCCTGGTGGGTTCATTGTAAACTCCCTTTTATGACCCTTCCAGTTTATTGCTAATAGAGATTTACAGTGGGAAGAAGGGGCTGTGTGCTGTAATTAATAGTGTTATTAGCCTGGGTGGGTTCCATGCAATGAGCATTTGGTGTTTGCCCTTCGCTAGCTGGAAATGGCACAGGGACAGGCTGCAGGGCTGCTGTTACTGGTGTTACTGATGTTACTGGTGTTGTTACTGGTGTTACTGGTGCCTTCCTGGGAGGCAGTTGGACCAAAGTCCTCCATTCAGAGAAAATGTCCACCTCAGCCATCACAAGACACCACCTCAGCTTTCCTCATTGATGGAAAACCATTCCTGTTCCAGCTGATTTTCCCTCCCAAACAAATAATGTTTTTTTCATTGGAGGGGGAGATTCTTTCCAATAGTTTCAGGTATTCCTGGACATGGGAATTTATAAGCTGGACACATAGAAGTCACCAACCCTCCCTTGGGTCCCTTTCTGATGGGGCTTGTTTTAATCACTCAAGGGACAGGAGCATCAGACACAGCGATGGGATTGTGCCAAAAATATCCCACACCTGCTTTGTGCTGAGCTGAGGCCACTCACTAAATGCTGCTGCTGCTCCCTGCCCATCTCCAGCCTCTGGAAATCTTCTGAGCCAAACTCCAGTGCTGTCACCACTGGAGACACTGGAAGTGGCTCCATTAACATCAGCCTGGTTTCTATCCCTCGCTGCTCCGCTGGAACCAAACCTCAAATGAAGAGAATTTCATGTTGTTGCAGATTTTTGCAGTGAATGTCTCATGTTGCTCTGCCTGGCAATTAAAAAGTCAAGAACCAGGGTGAGAACAGTCCTGCTAATGATTTGCAATCAGCTCCTTCCAGCCACAGTTGCCTCTGCAAAGCCAAAATTGTATCAGTCTCCAGAAGCTACGGCAGAAGTTAAACATTAAGTGGTTGGAGGTGCTGGAAACTTCCGTGGTTTCTGACTGATCAGAGGTCAAGGATAAAGTCATTGAGAGCGTCCTTCATCTCAGGCAACTGCCGTGGACGTGGCCAAGCCCAGAGGGAGACCAGCACCATGAACCCTACCCCACGTGAATGCTCCTCTGGGCAGGCCGCTCTCATCCTCACAGAAACAGGGAAAATGTTCTTAGCAATGTCCACAAACACAGCAGGGATTTAGGGGATTGACAGTCAGGCCAGGTGGGAGGGAACACCCAGCTCACGATGCTGAAGAGCCACCCTTGCCTTTAAAAACCTCCTCCAGGCACCCAGGCAGCACCAGCCATTTCAGTTCTGAGCACAAGCCCAGTATTTTGTGATTATTTGCTCAAATTTCCACTCCAGGAGCAAAATAATAAAACAGACAAGCATTGAGGGGTGAAAACCTTTGGGGGGAATTAATTGGGAATTGGGTACCAAGCTGCCTTTGGGGGTCTGAGCAAGGATAGGAAAGTGCTGGGGAGGCTGTCGGTCCCAACGAGGTTTGTGGTGGAGCTCACTGTGTTTTTAGAGAAGGAGCTAAAAGATACCAGGCTCCTTCTCACCACTTCTATTAATATTCAAACTAATTAACTTCACTGAGAGCTGGAGGAAATTGAATCTCAACAAGAACCTAAGCTTTGCTTTAGATTTTAAGCCATTTGGATCTTTTGATTCGAAGCTTGTGCTTTTATTATTATTGTTTTTAAATCTCCTTTTATTTTATTATTTTTTCCCTGCAAACACCTGGCTCATTTTAGGGGTGATAGAACAGTAATAAATGATTCTTATTAATTGGCCATCAGCAGCCAGAGAGCAGCAGGCTCCCAGCTGAACAGGGCACATTTATGGGGGAATTTGAGACAGGTTTGGGGGTCCCAGCAATGTGGGGGGCTCTTGGCTGGGCACTGAGAGTGAGGCCAGCCCAAATGGCTGAGGTGAGGTAAGGGAGCTTTTGGGAGGTTAAATAATAATAAAAAAAAAGCTGAAAAAGGAAGCTTTTACAAGCCAGAGCTTAAAGACGTGCCCTCCCTCTCTGCCCGTTTATTAAGTAATAATGAAACACTTTTGTCAAAGCTTAGGCACCAAATTTCTGACACCAGATGAGCTCTAAAGCTAATCAGGGGCTGGAAAAATGGGAATATAATTAAGGCTGCTGACAGCCCTGTGTCATTAACCTCCCAGCTCTCAGGTGCCACACTGAACCACATCTGCAGCAGATTCTGTATTACGGGCAGTTAGTTTCAGCCCTGGAAATGAATTTGGTTTTTAATGGCCCTGTGATGGCTCTGGGGCTGTGGCAGGCAGGAGGGTGATGCTCTGTGCTGGGTCCAGCTCGGCTCTCCCTCCTGCTCCTCAGTGGTAAACAACCGAGGCTCTTCTCATCCACAGAAAATGAGGTTTTTCTGGGTAAAGGTTCAGGCTGGGGCAGTTCTGCTCTGTCCTTGTAATTAATTATTATCATTATTAGCAGCGTGGGTGTCTGCTTTGCCCTAGCAAAGGGATTCCTGCCTGAGTCCCTCTGTGGATCTGATCCTCTGCAGTAACCCTGCAGGGCTGATACCCAAACCACCTCCCTGCTCTGTGACTCAGTTCCCCACCGAACAGAGGAGCTGATAATCTTGGGATCTTTGGGAGGAGGTTTGGAGTTTGTCAATGCAACCATGTCCACTCCTCTTATAATTATGGCACTGAAGGAGGCTGTGACAGGGTCTTGAATTGCTCCCTTGAATCCATTTCGAGGGCAGCACTGGTGGTGCAGCAAGGTTTTGCCGAATTATTATTTTTTTTTTAGTGTTATGTAAGTTTTCCTTTTTAATTTTTTTTTCCCCCGCAGGATTTTACCGTTCTGAAGGTTAAAAAGAGGGAAGCAGCTGTTCCCATGCCTCAGCAGCACAAACACCTCGAGCCTTCGAACGAGAGGAATCAGTGGGACAGCAGCGAGGGAGCGCTTGGGCTGATGCCAAAATGACTCCGGCAGCGAGCCCGGCTCGGAGCCTGTGATCTGGGGAATCTCTGGAGCCCTTTCGCAAGGCGAGTGTCACAGACAGGTACCCTGGGACACGGAAAGGGGAAGAGCGTTTGCCTGGGCAGGAAGGCTGCGTCAGTGCCAGGAATAGCAGCCCGGTGTCCCGTGACCCAGCTGTGCTGCTCAGAAATGAGATAAAGCTGTCGCTGCCAGCCTGGGGACAGCGCTGGGGACAGCGCGACAGCAGAGCAGCGAGCCCTGCCAGCGCTGCCCGGGGCTGAGCGGGGTGCTCCAGCACGGGGAAAAGGCTCCCAGCCCTCCCTCCATGTGAAAAACACCTCTTGGTGTTTTCTGTACGAGCAGAATAATCGCGGAGCTGCTGGAGCTCGGTCCGTCCGCGCTCCGCTGTCCCCGCGGTGCAGCTGCCGCCCCACGCTCCGAGCGCGTCTCACACTTCCCCTGCAGCCTTCTCGCTTTCTGGGCTGTAAGACTTCGAGCCTTGGACAACAGCAAAACCACTCAATTATGTTTTCACCCTGCCTGCCTTGAAAAGCCCGGAGTGTGCCCGGTGCGACCACAGCCAAAGGAACGCAGGAGCCCAGGATAAATTCCAAACAAAAGAGCCATTATCCATATGGGACCTCGTGAGTGCTTCACATACTCCAGCAATTCCAAGCACTCCGTGTATGGTTCTTACTCGGTTTTAACTCGATTTCTTTGATATGCAAATCAGAGGGATTATATTCAGAGGCTGCATCAGAAAGTCTTTAATCCAAATGGGCTATAAGATTTATTTAGAAGAGCCAAATGTCTTGTCTGGGACAGAAGCAACTGAGCTGAACTGAAACAGATGGACATAAAGGAAATTAAGCAACTCTAATGGTCTTATCCAGAGTTTGAAAGTATTTGGTCTTCCTAAAGCTTGAGTTCCTGGAAGCACATGATGAGACGGGAAGCTCAGGTTTCACTTAAAAACAGGCTTTTCAGTTCACTGAGAAAAACAATAACCATGTTTTTATTCCTCCCGTGGACAGAACGAGGGCTGCCTTCCAAATCCTGACTCCTTGGGCTTATGTCATCAGAGGACAAGATATTGGATGGGAGTTTTGGAGTCCTCATTTTTACAGCACTGTCATTTCAGCAGCCTGCATTCAGGATTTTGCGAAACCTGATGCTGGCAATAGTGATCCCAGGTAGTTTGTTTACTAAAACAGGGAAAATCCATCCCTTGAGTCTGCTGAGTGTTTGTCCCTTGAAATGTTCTGCTGTTTCTGGTGGTGATATTTAGATCTCACCTAGCCGAGGCTGGGGTTTAACCAGGACACCAGCACTGCCAAGGTCACCTCCAGCAGTTGTGGATGCAGCTAACCCAGAGTGCACATCTTGGATACTGATAAACCAGTGGGCTGGAAACCTGGAGAGCTCAGGCTGTCCCCCAGGATCTCGCGTGTCTCCACCTCTGCTGAAGTCAGGAGATTTTCAGTCGGCAGAAGAGCCTTCCCTGGAATGTTTGGATGTGTTTGGCTCTGGATAGTCTGCACAGACAGCAGAACAGATATGAGGACACATTCCCTGCCATCCCATCGGGGCATTTCTGATGCTAAAGATGCATCAGATGCATAAAAATCTCTTGGGGAGAAAAGTTGAGGTGTGAGTTGGTTCTACCACCTACAGCTTTTAGGTGCTAAATAATAAGGCTGAATTCTTTTTGCTTCCTGAGGCTCTTGACCACTGCCCAGTGGTCAAGGAGATCCCATGGACAATCTCAACCAGGGAAATGCTTTTGCAGCTGAAACTCCGTATAAAAACTGGGAAAAGTCCTTCTATTCTCAACCCAAAGCCATCCCCTGCTTGGGTCTCCCGGGGAAGCATCCAAAGCAGGGACCTTTCATGTGTTTGTGCATTTGCCATCCTTCACTCCACTGCCTTCGCAAGTGGATTAAATAAAAGGTGAGAGAATTGGGGACAAGGGGAGGGGAGGGAGTGTGAGAAGGAGCTCATCCATTACTATGCCCTGCACAATGCAGGAGGTCTTGGCCTCCTGGTTTGAGTGCTTATTCCCCATAAAATACATCTGAGAGAAATCAATACAAGAAGCATGCCAGAACTTAAATCAAAGCACAAGGAAGCAGCGCTTGGCGGATGGAACGACCTTGCAGAGAGCTGTCCAAACCGAGGCCCCAGCCCTGGTGAGCACAGAACCTGACAGGAAAAAACCCTGGAGTGAGGACTTGAGGCTGGCATGTGCTGCCTTGGCATGGCTTTCACTCTGATGTCCGCAGTGGAAAGCACATGGATGAGAGACGTTGGTTGTGAGCTGGATAAACGGCACAAGGGCAAAGTGCCAGGAGGCTCCTGGGGCAGCCAGGAGAGCTGACGTGCTCTGTGCTGCCCCTTTGGGCTCCTCAAGTACCTCAGAGATAACGAGGCAGGGGTGGAAGCCAGCTTGGAGATACAGAAAATGCTCCCCACAACCTTGGCTGCGTGTGACCTTGGTCCCTGGGGTCCCAGAGAAGGCACCCAGCTCCACCAGCTCTGTGTCCTGCTGAGCTCAGCAGAGGATGGAGGGCAGTGTCCAGCATCCAGGTCCTGCCTCCCTCTGGGATCTGCCACCTCCCAAGGCAGGTGCCTGACCTTGGTGGCAGGTCACAGCACCATACCACAGACATCATAAATCTGCAAAGGTTTGCTGCAGCCAGGCTCCACCTCTGCAGACGGCGGGGCACTTGTTCCCATGCTGGGAAATCTGACCCCTCGGTAGCCTGAGAGACAGGAGAAGCCTGGGTTTGGTGTTTTGAATAAGTGGCTTTTTATCTGAAATCCCTTTGGGAGCATGAGCTCAGTAACCAATGAAATTATATCTGTTGTTTCAAGCAGTGAAGAAAACTTGGCTTGATGTTTATTGAGATTTATGGCTTCCCTTGAGCTTAATTGTCTTTGGGAGCCCTGGATCTTTTTAACGGTTCAGCTAAGTGGTACTAAGAAGGATGGTAATGGTTTGAGCAGTCTGCCCCCTTAACATATCTCTTTCTCTCACACAATTTGCTGATATTTGGGAAATACAGCTGATACCCTTCCCTCCTGAGGTCACAGCTCTTCACTGGTGTGAAACTTCAAGAGGCTAAACCAGGTGTGAAAAGCTCCCAGCGAGGGTTTGCTCAGCGAGGTGCTGACTTCCATCAGCAGGGCTGTGCTTCGGGGGAGGACAGGACTGTGCCCCCACTGAGGAGGGTCACCTGGTCCCCCTGCTTTGTCACCCCCTCCTTGATGCTGTTATTTGTCTTCCTTGATCTTCCCGGTCTCCATCAACCTGGTGGTTTGGTGTAGATTCTTCTCTGGTCCTCAGCCATGGTGGCTTTTCCATTCCCTCTGCTGGGGGCTCTGGGCTGACTGCAGTTTAATTTGCTCCTGCCTAAGCACAGCCCAGCATCATTTCCTGAGCATCCAAGAGTTCATCCACAGGTGGGGTTGGGTGTTGGGATCAACATATTGCCATAAGGAGAACGCCCATCCTTCCTGCTCCTTGCACTGGTTTGCACTGGGGAGGGCCCATCTGGGCTGCAGGGAAGGATTCTGCTGCCCAGTGCTCACCCCACAGAGACACAGCTCGGTGCTGCTCAGCTGTGCTTGGTCCCTCAGCGGAGCATCCTCAGCTCTGGAGGGCTCTGATGGGGAGCCTGTCATTGGGAGGGAAACATCACCCTTCACACGTAATTATTCCTCGCCTCTGGAGCTTTTTCATCCCTTATCAGGGTGACCCCGATGGTTTATCTCTCCCCAGCCTGACCAGAGCCTGTCAGTGTGGGGAATGACCTTCACCTGTTTCCTCACCTCCCCAAGACGCTGTGGTCACTTGGCCGGGCACTGGTGGCGGTGCTGTCCGGCCGCGGGGATGCTGTGGCCGAGGTAATTACAACAGCTCGTTACGGTTCAGCAGGCACCTTCATTAATAAACCTCAGGTTTCAGAGGTGCCTAACTCGGCCATTGGAAACCACATCTGGCTGGAGCTCTGCAGCATGTCTAAGCTTTCAGCTCATCTCCCCCTGCCTAAGCGGTTTAGGATGGGCAGTAAACAAAGTCTGTTTTGTTGGGTTTTGCGTGCTTTAAGGCAAAGAAAGCAAACAGGCTCGCTGGGCTAATCTCCTCTGTGCAGAGCTGGGGGCTGACAGCTCCTTCCTGGGTCGTGCCAGTGGGATTTTTATCTCTACTGTGGCTCAAACAAGGGGCATGGGGATGCTCTCCCTCCCCTGCCTGTACGGTGCTGACTCGTGGCCACTCTCTTGTGGCACCTCTAAATTAAATAGAGTTTAGATGATCATGCTGGATGTGGGGATATCTCGGAGTGTGTTCTCTCTCCTAATAACTTTTGGAGCCATGAGCTTCCTGTCTTTTTAGGACAAAGCCCCTAAGGAAGTTCCACTCCGAGGGAGCAGAAGAGCCATGAGAGTCTCACCCTGGTGCCATTAACACGTGGCCCTTGCAGAAATGCAGGATTTAGGTCATGCACTGCTCTGCCCACACATCTTAAAAGCTTGGCCCAGCAGTGGGATCCCCGTTGGGATGGGCTCTCCAGGGTGGATGTGGAGTTGGAACTCCTTCCATGCACCTGGGTGACCAAAGCAACCTACAGCCCACGACACCTCTCAGGGTTTGATCACTTTTCCGTAGCCCGAGCCTGGTGTGTGGGAGGATGAAGTTCCACAGTGGAGGGAAAGATGGGGCTGAACTCCATGGGGGTGTAAGGAGAGGAGATGGGGTAAGGAGATGAGTTGGGGGATCAAAGGGAGTGGGGAGACAAATCTCCAACCAGGCACACCCATCAATAAAACATCCCCTCTAACAACCCACATCCTTCCAGAGCTGCAGACAAGTGCACAGGGCATGGACTGAGCAGAGACCAGCTGTGCATTTCCAGGTGCTGAGGGTGCTTTCCCACCCTGAGGATTTGAGGAGGAGGTGGCAGCTCTGGCTGCTGAACTGGCTGGTGGATTGGCCATGAAGTTTGTGAAAGCCCTGAACAAAGACCACACACAGGAGGCTCAGGAGAGTGATGTGTCTTAGACCTTGAGGGCACGAGGCAAAAATGCCTCTGTGCCTGACTCACCTGCCATGTGCTAACACTGACTCATAATTACTGATTTCGATTCAGACAAAAGATTTATCTGCACTGAAACATATGGGAAATGCTAATGTAACCTGCAAGTGGAAAGAGGAGGCTGGGCTGCTGCCCGGCCCTGTGTAAGGCTTGGGCAGTGCCTGATGGACTGGGACCAGCTCCCCCACCCCAATCCATGTGTGGCTGGGATGACTCCCCAAAGCTGGAGAGAGTCTGATCACCCTCATCTCTGCCCTTCTGGGGGGAATTGAGCTTACAAAAGGTGAGTTTTGCAGCAAGGGCCGTTTTTTGGCAGGCTGGGTACATCCCAGCTCAATTTCCCTCAGCTCTGGGGATATCCTGCTGTCCCAGGAGCTGAGTGTGGCCCTTTTTCCTGTAGCCCCACTGCAGGAAGGCAGCTGTGGGGATGAAGATGTCTGGCAGGCAGCAGCACATTGGCCCTGGCAGTGTGTTTGCACGGTACCTGCACCCCAGCACAATGTGTGCGGCACAGCGGGCCCGTCACGGCCAGCACGCTCCAAAAGCCTCTCAAAGAAAGGCACGAGCAGCCACAACCCCCAGGAGAGGGGTGGATTAAACCCAGAACAGACCCAGGGCTCTGCCCCAGGAGCCCCAAACCCCTCAGCCCCTGCCTGATGCTGTCCCAGCAGGGCGAGGAGGGATCCCCAGGGCTGTGCCACCTCCTGCCCTGCCTGTGCCACCTTTCCCTCCCTGCTGCTCGGCGCTGCTGGATGCTAAGTGGAAATTTCCCCCTGTGCCAAGTGTTAAATACTTATCAAGCTAATGCAGCGTCTTTGGAGGTGTGTACAAGAGACAACATGTTACCCTAATTAACGAGCAGCTGGGCTTGGCACCAGGCTCTGCTGCAGCTGCTCCCTGCGCCTTTCCCAGGCTCTGCCTCCTCCACACCATGGCAGGGGCACAACCTGCAGCAGGGTCGATGCCTTGCAGGGTCCTTGCTCACCTTAGAGAGCAGGTTGTAGTACCCAGACCAAAGTCTGGGGGCTGTTTCTGGGCTGGATTAGGTGGCTTGGATGGGGGATGAAAAGTTTTGGGGTGCGCTGATTTGGAGAACTTTAGGGAAACCTGCTGCTGGAGGAAGATGAGCCATCAGGAGTCAATGGTTTGAATGCTGGTTTGTCCCTCCCTGTTGCTGTGGCAGCAGCAGCTCCCTTGGTTGGCTTTGCTGTGGGAATTGTGCTTAGGCAGAGGTGACCAGGTGTCACTGGAGTTGGTGTGACAGCTCCAGGGAACGGGACACTTCTGGTGGCATCAATTCTGGAACAGGAGAGGGGATGGGATGGGTTTGCAAAGCCAGCCTTGGGGACAGGGCTGCAGAGCAGGCATTGGGTGGTGGGAAACATTTGCAGAGTTTCTCATCTGGTTGGCTGCATCTTCCCAAGGCTCAGCCCCTTTTACCTGGACCACTATGGATCAGTTCATTCTTCCATGTTCCCACTCAGCCCCAAGCAGAGCTGCTGCACAAACCCTCCCCATCCTTTTACATTGCCTTGGGCTCCCTATCTCTCCAACCCCAGAGAAGTCATCTCAGCAGTAGATGTTTGTATCATGACCTACATTGCTATTGGGTTTTAAATATAATTTTTTTTCCCTGTGCCATATACCAGCTTCCCACATGCAAATTGCTCTGAGTGAACCATTTATCTAGAAAATAAAGGTTATGTTCTCAAAAGGCATTTAGTTCACTTTCTGAATGATTGAGCGAGTTTTCTGCTGAGAAAACAAAGGTCTTTAGCACAGTCCAAGCCAATGACAGGGAAAAAGGTTCAGGTAAAACCCCTCCATTTATTTAACAGCTCCCCCTTCCTCATTCATATTTACAAGATAAAAGGGGCTCCATCAACCCATTAAAGTTAAAATATGTGTCCTGTCTTCAAGGAAAGCAAATCCCATCTGGCATCCCTGGAGGAATATAACCTTAACTTCAGCTTAATGCCACATTAGGGTATCTTACAGATTCTGCCTGAGATTTACCTGCCTTAAAGGGAGATTTATTTCTGCACCAAACAGGCTCCTGTGACAAATCTCCTTCAATGAGCAACTTTGCAAAAGAAGGTGGATTTTTGACTCTCTGGTTCCCTGCTCTCTGCCCAGGGATGAAGGGGTTGGTGACACCGAGGGATCTCTGCTCCTTGCCAGGACCATTGCAAGGCTCCATCCTCTGTCTTGGGAGCCTGGGATGGATGCCTGGGGGGGCTCCACTCTCAGGAAATCCGGGAGTTTTCTGCATCCCCATGCCAATGCTGAACCTCATGTTGGATGTACCCAGGTGACTTCCTCACAGATATTAACCAAAAATGGCTTGGGATGGAAATCACAGCTTCCTCTGGTCTTTCAAAGGGTTTTCAAGGCTGTGGGGTCATGGGGATCAGAGAGCTACACTGCTTATCCAAGTGGAAATTATTCAGAGTTATCTGGAGGCACACTTTGGTAGCCATCAGTTCATTATTATTGCTAGTTTTACTGATATTCATAAAAATTATGAAGGCTTTGCTAAATGCCAAATGGATCAGAAATCCTTTTAAGTGTACAATATTCTTTTTAAAAGTCAGGGGTCTAAAATTAGAGGAGTCTGTGTAGGGTTTCCCCTTTACCTACGCCTTGGGGTGCAGTTGTAGCCCTTCCTCCAGACTTTGCTTCTCAACAAGCACAAAAATGTGAGGGATACTCTGATAAAAGTGTGGATTTTGAATTGATGTTGCTCCTGGGTGGGGGCTTGGGGCCAGGGGATGTCCTCTGTCAGCAGCCTCAGATCCTCAGGTGTTGATGTGCACACTGCTCAGCCTGAGAATGTGAGGACAAGTCAGCTACAGGTGGGTGAAACTTATCTCCTCTCTACTCAACTGGCCTGCCTGACTGGTTTTTTTATGATTATTTTTTATTCTGTCTCCAGTTAGGCAATACAGTTGCCTGTTAGAAATATCGCCCTGGGCTGCCAGCTCAGCTGAGGAGAAGAGGGGGTGTGTGCTACTGAGGGAGGATGGGGTTCACCCCCTCACCCCTCCCTGGGGTGGGCATCTCCCCCTTCCCCTCTGCCAGCCCTTCCCTCCCTCTGCCTCTCAACAGGAACATCCTTCTGAGGGAATTCTCTTCAGGGTCCCTCCTGACCCCTCCCTCCACAGCACACCCTGAGGATCACTGGAGGCTGTTTGACTGGAGTGGGTGAATTTAAGCCCAGCCCGTAGTTTGGGATCATTAACCATCAAGGTGCCCCTGGGAAGAAGCAAAAAGTATTTGGGAAATTTTGCTAACAGACTCTAATGACTTAATAACCCCTGTTGGAGGGAGCCTGGCAGGTTATGTGAATGTCAAGTTTCCTTGCTCTGCCCAGAGCTGGCTCCTGGTTATGTAATGAGGGGGTGTGACCTCCAACAAGGGGGAAAGGGAGGACAAAGGAAAGCATGGACCCGCTTCCACTGGTGTAAGCCAGGACCCTCGTCAGCCTGGGCACAGCTGGGCTTGGAGGGGCCAGAGCAGCTCCCACACTCAGCTCCTGGGACAAATCGGGGTCCACCCAGCGTTCCTGGATGTGCCACTTCCAGCAAAAGCATCTGGGAGCCCAAGTGCCACAAGGGGTGATGCTGGTGCATCCCTGCTGTGCTGCGCTGCAGAGGAAGGGAGGACAGGGCAGATCCACATCCCTGAGAGGCTCTGACACAGCACCAGCCCTGATCCCTCTGACAGGTGAGGGTCACCAGGTGGTCATTCCTGATGTCGCTCCTGATTTGGGGACAGGACACACAGCTGCTTGGTGGTGCTCAGAGGTGACTTGAGACAGCTCTGAGCATCCCTCAGACAGCTCTGAGCATCCCTCTCGGCTCTCAGCAGGAATTGGGCAGAGGTTCTGGACACACATGCCATGACCTTGGTGCTCCAGCCCAGCTAGCACCACACATCCCCAGAGCTGCTGAGACATTCCCTTCCCAGCTAAGATCAAACCATTGGCTCCTGAAAGCTTTGACTCGTCTCAGCCAAGGCTGGCTGGAGTGGGAATGCTGTCCCGTTTCGGGGAGGCTCCATTTGCCTGGCCAAGCGTGTCCAGGTCTGAGCGAGGCTCACGGTTTGCTGAAGAAGGAAATCCGGAGCTGCTGAGCTGTGCCATGGTTTAAAACATGCTTTGCACTACCTGGCACGCCCGTGACACCGGGCTGTCCCCTCCTGGAGGTGACAAACAAAGCAGGGGGTGCCTCACTCCGCATCCCGCAGTCGAGATCACGCAGGGGGATCACCGCCTCCTTCCCCATGGAACCGAGCACTCCCGGGGCTCAGGCTCCGGCTTGCCTGCCATCAATACTGTTCAAACAAGCCCGATGCAGACGTAGCTCGGGGCCAAGTCGGGGGCAGGCAGGAGGGAGCAGCCCGGCCCGGCTCCAGCCGGGGCTGCGGGAGGTCCGGGCGGGCTCGTGGGGCCGCTGCCAGCCGGGCTCTGCCAGCCCGGGGCTTTTCCTCCGCACCTGCGGCCGCTTCGAACCCCGGCCTCTGCCCGGAGATGCCAGGGATGCTGCAGAAAACGTGGGAGAGCCGTGCAGGCGCTCCCTAGCCCGTGCTTTTTTTGCGCATCCCACGGAGGATGCTCCTCCTTGCACTGGGGGCATCCTGGGATCTTAACACAACTGCGGCTCCAGCCTGGATGTTCTAATCTCTTCATCCCTCCGGATTTTTTGTCCAATTCCCCACAAGAAATGTGGGGAGGATGCAGAGAGGGGTGGCCCTGGGTGCTCCCTGCACAGCACCCGTGCAGAGCACCCAGTTTTCCTGCTGACTTCGAGGGAGAATGCAGGCAGCTCCGCGAGAGCGTGAAACAAACTCCTCCGGGAAAAAAAAAAATAGGCAGACAAAAAGAAAAAAGGAAAAGGCTTCTGAAGCTTAGAGCTGGTTATTTATACACTTGACATAAAGGATATTTCTGCATTGAAGTAATAAGCGTGACTCAGTAAACCAATGGGGAAAGGGTGTTCCCTTTGCAGCAAAACCTCAAAAGATCAAAGAACTCCATGAACAGTTTAACATTTCGAATGTTAAAGGAATTGGGTTCCCCTCCCTCTCCCCTTCACCCCTCCTTCAAGTTTTGAAAAATAAATGGTTTGATCTTAGCTGGGAAGGGAATGTCTCAGCAGCTCTGGGGATGTGTGGTGCTAGCTGGGCTGGAGCACCAAGGTCACGGCATGTGTGTCCAGAACCTGGCTCCCTGCTCGGGGACATCCAGCTCTGCTTGGGACAGGGACAGCCCTTGGGGCTTCCCATTCCACAGCTGAGCTCATGCTGGTTCATGGAAACTGTCTATTCCCAGATTTCACTGTGCTCTTCCCTTGGGCAAAGCAAATCCTGATATTTTTGTGGGTATGTCCTTACGGGCAGGTTCCTGGCCTCTACCAGCAGCCAGCAGCAGGAACTGGTGCTCCAGTGGGAATTCCAGGGCAGATATTCACCAAGGAGTGCTCCAGTGGGAATTCCAGGGCAGATATTCACCAAGGAGTGCTCCAGTGGGAATTCCAGGGCAGATATTCACCAAGGAGTGATCCAGCCTGGTCGGTGGCTCTCGGACACAAGTGCTTCCCTGGGATCGATAGGCTGGAGTAATATATTGCACCGAGATAACAAATCACTTAGCTTATTGGGTCTTAATTAAGCCTCTTTTATCTCCACGACAGCCACACACCTGGGCTATGGCCCTGGCAGTCCGTGGCCGTGGGGACACCGCGCTGGAGCCGGGGGATTGATGAGGCTCTGCTGGGTGGAATTACCTCATTGTGTTCGTGGCACTCGGGGCCATCCATCTCCTCCTGACTCCCCCTTTCCCCATCCTACCCCTGCAGCACCGGGCACTGCCCTCCTCCCCGCGGCCTCGTGGCTGGGACACGGCCAGGGGACATCCCCAGAGGTGGGGGAGCTGTCCTGTTAGGCCTGGTGGGTAATGGATACAGTTGATGTAGTCCCTGACAGCGCGAAATGAAGACCTACATCACCATAATGCATTGTCAGGCAAGCTCAGCGCGGCCCCCGAGATAGATGAATGAATGCAATATCTCTGCGTGCGAGGGGGAAGGAAGGAAGAGGGGAAGGGAAGGGGGCTCTGCTGCTGCCTCTGGGCTCCAGGCAGAGCTGCTGCTTTGTGAGGCTGGAGAAGAAAAGGCATTTTTTATTCGCGAGGCGGAGGTTGAGGGTGTCTGATCCCCGCGGAGCCTGTGACAGACACACACTGAACGAACGGCTGGAGCGCTCCTGTGATGAGTTCATCTGGCACCGAAGCAATCTTACCCCCACCTTGCTGCCAGCTGAGGCAGCAGGGCAATTTACTGCACTGGGGCCAGACAGATCAACCCCAGTTTCAGCTCATGTAACCCAAGGACGGAGGGGAACCCATCCAGACCTGAGAGCCCACGCCGCTGGAAGCGTGTGTTCATGGCAACAGGAATCTGAGGCACGGGCTGCATTCAGTCATTTGAAAGTAGGACAGTTTTTACTCTGAAGTCTGACTGCTGCTGCACTGACTTGGAGTGAAATAATGAGGGCTGGGAGTTGCAGGAGACTCACAGCTGAGCAGCCAGGTCCTGCAGGACCCTCAGTTTCTGCAGCATCACCCTTAGGTGGATTCTTAAATCCTCTTCCACCTTGGACTCGTCCTTCCTGGCGGGCACAGAGCAGCAGGAGGCATCTTTGCTTTGTGCCCTGGCACTGGGGCAGGCTGGTAAGGCATTTCCAGCCCCCAAACCAGCTGGAAATTATATCCCCAATATTCAGGTCACACTGTGGTCATAGGTTGATTTTGTGACCATGGGAAAAATTGCTTCAGATTTGTCACTTTCCCAGCACATGATGTGTCACTGGAACAGGGAAGTGGTCACAGCACAGTTCAGTGAGCACCCAGACGATGCTCTTGGTCATATGGATCAATCCTGGAGTTGTACCTGATGATCCTTATGGATCCCTTCTAACCTGAGATGCTCTGTGAAACAGCAGTGGCCATATCCAGCTTCTCCTAATAATTTCTGACACTTGCAAGAGCAGTTGAAAGGTGCAGAGTGGGGACCAGGCTCTGACAGGGCAGACATCACATGCTTGCAAATAGTCACTTAAAGCAAGAAAAGAAGGTTCTGAGCTGAAGGACGAGGAGCCAATAATTCATTCTGAGTGTAAAACAAAGTCCAAAGTACTCACATTACACCAAATCCAACTGAAGGCCAACACCCTTCTCCTGTTCCTGAGTTTTAATGGCTATTTACAGGTTTTTGGATGAACATGAGAAAGTTGATATAGGAATGGCCAAATCCCATAAGCTGTGGGTAAAACCTTCCCCTGCAGACTGGTTCAGTGATGTTATTAAAGCCATTCACAATGGGGCTTCCCTATGATAGAGACCTCGTGATCTCTGGCCTCAGGAAGGACAGAATTCCCCTCCATGCTGTGGGATGTTGGAGTCTGGGCTCTGCTCAGCTTTTGGCTTTCCCTTCCCCACAGCTTTATCCAGAGACCAAAGAGCTGCTTCGGGGGATGGTGGGGTGTGATGGGCAGGGCTCAGGATGGGATCAGAGCAGCCCCACCAGCTCAAAGAGGATTAGCCATTGATGCTCAAAGAGATGCCACTGGGCCCAGGAAAAACCCCTCACACCATGGCACAGGTGTCTCTTATCTCTGCACACATTTTCCAGCCTCATACCATCAATAACTGAGCAACACCTTCAGCTGTCACATCAGGCACGTGGCCATGGTGTCATTTTTGGCCTCTCCATCTCCTTCCCACCAAACTCCCCAAGCACAGGATGCTGCCAGAGAGCCCCAGCTCTGCTTTTTCTCTTGGCTGGGGTTGTTGCTCCGAGTTTTTTCCCCTGAAAGGTTGGGCCAGCCCTGTTCAGAGCCCGTCTCCAAGGCTGATATACGATGCCCTTGTAATCTCCAGTGACATAAATTTCACTCCTGTTTGTCTCCCCGTGTCACATCCTTCTTGTGTCGTGTCTGTTATTGTGTCAGGCCTTGCAGTGGTGTTTCAGCATTTCCCCTTGTTTGTCTTCTTCACCTGAGGAACTCCATTATGGGATGTAACAGCTTTAATAGCTTGTAAATGGGAGACTGGAGATTTTATGCTTCAGGGAGTACCAGTCACAGCAGCCACTATTCAGGAGTGGCCTTTGCCAGTATTTAGTACCTAAACTGGCATTTTCATCCAACTTTCTTCTAAGAAAAGGGAAAAATAGCTTGTTTAAAGTTGTCAGTCTTTACCAGAGGTCAGGTTTGTCCCTGCTGGGATTTGGAGGTGGAAGCTGGGACAGACTGGAGGGACTGGGAGCAAACAGTGGCTCCTCTCCACATCCAGCACCAGTGCTGGGTTTGGCCCTGACACCTGTGCTGATCAGCCTTGAACCAGAGCTTGACATGTCCTGCTTTGTCACTCTCTTCCCAAAATCCTGCCCTGTGCCTGGTGCAGCTGGAGCCCAGGCCTGGCCTCTGGAAGTGTCTGTTTGACTTTTCCCTCATCAGCACAGAGCAGCGTGCGCTGTAACCAGGATCTAATTAAGCTGGCTAATCTGAAGGAGGTACTACATCTCCATGGAAAACTGCTTCAGTTTGGCTTCTCTGAATAATAAACAAAGCACTTGGGCAGATGATAGGGTATTTAAGTGTTTACTCTTCAAAGCATTAAGTGCTAAATTTGTTTTTAGCTCCCCTATGAAAAGCCCTTGCAGAGTAAAAGTACACAAGGGTCTCAGTCATCCCTCACAGTTTTCCTCCACTCCTGCTGTGTCCAGGGGAGAGCCTGGCTGTGCAGCAGCAGCCAGGAGCATCGACCTTTAGGATCACAGGTTTAATCTGCTGGAAAGGAGCAGGGGATAAACCAGAGCCAAGTCCCAGATCCATCCATGGGGATGCTGTGTGCAGAGCTGACCCAGGCAGGGGGCTGTCTTCAATTACTCCAAACTGCCATGGCCATCCTCTTCTTTCTTTAATCCATTCCATCCATCACTTAGTGTAATAAATTCCCTAAATGGAAAAGATAGAGACAAAAACCTCATAGTGAGCCAGAGCACAGAGCTCGTTTCTCCTCCTTGCTCCTCCTTACTGTGACACGGCTCTTTTGGCAGCTGAGGCTTGGCTTGAAGGACCTGGGCAGGAGAAGGTGGAAAGGGAAGGGAAAAGGGCACTGGGTTGGTTCTGTGCAACCTCAGGGATGGAGAGGTTGCTGCAGCCCACGTGGGGCTGTGATGGGCCGTGCTGGTCACATCTGGCCACTGCTGCCCAAAGCCCACGGCAGGGAGGCCTTGGGGGCTGAACTCGCCATAGAAAGGGAGCACAAAACCAACAAAACAACTTTCCATTTCTAAAGCTTGAAGGGGTTTGCACCCTGCCATGCCAGGACAAAGGGTGAATTAGCAGCCAGCAAAGACAAAAACAACACAAAGCCACATCACAGTGTCAAGAAGCCAAAAAGCCTTTTTCCTCCTTAATGCCCAGTCCGGCTTTAGCGACTCTTGTGGATGCGGAGCCGATGCGGTTCAGCTCTGCAGCACTTTGCATTCATCTGCCTGTGCCTGGGCTCAGCTCTCCCTGCTGCTGCTTCAGCTGTGAATTTTTAAACCGATTTTGACACATCAAAACCGATGCAGGATGACTCAGAAGTTTTCAGACAGAACTTTCTCCTTGCAGCAGGGGAAGGAGGGGGTGTGTGCATATTTAGCAGCAGCCGCCTCCCTTAGCTCGACCTTTTTTTTTTTTTCTTTCTTTCTTTTTTTATTTTTTTTCCAGAAGAATATTATGGTTCAGGCAAATTTGGGATGTGTCTGAACATGCTTCCCGTCCACATCATGGATTCAATTACAACGCAACACTTTGCAGATTTCTGTTAAATTTTAACTCGTTTCACATGGGTTGGGTGAACTTTGCCTGACATTTGGAAGCAGGCAACTTGTGTCATCAGGTTACACTCACACTTATCTCTGCAAACATATCCTTGTACCCAGCCCAGCACCAGCACAGCCGTGGATGGCATTAATTGGACCCGAAATGTGCTTTCCTGCGGCGTTTGGCTGCTGCCTGCTCAGGGAGCGCGGGTGTCACTCTGTCCCCACGCTGCTGCCCGTGCGCTCCAGCGTGTGTGTGGGATGCACAGGGGCTGAGTGTGGACAGAAACGGTGGGAATGTGGGAGGTTTTGGTGAAGGGCAGGGCTGGAGCCATGAGAAGGGGAAGGCTTTGAGATGATCCCGTTCCCTGCCAGCCTCCAAATTGCGGGGATGCGCCGGTGGTAGAGACAAGGGGGAGCAGCTGGTGGCCCCAAAGCCTGGGCAGTCCCATAGGTCCATGGCAAAGCACTGGAGAAGGGCCTCTCCTCTGTCTCCAAAGCCAGGCAGGGGCAACCTGGCCATTCCCTGCTCTCCTCCATGCACTGAGCCATGGAAACCCAATGCTGAACATCTCCTTTGAGGACATCTTTGAGATGGCTAAAAACCCAGGTCTGATCAAAGCCTGGCTGCTCTCCTGGTGCCAGGCACCCACAGGGGGAAGGGGGAAATATTAAAAGCCCAAGATCAGTCAGTGGTTGGTTCTTACTTCAGCTGCACCAAGTGACCGGCGCTGCTGATCAAAGGCCTCGCCACTGTTGTTTTAAAGGTGACATTAACATTTAAGGAGCTTTTGAAAGCCCTGGCTTGCAATAAAAGGCCAGACACTCAGTCACAGAGCAACTCAAACGCAAGTTTAATGATAATGAAACAGCCTTTTGTTCTTAAGCTCAAAGAAGAACCACAAACCTATTTATAGTGTTTATAATAAGGACTGTGAAGCCTTTTACACACAATCCAGCAAACCGATACCTGCAAGTTACCCAAGGATCCTGAGAGTGTGCAGAGAGATTTTGTGCTTCTCCTTGGCTTCCAGGCACAACTGCCACAGGCTTTGGGCAGCACCAGCAGCGCTGTGAGGATGCCTCTGCCTCTGCCAAGCCGTGATGCCAGCCGGGCATCCTTGAGCCTGTCCCCAGCCCAGCTGGCATGGCATGGCATGGCATGGTGCAGCTGGCACAGCATGGCTTGCCATGGGTCCTCGTGGTGTATTCTGGCACAGCCCTGCTGCTCATCCCGCTCAGGATGTGTTCCCACCTGGAGTCGCCTGCAGAGCGACTGCAATGGTCCCCATTGGCACATCAGGCACCAAACCTCTGCTTTACACCAGCTGAAATCACCATTCTGCAGCCTCTCTGCAGCCCCATCCCGCTGCCTGTGGCCACCCAAACTCCCTGTGGGTGTTCCCTGGTGCAGAGCAGACCCAGGGGGCTGGGGCTGCTGATCCCCTCTGCTCCTGGAGCCAGATCTCCAGAGAAGCAGGCATGTTTGGCAATGTGGTGCAGGCAACCACGGGGTGCTGGGGGCTCAGTGCTCACAGCCACCAGCCTTCTGCCAGCACCTGGGTTATAAATAGCCTGGAAATGGGATCCAAGCAGATAGGAGCCATGGCTGGGTAAGAAAATCCTCCTCTCCCTGCACTGGTTCTGGCTGTTTTGTCTCTCACTGTGAAGCTCTTTGCTTTATGGCTCCCAGCCCTGCACCAGCTCCTGTGCTTCACCTCAGAGCTCCAAAATGGGCAGTGGCTGGTATCTTCCTTGTCATGTGCCATTGGAAATATCCAGCCAATTCCCTCACCCTGCAAAGCCCCAGAGAGCCCCTGCTCCACTGTACAGACATGCTTTTATGGCAGCATGTTACATCAAAGATCTTTTTTTATGCCTTCTCACCCTCCTAGATGTGGTAAATAGTGCTGGGTCCTGATCACATACATTCCCTGAGCAGGGAAAGACCTGGAGAGCCAAGCAGGAGCAGGAGAAGGAGGTTTGTTCATTTGATTCCTCAAGGGCTCAGGCCAGGAGGTCAGAGGTTCCAGCAGAAGGAAGAGTGGAGGATCAATATCCTGCCATGCTGCCCCGAACCCTTCCTGCCCACAGCATTGTCCGAGGGGGAATTCTCTCTCCCACCTCTTGCAGTGGTGAGCCAGGATTGTTATTTCTGCTTTCCAGAGGGATGAGGAGGCATTGCACTCCAAGGCTTTGCTCTGTGTCTCCTGCACCTCGTTGAGAGCTTCCTGAGCTGGGATGCTGCCCAAGCTGGGATGCTCCCAGAGCCGGGATGCTCTCAGATCTGGGATGCTCTCAGCATGGTGGTCATTGTCTCAGAGCCCAAGCTGGGAGCCAGGATCTCCCCTTTGATTTCTGAGGGCATGGATAGCCAAATAAATTAGCAATGGGAATGTGAGGGGGTGGGGGAGACAGGCAAGGGAGAGCTGGAGAGCTGGACAGATGCAACTTGTAACATTAACGAGGGGTTTTCCCCTCCCCAAAGGCACTGCACTCTTGAGAACAGGCGATTTTCTATCCCATGGCAACACCAAGCAAGGAAAAAATGGGCCTGGCTTTTATTTCATTTTTTGTCCTTTACAGGAACCACAGGCAAACAAAAGCCCTGAACAGATTTATCATTTTTCTTTCTCCCCCACCCCCTCCTTTTCTTTCCTTTTATATTTTTTTAAAATAGGGTTAGAACAAGATGGATGGTTCCCCAGGCCCAGGGAATGAGCAGATCGAGGCAACCCTGTCGTCTCTGGCATCCCATTAAGCCAAGCTCTGCGAGGAGGCCGCCCTAGGACTTATTAAATTTGCCCCAGCCCAGACCCCAAACCCCATCCCCGGCATGGGGCTGCCCCAGCTCAGCCACCTGAGTCCCACCTCACCTCCCACCTCCAGCACCTCTCCTGCATCCCCCCAGAGCATCCCCAGCCCTGCTCTCGCCCCCCACCAGCCCGGGAAACAGCTCCATCCATTCTTGTCAGCCGAGGTCGATTCGTCACCGCCGGGGTGACAAGTGCTTGTATGGCTCTGTCAGCCCCTGGCCAGCCTGGCCTGGGCCCCCTGCAGCAAAGCCAAGGGTCCCCCCAGGGAGGGGACTGGGGGCAGTGGAGGGGGGCACGGCCAGCCCTGATCTACCCCTGACCCAGGGGCTGCTGTGGCTGGAGCAACACGGTGATGTAGAGGCAGCACAAAGGGAAAAAAAAGGGGGGAAAAAGGAAAAATAAGGGGATAGAGAGATAATCTGAACCCTCCCAGGTCTGCATGGGGCAGGCAGGGAGGATGCTCCTCATCCCCATCCTCACCAGCACAGATATTTCCACTTTAATACTTAACAAGGCTTTAAAACCCTTCTGCAGCCGGAGTTTGTTCTCGGTGATAAATTTTGAATAGCTTATAAATTATGGACACCACACGGTGTCTGTGTCTGGGAGCAAGGCCCGGCCCCAGATTGCTGCTCCGTGGTGTAAAGCCGTGCTGGCATTCCCGGGAGCTGGATCTGGGATAGAACATTACCGGGATCAGCTCACATCCCAAAGCTCGGTCACGTCTGCCTCACACCTCCCAGAAATCCTCCCCCAGCACGCAGGAATCACAGGGCAGAGTTACAGGGGCACAGAGCAGTGCCCAGCACCTCTGTCCACACGTATATGGGTATATATAGCCTGGGATATATGGATATTTGGATATATATAGCCTGGGATATATGGATATATATAGCCACCAGCACATGCACAGGGTGGAGGGCTCAGGTTGCCCAGCTCCTGTTGCCAGCCATCCCCCAAATGTCCCAGCTCCAAACCAAACATGGCCTTGCCACAAGACCCACAAACTCCAGCTAAAATCCCTGCAAACTACAAGCCCTGGATCCCATGGAAACCCCTCAGCTCTGGGGCTGGAGGGGATCCACTCTGGGCAAAAAATGCTGGCTGGGAGAGGTGATTTAATTCCTAGCAATCCTGCAAGCCAAAGGGGGCTGTGCAATGGGCCTTTCCCACTTTTTCCCTGGCACAGTAATTAGGTTACAGCATGGCTCCAGCTGTATTCCAAAGCTCTGATGTCCAATAAATGTGTACAATGTTCATATATGTGCCTGCAGTATATAAAGGCTGGAAGAAAAGGGCCAGTTTTCACTACATTAATTCATAAAGCAGGTCAGGCTGGTCTGGCCCTTTACCTCACTTGTTATTTCTATTTATTAGTAATATTGATGTTTCAACCAGGGATCAGGACCCTATCGAGCCAGCTTTAATATTAGAAAGGATTTAGCAGGAGAGCACTCTGAAAAGAAGCAACAACCCCAACACTGAGCTCCTGCATCGTGCAGCTCACAAACACCCTTATTATTTGTGATAATGTTTTATTTTTCATTTTGCTTCTGTGGCAGACCTAGAATATCTGATTACCCTGCCTTGGACACGTGAAAGTCTGGCTGCACCCGCATCAGGTTTTTAAAAGCCCCTGTCAGGACTGAGAACTACAAAGGTTTAAATGTTGTGGAGCCATGGTGATAATGGGGCAGGTACCCACTGGTGTACTGAGGTGATCTGAGCTCTGTTTGCTGCCTGGGGAGGGTCTGGAAGGGCTGCTGGTGGCAGGGACAGGGACAGGGACAGGGACATGACAGCCCCTTGTCCACACAGGCCTGGACACCTTTCTCCCCATTTTTCTCCTCAGGCTTTGACGGTTTCTGCCACGTCCCTGCTGATGTTGCAGCACCCGATGGAGAAACCAAACCACCAACAAAATTCTGGACAAAACTGAGCTGTGCCTGCAGAACCAGGGATTATTTGGGAGCAGCCTGCTCCAGCCTGGAGCAGCAGGACTGCGCTTACCTGGCATCAAAGGCAGCACATCTGGCAGGGCTGGGGGATGGATCCCTGCCTGGAGCAGGGCACACAGCGCTGTGGGATGGCACCCACTGAACTGGTGCCCCGGGACTGCCACCCTGCTGAGCCTTGCTTTCCACAGGCAAGGTGTTTACGCTGAATTAGGGAGAAGATCACACATTCAGAAGGCCAAAACTAAGATTTAAGCCCAGCCCACCCAAGAGGAATACAAAGGCCAGAACCACATCTAACCCAGCTTCAAACTCAGTTCCTGCTGAGACGCTGAGTGAGAGCCAGTCCTCAGCCTTGGGCGAGTCTTTTAAAGCCAAGATACACTCACTTAACCAGGGTCCATCTGGTAAAAAACCCTGGAATCACTGATCCTTGAGAAAAAGCAGGCATGGGAAATAAAACTGTCCTGGTTCTTGCCTTCCATGTTCCCCATCAATGCTGAAAAACTTCAGTGGCAGAAGTGAGGACAGGCCGATCATTCCTGCCTTGAGCACATCTCCAATGGCTGATGCTGAATTGGGGTCTGGAAGTGGAGGATTCCTGTTCTTCCAGGCAGCAGGACCCTCTATGCACCTCTGGGATGTATTTTTGGAATTTCTTTAGGATGATAACACTCCCTAGAGCATGCTGGACCACAAAGTGTGTTTCAGTGATGAACCCAACAGCAGGATAGAAAACTGCTTGGAGCAAACCCAGATTTTCCCAAAGAGCCACAGGAATTGTTACCTGCCTTGCCCACCCATGGCCAGGGCATTTCATTGTCAGGCTGTGCCAAACACTCTGAGGCTGAGCTTGGATTTATTGTGTTTGTGGAGCAGAGTCGTGCCAGGGGGTACAAACCCCTGGGAGCTGAGGTCAGTGCTGGGCACTGGGGAGGAAACCAAGAGATTTCAAGATATTTCAGGAAAATACTCTTGGAATTCCAACCTTGCTCACTAAGCAAGACCTCAGGGGTCAGAGCCAGCTCTCAGTGACGCTGCCACAAAATCTGAGTAAAAGTTGAGAGAATCAGCCAAAGTCACTCCGGGCTGGGAAGTGACGTCCGACTTCCCATCGTGTAAATGGCAGCAGAATCTGCCCCCCCACAAAGCTGCTCTCCATCCCCCCTCCTACCATCTCCTCCGAAATATTTATGTTGGCTTGTCCCATGATTTACACTGGAAATCCCTGCGCTGAGTCTCTCTCCCCGAAACGTGCGGCGTCAGCAGCCGGCAGTCGGGATTCCAGGATGCATCCTGGAAATCACCGTGCTGGGAGAGGGAGGCACGAGAGCTGGGGAGGACAATGACCCAGGCATTGCTTTTCCAAAGTGGTTGTGGCACTTCTGGAGGTGTTACAGGATTTGGGCTGTCCGGGCAGGGTGAGAGGAGAACGGAGCAGGGGTTGTGCCCCCAGATCCACTCACCGCATCCTGGGCTGCCACGGCTCCCTGTGCCTGCCCCTCTTGGTGTGTGACACAGCCAAGGGGGAATTTTTCTGGTGGACTTTCATTTTTGCAGGGAAATTCCAAAGAGCTGAAATAACAGAGCAGAGAAAGCCTCCAGGGCTCTGGAGGAGGAGGAAATGGGGCATTGTGCAGTGCAGAGGTCAGGGTTTGGGGCAGTGGGAGAGAGCCAAGTTCAAGACCTCCTACCTTGGGGACCATCCTGGTTTGAGGGTAATCCTGAGGTTTCCCACCTTTTCATGGCAAATCCTGGGGTTTTTTACCAACTGAGAAGAGGAAAAAAAATCAGCATTTCCCCCAGCCTCTCCCTGCAGCTGACATGAGGGGTGGCTGGGCTGCAGTGCTGTCCCTGAGCTCAGGCTAGCAGGGCTCCCCACCAGCATCAAGGGCTGAATTACTTACACCTTGTGGCAGTGCCGGTGATTTTTCTGGGATAACACAAGGAATATTTTGCAGAGGCAGCTCCTTTTTTACTTATGGGAATACCCAAGCGCACCTTGACCGACTCAGCGGGGATGGACCCGAACGTCCCTCAGCGGAGTGAGTGCCACACCAGCATGTGGGACAGCACGGGGAGGAGCCCTGGGGTGTCCCCAGGGCCATCCCCAGGTCCTGTGCCGATCCTGGCAGGAGCACGGAGCCCTTTTCCCCCGACCCTGTGCTATTTACTGCTTACTCTGCATCCTCGCCGCAGGGCACGGAGACTGCGAGGCCATATGAGACCGTGGCGATGAACATCTCGCCTGACCTACTTACAGCCCAGGCCCTGGGACTTTCTGGAATTCATCCTCTTGGAATAACACAACGTGTAATTTCAGGGCAGCAGAGATCCGTGCTGGGTGGGGATGTTGGCCCAGCCTCCGCCGTGTCCGTGATGCCGAAATTGCCGTGGCTGCCTCGGAGCAGATATCAATGCACAGGCTCCATTAGCGACTCTGATTGCCACTGATATGCTTCTCATTAGATCTCGGGCCTCACACATCATTATTTCATTTACAAGATGGTTTTTGTTTTCCCTTCTCTTAATTTGTGTTTCCCCCCCCCCCACCAAAAAGAAAAAAGAATCTCATTAAAATGTCGCAATTGAGAGCAAATCATGCCTTAACCCAACCTGCCAGGAAAAAACCCAATCACCCTGGAAAAAATCTCCTTGAAGTCTCCATGCAGGGGCAGGCAGAGGGGGAGAATAATAAAAAGACATCGAATTAGGAGGTGCCGAGGCTTGTTTGAGTGGAGAGGAAGGGACTGTGGCTGCTGACAGGATAGTAATGCAAATCCCCTTTGGAGCACCCAGAGAATCAACCTAAATGGATTAATGTGAGGACAGAGAAGAAATTACTTTAGTTGTTTCCCTAATTCGATTCAATTTATTTTTATACGGCATTTCCATGGCGAGCATCTCGCAGCTGCGTCACCCAGAAGAGGAATAATACAGAAAGGCTCTTCTGGCAGAAGTGCTCACCAGAACAGGCATCGCAGTGGAGGAAGGAATATGAGTGCTGGCCTTGAGGATTTGATTTGCCAAATCATCAGGAAATCACATGCCTTTTTTTTCTCTCTTTGTTTGTTCCCAGTTTTACTAATTTCCTCAGGCTTTCCTCAAACCGTCTCCATAAATACCGAGGCTGATTCTAGCCTCACACTGCTTTTATAGCACTGTAACTCTGAGCTCACACTGCTTTTACACTGGTGCAGCTCCACTTATTTCAACTGAGTAAATTCCTGATTTATGTTCATGGAAACGACAGCAGAAATAGGCCCATAGCTTTCCCTGGAGCAATGCCTGGCTCACACCGGGGTGGGGAAGAGGAAGATCAGGTCCCTTGCAATGCAAACGATGGAGAAAACTGACATTAAATTGAAAACTGACATTAAATTGCACCTGGACTCTTACTTTCAAAGAGACTTTTGCTTTCTTTTATAAAATTTCCTGTATTGTCAAAGTTAGAAAGGCATGGGAAGAGATCATCTGGGAGAGAGGGCTGGATGTGTGGTTGATGGAGGGTGGGTTGCTGTTCCCCTCCACTTTTTTGAGGAAAATCAGCACCCCTTCCCTGCCCCAGTGTCACCCATCTGTCCACAAACTCTCCCTTGCTCCCAGCTCTGTCCATCAAGAGCCCAGTGCTTTGGATTTAATCAAAATGTGTGCATCCTGCTAGCTTTAAAATATTTAAATGTAATCCTGGGGAATGAAATCCCTTTGGAGAGGGGTGGGAGAGGTCAGCCTGCAGCCCCGTACCCCTCGTTAGCGCCGAGCACACGCGGGGCCCTCTGCAAAGCCCCGCTAACAGAACTCTAATTAATTTATTTTTTAAGGCTACACACGAGGGAACTGATCAATGTTTCGCCCCGAGGTCTGCTGTGTTTGGAGCACGTATCACTGCCTTGATTTATTCCCTGTGATGTGGAAGGATGGAGCCAGCATCCCAATTCCTGCCTCCCAGGCTGGTCCTGTACCTTGCCAGGTGCAGTATCCTGAGTTAACTCCTTGGAGCAGCACCTGATCCCTGGTAGAGGATGGCTCCCTGGATGGACACCAGACATCATTTTTGGGTGTGATCTGGGTCCCTGAAGCCCCCCCAAACCCTGCTGGGTGAGATCAGGCTGTGGCACCCAAGGGACCCTGAGCTGGGTTGCCCACTTTGGCAGCTCTCACCTTCCCTTGGTTCTGCTCATGGGGAAAATCCAGGGACTGGTGTAATTTATGGCTGTGGCAGCCAGTGGTGTATCATGGATTTAAAGCGTTTTCCCCTCTATTTCTGTTCTAGGGACAGAGATGGAGAGATCAAGGCAGGCTGGCAAATAGCAGGGAAGTGACCTTTGCTGCTTAGGAAGTGATGGAAGGACACCTGTGCCCAGATGTGGGGCTGGTTTTGTGGCCAGGGGTCCCTCAGCTCCCACCAGCCCCTGTGCTGTGCCCTGAGGAGCCTTTTAAAGTGTGTGGTGGCCAAAGAGCAAATCCCTTGGGGTCAGAGGTGTCAGTCCCAGTTCTCCCAGTGCTTCAGCCCAGGTAAACACCGGTGTACATGGAAGGCTCAAGGTGCCTTTATCCACCCTCCTGCTGCTGTTCCAGTCCTCCAGCAGACCCCTGGCTGGGCAGGCTTTGGGTGTGTAAGGCCAGAAAGGGGAAGGAAGAGGATTCAGATGCCCCAGTCCTGCTTCTGGATTCTGCCAGAACCCCCCTTAAGAAGCCCAGTGAGCATAAATTAGTGTGGCTGCATCGTTTTTGAAGGGCTGTGCTGATTTATTCTGGCTGAGGAGCCTTTGCCATGGTCCAGACTTCACACCCAGAGTGGCACGACTCCCCTGAGCCCCTCTCCTGCTGCTTTTTGCCCTCCTCCTGCTCCGTGTTCTCAGAGGAAGCACCAACAGGACCCTCCCAGCACACACGGCCTCAACAACAGCCCAGGGCTCTGCAGGGACCCTTTGCCCTCCCCAGACAGCCCCAGGGGGATGAGATGCCACAACCTGACATCAGCAGAGTAAAATATGGCCCTGGCAGTAATCTGAGAGAATGCAATGGTAATTTGGGGTGGGGGGAGGAGAGGAGGAGGCATTGCAAAAAGGAGGCATTGAAAGTACACTTCCTTTCAGTGCATTGCTGGGAAGACCATTAGGAAAACCACTAGATTATTTTTCACATTCTTCAGTGCAAAACTACTGCATTTTATGACCACTATCAATAACAGCTATCATATTACTAATGCTACAGTTGCCACATATATAATATTTAAATCACATTTGTGGCTGACAGAGACCTATGGATATTCTTGATCCCAACAGGCTATTACAGTTCATATCATGTCTGTCATATAAATATTATGAATCATTTCCCACTATCTTTATGGGGGCTACATTGACATCATCAGAAAGGCTCTGGGTACTGCTGGATACTGCATATTTATATACACCTTATGTATATGTATGTGAATGGAGGGAGATTTATACCAAAATCACGGGTAATAAATGCCCATGATAAAGCATATTATCTTCACACTTCATTTGCAAAGTGTTTTGTATGCAGGGACCAGGGGAAGGCCAGCAGAAGAACTGTCTCTGAGTGACTGAATCACAATCCTTGAGCCCTGGTGTAAATCAGGTGGTGTCTGAGCCACGGTGAGCAGTGTGGGGTGAGCTTCAGCTGCTGCCCAGGCGCTGCCCGGGTTCCTGTGCTGCTCTGGCTCTCATCAGGTGAGGGTTTGGCTCCTGCCCCGCTGGCAGGATGGGTGATGCTTCCCGTGCTTTCCACTGAGAGCTGTAAATCTCACAGCTCATGGGCTGCGTTTCATCTTCCATCCCTTAATGCTTTCTTTGCTGCCTTCTTTGGCAGCCAGGCCCTGCTCTGGGTGATGAGCTGGAATAAAGAGGTCTCCAGGTGTTAAAAGAGGCAGGAGTAGACTCTCCATTTGTAAAGTCATTTTGCAAAGCAGTTCATTAAACCACTGTCCCTGCAAGCCAGGTGAGACATGCCAAACCCCATCCACCAGAAAAGCTCAAGGAGAGGATGAAACCTCCCTTAGGATTATTCAAGCTGGATCCAGACCAGAGCCCAGGTGCCCTGAGACCTTTTCCCCAAACCTGTTTTCAGAGCCTGAACACTCTATTAACACTTGTTCTATATGCAGAAACAGGCAAGAACAAATGCAGCTTCACAGTTTGGAGGTTTCTAATAAGCATTTAATGTCCAGTTTTGAAGCAGCTGAGAGTGCAGCTCTGCCTGTGCAAGGGAGGATTTGATCTAAGCAGTCCCCAAAAGAGGGGAGAATGCAACGTCTCTGCCTGTCCTTGGCGTGGGAATGCAGCTCTCCAGCAGATCAAATAAATCATGTGCATCTCACTTCATAAACAAGCATCAGCAGCCTGTTAAATGCTGCTGGGAAACAAAACAAGGCAGTTTGAATCTGCAGCACTGATAGAAGTGGCTTGTCCTGGAGCTTTGCTGGTTCCTGCATGCAGGGTCTCCCCGAGGAGCAGGAGCCCCTCTCAGCAGCTGGAGGGGTTTGGATGTGTCTGAGGGATGCTGAGAGTCTTGGCAAGGCTCTGTTCAGGGACTAGCTCCACTTCCAGGCTCCAGGATCTCTGACTTGTCTCCCAAAATCTTGTTGTGTCTCTCTCTCCATCCTAGAGGGAAGAAAAGCAGCCTGTGAGCTCCTCTTGCCCCTGAGAACACGAGAGTCCTGTCCTGAGCACCTACAGACCCAGGCAGGAAGCTGCTTAGGGGAGGAACTTTTCTCCTCTAATTCTGCTGCGAGACACAGGGAATCCTGCTCCTGGAACCTGCAGTGACTTTGGGAGATTACTGGAGGTGGGGACAAGCCTGAGAGAGTCCCACCAATTCTGCACGAGTGGAAGGTGTCTTTCCTTGGCTGGATTTGGTTCTCACATCTCTGGAGTCCCACACTGCCTGCTGAGGGAGGGACTGTGTGGCCACAAGCCCCAGGTCAGTGGCCACAGCCACCCCTGCTCCCACACCATGGCACCTCTGTCACAGGCTGCATGTGCAGGTGGAGATGGAGCCCATGAGCTCCTTCTGTTCTGTTCCTCTCATATTTTGCATTTATTCTTTCTTTAATTTGTAACAAAATGCAGCCAGGCAGGAAAATAAATTCTTTTTTTTTTTTTTTCTAGCTGTGCAGGAGGACATGAAACAGCAGGGGAAGCACAGCAGGTTTTGCTTTTGTGTCCCGTCAGATAATTCAGGGTTATGGACAAGAAAAGCTGGAACACTTAGAAAAAATCACAGAGGCTGTGATTTCCAAATTCACTCACTGGGCTCAAGTGCCAAGTTCTGAATGCGGTCCCAGCTCCCAGAAGATCTCAGTGCCTGTCTCCTCCTGAGGCCCACGTGCACCTGGATCCCTTTGCCCTAAAGTGATGGCAATGAGGTGGGAGTGGGGAATGGAAGGAGAAGCCTCTGCCTAATTGACTTGTTTATCTGATGAACAGAGTATCTATCTCTGCCAAATTCAGCCAGGAGTGAGTGCTGGGCCTGAGAGCTGCCCAGATGAGGCCAGAACCCCCCAAATTATCCCACCTTATCAGCTTGCCTTCCTCAGGAGCCCGGGCTAAAGGGTGGTGGCATCACCCAAGGGTGCAGAGGACAAGAGCAGCTGTTTCTCAAGGCAGTTCTCCCAGCCAGCACAGGACCTTAAAGGATCCCTGCATCAACCAGATGTACAAGGCAATCAGCTGCCAAAATTATCTGAATGTGCTCCCCCCACGATGACTGAAGTCCTTCCTGGGAAGTGCGAGGCTGAAGGTGAGGACAGCACTGGGCAGCTTATTAAATTAATAGTGCATTGAAGAATTCAGGGGAGGTGGAAGGGAGGGGAAAGGGAAAGAGAAGGTTTGTAACATCACAGAAATATCCTGGCTTACCTTCTGGCATCTTCAAGAGACTGGAAATGTGGGACTGCATCCAGCTGCCTTCTCTGGGGCAAAATTCCTTTGGCTTCTGTGGGAGGTTTTACTCAAATAAGGATTGCAGGATCAGACCTGTTATTGTCATTGCAATTAACATTTAGATCCACATCTAACATGAACTGTTACAGCCTGGTTAGGGAGAAATTTAATTTGCTCTAAACAGCTTTATGGGAGAGTAGCGTGAAATGTCCTGGTTATGGTAATTTCATGTGTTGGGAGTCTGCAAAGGTGGATTTGCAGCCCTGGCTCTGGTAACCCTGGGATCTGCTGCAGCCACAGAGCTGAGACTGCTTTGGGATGGGGGTTTGGGGCCAGATCCCCACCCCATGTGTTGGTGATGGACACACTCAAAGCCCTGAAGGCCTTGGGCACCCAGCTGGGTGGGGACAGGCACGTGAGAGCCCAGCTCTGCCCCAAGCTGTGTTTGCTCTTATCAGACAGATGAGCTTTAGTTTGTCTATCAGGAAACTAATTTCTACCTTTGAGCTGTCAGTCTGTACACAGACATCCATGAAATCTGTGATTTTTGCACTCTTAGATATTTTGGACCTGCTTTTTCTGACAACCCCCAACTTTATTTTATATCCTTACGTATTTCCTTTTTGCCCCCTTTTCTCCCAGGAGTTGATGTAACTCACTCTTAAAAACTGACTTGGAGATGAAACTTGGCATTTAAGGTCCCAGCCCAGGAGCAAATGAAGTTACCAGTTATAAACACACACCAAAATCTGTTTGGACATGCTGAAATTACAGAAGCAGAGGATTAAAAGGATCCAAGACGCTTTATTTTGTTTTAACTTCTACAGCTCCACCTGAGTGTCAGTTTGCAGCCGCTTGCCTGACACAAGATGGGTCCTTTTTGGTGTTTTTATTTTTCAGGTGGATTGCAATGGATTTGAATTTTTTATTCTAAAGCAAATGGACTGTGATGCATCTGGTGAAGAGGTCCCAAACTGGGATCCTGGGCTGCTGCCAGCTGTGTACCCCTCATCCAACCATCCCCATGTGGGTCTGCCCTGCAGGAAGGACAGAGTCTCGTGTTCTCCAGCAGAAGAGCTGTAGGAGAAATGCAGGTTTTGGGGCCTTTCCAGAGTCTCTCCTGCCTGGCTCGGGATCCCACAGTGACAGGCAGGAGATGGAGCGATAAGGGCACGCAGGGATATGGCGATGGCAGATAAGAGGCCTCACTTTTCCAGGAGGAGCTGCTCGCTTGCTAATATTTATGGCACGAGACACTTTGCCAATTAAAGAATAAATCAGGGCAGATAAGGCTGGGGAGCGTTCCACAGATCTGCCACACAGGGAGGTGATGGCAGAGCGTCTGGGACAACCCTGATTGTCCCAGCTCCTTCGATTTCCCCCGATCCACTCACTGCAGGAGAGCTGGGCTCTACCTGTGCCAGCAGAACCCCCCAGCAGCTGTCCCTGGTGTCCCTCCAGCCCCGCTGAGTGCCCAGCAGTTGCTCCCCAGCGTGTGTGAGCAGCTGCAGCGTGGCCCCAGCCTGTTTGTTATGCATGTTACTGCCGTGGAAAGCGAGGGTCGATACGATGTTTAATATGCTTCATGCATAGTGGAGTCGCTCTGGTCCATCAAGCCACTAATACACATTCTTACAGGACTGAGTATCATTTATTAAAGCTAGAGGCCTGCCTGGGAAGGGGGGCCGGGGCTCTGGGAAGCAGCCAGCGGTGTGCTGGGGTGGTACCGGCGGTGCTGAGGAGGTGAGAGGAGCTGCACACACACACACACACACACACACACACACACACACACAGAGTTATTTGTTGTGCCTCACGGATGGGAAATGAAATGAATCGTGCTTTGAGTGCTGCCCGCCGTGTGACACAGCCCGGGGACAGGCAGAGGGGCTCGCTGGCTGCTCCGGGCTGGGCACAGCTGGCATTGCTCAGCATCACTCCAGCACCCTCTCTTCTTCCCCCTCCCGAGGCTGCCACTGCACGGCTACACGTACCTCGGTTTTTTCTCTCTTTCCCCTATTTTTTTCTCTTTCCCCCTTCTTTCCTCACCTTTTCCCCCTTCTTTCTCTTTCCCCCTTCCCTTTCTGCTCTTCCCCATCTTTTTTACTCTCCTTTTCCTTCTCCCTTTTTCCTTCTTTTTCTGCACTTCTTTCCTTCTCTTTCCCCTCTCATTTTTTCCCCTCCCTCCCTCCCTTCTCTCCTTTCCTCTCTCCCCATTCTCCTCTCCTCACCTTCCCCCCCTTCCTCCCCATCTCTAATTACCCCTCCTTGCCCCCTCCTTTTCCCCCCATCTTTTCCCCTTTTCCTCCTCCCTTTCGTTTTCTCCTTTTTTTTTATTTTTCCCCGTCTCTCCCCACTCTATTTTCTTCCCCTTTCCTCATCACTTCAAGAAAAAAAACAACAACAACAACAACAAAAAAAAAACCAAATAAAACCATCAAACACCACCCCACCACCAACCACCAGCGCAGCGCTCTCCGCGGGCCGGCGGGGCGGGCGCGGGGCGGCGCTGCTCGGCACGGCTCGGGCGGGCTCGGGAGGGTTCGGCACGGCTCGGGCACGGCTCGGCCCGGCCGGGGCGGGCCCGGCACGGCTCGGCTCGGCTCGGCTGGGCCCGGCCCGGCGCTGCCGCTCCCCTGCGCGGGCCCCGGCGCGGAGCCGGGCGCGCCCGGCGGAGCCGAGCGGCGGAGTTACATTGTTGGAGTTTGCCACAACTCCGCGGCCTCGGCTGCGTGGGGCCGCCGCTGCGGGGCCGCAGCTTCCCCGCTGCTGCCTCCTCCTCCTCCCTTCCTCCCTCCTCCTCCTCCTCCTCCCCGTGGGTGTTTTTTTTTTTCTCCCCTCCTCCCCTCTCCCCCCGCGCTGATTTCCCTCCCCTCCGCCCGCCCTGCCTGTGTGTTTTCGCCGCCGCTCTCGCCGAGCCCCTTGGCATGAGTTAAGCACCAGCCATGGACACCAAACACTTCCTGCCGCTGGGTGAGTTCTGTTCCGAGAGATTCTCCGTTCCTACCGCGGGGGGTGGGGGGTGCTTCGGGACGATAAAATCAGCGGCTGTCCTGCCGCCTTCCCCCCACCGCGGCCCCGCTGCCCCTTCCAGCAGCGCGCACCGGGGGCGGCGGGCGGGGGATGCGCTCGCCCCTTCCCCGGGGAGCGCCGCGGCGAGCGCGGGGCGGGCGGGCCGGCCCCGGCCCCCGGCCCCTGCCTTGGAGTTGGTATTTTTGTTTTGGTTTGCTGTTGTTTTTTCCGTGGCGCAGCCCTGGGGACGGCGGGCCCCGGGCGGGGAGCCGAGCCGAGCCGGGCTGGGCCGGACCGAGCCCCGCCGGGCCGGGCGGGCAGGGGCCCCAGCGGCGCTTTGGAACGGGGCAGCGGCAGCCGGCAGGGCCCCCTCCCCGCCCGGGGCCGGCGCTGCTCGGGGCCCGGCAGCGCGCAGCCTGTGCTTCCCCCTATTGCCTTCACCCTCGGTTCATTTTTTTTCTTTAATTTTTGACTTTCCTCCTCCTTTTTTTTTTTTTTTTTTTTTTTGTTTTGTTTTGTTTTGTTTTGTTTTCCCTCTCCCCGCGGCATCCGGGGCGCGCAGCCGGGCAGGGGAAAGCAGCGGCCCCATCGCCGGCTCCCAGACCCGCCGCTCTCGGGACCCTTCTGCCGTTCTGTTCTTATTTTACAACCACCCCCGTCCCCCCCTCCGCCCGTTTTAGCTGCGTTTTAAAACCTATTTCCAGCCGGAGTTTGCCATCCTTTCGGTGACTGAGTCAAGTCCTGGCTTGTAAGGGCGAATGCCTCCTGCGTCTCGCTTCCAGGAGAAGTGATATTGCAGAGCTCAGTGCTCGGGGTGGGGGGAAGAAAAGTTTGAGCGAAGTCGCCTGGCGCCAAGTCCGGGCGAGGGGAAAGAGGGGCGAGTGCTGCCATCCCTGTCCCCGCTCAGCCCGGTGGCTCCGAGCCTCCGGCCGAGCGAGCCACGGCCAGCGAGACCATCCCTTCTGCCTTCTCTGGGCTTTAAATCTCTGCTCAGCCTCTCCAGCCTGCGGTGGTGTGTTTTGTTTGTTTCTTTCTCTCTCTTATTTTTTCTTCGTTTTGTTTTTTTTTTTTCTTGCTTGTTTTGTTTACAAATTGCAATTTCAGTTGTTCCTTTCTAAGAGCAGAATAAATACAAGCAACCATCACAAGGTCGGCCCGCTGAGAGGGTTTCCAGGGCTGTGGTGGTCTGGGAGCTTTGGCAGGGAGACCCTGGCCCTGTGGGCTGGCAGAGGTGTAGGTGGCATCTCAGTGCCCCCAAAAATCCCAGTTTCACAGTGCCCCTCGTTGGCTGGGCTGGGAGGTGGGAGATGCTGCTGGGGCCAAAAGCATCTCACCTGCAGTGTGTCCCGGAGCAGGTCCTGATTCCAAATCGAGCCAGCTTCTTTTGGTTGGGTCCAGTGCAGCTGTTTGGGCATCCCAGCAGAAAATGCCTCTCTTGCCTCACTGGAGTGGTTTAACCTTAGGGGTGGCTTTTTGGGGGATTCACATTTCCTTGGATGCTCTTGTGGAAGACAATCTAAATCTCTGTTGATCTGGGCAGGCTCAGGCCTCTGTGCACTTTAACTGTGTTTTCTGTCAGTCCTGAACTCTCCTGTTATGCTGTAAATGCTAAAAAAATATGTTGTGTTATTAGTCAGGTTGGTTTGAGGGGGTAGGAGGGGGAGAGTCTGTGTGACTGCTGACTCGGGGAAGGGTTTTCACGCTGGTACAAGTGGAAAACAACTGATTTATCTGCTCATTTAGAAATGCGTGTGTGGCAGGGCTGTGCCACACACTGTGCAGCACACCAGGAGCATCCCCAGGGAAAACAGGGTAGCCCCCCAGGACAGTCATACTGGGGAGGGTAAAACTTCTCATCCTTGTCTCAGGAGAAAATCCATCTGTCTGTGGGAGTTGTTTGGGGTGTGTGGTCTGGGATTGTGCTGCTGCAGGGGAGACTCCCAAACTTTATGCGCTGGTTTTCAGTCACTGATTATTGGTGAAAATCCCTTTGGCTGCAAGGGCAGTGGTTGCTGCAGGTTTTGGAGGGGGAGATCTTGGTCCTGCTCTGAGCAGTGCAGACTGCAGGGCTGTGTCTAAAAGCTTGTGAGCAGTTTGTAGGATTGAGGGGAATGTGAACCGAGACCTTCCCAGTGAAACCAGAGCAGAGCTGAATGAGCCAAGGGGCCTCTTTAGAGGTAGGACGGTCCAAAACCCACCAGGTCCCAACTCTGCAGAGTCCCAGAGTGTTTCACCAACGGTATCTCATTTTTGGGAGCTGCTGTTGGGAAAGGGAAGGGGAGAAAACCAGCCCAGCTTGTGGGGTTTGTTTCCCTGCACACCAGTACAGGCCTGAGATGGGGAACAGCAGCAGCGTGGCTGTGCCTCTGTTGCTGCGTCCCCATCAAAATCTCAGCTCAGTTTGGCCCAACAAGGCCAGCCTGGTGGTGGTTCCTGGCCAAGTCCTGCCCGTGGTTAGACTTAGATAACCCTGCTGATGTCATGGCTGGAAGTGTGGCCAGCACTGGGCACTTTTAATAGTAGTATCTCATTTTCCTGCTTCTCTGGAGAGGTGCTGGCAGATGCCAGCCAGAGGCTCCCCGTGAGGACAGCATGTCCTTGGGCATCTCCCAGGCTGGCTGCTGTCACCCGTCTACCATCCCACTGCCAAGACAACCTGCAGCCTGGCACAGGGGCTGTGACCACCACAGCCCTGCTGAGGATAACACCCCTTGGGAACCAGCAGACACTGCCTTAGAGCCATCTGGAGTTACAGTCCTGCCTTTACTAGGCTTAGCTTGCTCAGGGCTGTCCAGCTTTTGCTCCTCTGTGTTGTGCCAGGTCTCCAGGAGGAGGAAAATGTAGAAAAATCTGTGGTGCAAGTGCTTTTGAGGCTGTGGTGATCACCTCTGGTGGGGTGCAGGGGCTGAGGTCAGGCTTTCACTGGGCACTGATGTGCAAACCAAGGACTCGGTTCTTCAGGTGGCTGCTTGTTCTCCAACTTTTACAATCCTCTTAGCGCTTTGTTTTCCCTTTGCCCATTCCCTGGGTATCTCTGGGGAGGAAAAGAGGGGTGGTGGGCCCAGAGCTCTCCCTCAAGGATTTGTGGGGGAGGAAGCAGTTAACGGGTGTCCGAGGCCAGTGCTTCCCTCCGGAGGTCACTGCAGCGGGTTGTAACCTCTGTGTGTCCCTCTTCCCACCCCTGCAGCCGTGCCAGGGCCGGCTGCAGCTGCTCAGGATGTGGGGTGAGGACTGGCCGTGCCGTTCTGGGCCCTGCCGGGGCTGGAGCAGGAACATCTCCGAGGAAAACATCAAAACAACCCCTCGTGTCCAGCTGGGACAGCCCGGGGGCTGCTTCGTGTGGGAGGGTGAGCATCCATCAGGCACCTTCATCCCGCATCCCCTGGGCGTGTGGCTGGGATGAGCCTGGATGCTGCGTGGAGCTCCTCGATGGCAGCCTCTGGGTCACCACGATGCTCAGTCCTGCTCTTTACACCCTCAGAAATTGGCAGCTGATGTGACAATCTGCAGGAAGGAGAACTTCTGAGAGATGTAGGAAGCGTCTGAGCATCCCAGTGAGGAAGGAGGAATCCTCTGCCCCACGTGTGGTTGGCTCCGTGGGGCTGCTGGGCTGGAGCAGGAGATGAAGTCTGGTTGTGTCCTGGTCTCTCTTGCTGGAGCCTCGTGTAGGGCTCGACCTCCCCTCGTTGACATATTCAAAACAGGCTGGGAAGGAATTTTTGTCTTTTCCAGAATCTGGGCCGTGACAGTGAAATAAATCCTCGCAGCATCCCTGAGTTTATTCCACGTCGTCCTGCTGTGTTGGAGGAAGCGTTTTTGTTTCTCAAATTTAGGGCATTTTATTTACTTAAAGGAGAGCGGGGGAGAAAGCCACAGAATTTGAGTTATTCATTGCAAATATTATTATTGGCGTTTTGCTCCTCTTGAGGGAAAAAAAAAAAAAAACAAGGGGGGAATCAAAACATTTCACTGGAAAATACACCCTGGCTTTGTCCCACCCACATCTTCAAGGCAAAAATAAATATTTATTAAGATATGGGTTAAAAATCTTTTTGTTGAGTATTTTTTCTGGGAGCAGGGGTGGGTTGCCATATGCCAGAACCCTGCCACCAGGCTGAATTTTGGACTTTTTTGGGTTTTTTGCAGGGTGGTTAAGAAAAGAAACAAGCAGAGGAGCTGTGGGTGCTGCAGGGCTGTGGGGTGTGCTTTGGTCCTGCCTTGTCCATGGGCTGTGTTCCTGTGAGCATCCTGGTGCCTTTTCCTGGGGATTGTGTGTGCTCAGAGTATTCCCCGAGGCTCCCAGCTGTCTGAGATCCCCGAATCATTCCTGCTATAAATATCCCAGCAGTGAGACAGCAAGAGCTGGTGGCCCTTGGCGAGGGGCTTAACAGGGGTGTGGTGAAGGTGAGGGGACACTGAAGGGTCCCTGTGCCCCAGCTGGGCTCCTCCACTGACCTAAAGCCTGAGATCCCTCAAACCCCTTCTGCCCAAGTGCTGCAGGGACCCTCTCTGTGAGCTGGGCAGCCTAATTGGGCTCTAATTAATCCTTCTCTGGCTCTGATTCCCGTGTCGTGTCGGAGCCGTCTTCACCTCCCGTGGCGAGGGAAGGAACTGGAGCTCTCCTCACTCTGACCTGTGGTTTGGAGGGATCTGGGTATTTCAGAGGGGTACTGGGGGAATGAAAAGGATCTGGGCACTCTGGAGGGATGCTCAGAAGTGTCAGGGATGCTCGGAAGTGTCAGGGATGCCCAGCACCGTGCAGGGATGCTCAGCACCGGAGGGATGCTCGGCGGAACGCGCGCGCAGCCGGTGCGGGATCCATCCCAGCACTTCCCTAATTGCTTCCTAAAAGGCCCAGGTGGGCTCTCCGAGTCAGTTGAGCTACAAAGCAATAGGGGAGGCAGCCTGGGTGGTTTTATTTTAATTGATTTTGTCAGGAGTTGCTGTATTTTATTACATATAAAGACTAGACTCTGGAATAACTTTGAACGTTTGACACGCATACAAAAAGCAGCTTTCTGACATTTTCCTCTTTGCTTGTCTTTTATTTTATTTCTCCCCTCTCCTCCTCCTCAGAGGGAAGCGTGTGCCTGGAGGGAGGACAGAGGAGGAGGAGGGAGGAGCAGTTGTGTCTCTCCAAAGGCTGCTCAAACATCAAGGCAGCGCGAAGCAGATGAAATAATATTGCAAATAAGGATTTAAAAAACCCTACAGAAGGATCCCCACACATGCCAGCCAGCTCAAACTGCCAGAAGATTTTCAAACAGAAGCAATTTAGCCTGGGAAAATGCTCTATTGTTGAGATGGAAACTGGCTGTGAGAACTTGCCTTTTCTGACAAGGTTTGGCTTAGAAAAAGCAAAGCAAAGTCAGGGAAACAACCTGAGTTTTTATTTAGAGGGGAGGGAGCTTTTCAAAATGGAGGGTGTTTTCTGAGATAAACAGGCAACAATTCCCTTTCGAGAAAGGGAAGAAAGGGCGCAAATTAAGCCCAAATGCAGCTCCTCTCCTTTGAAATTTTGTTTAATGTGGAGTTAAAAAATAATCCTGTTCAAATAGACCATTGGTAAGCACGAAATGCTTGGGCTGTTCCCCCCCTTCCCCTTGTCTCTTACTGTGATCCACAATAAAAGTTCCAAGGTTGCACCTTTGGGCTGTAATTCTGGTTGCAGCTGTGCCCGTGCCAGCTCCTGCCTCTGCACAGCAGGAGGGGATGGATGGATCTTGCCTTCAAAACTCCTCGTCTGCCCAGATGAGACAGATACAGGATGAGAAACTGAGGCACGCGGGAGCGTCTGAACTGGGAACGGGGCCCGGAGCGAGGGTGTGGGGTGGTTGTGGAAACTCAGCTGGGCTGTCTGGGATGGCAGCTCTGCACAGCTCTCCTGGGCTTTGCAGGCTCCAAAACACACCCCCCCAAAGCTGCTTTTTGGCCCAGGAGCAAAGAAAAGCTCCCAGGTGGGGTTTGTGGGCGAGCCAGGTGCTCCCAAAGCACAGGGCAAGGAAGAAACGCCATAAAGATTCAGGTAATTAAGCAGCAGGATGAGGGCTGGCATCCCCTTCTGCTCCAGCAAGAGATAGTCCCTCGCACTGTGGTCATTGCTCCTTCTTCCAAACCCTGGGGGATTTGATTTTTTGGTCAAAGATTTGATTTGGTTGGTTGGTTGGTTGGTGCTGTATTTGGGTTTGGGTCTTGTCTGAGCCTTTCCCTGGATCCCATCAGCTGCAGGATGGCTGCAGAGCCAAGGAGCAATAGCAGTATTGGGGACCAATAAAATGGTAATGGGATTCCCAGCTGGTTGTTACTTTTCATGGGCTCCTCTTTTGTGTTGGCTTTCTTCAGCTCTACAGACTTGGGGGAAAAAAAGGAAGAAAATCCAGGGAGGGGGAGCTGAGGGAGGCTCCTGAGATTTACAGCCCCTTCAGCTCTGGGAGCAGATCCTTTGTGCTGGGTTAGGGAGGGATGCCCCATCTTGTTTTAGCTGGGTGGGAAGGCAGAAACATTTGATTATTGTTTTTCCATTTCTGGCTGACAAGTGAGTGCTGGAGAGGAGTTGTTTTCTTTCTTTCTGGATTTTTTTTTTTAATTTTTTTAAATTTTTTTTGCTGTGAACTCTGTGGGCTGCTGCAAGACAATTTTGTTGTGGGCAGCGTGTCTCCTACGTGCCCGTTCCAGAGTCACAGTGAGGCAATGGCAGTGGTGAGGCAAGAGCGGAAGGAGAAGTGCAGGAGGGGGTGAGCTTCCAGCCAAAATCCAGCCTGAGGCATGGAGATGGCAGGAGAGGGGGTGAGCTTCCAGCCAAAATCCACCCTGAGACGTGGAGGTGGCACAGGTTGGGGTGGGAGGCGATGGAGGAGCTGAGCGGGTTGAATGGTGAGTGGTGGCAGAGAAGGATTGGATCAGAGAGGCAGGAGCAGAGTCAGGGGCATCACATCGAGCTGGATGAGCTGTTTGGCTGCTCCTGGGCTTGGGAAGGATGGGTGAGAGTGATTTGCCAGTTCTGCAGCTTCCCTGCCCTGCTCCCAAAGACCTGTGTGCAGATGGGGGCTCTTGGAAAAGGGAGATCAAAGAATGAGAAAAGCCCTTTCTGCACTGGCCATCCTTACCAGACTGAACTGGGCTCCCCTTCTGCCCCCACCCTTTCTTTTCCTGCCCCATTTGTGTGGGATGGGTGATTTTATCAGGACTGGGGAGCCATGGCTCTGCCTGGTGTGGAGGAGCTGTGATCTCTGACAGTGTGGAGCAGGCGCCAACTCATGCTGGGGATGCTGGAGCACCCTGTGGTGGGGAAATCCATGATCCCACACTGCATCCCATCAGTGTTGGGGCTCCTTCTGGAGACCCCTCAGACCCTACAGCAGTCCTGGATGTTCAGTGGGAAGCAGGAAATAGGGATACCAAGGAGGGTACCCAAGGCCTGTGAGGGAGCAGGTGACTTGAGCGAGTTGAAAGCCGCTGCCTCAGAGCTCTGCACCTGCGTGACCAACCCTCCCTGCTGACCTGCACTTGTTCAAGTGTGACTTTCAATTGATCATAAAAATCTGGCGTGTTTCACAGCGTTCCTGCCCTGCAGCCTGCCGGGCTCCGTCTCTCCGCATTCACGTAGCGTGAGAGAGCAGATTGCCCTCCAGTTCATCCTGCTCAGCCTTAATGGGGAGCCGCTGCTTACTGGGGCTGCTCTCCCCACACACTCCTGGAATACATTAAAAATAGTGGTTTAGCATTTTAATTTATTTTTTTCCCCTCAAATTTATGAAGAAAACGTCTCTCCAGGCAAGCTCCCAAACCTTGGGGTGTGGGGAGAAGGGAGGGAGGTGCAGCTCCCCGCTCCATCCCAGCGCAGCCCCCGCGTGCGTGTGTGTGGCTCACAGACAGTGAAATTGCACCCTAGAGTTATAAAGCAATTGTCTAGCTCAGCAGCAGAATGAGCATGAAATGGTGCAGAAAGCAACTAAATAAAATTGGGTAAGGCAGATGCATGAAAATAATGACATCTCTATCCTGTAGTCAGGCGCACTCGCTCTTCCTCGCTGATAAACTTTTATAACAGACTTTGCATTTATTTTCTCAGGAAACTCTCCTGCCATGGAGATGTGTCTTTGTGTGGGGTGAGCTCCTGCACCCCCCTCCTGATTTCTGGGCTGCACATCCCTGCCCCTCTTCTCCCTTGCCGCTCTCCCCGTCTCCCTTGTTGTTGTTTTCAGAGCAGGATTTTTAATGCTCAGTCAAACACCAAAGCGATAACCTTTGCGACTTCATTTCCTTTCTGCTGGCCATGCCAGGCTGAGGGAGCCCTGTGAGCTGGTGGCTCTCAGGGTGGCCTCCCACGTCCCATGCAAATGGGCTGAGGAGATGCTTTCCTGCTCTGCTCTGTCTCTGGACTTTCCTCCTTTTCCATGCAAGGATGGGATTGAGCAGGCTGTTGTGTGGGGTTTAGGACACCACAGCGGGGATGGAACTGGCTCTGTCATCCCTTTTTCCTGGTGTTGGCTGGTGACACCAGGGCCACCTGCTCCCACACTATTTATCCAGCTGAATGGATTAAAGTGCTCCCAGTTTTGGAGAATTGACTTCAGCTGCGATTCCTCCCCAGCCTTTCCCCTGGGCTCTGTGCTGCTGTCCCTGCTCCAACAGTGCCTTGGAGTTGCTGGCCTCAGCTTCCCATCCACTCCCAGGAAGCTGATGCTTCCAACGCAGTGTTTTGCTCGTTTTGTGCCAGGATCCCCGTGGAGACTGGGAACAAGCGGCTCCTCTTCCCACCCAAGAGGCCCTTTAGGTGACATTAAGGCTGTGTCCCTGCTGTCCTCATGTCCTCGTGCCTCTGATGGCATCGCTGGGCACTGCTCCACGTGCTTGTGGTGCCAGGAATGCCCTTTGTGGATTGGGTCCTGCCTTCTGAGTCCTGCCTGGATGCTTTGGGGGGGCTCAGGACTGAGCTGCCCGTGGATTCTTTTCCTTGTCTGCAAGGAAAGATCAGCCCTGGGCTGTGCTGGAGCCTGCAGCTCACCACCCAGTGCCTCTGCAGCAGAATCTCCATCTCTGACTTTGCTGGGATGTATCCCTGGGGTCCCAGATTAGCTGCTCCAGTGCCTGCCCATCACACGCAGCCCAGCGTGGATCCCATGGGTGGGCTGGAGCTGCGTGTTGGCTGCTCAGCCCCGGAGCACAACAACACAGGACACGGCATTTTCCCCTCCTCCTGCAAAAACCCAGCTCCTCTGGAGTGAGGCAGAGCAGGAGGTTTCCCTGCAGGGATTATTCTGGCTCTGGGCAGCCGGATGCCAAAGCCCTGCCAGCTTTTTTGCTGGTGTGGTTCCGCAGCACCGGCGAGGAGGAGGAGGAGGGAAATGCACGCGTGCAAAAATCAGTGTGAAAGCATAAATCAGGCCAAGAGTGAAAGGTTAAAGAAATCCAGAGGAAGCAGAGCGATGTGTGTGATAGAAAGGGGTTTCCTGTACCTACAGAGGCCACCCAGGCTCCCTTCCTGCTGGGGCAAACCAAAACTTTCTGCACCCCTAAGCAAATTGTGGTTGGCTGCTTGGGCACGCTGTGAGCCAGCTGTGCCAGCCTGGGTGTTAATGCCTTGTGCTTTACAGGCTGCTCTCCCCAGCCCCTGCCCTGGGATTTATTTATAGGATGCGCAGGCAGATCCTGGGAAGCACCACAGTCAGGAATAGGGCTCGAAGGCAGGATGCAGTGACCTGTGCTGCCCTAAATCCACATCCTCCCCACTGCCATCCGTGCTGGTCTTCTACACTGTGCTCCTCATCGGGGCCCAGACATCAGAGGGGCTGCAGGAAGGCTCCTGGGACAATTACCTGCAGGCCCCTATTTAAGCACTTAGGAAGGCTTAGCTGATCCCAGCTGGAGATAGCCTGGCCCCAGGCCAGCGGGTACCTGTTGTGTGCAAATGTGGCAGACTTTAAACAGCGCTTCAGAGCCGGGACTTGCTGGGAGCAGAACCCCCAGAGGGCAACTTGGGGTGGCTGATGCTGGCACCCCAAGTTACACCCTGCCAGCGCATTCCTCTGCTGCTTTTAAGTTTGGGACACACAGGTTTCATTGGCTGAGGGGTTTTTGGCAGTGCTTAGAGCTGTGTTTTGGTAGCGGTGCTGCCGTGCCCTGGTGCTTTACCTCGGAGTGTCACCCTCCTCTCCAAGGGGGAACACCAGCAATTCCCTTCTGGCAGCTTGCTCCCTCTTTGTGCCTCACCTGTGGGGCAGGTTTGTTCTGTGGAAATCAGAGGCCATCGGGCTTTGTTGGGCTCGGGCGTTTGCTTTTCCCACCACGTTTTCCTGCCTGGGGTGGCTGAGGGGTGCTGGGCGCCGCTCCCTGCGGGCACCCGGGCGCTCCTCCGGTTGTCCCGGTGTTGAGCCATGGGAGCTGAAGCTGGGCAGGCAAGGCAAACCACGTCTGGCGAGGTTTCACGGCCTCTAGGTGTGTGCAGGAAATGTTGCAGGGCAGGGATTTCTTGTAGCAGGTAACAAACAGCAAGGTGCCCATCTGGAGCCCACGCACACGAGGGGAGGCTCCTCCTCTCCCAGTGCCTTCCCAAAAACCCTGGGGCAGCGCAGGGGACATGGGGCTGCTCCAGGAATCCTCCAGGTCCCTTCCTTGGAGCAGTTGCTTTTGCCCTCAGATGCTGGAAGGTGCAGGATGGTGCAGCACCATGCCCTGGGGACACAGCTTGATGGAGCTCAGCAGCTCCCCAGGAATGGTGTTGGGGGAGCCCCAAAGCTCTTCTCAGGGCTTTCCCAAGCAGGCAAACATTAGAATACAGCCTGGGAAGCAGTGTCATGGAGGGTGAAGCTCATCCTGGCTCATCCCTGAGAGCAGAGAGATGCTCCAGTCCTGCCCAAAATCTGGGGACCCCAGACCAGCCCTTTGTAGGGAGGACAGAACACAGTGGGGTGGAAGAGTGCTGGATAGGAAGGGGTGAGCCTGGAGCTGGGTGTAGGGATGTGCCCACAGGGTGGGAGCAGCCGGTCCTGCCAGTTCTCCCAGGCTCTGGGAAGTCCCTTGAGCTGCAGTCGAGGCCGGGATGAGGTCTCTACTACCACTTCCAAGGGCTTTTCCTTGGCTGCTCAATTTTAAGTCTTTGAGAGCACAGGCTCTGGGAAAACACCCAGAGAGCCTGTCCCTGGCTGGGAGTAAAAGCCAGCTTTGCGTGGGAAGGGAAGGCAGAGCCAGTGCACTCCTAATTCAAAGCACCTTTACAAATGAATAAGGTAGAAGTGACTCTACAGAAGTCAACCCCAATGCATTGAGCTGCCCTGTAATTGTCAGTGTGGAAATCACGGGCACATGAGGACTTGCAGCGAGGGATTAAATCCACAGCCTGATTTCCAAAGTGCAAGAAACGAGCTCCCAGTGCTGGTTTTGGGGGTCCCATGGACCTTTGGGCAGAGGAGCTTTTCTCAGGGTGGATTTTTGTGGCCCCTGTGGCAGGATCTGGAGCTCAGCATTGATTTCATCAAGTGGCTTCAAGATTGTGTTGGCTTAACCAAGGACTGGGATTGACCTGCAGTAATTTGCTGACTTTTTTATTAAGACAGTGATGGGGCTGAGCTGGAGGAGAGGGATTTCGGTGTTCTCTGCCTGGTGGGATGACTTGGAACAGCACTGGCAGCACTTCCCCAATGTTTCATCCCTTTTTGCTTTGAGGAGGTAAAATCCTGAATGTACCTTAAGGGTTCATTGAGGAGAAGGACTTTCCATCCCAGCTCTTGGCCCTGTCAGTAGCTGCAGAAGAACATTATAAGGAGCTATTCATCATTGCAATTATTTTATTAAGAGAACACTTTGTGCTTGGGAGCTGGAAGAGATGGAGCTTTGGGATGTTTTCAGCATTATAAATACGGGTTGGTTACATCACCCTGCTTTTAAAAAATGGTGTGTGTCGTCCTGGTGAGAGGATTTACAGACAACCTTGGAGAGGAGAGCCAGGTGGCTGTTCCCAGCAGGGACAGCAGTGCCACTTGTCTCTGCCTCTCCCTCAGGAATGGGGAGAGAAATCTCTGGGCTCTGCCAGGCGGGAATTTGAGCCTGTTCTGGACTGGACATGCCGGAATGGGCTCCTTGGGGGCAGGCACATCATTCCCACACGAGGTGGGATAGCACAGCACCGCTCCTGGAACGCTCCACGCAACCTCGCTCTGCCAAACCCCAAAGTGCTGCTCTCGGGGCTGGTTTGCAGATTTCTGTCCTGTGCAGGTTTTTCAGGGGTCGCCCACCTCGGTGCCACCTCACCTTGCTGTGCCAGGGCTGGTGGCTGGTCCCTCTCAGGCTGGCACCTCCGGGTGCGTTATCGCGGCCGCGCGCCGGGGTAAAGTCCACCATGGGAAAATGCCTGGTGGACTTTTAACTGGAGTCCTCCGGAGAGCCCAGCTTAGAAAGTTTTAACTGTTTCGTGGCAATCTCTGCTGGAAGGTAAAGAGACAACAGAGGAGAGGATGGACTGCCCAGCTGGGGTCAGCTCCCTGCAGTGAGGGCTTGCTGGTGGCCGTGCCAGGTGGTCATGGGGTCACCACTGCATCACACTCCCTACCCCTGCACTGGTTTTGCAGCCTCAGCTCTTGGCCCAGCTGTGGTCTCCCAAAATGCTGCTTTGGGCATGTAGGGGCAGCTCTGGGGTCACTGGACTGTGCTCCTCAGGACACAGCCAGTGTCCCTCCCCTGCTCTCCCTGCTGCTGTGTGGCCTCAAAGGATGAGCCCTGGGGGTGGGGAGGGATGGGCATCATTCTGCAGCATCCTCACCTATGGGAAGCTGCATCTGGAGGCTGAAAGAGACCTTGGCACTGCCAGTTTTGCTGTCTCACACTCTGATTTTGCCTGCTGCTTTAGACACCTGATTGCCTGGTGGGATTTATTTCAGCATCTTTGTCCTTCTTCCATTTGCACTTTCCCTTGATTTTGTTTTGCAGCATTTTTCCCCCCCTCCAAGGTGTGAGTCTTGTTTGCTCTGGGTGGGTCTGTGAGCCCTGAGCAGGTCCCCACTGCCAGCCCAGCTGGTGACAGCAGCACAGCCAAACAGCCTCCTCTCTGTGTCATGGGGTGTTTGACCCACTCTCGGTGGAGACAGAGCCAGGGCGTGCTCCCAGAGGGATTTATGGAGGGAAATGTGTGCAGTGTAGGATTTTTGTCTGTGGAGAGCAGCTCAGTGTGGGATGGCATCACTGGCTGTCCCTGCAGGCACAGCTCGCTGGGGCAGTGGGGAAGCTCCCCCCATGTGCCACCAGCTGTGCCCTCAGTGGAAGTGATTCCCAGGTGAGAAATTCCCACTGTGGAAGCCTTTATTACTGGGCAGAACTAGGTTTGTTTTGTTTATCATCCATTTATTTGGCTTTGGAGGCATGCCCAGAGTTCTCCGATTTTCTGTGTGTGGATGTGTGATTTATTAGGACTCAGAGCTGGGGTTTCTTTTTTTTTTTTTTTTTCTGGTTTAATTTCACTTCCTCAAACTGACAGGCCGTTTGAACAAACTTCTTTTGGATAATTTCCTCTATAGTTTTAGAGGGCCTCCTAAAAATAAAAAACATTGCAACATGGTCGATAATTAAAAAAACGCCCTGTCTGTGACCAGCCTGGGCCCTGATTTCGGTAATGGAGAGAGCTCAGAGGGTAGAAAAAAACATGAATTCGCTTTCTGGGTACTTGTAGCTTTTGACAGCACTTCAGGGATCGCTGGCTTTGCTTGTTTTGCTGTTGAGCCGTGATCCCACGCACACTTGGGCATGTTCTCCCCGTCCACATGCGAGCGCGCCATTAAAAGCTCCGTGCGTGTCTAAACCCCTGCCAGCTCCCAGCTTTAGTTTCCTCTCCTTGGCTGGATCTGTTCTGCAGCAGTTAGGAAGAGGGAGGAAGAAGAAGAAGAAGAAGAAGAAAAAAAAAAAAAATAATTCATTTAAGAAACGCTGGAAAATGTAATGGGAGCCTCCAGAAAGCAGGGAGCAGGTAGGCGAGGGCAGAGCACCTGTAGCTGCCTTGAGCTGGGTTTGCTGGCGGGTTCTGCCCGGGGTTTTTATGAGGATTTCGCAAGTGTGGGTTTCGAAATGGCTCACAGAGGGTTTTTGCTGGGCGTTCTCCAGGCTGTGGTGCCGGGAGCTGCCGGGGAGCCCCGGCAGGGTCAGGTCAGGGTCCCGGGGGGCTGCACGGTGCCCGTGCCTGTCAGCGAGGAGATTGAGATGAAGGAAAACTTCCTTTCCCACTGTCCCAGCTATAAAAGCATGAGAGAGAGAAAGAGAGCGAGAGAGAAAGATTTCCCCCAGGGATCAGCAGTGATAAAAAGGTTTTCTTTTGAAAAGCAGTGAGAGAAAAGAAGTGTGTCTAATCCTCACAGAGAAGAAAGGGAGAACATCCATCCCTCTGCTGCGAGCTGGGTGGGGGCTGGAGGGACCCTGGTGTGGAGGCAGCAACCCAGTGCTCCTGCCTGGCCAGATCCTGCCTGGTGCAGAGAGAAATGCTCTGGGCAGGAGCAGAGAGAAGCTTTATTCCATGGGATCCGTTTGGGTGGGCTTGGAGGAGCTCCTGGGAGCTGACTGCTGTGCTGCAGGGTGAGGGCAGTGGTGTGGAGATGCTGCTGGCTCATGCCCACGTTGCTCAATCCCTGCAGAGGAGCTCTGCTGGAACCCTGCGTGGGAGAGACTTGCACAGATTTTCTTTCCCCTTTTTCCCTTGGCCCTGGGACTGGAGGAGGCTGGCAAGGGGAGCTGCAGCCCTGAGTGAGGAGGGATGTGTGTCCCCAGGGCAGGTATCCCAGGGACTGCTGCAATCCTGGATCCCTTTTTCCCAGTGATATGGGGCTGTGCAGCTGGCCTGACTGGCTGCAGCAGCTTCTGCCTTTCCTTTCCTCATCCAACCCTGTCACCATTTCTTCAGTGACAGCTGCAGTGTCCAGGCTTGGCACAGGAGCTGCTCTGTCACCCTGACAGTGATGGGACAGTGGTGGCTCAGCCGCTGCTCCTGTGCTCGCCACGTCTGAGCTGAGGCTGCCAGGGTGCTTTTATTGCTGTTGTGGTTGATGATTTATTTCCAGCAGCATCCACTCTGTCTTGTGACTTGATTAAAAATTAAAGCAAACAGAGTAGTGTGGTGCAGCTGCTGTGAGCCCAGGGTCCCTTCCCTGAGCCCTGTGGGGTTCCCAGCCCATGGACTGGGACAGGGAAATCTGGGAATGGGAAGGAAAAAGGTGGATGGCAGTGGAATGACCTGTCTGGCCAGGAGGGGATGGGGAGATGGGTGCTGGGGTGGGAGCCATCAGCAGGATCAGGATCCTTTCACAGACTATAGAGCTTGTGGATGTTTATTTGTATCTCCTTGAACTGAACAGTGGTAATCCCTGGCCAATAAAGTGCTCATTAGGCTGAAATTAATGAGTTTATGTTTCAAAATACAACAATAACAATACTGAAACCCACAACCCTGCAAAGGGAACTCCATCAGGAAGGGATGAGTGGATGGGGCAGCTGGGGAGGAAAACCAGGCTGGCATTAGAGTGTACCTGCTCTGTGCAGAGCCTGGGGCACAGTGGCACAGTCACAGGGATGCTGCAGCATTGGGATGTGCTGTTAGGGAAGGATTTTGGAGGCACTCATCAGTGTTTGGCTGTTGGAGGAGCTTGTGCTGGCTGGTGGGTGAGCATGGAGCACCCTTGTGTGCAGCGAGTTCTTGAGCCACATGGCTTTAGAGACAACACCTATCACGTCTCAGTGTCACTGCTGCCTGTAGACTCTTCTTGGTGGCACCGGGAAACCAGGGCTGAAATTCTGAAGATCATCCTGGGATGTCACAGCCAACAGTTTCAGTGCTGGGAGTTTCTGCTCCAGCCTTTGGAGGGGCTTTGGCAGAGCCCACCGCCCTCTGCTTGTGTAGGGAGGGATCCAGTGACTCACAAACCCCTTGCAGAGAAAGGGGAGCAGGAAATTAACTCACAGCTCTTGTGAAAGACAGAAGCCGACTTGATACCTATAATTAAAGCCGGTGTCAAGGAATGAGGTGCAAATTCCTCAGGGGACATCTTACCGGGATGGAGAGCAGTGCCTGCTGCTGACTCGAGAGTGGCAGCTCCTCCCCGTCAGGGGCTGGGGAGAGGCTGGTGCTGAGCCCCCAAGGACCAAATGTGAGCCCCCAGCTCCTCTCCTTTCCAGCAGTAAGGAATTGATGTGGATGGCAAGGCCATGTGTGTCCTGTCCCCATCCTGCAGCTCCAGGCAGCACGAGGGAACCACGTGCGTGGAGCTGCGGGGTGTGCCTGGTGCTCAGTGGGGTGCTGGATCTGCCCTGGGCAAAAATCCTCCTGGGAAACATGTGGGACATTACCAGGGGCAGAGCTGGGGAGAGAGGGAGGTGAGGGGGGCTTGGGGTGCAGTTTGGGAATTGCAAGGGAAGCAGTTTGTGGAGGCAGCAGTGGGGTGGGATGGTCTGGCACGGGAGACCCAAGTCCTCACTGGGCTTGGAGGAAGCTCTTGGGGACCCATCCTGCTGGGTGCTGGTAGTGCTGCTTGTGCCACCTCGATGGCCTCATTCCCCTCTAGTGCCTGTGCTGCCCCCCAGCATGTCTGTGAGGTCAGGGGAGCTGAGGCACGGGGCTAACGTTGCATGTTGGTTCAGTGGGAGCGCCGAGCACGTGTGCCGTGTTCTCTTGCACTGGGCCCTTCTTTTGCAGCCGCTCCTACCTGCAGTCCCTGGGCTGGTGCCAGGAGCACGCAGCGTTCCAGGGGGTCCCTCCATCCCCCTTGACACGACAGCCCAGCTCCGTCCCTGTGGCCGTGGTGCCTGCCCAGCGAACGCCAAATCTGCTGAGCAGACGGAAAAAATGAAGAAGAGGAAAAAAAAAACTCAACACCCTACCCAATAATATGAGGAAGAAATGTTGGTGTGTCCTGGGTGGATTAGTCGAGACTCCTTGCTGGATTCCTCCGAAGGGAGGTGCTCGTGCTGGAAGCCGGCCACCAGCTGGGCCTGCCGCATTTTTCCTGGATTCTCTTTCCATTTGGGGACTGAACTTTAGTCTGAAAAATATGTATTTTTAACTTGGTTGTGTCTGAAGCTTGTCTCGGCTTTAGGCTGCTTGGCTTTCTCCTGGCCTGGCCGTTCACTGAGATGTGTTTGGTGGGAGGTGAGGGCTGGACCCTCCATCCCCGACTGGACCAGGGGGAGGAAGCAAGGGAAGGAAAGGTTTGTTCTGATGCAAGAAAACCATTTCAGAAGATTCCTCCTACTTGGCCCAATCGCCCAGCAGAAGTGTGGAGCAATGGGAATGGTGTGTCAGGACAATGGCAGCAGGGATGGAAACATGGGCGAGACAGTCTGGTGTTGAGATAGTTGTGGAAAACAAGGAAGGGATGCGTGTCTTGGAAAGGCTTTTAGCCCCAGCATGCAGGACTGATGGACCCAGGCACCATTGCCTTGGAAACAGCCACTGAAGTGTGCAATATTCCTGTCTCGGGGGGCTCGTTTCCCTCTCTCCCAGCTGTGGAGCTGTCACAGGACCCTGGCACCGCTGGCCTCTGTGTGCCACCTGGGCTGGCCCTCGGCCACGGGCTGGGCTTAGCCTGGCAGGGTGATAAGGCTCAGCTGAGGGCTGTGCTGGGCTCAGAGCTCTGCAGGGCAGGGCTGAGGCACCGTGGGCCCGTTGTTTATTGTAGGGTTGCCGGCCACAGTGGCTCTGCGGGGTGTCACTCGCTTCCCCTGCTTGGGGACAGAGCCTGCCCAAGCCAGCAGGACAATCCGGGCTGTGTTTTCATAATTAAAACAAATAAAACAAACCCATACTCGGCGTTATTTACAATACGGGCTCGGGAAGAGTTGAGCTGAATATTGTTTCCTCGCCGAGTTTTTCCCTTTGTGGCTCACACACGAGTTTGTTGTTGTTGGCTGCTCCCGAGGCCGCGGTCTCGCGTGCCGGGGCTGCCGCCGGCCTGCAGCGGGTGGCCTGGAGAGCTGGCATGGGGTGACCAGGGCTGGGCTCTGTCCATCATGGGCATCCTGGGGAGCTGGTGTGGGGTGGCCAGGGCTGGGCTCTGTCCATCCTGGACATCCTGGGGAGCTGGTGTGGGGTGGCCAGGGCTGGGCTCTGTCCATCCTGGACATCCTGGGGAGCTGGTGTGGGGTGGCCAGGGCTGGGCTCTGTCCATCATGGGCATCCTGGGGAGCTGGTGTGGGGTGGCCAGGGCTGGGCTCTGCCCACTTTGCTGGTGTGGGTCTTGCTCTACAGCCCATCTGGGATTATCTGTGGAAAGCCAGTTGGAAAGGTTGGCTGTGCATGGTGCTGTTGTGAAGGGAAGGCGTTTTGCTGCTTGTGGGACTTCAGCTGGCACAGCAGGGATCTCTTTGGGGTGAAATCTTTGGGGTTTCCTGCAGAGGGGTAGCAGATGATTTTCCAGCAGGGACCAGCATCACGTGCTGGTTGTTGTTTCCTGCAGCATCCATGAGAGACCTGCAGGGTCTGGAAGTGCCAGAGCACCTGGCAGGATGGACAGGGCTTGTGGGCTCTGGTGGGGGGAGCTCTGGCTCCAGAGTCCCAGTAGGGGCTTTGAGCCAGTGTTGTCCTGAGGGTGGAGAAGGGGACGTGGAAGTGATGCAGCTGCAGCCCTTGGGTGGTGCATCCAGCCAGCAGTGCTCGTGCAGCTTCAGGTGATGCTGGAAGGGACATCTCTTACTGGGAGGGGGATTTGCCCACGGCTCTGTGCACACAGCGAGGGGACATGGATGTCAAATTGTCAAATTTTCACCCTGCTGCTTTCAGGCAGGCACCAGCACAGCGAGGATAGGCAGGGAGGGCTGGGGTGCAGAGGAAGGTGAGCACCCCCTTCGTGCCGAGCTGCAGGCAGACACGTTCCCGTGGGAAGCATATGGCAGGTGGTAATCCAGTGCCAGATGGGAATTTGCTCCCCTGGCTCCGGCCCCCGGTGCAGCTCCTGCACGCGCAGCAGCCGGGCAGTGCTCGGTGTGGTGGCTGTGTCCCCACGAGGACGGCCCCAAAGCCACCCCTGGGAGGGTGAGCAGGGTGAGCAGGGTGGCAGGGCTGGGTGGGCTCGTGCAGCTGTGCAGGAGCACCCCTGGCACTGGTGCTGCTGCCTGGGCACAGGCTCTGCACGCTCAGAGCTGGCTGAGCGCACCAGCCCCTGCCTAGCGGGGCAGGGCTTAAAGCTGGGCTTAGCAGGTCAAAATCTGGCTAATGAGTTAATGGCAATTAATTAACTCCAGGACACTTTGCAGATACTAACTAATTGTTTTGCTGTGAGCACGATCTGGGCGATTACCCCACCTGACCGACTGAGGTGTGGAGGAGCCTGACACCCGCGCTGCAGGTGTGTTAACACCAGCGCTGTGACTCGAGCCAGGGCTAATTCTGCTCCTGTTGATGTGGTGAACAGTCACCAGGGGCTGCAGGCATGGCAGGATCAGATCCCACCACAGATCCCTCTCTGTTTTCCTTTGCAAGCTCTGTGCATCCACTGACTTTGGAACGTGAGCATCTCTCTGCCTGCTCCGTCCCCGTGAGCGTTTCAGGGGGAGGCAGCCGAAGCAATGATGTTAACCACCATGGTGGTAACCACCACCCACACAGGCAGTCCTGGGTCTGCTGGCTCTTCCAGAAGCTGCAGCAGCATCTCAGCAGCATCTCTGGTACCCACAGCACAGTGTGGAGGGTTTGCAGGGAGAGAGGAGCCCTCCAGGTGCTCCGGCTCCTCACTGGCTGCAGGAGGTGGTTTGGTGCAGGTGCAGCTATTTTTAAATCCCTCTGGACAGAGTGGTTTGGCCCCCGTGCACTTTCTGTTTGCTTGTTTATTTACTTCTTTTGGCAGCTGAGGAGTTTGTAGAAATGACTCAAATGTCAACTTACTTTGTCAGCTTTTGGGGAAGGGATTAAATCTCAGAGCCCCATTGTGCGAGCAGATCTAATTTTAGGCCTGTGATCTTAAAATAGAAGAAAGGAGAGGCGTAAAAAAAAAGCAATAATTAGGCATTTTTCCCTGGGCCAAGGAAAAACAGGCTGTGAGGTGGCCCCAAGGAAGTGGTGTGGCTGCCCACAGACAAAGTCAACACTTTGGGAGGTGGCTGGAGCTTCTCCTGGCTGGCACTGGGAAAGGGCACAGCTCAGTGGCATGGGGCCAAGGTGAGGATCACCCCCCTGGCCTGATGGCACCAGGGTGTTTTGGTGCTTGGCCAGGCTGGAGACCCACATGGGCATGGTTGCTCATCCCACCCTGATGGCTCAGGGCTGGTCCAGCTCCTGATGGAGCTCCTGGCCAGGCAGGGTGGGTCTTGTTTCCACAGCCCCCATGGCCACGTCACCCTGTGCAGGTGACCCTGGCTGGTCCCAGCATTCTTCCCCAGCAGTGTGACAAAGGCAGAGGGAAAGTGTCCCTGTGATGGGGGGATCCAGAGGCCGGATCCCATTTCGTGGTGGGACTCATCGTCCTGTGAGCAAGTGTTCTGGTGACATTAAAATGCTTGGGATTTTCCAGTGAATTGAAGCTCTCTCAAGAACAATTCAGCAGCCTCCAAAACCAGCTTTCCCTGAGGATTGCTCGTTCCTCGTGCCAGAATGATTGATGAGAACGGGTAGGTTCAGGTGACTCACTCCAGCGTGACCCGATGGTCTCATCCCCACAGCCCGGACTGTGCCATGGGATCCCTGCTCTCCATGTAGCCCCTGGAGGAGGCTGATCAGAGCCTGACAGCTTGTGGGGCATCTCAGAAACATCCCATGAGCTTGTCAGCACTTTGTAATCTCCTGTCTCCCTCCTCTCCAGGAAATTTCTTGCAAAGGTGTTGACAAAGTTAGAGGATGCAGGGGCAGCTTGTGGTCAGCTCTGTCTCCCCGAGCAACCACCAAACCCTCCTGTCTCTGTCAGAGCCTCTCCTCACCTCTGGCAGCCTGGCTGGCTTGGAGGGGATGGAAACCTCCTCCTAATGACAGAGCAAGAATCATTCTGGCTGTTACCTTGATAACAAAACCAGCGAACGCCGCGAGCTGCCTTTAAACTGCCAGCAGGAGCAAAAATGCAAGGCATGTGTTTAGGGAAAGCTTCAGTCTCTGGTTGTTTTTGGGAGGAAAAAAAACATACACAAGACTGTTTGCTTTTGCTTGAAACCTCTTTTGTGATCCCCCTCTCTTGGATGGCTCTGTGACTTTCAGCAGCTCACGCCGTAGGTGGATGTTTGTGCTTGGAGATGTTTTTCCATATGCTCCTCATAGCTCCGCTCGCGGATTTTGCACATGGGCTGCAAGAGAGAGGTAGGCTGCTCTAATATCATATGATAATGTGAAATTAGCTCCACTTTACATAAATTGAGACACCCAGGCACTTCTAGGCCTGGGTAGGGCACGGGGGGTTCCTGCCCTTCTTCCCCTGTGCTGGGAAGGGAGGCAGAGGCCCGGGGCTGGCCGGCAGCAGGATCCCAGATCTCTCGGTGCTCCTGTAATCCACTGCCAGCTGAGGGTCAGTTCCAACCTGTGGTGGAAATTTAGGTCAAAGGTGCTTTTAGTTCAGAGGAATATGATCAAATTAGGGCCTTTTGTGTCTGCTGGTGTTGTTCTTTTTTTTTCTCCTGAAGGGACTTAGGCAGGGCTGCAGGAAGAGCTTGGCACATAGATGGGCAGATCCTGTCCATCCATAAATCAGGACAGCATGCCTGTGTCTGTGGCAGGGCTGGAATTTCAGCTAGAAAGGTCACAATTGGTCCAGAGTTGGTTTTCAACCAGGGATGTATTTCTGGCCCTGCCTGGAAGGGAGAGATGTGGGTGCAGCTGGCAGAGCCCCTGGGCCTGTGGTGTTTCCCCAAGCCCACCCTGAGGAAGTTTCCTGAGGCCTGGGAGGTGGAGGGATTAAAATTTTATCCCTTGGGAAAAGCAATGTCACCGTGCTGATTGTGAGCTGGGAGGTTTCCACCAAAGCCTCTGCAGTCCTGGGGAAAGGGGAAACTTTCTTGTTGCCACCCTATTGCCCCAGCTCTGCTGGGAGGAGCTGCTGGGGTTCTCCCTCACCCAGTGTCACCCGAGCTCCAGGTGGCATCCCACGGGAGCTTCCTTTGGTCTGCTTGTGCCGTGACTGCCCTGCTCTGTGCTCCTCTGTGCCTGTTTCGTGTCACCCCCTCAGTTTTCCACTGATGCAATGAACAGCCATTGGTGTAATTTCCAGCTCCTGGTCCCTTGGGCAGCTGCTCACTGGAGGCAGCATCGCTCTGGCTGTGCTCTGGGCCGGCAGGAGCAGCCAGGAGGCACAGGGAAATCCAGCTTTCTGCTGGCAGCAGGCGTGAGGAGCAGGGAGGAGGGCAGGAATTAGGTTTGTGGTTTAGTGCCTCATCTCCTCTTTGCCGAGAGGAGATGGCTGTGTTTGTGCCAGAAATCAGCTGTTGTGCTATTGGGGTGTTAATCAGCTCCGTGTCTGCAGGACAGGAGCATCCCCAGAGCCGTGGGCCTTCCTAGAGCATGGGATTCCTGCATCCCATTGCTATTCTGTGTCCCACTGCCATCCTGCATCCCACTGCCCTCCTGAATCCCATTGTCATGGTTCATCCTGCATCCCATCTCCCTCCTGCATCCCATCTCCCTCCTGCATCCCATCTCCCTCCTGCATCCCATCTCCCTCCTGCATCCCATCTCCCTCCTGCATCCCATCTCCCTCCTGCATCCCATCTCCCTCCTGCATCCCATCTCCCTCCTGCATCCCATCTCCCTCCTGCATCCCCCTGCCCTCCTGCATCCCATCTCCCTCCTGCATCCCATCTCCCTCCTGCATCCCATCTCCCTCCTGCATCCCATCTCCCTCCTGCATCCCCCTGTCCTCCTGGTTCCCTTTGCCCTCCTGGTTCCCATTTTCCCTCCTGCATCCCACTGCCCTCCCGCCCGAACCGTGCAGTTCTCACTTGTGGTCAGGAGCAGGGGAAGAAGAGGCAGCTACGTGGCGAGTTCTGACTGTAAATACCCTAAACCCCCAACTTTTGTGGTTGGTTCTTTATGCTTGGCTCTTTTCTGAAGAAATCCATGAGTTGGCATTGCTGTCTGAGGCACTGCAGCCTCCTAAAGCCTGTTTGTTTTCATTCTGACATTAACACAAGCTCTAAAATAAGCGCTGCAATTTCCAGGCCCGTTTGTGATTAGCGATAGGCAGGAGTGAACCATTCGGCCTTAAATTAATTGTGCTGGGATGTGTCGGGTTTTTTTTGGTGGATTTTTTTTTTCCTTTTTGTTTTATTATTGATGCATAATGTATGATGAGAAAAAGAGAAAAAAATAATTAAAGTCTGAAGAGCTGCATGGATTCATTCATTATGAAATCTGGGTCAGCAGCCGGAGAAGGAAAACAAGGAAGGGGGGGCTGCTGGAGTGGAAAAACAGGACTTCAGAAGCGCTGCAGGCACGGCAGGAATGCGCGAAAGGCCCTTTGCAGGCAGCCTGGGAAATCCGAAGTCGCATCGTGGCTGCCCCCCGAGGAGGAGCAGCGGGAGGGGATGCGGCGGGCTCGGCACGGCGCTGCAGAGGGGATTCCCTCTCCTGTCGCTCTCTCTGCTCCGGGCTGCTCCCTCAGCCGTGGGGTGGGGGCAGGCACTGCCGTGCTGAGCCAGCACATCCTGCCGAGGTGACGGGGGGAGCGCCCGCAGAGGCGGAAAAGGCTGTGCTGGGGATTGGGGCTCAGCAGCAGCGTGATCCCAAAGGGCTCTGCTGGCTTGGAGCAGCCCTGTGCCATGAGATCCCTGTGCCACGAGCATCCCTGTGCCACGAGATCCCTGTGCCATGAGCATCCCTGTGCCATGAGATCCCTGTGCCACGAGCATCCCTGTGCCATGAGATCCCTGTGCCACGAGCATCCCTGTGCCATGAGATCCCTGTGCCATGAGATCCCTGTGCCATGAGATCCCTGTGCCATGAGATCCCTGTGCCATGAACATCCCTGTGCCATGAACATCCCTGTGCCAGGAGATCCCTGTGCCACGAACATCCCTGTGCCATGAACATCCCTGTGCCACGAACATCCCTGTGCCATGAACATCCCTGTGCCATGAACATCCCTGTGCCACGAACATCCCTGTGCCATGAACATCCCTGTGCCATGAGATCCCTGTGCCACGAACATCCCTGTGCCATGAACATCCCTGTGCCATGAACATCCCTGTGCCACGAACATCCCTGTGCCATGAGATCCCTGTGCCATGAGATCCCTGTGCCACGAACATCCCTGTGCCATGAGCATCCCTGTGCCATGAGATCCCTGTGCCATGAGATCCCTGTGCCACGAGATCCCTGTGCCATGAGATCCCTGTGCCACGAGATCCCTGTGCCATGAGATCCCTGTGCCACGAGATCCCTGTGCCATGAGATCCCTGTGCCACGAGCATCCCTGTGCCACGAGCATCCCTGTGCCATGAGATCCCTGTGCCATGAGATCCCTGTGCCATGAGATCCCTGTGCCATGAGATCCCTGTGCCATGAACATCCCTGTGCCATGAACATCCCTGTGCCATGAGATCCCTGTGCCACGAGATCCCTGTGCCACGAGATCCCTGTGCCATGAACATCCCTGTGCCATGAGATCCCTGTGCCATGAGATCCCTGTGCCATGAACATCCCTGTGCCATGAACATCCCTGTGCCATGAGATCCCTGTGCCATGAGATCCCTGTGCCACGAGATCCCTGTGCCACGAGATCCCTGTGCCATGAACATCCCTGTGCCATGAGATCCCTGTGCCATGAGATCCCTGTGCCATGAGCATCCCTGTGCCATGAGATCCCTGTGCCACGAGCATCCCTGTGCCATGAGATCCCTGTGCCATGAGATCCCTGTGCCATGAACATCCCTGTGCCATGAGATCCCTGTGCCATGAACATCCCTGTGCCATGAGCATCCCTGTGCCACGAGATCCCTGTGCCACGAGCATCCCTGTGCCATGAGATCCCTGTGCCATGAGATCCCTGTGCTATGAGCATCCCTCTGCCCTGAGATCCCTGTGCCATGAGATCCCTGTGCCATGAGATCCCTGTGCCACCATATCTCTGTGCCATGAGTGTCCCTGAGCACATCACTCAGATTTTGGGATTTCAGCCCTTGCCTAGGATGCAGCTAATTGAATTGCAAAGAGTGTGGTTGAAACTTGGAGTCTTCCCCACTGGCAGGAAGCTCAGAGATTTCAAACCGTGCTTTTGTGCTGGTTTGGGAGAAAAAGACAGGATTTTTGGAATTTAATTGCAAGATCGAAATTCCTCTCCTTCCTCTTGCTCCTTTCACAGGAAATGTGGCCCAAATTGATTGGACTTTGCAAACAATCAGCATTCATCCTTGGGAAATACTCCATCATAGGGGCATTCATCCTTAGGAAACAATTTTCTGACCCAGTCACATTAAGTGCTTTTCTGAGCAAGCACTCTCCATCCGAGTCCCCAGCAGGATGGATTCGTGATCCCAGTGGGAGCTTTTGGGCTTTCCCTTCAAGCAAATATTAATTTGGGCAGTGTCAGGAGACCCTTCCTCTTGTTTTAGCCCACTGAACAACCGCGGGATCCACGTGCTGCTCCTGTGGTCTGGCTTGTGCACACACTGGGTTTTATCCCTTCTCCAGAGATCCCTTCCCTGCTCTCCCACAGATCTGCTTGCATCGTGTGGGAACCATAAATAAAAGGCTGTTGAATTTAGCTGCCTGTGTTGCAGCAGTGAGGATGATCTAATCCTGCATGCAGCAGACATGGCAGGATGGGATGGGATGGGTGGAAGGATGATAGAAATGTGCGTTGATCCCCCGGCACTGCGGTGCAGATGGATCTGCCTTTCCCTCGCAGGGAACTTCCTGAGGTAGATCCAGCTCCCTGCAGGGGCTGTAGCGGTGACATGAGTGACACAAACAGAGCTGGTTGAACCCAGGGGGTCCCTCCAGGGTCAGGATCACTGGTGCTGCCCGTGGCACACTCTGGCTGCCCAGGAATGCACCCAGTCCTTCCCTGGGCAGCAGCATCTCCAGCTGTCAGTTTGCCTCGAGGGATCTGGTTTCCCTCCCATAAAGACCAGCCTGATTTAGTTCCAGGCTATGCAAAAAGGGCTGCTTTGGGATGGGAAGCACCGGGAAGAAACGGTTAAACCGGAGATGCTGGGATGTTTTCCCACAAGGCGAACGGTAGGGGAACACAGAACTTGTGTTGAATCGGAGAGAAGTAATAACGCTCCTAATTTTCCTGTGTGATTTAATAAAAATGTAAATTGACTTCGGGTGGATGACTCACTTCAGAGGGTGGTGTCGATCAAGATTAATTGGTGGCTGTTTGGAACCAGTTGGGCTTTCTTCCCTCTCCTCAAAGGCAACTGGAACGGGTCCATGGTGATGGTGTGGTGATGGTCTGGCCCCATGGCTCCCAGATTCCTGCTGAGCCCCTCATCCCCTTTGGCCCCAGCATTTGGGACAGGGAATGGTGGGCAAAGCCATGGTGGTTTCATCCAGTGTTGGTGGATGTATCCCATTGGGAGCCCAAGCCCTGAAAACTGTCCTGGTGCCAACAGGGAGGCAGATCTCTGCCCAGGACTCATCGTGGGGCAGGATTTGGCCCCATAGCAGGAGGGTCTTCCATCCTCTTGCTCTTCCCAGGGCTGGTGAAAGCGTGCCAGGACACTGCACTCTGACCCCAGTCCAGCTCTGGACACTAATGGATTACAAATAACAATAATAAATTAACGGAGATGGGATAATCTACCTACTGTAATGTTGTATTACCGTGGCTGTTAGTTATAGATTAATGTATAATTGTATTACATATGCATAAAGCTCGTGCTGCGGGGCCTTGGCCAGCCATTAACTCTCTGTGGTTCACAAAGAAACTTCAGGGGGTTGATCCCACACATCCCAGGAGCCCTCTGCCAAGGCATCTCCTGTGTTTCTGTGAGCCAGAGGCATCTCTGCTGCCTCTGTGTGCTGCTGGAGCACCATTCCCACCTCCCCGGGATGTGTGTGCAGAGACACTGCTCAGCGCAGGGGTGCAGGGAGTGCTGGCCATGAGGGATTTGTACATTTCGCCACAGCAGGGGAGGGAAAAGTGGGAAATGAAACCCCCTGCATCCCCATCACTTTGGCCTCACACCTGAGCGGTGCAAGGCAGGGCTGTGAGGGCTCCCCAGCAGAACCTTGGCGTGACCAAGACCCAGTTCTGTCGAGAGTAATGAAGTGCGAGCCCTTCCCTTCAGTTATTTTTAATGTGGTTCTGCTCAGGCTCGGCTAAATCCGAAGGAGCTGCCTCTTGTTTGCAGAGCCTCCCCCTGTGCCGCCGGATTGCTCGGCTCAGGGTAAATTACTCACTGCTGGGAGGCTGCACGGACTCGGATCTGTTTGGTTTTGGGCTTGCCTCGCTCTGTTGAGCGCGGGGGCAGCTGATTTTCCTGATGTTGTGACTGCAGTCAAGGGTTTGGGGACCCTCATTGGTGCCTGTGCTGGGGCTGAAGCGTGGGGCAGGCGGGGAGAAGGGGCTTTCACCCTTCCAGGAGGGTTTTCCAGCTGAGGAGGATGCTCTGAGGGGTCTGTCCCATGGTTTTTAGCAGCCCTAGCCCCTCTTGCTCTGCCTTTCCTGGGGGCATCGATGTGCTCTTATCTTGTCTCATCCTTTGCCCAGCAGCATCTATGGGATGGGCAGGTGGTTTTGGGAGGAGTGGGAGTTGGGAATTCCTTCCCTGCTCCCCTTCCCATCCTGGTACAGCCCTCCCTGCCGTCCTGCTTTTCATTTTTGATCCCTCTCTCCCCTCTCCTCCTGAGAGTGCGAGAAGCAGAGGCAGGAAACGTGGGCTGCTGCCAGATGGCTCAAAATGTAGCATCTGTAATACTTTATCAGAAGAAATTATGGCCGAATCACTCTCCCTGATTAAACAGCCTGGCCAGATCCTCCACGGGCCAGCTGGACAGCCTCACCCTCTCGAGACAGGAGGGGAAGCCATGGGAACATGGGAAGGATGGTGGCAGAGGGAGGCTTGGATGGGGAGGGGATTGGACTGGAGCCTCCAGCAGTGGGGTGGGTCTGTTCCCACCTCCCTGGGCTTGTCCTGCATGGTGCCAGCTCCTGCTCTTTGCTTCCCATGGGCATCCATGGGGTACGGAGGTGGGCAGCCCTCCCTCGGAGAGCGAGGGAGAGGGAGGCGCTGAGAAATTGATGTTTCTCCTCTTGTTGTTTTTCCAAATCTTGGAAAAACAGCACTGCCAGGCCAAGCCACCCTGTGGGCTGCTGCTGTTTTGCTTTTGGAAGTTGTTGTGAACAGGCAGAGGGTGAGGGACGCTCCAAACCCCCGGGGCTGGGTGGAGCATCCCCCCCCCACCCCATCCCTGCACCCTCAGGCTGGGGATCCTGTAGAAGCACCTGGAAAAAGGCAGCGGGCAAGAAGGGAAACTGAGGCAGGGCGGAGGGTGCCTCTAGGATCTGGAAGGTCATCTGGAATGCTAGTGAGAGTTAGATCCAGAGTTTAAGCCTCTGAGCAACCTGTCCTCTGGCTCACCCTGCCCTCGTGCTTGTTCTGAGCACGGTGGCCAAAGCGCGGTGCTACCGCTCTCAATGGGCTTGGCGTGCGCACGGCTTCGCGATGAGTTCACTCCGGCTGGCTGGCGAAACGCAGGCGTGGACTAATGCCACTGACTTCCACTAAAGCTGCTGGAAAAATCTGATGGCGTGAGCAAGGGCTGCTTTCCCAGACTGCTGCGTGCGGGGTGGGGAGAGGGGGATGCGCTGCCTCGCGAAGGAATTCACATCCACGCGTATGGAGCTGTTTTCTTCCCTGATTTACTTGAAATGGTGACTCCTTCCTCCTAAGAGGAAAACAGGAGGAATCTGTGCTCTTAAATGTGTGGAATTAGCTGTTGGCTGTAGGGAGTTTGTGTATGAAACACATTAAAAAGGGGAGGAAAGTGCTGAGTGTCTGTGTGTGAGAGGGGGAGATCTGGTGTCTGAATGTGGCCTGACATGGGATGCTTTTGAGCTGTCCTGCATCCCCATCCCACATCCCTGTGCCTCCCCAGCAAACCCACAGGGACCCAGGCAGTTCTGGAACCCACCTCAGGCACAGATGTGCTCACCCCTGTCATCCCTGTGCCCTTGGTGGGAAAGAAATGCTGGGGGTAGGAAAAGCAGCAAAAAAAGCACATTTTCCACTCAACTCCAGTGGGATTTAACTGCAAGGATGCAGGTGGAGCAGGGCCTGGGGTCTCCCAATCTCCTGGTGCTTGGGAAGGGATGCAGCCATGAAGGAGGATGGAGGAGCAGCTTCCCTGGATGCTGGAGCCTTCCTCCCTTGCCACCTCCCAGGGGCCTGGGCCGAAGGAGGGGAACTGTACACCTGGAGAAACATTATCCCTTCCCTTGCCCGTAAATATTTTACGAGCAGATTAAAAATTGAAGCCAAAATGAGCTCTGCCATCAGAAGAAACCGGCTCGGTTTCAAGTCCTGTTTAAGTATTTTTCTTTATAATGTAGCTGTGTCAATTAGAAAATGACATTGCTATTTAAAATGCTGTTCCGTAGCCCTCTTTAATTAAGGCAGCGATATAATACCAATCTGCTCTCATTAATGAATTTTTAACAATCAAAATGAGAGCTGAATGACGCACAGTTGGATTTGCAGCGCGGGTGTTTTCTCCCGGAGCCTCTGACAGTTAAAGGAGCAGCGGCTGGAGAGGGGGAGAGGCTGCTCCTCCTTGGGCTGAGCAGCTGGAAAAGCATCTCAGCTGCTGCTTGGTGGGTTTGGAAGGCCTTCATCCCTCTCTTGGCGTTGAAGCATTGTCCTGGAGGGAGAAAATCCTGCTGAGGCTGGTAGGAGGCTCTGTGGGATCTGGGAAAAAGCAAAGACACCAAAGTCCCAAGCAGAGACACAACTGAAAATAGAGATGGGAGTGGGGTTGTGAGCCCAGCGGCCACCTCAGGGTCACATCCTGCCTGCTGCAGGCTGTCCTCACTGCTCAGACTTGCTGGGCATCCTTGGATCCCATCCCTGGCTCAGTTTTCCCTGGAGATCCCAGTATGTTTGTTTTTTTTTGTGGCAGCAAAGTGCACGATGCAGTGCTGGGGAGTGTTGCCTTCCCATCTGAAATAAATCCCTAATTTCAGCCCTTTTCCCCACAGAGTGTTTCTATTTTTGTTTTGACAAGGCAGGGGAGGTTAAAGATGCTCCTGCACATCAGCTCCATAAAAATTGTCTCCCATTGTTGGATCAGGAAGCCTTTTTTCCCAGTGGTAACTATCTGGGGTTGCTGGAGGAGCGCTCTCCCCTCTGCTTCTTCCTTCAAGGAGGCAAAACAAAACCCGGAATTTGTTTGAATAATAAAAAAATTAACCAGGCGTGAAAAGTTTAAGCATAATAATTTCTGTGGCCTGCTTTGATTTGAGTCGATATAATTTGTTTGCTCTCTCATCCTTCCTCCCCGTTTCCTTTTCAACACCCACTCCTTGCTCTGGCCTTTCCCTGACAGAGGGTATTTTATGAACAGAGGGTATTTTAGGAGCAGTGTGTGCATGGAGCAGCATCCTTGGGATGCTGTTGGAGCAGGGGAGCTGCAGGCTGGATCAATCCAATGCTCCAGCCCAGCATCTGAGAGAATCTAGGCTGGGGTGGACGTGCAGCAGGGATTTCTGCAAATCCCATCCTTCTCCTGGTGTCCCCCTGCTCACCTGGGGTTTGGTGACGCTCCTGGGCACTTTGGATCCAGGTGAGTGACACCTGGAGTGAATTTGCTTTGTAATTGTCACCAGAGTTTTGCTTTCAAGTAGTTTTGTGTCGAGCTGGAGTGACCAGCCCAGAGGGGCTGGAGCTTCCCCCAGCTCCCTCCCCTGCCAGAGAGCTGAGAGAGTGGGTTGAGGTTTCCTGGCTGGGTTTTTGTTGCCATAGGGAAGAGAATTGAAGCCTGGAAACCATCCTGTGGGTGCAGGGAGGAAGTGTCAATGTCTAGGAAAACAAGGAGAAAATAGCAGCGGCAGCACCGCGCCGTCGCCCGAGCCCAGCAGGAGTCGGGACAAACCCTCCTGGCAGATGGGAAAGGCCAACGGGGTCGTGTTTGGGGTCGTGTTTGTCCTTCCTGGCACTGCTGGCACACAGGGATGCCAGCCAGAAAAGCCATGGCCCAGGAACAGCCACCCCTGATGCTCCAGCTCCGTTCTTTTCCTGCAGGGCTGGAAGAGACCAGAATGTATTCACAGTGAAAAATAAGGGAATATGGAATTACATTCTCTGCTCTGATTTCAGGAGGAGGAGAGAGATGCAAGGGCGGCTTTGAGCTTTTGCCCAGGAATAGCCAGGGATCTGCTTGGAGGCTTGCATCCCACTGCCGATAATTTTGGAGCTGAATCATCTGCATTTCTGCTGCTCCTGAGACAGTGTCAGGAATATGCATCCCCAGGGTGTCACAGGCACATTTTTGTGGGTTGACAATGGGTCTGATTAAGAAAAAAGCACCCCAAATGACACCTAAAGCCGCCAGCCTTGAAGTCTGGACTCCTGTTGCTCACTTCCCATTCAGACACTCCTAGGGACGAGCGTGGCCGTGGTTGTGCAGCAGAGCCAGCTCCAGGTTGGGGGATGAGTAAAGCCCATCTGCAAATGCTGAGGGAGAGGAGGTGGAGGGGTGGGAGCTGCACTTTGGAGTGGTTTTGCTTCAGCCTGTGCGTGGGGGTGGCCCCGATGACGCCGCAGCCATCGGGAGGCCGGGGAAGGCTCCTGTGGATGCAGGGCAGGGAGCAGCTGGAGCTGCACTGCCAGTGCCCCTGGCCACCAGCTCAGGTGTGCGGTCACTCTGACCCGAGCCAGCTCAGAGGGGTCAGCTGGCGGTCACAGGGCCCGTCCCCTCGTGGTCCCCACTGCCACAGCGAGGGCAGGTGTGCCCAGGCAGGGCATTCCCTGCTGTGGCTGTCCTAAATATCCATCAGAGCTGTTCCAGCATCCATCAGAGCTGGTTAACGTGAGCTGTGCACCAGCCAGCCCAGGCCCTGAGGCACCAGGGGCTGACCTGCCCCTGGCTCCCGTGGCTGCCCTGCTGAGCACCTGCCAGGGGCTGGGGCAGTGCAGGGACAGCTTAACCCATCCTTCCCCAGCAACAGGAGGAGAGGAGAGGGTGGGTGGATGGATGGATGGATGATGGATGGATGGATGGATGGGTGGATGATGGATGGATGATGGATGGATGATGGATGGATGGATGGATGGATGGATGATGGATGGATGGATGGATGGATGGATGGATGGATGGATGATGGATGGATGATGGATGGATGGATGATGGATGATGGATGATGGATGGATGGATGGATGATGGATGGATGGATGGATGGATGATGGATGGATGATGGATGGATGGATGATGGATGGATGGATGATGGATAAGGGATGGATGGATGGATGGATGGATGGATGGATGATGGATGGATGGATGGATGGATGATGGATGGATGATGGATGGATGGATGATGGATGGATGGATGGATGGATGGATGGATGGATGATGGATGGATGATGGATGGATGGATGATGGATGATGGATGATGGATGGATGGATGGATGATGGATGGATGATGGATGGATGGATGGATGGATGGATGATGGATGGATGGATGGATGGATGATGGATGGATGGATGGATGGATGATGGATGGATGGATGAATGATGGATGGATGGATGGATGAATGATGGATGATGGATGGATGATGGATGATGGATGGATGATGGATGGATGGATGGATGATGGATGGATGGATGATGGATGGATGGATGATGGATGGATGGATGGATGATGGATGGATGATGGATGGATGGATGGATGGATGATGGATGATGGATGGATGGATGATGGATGGATGATGGATGGATGGATGGATGGATGGATGATGGATGGAGGATGGATGGATGATGGGTGGATGGATGGATGGATGATGGATGGATGGATGGATGGATGGATGGATGGATGATGGATGGATGATGGATGGATGGATGGATGGATGGATGGATGGATGGATGGATGGATGGATGGATGGATGATGGATGGATGGATGGATGGATGATGGATGGATGGATGGATGATGGATGGATGGATGGATGGATGATGGATGGATGGATGGATGATGGATGGATGATGGATGGATGATGGATGGATGGATGGATGGAGGGATGATGGATGGATGGATGGATGGATGATGGATGGATGGATGATGGATGAATGAAGGATGGATGGATGGATGATGGATGGATGGATGATGGATGGATGGATGGATGATGGATGGATGGATGGATGGATGATGGATGGATGGATGATGGATGGATGGATGGATGGATGATGGATGGATGGATGGATGGATGGATGGATGGATGGATGATGGATGGATGATGGATGGATGATGGATGGATGGATGATGGATGATGGATGGATGGATGATGGATGGATGGATGATGGATGGATGATGGATGGATGATGGATGGATGGATGGATGGATGGATGGATGGATGGATGGATGGATGGATGGATGGATGGATGGATGGATGGATGGATGATGGATGGATGATGGATGATGGATGGATGATGGATGGATGGATGGATGGATGGATGGATGGATGGATGGATGGATGGATGGATGGATTGATGGCGCAGGGGGACAGATTTCTTCAAGCAGAGAAATGCCTTTTGTCACCCAGCCTGGTGTCAGGTGTTGGTCATGGGGTGTCCTCTGTCACATCGGGTGCTGCCCAAGTGGCTCTGCTGTCTGACATTGCTCCTGACCTGCAGGGCTGGCAGCTTCTGAGCCTTCTGCTCCTGGAGGGGGGAAAGGGAGAGAACATTAAACCAGAGGAGCCATGAGAGTGCAGATTTTGATTTTTAAGGGAGCCCTGGAGGGAAGCTCTCAGGGGTCCCCCACATTTCTGTGGCTCTTTGGCACAGCCTGTCAGCTGGTGTCCCCAAAATGCCACTGCCAGCCCTCCTGGGTGGGCAGAGAGCTGGCTGTTTGTCACCTGTTTGTGAGACTGACAGGTAATTTCCTGTGCCCAGGACATGCCAGCTCATTGCTGGGATTGTCACAGAGTTTCAGTGGGGCGTGGGAACTTCCTAGTGCCAGGCTTCTGGGTGGCTGCTGGGATTGAGCTGGCACATCAGTGTGCCCCACACCAGCTTGTTTGTCCTTTTGTGACTTTCCTACCTGAGAAGTGCCTTTATTCCTTCTCCCACTGATTTTTTGTCCCTGCAGCTCTTGTGGCAGAGGCATCTGGGGAGCTGGGACAGACCTAGCTCAGCCAGGGGATACTGCAGCTCCCCCTCCATCCTCTCACACCTGCTCCCTCCCAGCCAAAGAGTTTCATTAATGTACTAATTAGGGTTAAAGCACTAATTAGAGTGTCTGTGCCAGTGTCCTTGGGAAGGCAGCTTGACTCCTGGGTGCTAATGGAGCTGCTGTCACAACAAACACCCGGTGCACGCTCCTCACCCACCCCAGCCAGCATCCCGGGATTCTCCTGCCCACACCATGGAACAGGAGCTGCTCCTGGCAGCCTTCTCCATCCCTGTGTCCCTCCTGGGGACAGCACAGGGCCAGCACTGCCTCTTTGCATGGTCCCAGCTACAACCACCCCACTGGGACAGACACCCTGCCTTCACCCCTCACCCATGGCTGAGTTTAAGGGGTGGTTTTGAGTGTATTTTCTGTTATTTAATGTATTTTAGTAGTAAATTTTCTGCTAAGTGGTGTTTTGGAAGGTCAGACGTGGTTTGTGAAGTCCGGCTGTATTCGGTGAAGTTTGATCTCCCCACAGAGGGCTGCAGTATTTTTAATACCTCTTCTGTTCAACCTTCCCCTTCAAAATACCATTTTCCCCTGTAAAAATAGACTGGTGCGGCCAAACAGCCCCCAGATGACACTCAGAGCTCGCTTTGAGCTCAGAAGAAGCTTTGCAGCTGGACAACAAAAACATTTTTCCCTGCTTCTTTGGACTCTTGAAAAACCTGGATGTTTGGGGCTTGGTTTTAACCCCATCATTTCCGTGTCGCCCTCGGCAGCGGGAAGCCAGGAGCCGTCTGTGGGAAGCTCCAGGCGGGATTGCTGTTTGCCCGCATGGCACTTTCCGTGTCTGAGCAGCGTGTTCCTGTGTTGTCATGAAACAGAAGAACAGGATAATTAAATTGCCCTTTTCCCAGCAAAATGTTCCGGGCTCGGCGGCGGGCCGGGCTGTGGCTCGCTGCCAGGAGCACATGCCTGGCTGCTGATGGGAGGTGTGAAAAGTGCCGGGGAGGGGATGGGCTGCTGATTACTGGGGGGGTTTGTGGAGATCTGTCATCCCCTGGAAGCAGAGGCACGGCCGGTGATGCCACCCAAGGGTCCCGGGTGCCCCCGGCAGTAATTCCCAGCCTTTAAGCTGGGGCTGCTGGAGCGCTGCAGGCACGGATAATCGAGATATTCTTGTCCTTAAGCCTCTCAAGGGTTGCAGGTCTTAAAACGGGCTCCGGCTGTCGAGGCGGCTGGGCTGGCCGGGCACCAGCGGGGTGGGAGCAGCCAGGACAGGCTCAGCAGGTGATGCCTGTGCTTGGGGCTGGATCGGTGCGGATTTAGCGGCTGCTGCCAGGGAAATGCTGCCAGGGTTAGGGAGCAACCCTTGGGGAGCAGCCAGGCCTCGTCCCGCTGCTGCCCGGCTCTCCTGACATCCTGGTCCCTCTCTGAGGTGCTGATGCTCCATCCCTAAACTGTACCAAGCTTCTGCAAAGGCAGAGTTTTGTGGTTTTGCTGTTAGCCACCTTTGCTCGCCTGCTCTCTTCTCCCCTCTCCTCATCCTCCACCCTCTGCTACCCTGGATCCTGGGATCCATCAGCGTTAGTGCTTTGCCTTCAGCTGTGACCCTCCAAGAGCTGGCTGTCCCCTGCCTTTGTCACCCCTTGGTGCCCCTCCTCTGGAATATTAACGCCACAAATCACAAGCGACAGCCTGGGCTGGAGGAGGTGTTGGAGCAGGGATGGGACACGTGGTGGCTTTGTCCTTCTCCTCAGGGCAGTGTTTTGCTTCCAGAGAGAGGGGAGCAGCCAAACACACGTCTCAAAGTGGGGAGATGGAAGGGTAGAGCAGTAAGGCTGGGATTTTCATCCTGCTTGGATGCAGGCGCCTTCCCACCTCTGTGTCTGTGGGTATGTGGCTTTCCTCCATCCAGCCATGTCCAGCTTGGCCATGGTGTTTTCTTCTCTGCAAATGCCAGGGGTGCTGGGAATCCAGGAGCTGGGCTGGGAACGAGCTGTGCCCTGTGGAAATGTGTGCAGCCCATGTTTTGCTGTGTGTGGAGCTGAGGAATTTCCGTGTTTGGTGGGTGCAGGGAGGAGCAGATGTAAGGGGGATTACGGGCAGCTCTTTTGCACGTGTGTGTGCACACGTGCAGCCAGGCAGGCAGGGATGGGGGTGTGGGACACTCCTGAGCCTGGCACTGACAGGAGCACGGGGGAGAGCACAGGAGACACTTGGGCACAGCTCTGGGGGTCCACAGTGGTTGGGGACAGCACTGGGGACATGGCTCTTCTCGCTGGGCTCATGCTGCCGAGGGAGGGCTGCAGCCACACAGGGGTGGGGTTGCTGTGCGGGGAATGGACAGTGTGAGTTGTTGTCCCTGGTACGGTCCCTCCGTGCCTCAGTTTCCCCCTGAGGGGAGGAAATACAGAATGGGACAGCTGCGGCTAGCTGGAAGGTCACTGCCCATGCTGGATGCATCAAATCATTCTGAATCACACCCTGCAAACACCCTGTGAAAACAGAATCCTGGATCATCCCATTGCTCCAAGAGCTTGCCAGAGACTCCGACATTCCCTGGAGAGCGGTGGGAGAGCAGCTGCCAACCAGCCAACCTGGCTTTTGCGATGGCAGTGACAGCAGGGAAGGGAGCAGTGGCACCACCTCGGACTGAGCACGGCCGTGGCTTTGCTTTCCTCTCCCGTTCCCCCAGCGATGCATTTCCAAGGATTTTGTTTGAGCTGTGCCCTAGCAGCCCCTGGGATGGGTTTGGGAAGGGCCAGGGAGGCGCGGGCAGGGCAGGGAGCGGGCGCTGCTGCCCGCCGGGCTGCCAGAGCCGACCTTCCCTCTCCACTGACCTTCATGCCCATCAGCATCAGCTCTGCTGCCTGTCCACATCCAGGGATGCTGGCAGGGCTGGGCTGGGAGGCTGGGCAGAGGTTCCCAAGGGGGCTCTGGGGGCTCAGCAGAGCTGCAGGAAGGTGGGGGTGTGCTGGGGTGGATAATTCAAGGACTTTGGCTCGCTAACAGAGGTTAAAAGGTGAGCCATGGGATCTGTTTGGAATATCATTGATGGGAACCTCTGCTGTGGTTGGCCTCCCCTCACTCAGCCACGTGGCCAAGGGGAGGGTGAGAGGCACAGCTGAGGAGCAGCCATTCCCCGTGGACTGGCCTTGGAGGAAATAAAGATGTACCTGGTGTGGAAAATCCATGTGGAATTGGAGCTGGGGTGGTCTGGCCACTGGGTGCTGCTCAGCCTTGGGGTGATGGGGTTAGGTCCATGTAGGTGTCAGTGTAAAGACCCCTGGATGCACAGGTGGGAAGGCTGGGGGATGGTCCCTGTTCCCAGACTGCTCCTCAGGGTCTCCCCTCTGGCTCAGCTCCCTCTCTCCAGAGGGCTCCTGGGGGTGTTTTGGTGTTTCTGACTGAAGCCCCTTCCTGGTCACCAAGGGACTGTTTTGGGGGGGAATTGCCTTCTTTAACCTGTTCTGTTGTGATTTTCTGCCACACTGGGGGACAGGCTGGGGGGAGCACTCAGAAATACCTTCTTGGAGTCACAGGAGACCCCTCAGCTGTCACCCAGGAGTCACTGGAGGAGTTTTGGACCAGAGCTTTACCTGCTGCCTGTGTGGAGGGTCCCAGAGCATCCCTTGAGCTGACATTGCCTCAACCTCTTCATGGTCCTTGACCCATCCCATTCCCACTGATGCCCAGGGAATGCTGTCAGGAAACAGGTGGCAAAACCACAATGCCAAGATCTCCCCAGTGCTGCACCCAGAATTATCTCAAGCAACATCCCCCCTTTTTTTGGAAACATGAAATAAACCAAGCTGCCAGAACAATGGACTGAGCTCCCCATCAGCTGGATTACAAATGAGAAGAGCCATCACCCTGCTTGGGGTACCCCAATTTCCACGGGCTGCCAGTGTGGGGATGTGTAGGGCTCCTGGTTGAATTTGAGTGCTTTGCTGCTGTGGTCCCTGTCCCTGCCCCGTGTCCCCTGTGCCCTGTTCTGGCCCCTCATGCCAGCTGATCTGAACCCCAGTGATGCTCCAAGAGACCCTCCTGATTCCTGTGGTTGTCTCCTCTTGGGCCTGCTCCAAAGCCTAGCCGTGTTCCTGGAAGCCATTCTGAGATTGCTCACTCTGAGGAAAGATTGGTTTGAAAAAAGTGTTGAAATACCACAGGAAATGGTGTTTGTCCAAGATATCAGCCTCAGTCAGAAATGACAAAAGCCCCTGATTTTGGATGAAAATTTACTTGTCCTGGGCTTCAGCTCTCTGAAGTTTCTTTCAGGCAGGATCTGGGCAGAGTTTGGGCAGGAAATGGGTGCTCCTGGAGGAGCTGCTTGGCGTGGCTGTGGGTGCCACTGTGCCAGCACTTGACAGGGAGAGCCTCCACTGTAACACCCTGGAGAGGGAGCAGTGGATGGGAGCCCATCTCTGCCCGATGTAGGTGTCTGGTGCCAGGATTTGCTCACAGTTTTGGGTCACCTTCATTGCAGCTGGGGAGGAAGATGCCACAAGGTGAGCTGGGCAGCGCAGGCACTGCTCTCCTGCCTGGTGCTGGGCTGGCTACCTGCCCAGGGGGCCGAGGCCTCCCTCTTAGAGAAGAGGAAAAAATAATAATCTGCAAGCCAAGAAGCTGGGAGCTGCTGGGAGCATATTTATCATGGGGAAGAAAAAGGCTCTGTTCCCTCTCTGTGCAGCGGCTGTTTATCACACTCACAAGGGGATGGAGAAAATGTTCCATTTGTTGGGTACAGCCGGCAACCCACACAGCGTATAAATTAAGGGCTTTTACATGCAGAGTTCCTGAAATAAAACACACACACACACACACACACACAAAAGAGAGAGGAGTTTTGTGTCGGCCCCAGCGCGCTGCCTCTCCCTGGCTGTCCCTGCACCCCAGCCCTGGCCTGGCTCTGGCTCCCATTCAGGAATTCCACATTATCTCTGAGCGTTTCCAGCTTCCTCAGCAGGGAACAGCTCTGCTTCTGTCTTCCTGCAGCCACATCTGGAAAGTGTTAGGCCGGGGTGTCAGCCGGCAGGGCTGGCTGGCATGCGCTCCCCTGACACCCTGCCCGCCTCCCTGCCCGCTCCGTGCCTCGCCTGCCTGCCTGTTCCATGCCCTGACACTGCTCTCAGGCTTCAAACTGCCTGCCCCAGAGGGCTGAAGGGATGAGTTTTCTCTGCCTCCCCTTTTTGGAGAGTTTTGAGGGAGTTCTTGTACATGTTATGGGGCGAGAGGGCTCTAGGGACCTCCAAGGACTGACTTCTGCAGGGATGCTCTGCTGTGATCAGAGATGCTTTCCTGTGATCAGGGATGCTCTGCTGTGGTCAGGGATGCTCTGCTGTGATCAGGGATACCTTCCTGTGATCAGAGATGCTTTCCTGTGATCAGAGATGCTCTGCTGTGATCAGGGATGATTTCCTGGGGTCAGGGATGCTTTCCTGTGGTTCCCAGCTCTGCTGTAGTCCTCCTGCTGTAGTGCTCCTTGTTCAAATCCTCCTCTTGGTGCCCTTTTGGAAAAATTGCTGCCTGCTCTGGGGAGTTTTCATCCCCTGGATTTGTTTCTGGACTGACATGCCCAAGCTATAGCTCAGCAGCAATGTGGTGCTGCATCTGCGGGACGCTGGAGGCTTGAGGGTGGAGTTTGTGGGAGGTGAAGCCTCTGTGATTCCCCAGTGCTCTGGGAGGTGTCTGGGGAGGTTCTCACTGCACTCTGCTTGCTTGTAATGCCTGTGGGCTCATCCCACTGGGATTTCCTCATTTGTTAGGGAGTACCTGGGGCATAAAGACATTTGGCTGCCAGCATCTCAGGCCCCCAGGAGAAATCCCCACGTGGTGTGGGCACATGGAGATGCCCAGCTGGATGATCTTTTCCCACCAGTGTCTCTGATTGCAGCAGGGCAGTTGAAAATGGAAGAGCTCCCTGTGACATCTGCTCTTTTAGAGCTCCCTTTGTGGTCCTTGGGGACCTTGGTTCCTTGTGCAGGTGTGGGTGACACTGCAGAGGGACAGGGATTTGCAGTGGTGGGTGACTCTGGAAAGGGACAGGGATTTGCAGTGGTGGGTGACACTGGAGAGGGACAGGGCTTTGCAGTGGTGGGTGACACTGGAGAGGGACAGGGCTTTGCAGAACACAGGGACTGATGTGCCCTTCAGAGCAGAGGACATGGAGAGCTAATGGCTTGTTTTCCAGATGGGATAATGACAGTGACCTGGAAGCAGTGCCTTAATGACCTAATGACCAGCGTGTGCAATCCACAGGAGGGTCTTTGGTGGGGAGGGATGTGGAAGTGCTTAGATGTGCCCTAACCAGAGAGGGCTCCCCTGCTCCCTGGCTTTTTTCCCTTTTTTTTTCTCCCTTGCTTTTAACCTGGCAGCCCTACCACGATGGGATTTTAAAATTAAAGCTTAAAAAAAACCCAAAAAAGAAACCCCAGAAAAAGAAAACAGGGCTGGGCTTTGCAGACCCTACAGATGCATCCGGCACCAAACTGATCCCAGCTGCAGCTCCACTGTCAATAGTGTTACACGAGGGATCAATCCCCTTCATTGTTTTATGTGGCCTCTACAGCATCATCAGCTAATTAAACCTAATGGGTCCCAGAGCAGCACTGACAGCATCTGATCCTATCAGCCTGCACAGCCTTTCTCTTGACGGGCCACTCCAGAGCCAGATCCTGCACTCCAGACCCTGGCAAAAGCCTGTATTGACTCGGAGGATCAGGCTACAGATCAATGGGAACTGTTGTTAAACAAACATCGCCGGATTAATGTCAGCTCCGCAGGGGGAGGAGGTCGATGGCTGCTAATTCGACAGGGGTGGGAGGGAGCAAGGGGACGCGGTGACAGCGGTGACAGGGCATGCAGGGGGAGAGGCCAGACTGTGAAAGTGCTCCCTGCGTCTGTGGCAGCGTCTGAGCGTTTCCCAGTCTCGGATTTATCATCCCCGGGCTGGGAGGCTGTGCTGGACAGGAGCCCAGCGGTGTCCCCAGGGGCATTAGAGGTGCCCAAATCCCTTTGCTTTGTGCGTCAAGGGCGGTGTGGTGGCCTTGGACTGTCCCCAGAGAGGACAGGGACCCCTGTGTCCCTTCTACACACTGTCCCTGGCATGAGCATCTCCCCTGTTGTGGTGGACCACTAAATCTCGGGTTCCTGCTTTCCCTTTTCTTGTGGCTCCTGCTGTCCCTTGGCTGGGGATCAGGGATGCCCAGGGATGTGGCTTGGGAAGGTTTCCATTCCCACAGCCCTGTGCTGCAGGCAGTTTACTTGGGACTCTCTCCTCTTTTTCCCTCATTTTTCTCCCATTCCTCCGTTGCTGGGAAAGTCTTTATCCCACATCTGCAGTAGCAGAGCTGGGGAGGGTCAGTCCTGCAGGAGTGACCCTTGTGTTTGGACTCTGTGTTCCTTCACTCTGCCCACGATTCTGCCAGGAGGAAAAGCCCAAGGAGGGCTCCTTCCCACCACCGCCTTTTCATCCCCTGGATCCACTCGTCCTGGCACTGTTATCCAGTGCATTCCTGCTGGGCTTAGTGGGAAGGTTGGAGCAGCTCTTTGGATGCTGGGCTCAAGGCAGGTGGCAGGAATGCTCCCAGCTGACATCTGGGAGCTCAGCACAGCTCCGGTGTCAGCGCAGCTGAGAGCAGAGGAGGTGAGAAGCCCCAGACACCTGCAGCTCAGTTAATAAATATTTATTTGAAGGTGACAAACATTTTCCTGCATGAAGCCAAGCGAACAGAAGGAGGATTGCGGGAGAGTGACAGGGTGTGCTTTTTTGGGGGGGGTTTACCATGAGGATGTCGAAAGGAGCAGCTGATGAACCAAAGGATGTTGAAATCCACATTCATTTCCCTGACGCAGCTGCCTGACGTCAAGGCAGGCAGGAAACGTCCCCCTTGGCAAGAGAGGGCTTGGCACAAGGAACCCTCACCCGTGGGGACGGTGGGAGCGTGCCTGGGGGCTGGTAAGATGTGACGAGAAGAATCAGGAGCCAGGAGGATGCCAGGTCAGGTATAAATAATGAAAGGGCTGAAGTTTAATTGTTCTCTTAAAAAGAAGTGAAGGGAAGGGAGCAGCCAGGGTGAAGGGTGCTGTCACCTCACTGTGACTTGGGGCTCTGGTGGGTGGCTTCATGGTGCTGGGAGCGGGGACTGGCTGGATGCTTCGGGCACTAACCCTGGGGAAATGGGAAAAGTGGCTTCTGTTTCTCTCCTGGCCCATCTGTGTGTGGTCAGGGGAAGGGAAACTTCCTGGATTGAGGCTTTGAGGCACTCTCTCTATATCAGACCAGTGTTCAGCAGTCCAGTGTGATCTCTCTGGGCATCGGGGCTGCCGTGTGCTGTTGGCAGCAGGGACAAGCCCATCTCCTGTGGCTGTGCCATCCATCCCTGCCCTGAAGCTGCTGCTGGGCCCTGGATTGCAGCGTGTCCCTGCAGCTGCAGAGGGCCAGGACAAGTTGTGCAGCTCCATGACGGTGACTCACCGTCCTCTGGCGTCGCAGGAAGCGGCTGCTGCCACGCTGATGTGTGTGGGCAGCAGGGCAGTGCCCTGCCACATCCTGCAGCAGCTCAGCTCCATGCCAGGCTGGAGCAGGAGCCTGGGATGGGGCAGGATGTGGGCGTCAAACCTGCTTGGTGCATGGCAAGGCACGTGCTCCCAGCTCAGGATCTGCTCTGTGGCACATTGGGATGCTGCTCCTGGCATGGACACAACCACCAAGGGGTTTTGGTCTCGGTTTTGTTTGTGCCAGGAGGTTTTCTTGCAGGGATCTCTTCCTTGGGCCTGCACAATTAGCCGATCTGCAGGCACCAGCCTTGTCAAGCTGAAGGTTTGAGGAGAGCTCTCCTGGATGCTCTTGTGCATCCTTGCACCCTGTGCTGGTCCCAAACTCTTCTGTCCCCACTGGCCCTTGCTCATCTTACTGTGTGGAAATGGGTTCAGCAAAGCCAAACCTCAGGAAACTCCATGCCCTGGGACTGGAGGAGGCTTTACCCCTCCCAGGAGCTGGGGTATGAAGCTGCCAGGCCACGTGTGAACAGAGAGGCTGTTGAGCTGCCCCACTGTCCCGTGGGGATGTGGGGTGGCAGTGGCAGAGCTGGCAGCGATGGAGCAGCAGGACCTGGGAGATTAATAATGGAAGCGCTGGCATCCGTTTTAGATTAGCGAGAGAAAGCTCGGTGCCCATCTCGCCCAGCATGTAACTTTAATGCCGAGATAATGAGCAATGATATTTATTTGTAAGAGATCTGGAGATATCGCTGCCCAGGGAGCAGCCAGGAGCTGTCAGAGCCCTCTGCAGCCCCACCGTGGCTGCTCCCAGCTGTAACCCAAGCGCTCCCCTCCACCCAGCTCACTTTTCACACTCCAGCTCCATTCACCGAGCGGGACACGTGGGCTCAAGGGGAGCCCTGGCTAAGATTTGCTGAAGCTGCTCGTGATTTGGGGTTTCTTGGTGAGGAGATGTTGGTCTTGCAGGAGGAGTTAGGAACAGCCCCTGGCACCTGCAGCTCAAGCTGCCAGGACAGGGTTTAAGCACATCTCAGTGCCTGCTCCCCTCACTGTCCCTTGGAGCATCGGGATGTGCCCAGGGGGGATGTGGGATGATCTCTCGTCAGCTGAGCTGGAGAGGAGAGGGTGGTGTGGAGAGCCTGGGAGCAGGTGCTTTCCTCTACTGAGCCACTGAGATTTTGGGGCTGTTTTGAAGAGTTTGGGAGCAGACAGCCGCTTGCCTCCTCCTGGCTGGGTCCACGGGGATGTTCAGGGCAGTGACATGTTGTGCTCTGGGGAAGCAGTTGTGTCTTGTGGGTGTTGGGGCTCCCTCAGACATTCCCCAGGTCGGGAACAGGGCTCTTCCTGCTTCCCTGTGCCAGCGTGGGTTGTTCCAGGAGGGCTGAAGGATGCCCAAGGTGCTGTTGTGTAACTGGCCAGCAGACAGGCTTAGGCCGCCTCTGGCAGGTGGGTGTCCCTTCCTTATTAAGCCATCCCCGGTGTAATTAGTGGGTTAAAGCCTGATGAGATAATGCTCCATTATTTTTGTGCTATTGGGGGATTAGGAGCAGCGGGATTTCTCAACGGCTTTATCTCCGCTCGGGTCCTGCGCTGCACCACACGGTACCAGGTGGGTAAAGAGCACCTGGGCACTCCCAGCACCGGGCATCCCCATTCCCGGCTGCAGGCATGGGGAGCCCGGCCCGGGGGGCTGCTGCTGCTGCAGAGGCTGTGCTGGCAGGGATCTCCTGCGGGTGCTGGGACAGCCCCATCCATCCCAGCGCTCCCGGCTGCGTGCCAGCGGAGCGAGGAGGTGACACTTCCAAATAAACAGGGAGAGGTGGGTGGTGCGCGCCGGGGCAGGAGCCGAGGGCATCCCGGGGGGCTCCTCCCGTGATTCATGGCTGGGACACGGCAGAGTTCTCGGCTCAGCCTCTGGAAGCTCTTTGCTGTCACGGTGGCGTGGGGGCCGCAAGGACAAACATGCCCCGTGTGTCGCTGCGGTGACACGAGCGGCTCCCAGGCTACCCCCGCCCTTCCCGGGAGCCCGGCCAGGGACACCCTCAGGATGCTGATGGAGCTGGCGTTCAGCCCTCCGAGAGTCCCAGGGATGCTCTGGTGAAGGAGTTGGGGGGCTGGAAAGCAGGAATGGAGGAAAATGTGTTTAATGAAACAGGGCCTGGCTCGGTGGGGCTCCCCTCCTTCTGCCAGCCCCGGAGCTGCAGGGATGGAGCTGGCATTGGAGCGGGGAAGCAGGCGGTCTGGACGCGGGCCAGGCTGTGCACTTGATCCAAACACAGCTGGAGCTGATCTGATGAAGTGAGAGGTTAAGAAGAGAGCATCTGTTATCTAAAGGGGACACACAGAGGGAAACTGTAAGCTCTTTATTCCCCCCATCCCACCCCCTCTGTTCAGTGCATCATCTCTGACTTTATTTCTTTGATTTATTAAGGAAGCCTGCGCTTCCGGGGCTGTAATTAAGTGCCACTGTGTGAGCTTTTGATAGTGCGTGAATGATATAATGGCTCGCGCGGTTGCCGTCTGCTCAAGTGCTTTAGGAGCGAGATAAGGAGAGCAGGGATCCCCTTCTGCCCATCGGGGACGGGGCTCAGTCACTGGGGGGTGACAGAGGAAGCAGGGAAGGATGTGGGAAGCACTTAGCGTCGTGCTGGGAGCACGGTTCAGGAGGGCATCCCCGGCCCAGGCTGGGAAGGGAGTTCACATCCCCTTGTAAAAGTCCATCAGAGCATCTTGGCATCTGCTGGAAGCTGAGCCAAGTGTTCCCCTGCCACATGTCCTTGTTCCCTCACAGCCGTGCTGGAGGTGGAGAGGGTACCACGGACCCTCAGCCAGCCCCGGCTGCTCCACGGTGCCATCCCACGGCTGTTTTTAGGGTAGGACATCCGTAGGCTCGAGGAGCAGTTGGTGTCAGCATCCTCGGCGTCCTGCAGGTTTCGCTCTGCTGCCGGAGGAGTTTGCTGGCAGAGCCTTGGTGTGGAGCCAGGGGCTGGGGAGTTCTGGCTGGGAGCAGCTCCGCCAGCCTCTCTGGAAAAGGGCCAGCGCTCGCAGGCACACAGAACTGGAGGTGCCATGAGGGATTCAGTGGGGCTGTGTCACCCTGTCACCCTCCCCTCCCTGCCAGGTGTCCCCTGCGCAAGGTGAGGCTCCCAGGCAGGGCGGCATTCCCGGGCAGACATGCAGTGTTACTGTGGTGCCAAAGGAAGGGTCCGTTCCCATTCCCACCTGGCACAAGGGCTCTGGTCATGGTGTCCCTGTCCCTGTCGGTGTCCCAGGCCATGCTGGGACCTGGCAGTCTCGGCTGATGTCTCTGGCTTTCCCCCAGGGCTCAGTTCTATTCCCAGGATGTCTGCTGAGCCTCCCTCTGTGCCCAGCAGCCCCCGGCAGCCCCCTCACCCATGCCTGGGGTTCAGACAGATACAGATTTCTTTTTCCTGTAAGGAACATTTTTGATACATAAGCAGGATTATTTCCGTGGATTGGCCAGAGGCCACAGGAGGAGGGAGCTTGGAGCCTGGAGAAGATTTCGGCTCCTGGCTGAGGAGGGGAGGAAGAGGAGGAGGAGGAGGAAAGGATAAAAAAGTCCGACCCTACATGTAAATAAGCTTAAAAATGAAAAAGTGACAGAGATGATTTGCTGCTTAATGAACTAAAATGTCCAACCTCCCACCAAGCAGCGACATTGTTTATAAAACTACAGAAAGGGCTTTATTTTAATGGGCAGTAAATCCCATTCATCCCCAGGCCTGGCAGTGCGGAGTGTGCAGGATGAATAGGCTGGTGCTGGCCACAGCCTGCTCGCTCCCATGGCTTCTCCAAGGGGTGTTTTCTCCCCCTTTCCCCATATTTGCTGTTTTCCTCCTTTCCTCCTCTCTCCTAATCCCCAACACTGTGATAACGGGGTTATCTGGCCAGGAAGAGAGGAGGAATCCGTCCCTGTGCCTCGGCATGTCACATCCGCTCGCGTTTGTTTATTCATTTGAAAAACGCTCCCCCCCCCTCCCCGTTCTGTCCCTGGGTGGCAGCTGGAGAGTGGCCTGAGATAATCACAGCCTTATTTTTTATTAAATAAAGCCTCCTGTAGCCTGCAGGCAGATCTTGTCCAGTTGCCCCCGTCCTGTGCTGCTTAGTCTGCAAACAGGGAGTGATGGTCCTTGGAGCAGAACCCCGGTCCTACAGCTGATCCCACTGAGGATCCCTTTTGCAGGGAAAACGGTGGTTTTGGTGTGGGGACAGCCCCACTGAATGTGGCAGTGGGGCAGGAAGGACCTCGGGCAGCAGCCAAGCAGTTGTAGGCAGGAAATGCAGATCAATATTCTGCCCAGGATTGTGGAAAATAAATACGTGGTCAAGGCATCCATGGAAATGAGAGTATCTGAGATAGGGGTGAGGTTTGGGTTAAAAAATGATGGCAATTATTTCTCCAGGTTTGGAGCTGGTCAGGCCTTGCAGGACACTTGGGAAGCAGGTTGGTAAATGTGGATTGAGGGATCTTGAGCCACTGGGAAAAGCTGGGAGCTGGTACCCGCCGTAGGAGAGGGAGCATGGTCAGGTCAGGTGGGAATTGCAGACATGCCTGACTTCCCCAGCACCTCAAAAAACTCCTGGCCATAACTCATAGGGTGATGTACTCCTAGGGCAAGGAAGAAAATAGTAAGTTATCTATTCCTGCTTGAGTTTAATATCCATAATCTGCCATTAATCAAACCAGGGCTGTAAGATCCTTACTGAGGCCTAATCAGTGCATAATGGATTATCTACAGGAACTAATAAAAGGTAATTATCTATGCTTTGCAAGTTCCAATTACTGTACTTATATGATCAATTAATTCTCGTAACAGTTTCCCAGGTGCAATTTGTGTGACAACATGAGGCTGACTGCAGGCAGAGGCTCAGGGCCTGCCTGGCTGCAGGGATGCCAGCAGGGATGCAGGGAGCAGCGGGTGCTGCCAGCAGGAATTCTGGCTGGGATGGCTTGAAGCTGAAGGAGAAAAGATTTAGTGGAGATATTAGGAAGGAATTCTTTACTCAGAGGTTGGGCACAGGGTGCCCAGAGCAGCTGTGGCTGCCCCTGGATCCCTGGAAATGTCCAAGGCCAGGCTGGATGAGGCTCGGAGCAAGCTGGGATAGTGGAAGGTGTTCCCTGCCCATGGAGGAGGTGGGACTGGATGAACTTTTAAGTTCCCTCCCACCTCAAACCAGATCCTGTGCTGGGGAGGGCAGCAGATGCTGGTGGCAGGGATGTCACCCTGCCAGCACAGCCACCCCAGCACATCCCAGTTCCTGCCCTGGGAAAAGCCAGCTCCGTGCAGGGAGCTGAGGGGCTGTTCTTGGTGGGCTTTCAGCCGTGCAGGGTGGTCCTGGCCCAGCCAAAGCCCCTCTGGCCGGGGCTGTTCCCTCCCTGGAGCGGGAGCCAAGCGCGGGTTCAGCAGCCGCTGGGCCCCATCGGTCACTGCACGGCCCGGGGGACATTGCCCCGAGCTCAGCATCACCTCGGGGACCCCCAGTGCTCCCTTCCCATGCCCCCAGCACAGCCAGAGAGCCAGCTGGCTCCACTCATCTCCTGCTGCCTGGCCTCGGCTCCCTCTCTGCCTCGCGGAGTCAGTGGAGGGTCTTAAAGGAGGAGGAAATATTCCAGCAATGTCTGTGCAGTGTTAGGGACGGCTTAAAATTACAATAAATTTGAGACACTTTATGTGTCCACTCGGGGCCCAGCATTGTTGTGGGTAATTTGAAGCAGATTGAGGCAAATGGCAGATCTGAGGGTTCTTGCAGGACCTGGCATGGAGGAGGAGAGGTACTGGGGAATGAAGGAAAACACCATTCCTGCGATGCTGGGAGGAGCCCCGGAGCCAAATCCTCCCAGGCTGACCCTGGACACCTCCTCACGGTGCTGCAGCCCTGACTCATGATTCAGCCTCCGCTTTTCCTTCTCTTTTGGGGGATTTATATGATGTTCTGGAGCTCAGCAGCCCAGTGTCACCTTTTGGTGTCCTGCAGGGTCAGGATATATTTTGGGCTCACTTGGATTTGGGGTCCTAGAGCCAGGTCCTGCCCCTGAGGTGGCCTTGCTGGGACATGGGGATGTGTCACCTCATCCTTACCCCATTGAACCAAATCTTTATTGGGAACACAGGCCTAAGGCTGTTTGGGAAGGTGCTGGATGGCTTTAATGAAGTTCTCTCAAGATTTGTTGTAAATCTCTTTGGTTTGATTTCAGTCTGCAGAAATTCATATCACTGCAAAGGAGCAGAAACAAGAAATTGTTTCAATACAAAGCTTGTTTTTTTTAAATAAAGCAGCTGTCGACATGGGATCTTTTGAGAATTTCCATTGTTACTTCCCCCCAAACATGAAATTAATTCATCTGTGTAAGTCCTTTTTCTGGGAACAGCCCTGGTTTCATTGACATTTTTGGTTAACACAGAAAATAACCAAACCCACAAAAAAAAATAAAAAGGAAAAAACAGCCCCCCAAAGCCTTTCTACTTAAAAAGAGAAACTTCCCTCCCAGCTCTGCCAGTGCCCAGGATACAACCAGTGCTTTGTTCCCAGCACGGGTGATGCTCCCAGCTTGCTCCAGGCTGTTCTGCTGGATGGGGCCGGAGGGGAAGGGATGTTTCCCTCTCCCTGCTCCCACACCAGCTCTGGGACACGATGGTTTTTAGGGGAAGATATCTCCAAGGTGGCCAGAATTTCCTGTCTTGATGTGAGTTGGGGGTTTTGGGCGTTCCTGGAGCTTTGGATGGGGATGGGGGAGCTGTGGGATGGGGAGGTGGATGCAGGCAGGTGAGGCTTCGTGTCCCCGTCACCTCGGGGAACCCATGGGGCACTGAAGTCCCAGACCTGAGGAGAGAGACCAGCTCCCAGTGCAGCCCCCTCCTCTCCTCTTGGCTGCAGGACTGTCCCCAGCTCTGTGCTGGTGTTCTGCACCGATCCTTCCCCTCTGCTGGCTCCTGGCACAGTCCACTGCTCCCTTTGGTTTGGTTTTCTAAGCCTTGGCCACATGTCCAGCCCTGCCCAGTGGGGAGGGAATGCTCTCCGTGCTGCTGGAGATGCTCCCACACGCAGCCCTCAGCCCCAGCCTCTTCCACAGCTGCTTTTCTCTCCTTTTCTTTCTTTTGTTTCATTCCTCTTTTATTTTTTTCCCCTTTCCCCAAGCAAGCCACCACAGGCTCCTTCAGACATTCCCCTGCAAACTATTCTTCCACTCCCATGGCCACATCCCAAACTTCTGCTTTCTTGTCTTGGCTGGGTGTCTGGGTTGTAGGGACCAAGTCTGGGCACGCCAAATCCCATTTCATACCTTTGATTCCAGCTTTCCAGCCCCCCTGTGCAGACGTGACTCGCTGCCCGTGGATGTGCCCACGTGGTGCTGTGAGTGCAGTGGGTTTGGAGCTCAACAAGCACCCTCTGGCTGATTTACACCTTTCTGGGACGGCTCATCTTGCGCTGAATTCCAAAATGAGCTTGACAGCGAGGGCGCAGAGCCGGGCAGGTGATGCTGGCCAGGGGGCTCAGGCTCCTGACGCAGGTGCTGCGCTCATCCGCGGGTTCCTGAGAGCAGGAGGGCAGGGATGCCATGGCCCAGCCTGCAGCTACAGACCCCCAAATTCCCTGCTGGTTAGCTGGTCACAGTGAGGGCACTTGGGTGCGTTAATTTCATACTTCACATTGCACTAATCCCAGGTGTTGTTGGATAAAAAACCCATCACCCCACTCTGCCAGGATTTGTGAAGTGTGTTTTCACGGGGTCTGGGGAAAGCTGCTGGCTCTGGCAGGTGTCGAGTGTGAGCAGTGCAGATCACGCTGGGAAATGCCACCCTGGGTGACAGGGAATCACTGCTCAGAGCTGCTTGGCAGTGGGAAAGGCTGACAACTGTTTGTCAGGATTAGGAAGCGCGTGGCGTGGCCAAGCCTGGCTTAGCAAGGGCCGATGCAGATAGGCACGTGTTCCAGACCAAATTTGTGTTTGTTTGCTCACTTTGTTTTAATTTGAAACTGAACCCTCTTCCCTGTGGTTGGATCCTCACAGCTAAACAAGCTTTAGCACAGGGAAGTTGCTCAAGGAAGGGAAGGGATGCTGGATGAGGCCTGAAGTGAGAGCAACCACTGTTACCACAAACACTTCCCAACCTCTGGGAACAAAACCATCAGGGGTTTTTTGCTCTGTCCTCTCCATTCATCCCCTTTTCCAGTGCATTATTTCCTAAGCCAACATTGCTGTTTTTATTATCCCTGCTCATTGTTTAAATAGCACCGGAGGTGTACACAGTGTTTTTCAAACCCTGGGGAAGAAAAGGACCTTTCTCACAGGGGGAATTGTGCTAATTCAGGTGATTGTGGTAGAAATAATTAAGGCTGAGAAGGGTGGGAAGCACCACAGAGTGGTGTCAGAGCAGAGGGGTGGCCTGGAGCAAGGTCCTTGTGCCATCTTTCACCTGGGAATAGGAATTCTGGGCTTTAGGAATGTGGGTGATAGGAGAGGCATCATCTCCCTCAGACACAGCTCTTGTGCCAAGGGCTTCCAAAAGGAGAGGGAAAAACAATCCCAGACTTGTGGCACCCGGTAATGCACTGACCCAATTGTGCACTGCTGTGTAAGGGGAGAGAAATTCCTTCCTGACCCTTGGGCTCATCAGCCCATGCCCTGAAGCATGAGATTTGATTTTCTTTATCTGGCTTTCCGTAATTGCAGATGTCGTGGTCGGTGCTCCCCGTATCCCACCCCTTGCAAGCAGCATCTGCTGCCTTTAACTCAATGGACCTTCTCCTCTGGGAGTTCCATCCCAAGGCTTTGCTGGGAAGTGCCTGGAAGGAGGGAAGGATTGCTGGTTCCATCAGCCTTCCCAGCACTGGGGAAGTTTTCCCAGGCTGGTGGCTCAGCTGGGGAGGGCAGGTGTCCTCATTGCCACAGATAAAGTACTGAATGTTTGGGATTTCTGTGGGTGCCCTGCCAGAGCCCATCCCAAAGGAGTTAAAGGCTCTTGCCCCTTCCAGCCTGGGAAGTGGAATTAGTCACAGCCCTCAGGAGAAGTGCTGGCCAGGTTATAAAAATGACAAATGAGCAGAAATCAATAATGAAGTTTGTGTTTTCTGGGAATGCTGGGCACGAGCGGAAAAACACATCAACACGGGTGGCGGGTTCTGGGATGGGCTGCCCCGTCCCTTTCTCCTCCCCATCATCTTTGGGTCTCCCTGGCACCATCCACAGTGGGATGGTTCTGCACACCAGCACCTCCCTGGGATTTTTGGTTCATCTGGGAGCGGAGCTTGTGTGATCCCAGCTCCCTCTGGGTGCTCCTTCAGCGCCAGGCAGCTCCAGGATATGGGAAATTGGGGATTCCAAGCGGTGCTCCCGGGGAAGCTGAGTTTCTGCTTAATCTTCAGGATACAGGGCAGCATTCTCACAGCAGAGAAGGGAGCATTGGAGGCCACATTTCCTTTTCCAAAGGGACTTGGGCATGTCTGGAAAGGAAACGGCTGCTTAATTAGATGGCTTGAAAATCTTTACCACCGCTCGTTACAAATACATTCATCATCCCCTATTGAAAGAACCACGCTGCAAAAATGACATTATTATGTTTATTATTATTTATAGTGTAGATATGAATGAGCTTAATCCCTTCCTAGCCTGGGCTGGGTTCAGAAAGCGACCCAACATCCCAGTGCTGCTTCTTGGCCCTGGGATCACTTGGGTTCTGTGCAGCCATAAACCTAATTTGGGATGTCTTGGGAATTTGCAGCAGTGCTTGAAGGTGGGCAGCTTTAAAACATGTGAGAGAGGGGAAAAGAGTAGCCCAGGGGTGTAAATAAGAGGTGAGGGTGGTGATACCTGGCAGAGGTCAGTGCAGGGGAGGAAGGCTGGGGGGAAGAAGGGGAAGGCTGGGGTGACAAGGGACTGAGCTGTTCCAGGGGAACAGGAGGTGTTTGCATAGCATTCCAGGGTTGGTGGCTTTCCCAGGGTATTAACATATTTCTCTAATTAATATAAACTTCCTTAATCAGCCCTGGATGCTGGTTGACCTGGCTGGGTGTCCCACTCCCTCCTTTGGGATGTGGTTTCTCTTGGAGGCAATGCCCTGTGCCTGGAGCTCTGTCACAGCCATGAAGAGCCTCAGGGATGGGTGGCAAAATGCAGATTTTGATCCATTGTGGTTCTTCCCCGCCTTCGGGAGCCTGGGTGACACCCGGACCTCGAGGAGTGGTTGGAGAGCAAGGGGTTAATGGAAGCTGAAGGGGATGGATACCTGGGAAGAACTCCAGTTCTTCCAAGGAAATCACTGATCTGGGATACTCACACTGCTTATTTTCAAGGCACTGTCTCCATCACCACTTTCCAGTTGGAATTAGTGGGGCCAGTTGGACAAAGTGGGCTCAAAGCAGAAGCTCCGACTCCAAACACCTCAAGAACTCCTCAAACGTAAAAAATCCCAGAGCAAACCAATCCCACCCCTCACTGCCTGGATGGAGCGAAGCAGTGCTGGGGAGTGAAGGATTTCCACCCCCTCTTTTCCATCAGCTGGGCAGGGAAAATGTGTGCAGTGTCCTGCTGGGATGGGATGGCCCTCAGGAGCACCATGGCTGGGATCTCTTGCTCCCACAGGGAGCTGCTGGCACCTGCCTGAGGCACAATTCCATGTGCTGTGGCACAGTTCCATGTGCTGTGGCACAATTCCATGTGCTGTGGCACAGTTCCATGTGCTGTGGCACAATTCCATGTGCTGTGGCACGTCCGGGCTCTTCCACAGCCACGCATCCTTCGGAGCCGCACCGGTGTGAGGCAACCTCCCTGCCTCGGGTCCCTGCCAGTGCCGAGAGCTCTGCCCCATGCTGGTGGCACTGGTCCATCCCCCAGGCTGCTGAGGTGGCTCCCAATCCCAGTTAATCGTTTGCTGGGGAATGCTGCCGGGGTGGATCCAGATTTTTGAATTCCTGGCTCCTGTGGACACGCTGCGGTGCGCTCGGCTGTCGCGCTCTCGCCCGGAGCTGCTGCACCAAATGTTTTGCAACAGAAAACCCCAAACCACATGAAAGCAGCCAAGTTTCATATTTCATTGTAACCCCAAATTCAGGTTTGCCAGGAGTTTCAGTAGTTTTACGAACCTTTCCCATGAACCTGCAGTGAAAACTGTCGTTGAGCCCAGTTTTGATGCAAACCCAGGTGCGACTCGTGTCGTGTTTGAGGTTTGTGCACATGTGAAATCCGAAGGGTTTTGGGAGGAAGGAAGGAGGGAACCCAAACACACGTCAGGGCAGTGCTTGCAGGGAACCATGTGCACATCTGGGGCCAAGCTGTCATTCCCTGGGGACCCAGCACTGTGGCACCCATATTCTCTACACTGAGGGATGCTCTTGGGGATGCTTTGAACCAACTTGGCAGCATCACCCCCAAAACAGCTGCTAGAATTTGGTAAGTGCTGGTGCTCTGAGCATCCTGGCTCTGGGGAGTGACCCAAGGACCTTGTGGCAGCTTACCCCGGTGTCTGCCACCTCTGGGGCTGCTTTGGAGTGGCTGTGGGTTTGCTCAAGGGAAAACCCAGAGAAACCCAGAGAAACCCAGCAGCTCCAAAAAACAAACGTCCGGGTGGGGATGGGGCTCCCTCTGAACCAGGCCTGGCACACACCCAGCCCTGCCTCTGGATTCTGTGTGTTATTGGATCCACCCGCGGATCGCTTTTTCGGCAGCGCCGGCTTTCCTTTCTCCAGCAATTTCCTGAAATAACGTTAGGGAAATGTGAAAATCTTGAACTTTTGAACCTCCCCGGAGGACGGCAGGAGGAGGGGACGCCCGCCTCCTCCCTGACGTTTATTTTGGCTACAGGGCCTGGGGATGGGGAGGAGGGGGCTCTGTGGGCTGCAGAGGAGCCGGAGCAGCGCTGCCCCTTATTAATTAATGACTTTCTCATCAGTGGGTCATGGAGGCAAGGAAGGCAGAGGAAGTTTTCTTTTGCTGGCAGATGCTGGGGAGAAGGGGAGTGCCTGGGCTGGGTGGCGAGGGCAGGGGGTGACACTCGGGGTGATGGATGGGGACGCAGGATTTTCGCCGGGCTCTGGTCACGGGCAGCTCGCACCAGAGAGGAACAGAGAAGGGAACGGGGATAGGCTGTGCCTGGAAAGTACTTTTCCCTCTGATGAACTTCAGAGGAGTATAAATCACTGCCAGGCTGCAGCTGCGGAGCATGTGATGCTGGCAAATTAATGGGCCTTCGGAAAGGCGGCCATCACATTCCCCTCCGGCCTCTTAAAGGCACCGCCGGCCTTTCCTGGGCTGGGAATAGGGAACTGGGGGGTCAGGGCTGGGCTGGGGGAGCCTCGTGGTCCTGCTGGCCCCTGAGTGAGCTGGGTGTGCCCATGGGGCTGATCCCTGTGATGCTCTCCATGGTGCACAGCTCCCCATGGTGCACTCAATCCATGGTGGAACTCAATCCTCAGTCCATGGTGGAACTCAATCCTCAATCCGTGGTGGAACTCAATCCACAATCTGTGGTGGAACTCAATCCACAATCCATGGTGGAACTCAATCCACAATCTGTGGTGGAACTCAATCCACAATCTGTGGTGGAACTCAATCCATGGTGGAACTCAATCCACAATCCATGGTGGAACTCAATCCTCAATCCGTGGTGGAACTCAATCCTCAGTCCATGGTGGAACTCAATCCTCAATCCATGGTGGAACTCAATCCATGGTGGGCTCCTGCTCTGCTGCCTGTGGACAAACAGGGCCAAGGTGCTCCTGGGGCTGGTATTTTTGGGTACCTGGTGGGGCTTGGTGTAGTGGTGCCTCTGCTCCGCTCTCACCTACTCAGGTTTTGTGTACAGGAGTGGAGGATGGAGACAGATCCAGGGCACCCAAAACCTTGTGGCTGGAGGGTTGAATCTGCATCAGAGATGGCCGAGCCCCTGCCTGAGGGCAGCAGGGTGCGGTGGCAGGGGGACCTTGGAGCATCTTGGTGGCATCAAGAGGCCACCACATGCCAGGGCTAGGCCTTCCCAGCCATCCCATGCAAACCTTGCAGGCAAACTGCTGGAGACTCTCCAGCTCATCCAGGGTCTCCAGGGCCACCAGGAGGGCACGTCACACATCTTGCTCCTTTTTCCTCGCTCTTTAAAGCAATGGTGGAAGAGGGGGAGATCCTGGCCAGCGCTGCTGGAATGTGTGAGGGGGAGGGAGCCGAGCCACCAGCCCAACAGTTAAAAATTACTAAATACTTCCCTAATATAATTAGGTTTCCATGCAAGCAATTGCCTTAATTGCCAGAGGGATGTGGGGCAGTGCGGGGGGAGCCAGGCTGGCGTGGCCCTGTGCTGCTGCTGCTTTGGTCGGTGTCTCATGTTCTGCTCCAGCTGGAACAAGGGATTTGTGGGGGGAAGATATTGCCAGGGATGCCCCAGTAAGGATTTGGCTGGACCAAAAATAAATAAAAGTGTTTTGTGACCACGGTGGGGCTGGAAGCAAGTGGCGGCGAGCAGGACCAGTATCAGCTTCCTTGGATGGGTTTGCTGGAAGATGAGCTCAGATTCTACCAGGACATGCTGCAGTTTAAATTCCTGTTTATTTTCTAAGTGCTGTCGGAGCAGGGAAAGTTAGGCAGGCAAGAAAACCCTCAGCCACACCAGAGCCCACTGTGATTTACGTGGTAAAGAAGATAAGTGGGGATTTAAGGAGAAGGGAATATATAATTGAGACGAACGCGTAACATGAGCACAGATCCAAACAGAGAGATTGTAATCAGAAGTGTGAGGAGAAGCTGGGGTTTATTAATGAAACGTCTCATCCATTTGTCAGCTGAAAAGGAACAGCCTTTCCCAGCAGCTGGAGGTGGAGGGGGCGGATGTGCAGATTCTCTCGGTGTTCCCAGCGCAGGGATCGAGGCTGCCATCCTCCTGCCCGCCCGGATGGTGCTCAGCCTGGAAATCGAGGCAGGATTAGAGGGAAAAAGGAAGTCTGTGCTTTCTGGGAAGCTGGATGTTGTTTTCCTGGCTGGAATCTGCCCTAGAACTCAGGAGCTGGGGGAGCTGCTTGGGAACCACTTGAGGAAGGGCTTCTTGGAGCCTTCCTCAATTTCCCTCATCTTCCTCATGCTTTCCCTGATCCCAGTGCTTGGCTGCCCTGCTGTTCCCCTCCCCGGAGTGCTGCAATGCCCAGGGACATCTGGGAAGTGCTGCTGACCCCGTCCCACAGCCCTGCTGCCTCCCAGAGCTCGGACAAAGCCCTCTGTCCCAGCCTGGAGGCTGCAGTCTGGTGCAGACACATCTAACCCAGCTGTGGAGTCAGCGCTGGGAGCCGTGTGGGGAGCACAGAGCACCCAGCTCCAGGCTCTGTAGTGCCACATTTCCAGGAGCTGTGAGCCTGGAATTCCCATGGCTTCCCCTTGCTGTGTGGTGTGGGGGTTCTGCTCTGTGCTGTGCAGTCTGTGCCATGGCTCAGCAAGCCTGTTGTTGGGGTGACAGCAGGAGAGGTGACACCAAAGCCTGGTGAAGTCACCCTATTTCATGCCCCACTCAGTCCCTTTCATCCCTGCCCAGCATTGCCTTTGGGGCCTTTCCACCCATTGGGGTTGATGCTGGCAGTGCCTGAGGGGTTAACCCAGGACTGTGCTCAGCTCTGGCAGGGGAATGCTGCCTGTACATGAAGGGAACATTTTTGTGAGGGGTCCTTCCCCTTCCCAGGCCCTGGCAGTTATCTGTGGGCTGCCAGAACTCCTGGAACGCCAAGCCCCGCTGGACATTGACCCGTCCGTGCCGGGCTCAATTAGCTGAGGCTATCTGATTGGACTTGGAGCAGCCTAATTAGCTTTGGACTCAAACCAGAAACCTAAACCCAAAGGCAGCTTGCAGGCAGCCCATCCCTTGCTGCTGCCTGCCTGAGGGAGGGAAAAGCTTTCCCAAGCCTCCTCTCTGGCCTGGGAAGGGGGAACAACCCTCCTGGCCTGCCTGCCCATCCCTCTGGCCACACAACTGGAGTTGAGGGGGCTTAAACTTCCCCTCCTGCCCAAAACGTGTTACTGATCCCCAGCAGGTCACATAAAACCAAAGGCAGCTTCTTCCTCTTGGAAAAAAGTGCATGACATCTAGTTTTCAGAGGGAACTTGCTTTTTTGGGAGGGGATCTGACCCTGCCTTCAGTCTTGTCACACACCTTCCTGTGTAGCACCCAGTTCTCAGGCCCCTTCTTCCCCCTGGACCTGCAGCTGAGGGTCAGTGGATGGTTTTACACCTTGAGGGAACTGGCTCACTCCAGAGGGTTCTCCAGACATTGGTGGAGATGTGGAAGAGGAGCTGAGGTGGGAAGGGATGGCTGTTTTGGGATCTGGGTTCCTTTCCCCATCTGTGTTTCCAGCTCTGTGACCATTGAAGCTGCTGGAAAGGGACCTTTAGGGATCTGTTGACCAACTTCCCAGCAGGCATGGTTCTGAGAGCTGGGCAGTTCTCCAAGGAGACTTGGAAAACAGCATTCCCATGGGCTGCCCTTGCCTGGTTCCCAGCAGTGAAACCCCCCGGAGGGGTTGCTCATCCCACTTGGATGCTCATGAGATGTCTCCTGACCAGATGCCACCTCCGTGCCCATGCCAGGCTTGCTGGGTCTCAGCTGAGAGACTGAAAAGTCCACGTGGCTTTGCCATCCTCCAGCACCCCCTAAGGAAAACCACCACAGCTGTTTTTCTGGAAAACCAGTAAGTGGCACTGGTTTTGCTGGTCAGTGGCAGCACAGCTTTGGTGTCTCGGGCTGCCAGCTGCACACAGGCACTGAGCACCAGCCCAGGCCCCGCTGGATCAATTAAAGCCCATTATGCCAAGCGAATGACTGTAATTATCTCAAATCTGGATTAATGTGCACGCACAGCACCGTAATATAATCCTCCTGCCTGGTGCTTTGTGGGCCGTTGTTCCTGGGAGCCAGGCGGAGGCAGGGATCTGCAATTCATGGCTGGGTCTTCCTCCTCCTCCTCCTCCTCCTCCTCCTCCTCCTCTCACCTCCCTGCTGCTGGCCCATCCTGTAGGATATCTAAAAGCCATGTGGGCTGATGGTTGCTCTCCATGCTGACCTCAGGTGGGAGCAGAAGGCCATGGGGAGGTGCTGTCCCTCCTGCCAGTCCCCAAAATCAGCAGAGCGAGGGTGGATGCAGCACATCCTGCACCTCCGGGGCTCGTTAACAAATGAGCAACGCATTTTAGCTCATGGATCTCAAAGCCAGTGGCTGGGAGAGCTGCTGGGCTTCTCTGCTCTTGGTCTTTAGGATTTGGCTCATCCCAGATCTGGGAAGCTGAGGGTTGGGAGCTCCTGTTTCCCAGAGCACTCAGCATCCTTTTGGCTGCTTTGCAGAGGGATATTCTCGAGGGAGCAGGTTTCACTGGGGTGGAGAGCTCGGCTCCAGGTCTGAGCCCCATCCACTCTCCACGTCCCTCCTCCCTGGAGCCCAGCATGGGGATGTCCCCAAGTGTTGGGGACAGTGGTTGGGATGAACTGGGGCAGTGCCTATTCGGGGTTCTCTGGTGGGCCCAGCACATGCCATGTGTGTGGCTCCTTACTGAGGTGTCCTGGGGATTCTCCAGTGTGAGTGGAAGTTTCTCCTCTTCCTGCTGGAATGAGCCTAAAGCTTCCGAGCTCCCCACGCTTCTCACTGGATCCTGCTTGGATTTTCATAGCTCAGAGCCCAGCACCCCCTCAAGGGCAATTAGATCACTTCCAATTTGCCCGTAAGCCCATAAAACTGCAATTGAATGTAATTAAAAGGCCATAATGAACTCCAGCAACCTGCGGGACCGCTGTGCTTTAGCTCTCACCGTGCTCTTTTAGGGGACTGGAATGGAGGCAGCGAGGCTGTGAAGGTCAGCAGCTGCAGGGAGGATGAGGAGCTCCCAGCAGAGCTCCCTGGGCAGGATGGGCAGACCTTGGGAAGTGCCTTGGTGCCACCATCACCACATCCCCACGCTGGTGGTGCCCATCAGGACAGAATGCCTGGGAGCAGCACTCTGTTTTTGCAGAGCAGAGGGAGAATCTTCTCCTCTGGCATCATTTCCTGCTAGTTTGGCTGCACTGGTGCAGTTTGGAAGCTGGGAAGGGATCAGCAGGTCCAGTCACCTCTAGGCATGGCCTGCTCCAGGCTGTGTTTGGGGAAGGTTGGTGGCAGGGGACAGTTGCAGCCGTGGTGGCTGAGCCCACGTCCCTTGGCAGTGGGGTCCCCAAACTTCCCTTTTAGACTGTGTGAAGACACCCAAGAAACTGGAGAGGTGCAACCCCAAGCAGGGTTTGCCTGGGAAGTCCCAACTGTGCCAGATCTGGGGCAGAGAGCTGGGTTGGGGGCATCAGTCCCCATCACTCCCCTGTCCCACACCCCAAAAGCGCCAGGAGGGGACAGTCCTGCTCGGAGCTGCTTCTGCAAAGGGCTCTGAAGAGCTGCCACGTCGAGCCCTTCATCAGGCAGCCCCTGGCAGCCCAGGAGCCCTGGCAGCAGCACCACACTGCCCCATTTATGGGCTGGCCCTGCAGCGGGTTCCCAGCCAGTAAATTAGGGGCACTCTGACTGCAGAACAGAGAGCATTGTGAGAGCGGGGCCAGCGCCGGCCCTTGAGGGATGAAATAGGAGCCTGTAATTTCTCAGCACTGTTGTGACATCTTTGCACAAGCGTGTGATTGAGTCACATTTGCTTTATCAGCAGAATCCTTGTTTGCCTGGGTGCACCCTCCCCCCCTCCACCCAGCGCTGCCAGGGTGGGGGAGAGCTGCCCGCTCCCCTCCCCGTGGGCTTCCCTGCTCTCCTCACGCTTCCCACAGCTCCTGCTCCTCACCCTTCCTGCTTTTCCCTTCTCTGCCTGCCCCTGGAGCCTGCCCTGTCTGTCTGGGGGTCCTCCATGTGGTGGGGAGATGGTTTGGGATGGGGTCAATGTGGCTTTTCCTGGTGCTTCCTCGGCAGCCTGTGGGGACAGCAGCTTCTGGAAGATTCCCCTTTTCAGTCCTTCCCCCTTGGAGATGGGGTAGCCCCTGCGGGCTTCCAGCTCTTCCAGGAGCAGGGTGTGATTTTAGTGAGCTCCTGAGAGGGTGGGATGGGGTTTTTAAGGGTAAAAATCCAAAATAAGCCCCTGTGATGATGCTGAGCACACTTGGTCAGCCCTGGCATGCGGTCTGTGTGCCGCCTGCTCCATGGCAGCTCTGCAGCATCAGGAACAGCTATCCCATTTTTGGTGTGGACCCTGAGGTGGGGGGTCCCCAGAGCCCTGGGCACGCAGGGTCCAGCAGGTGATGGGGTGAGTTAGGGGTGAGTGTCTCCCCAAAGCGCCCTGTGGTGCTTTGAGCCGAAAAGTGGGATTTTCTCCAGAGGAGAAAACAAAACAGGATAGAGAGGAAGAGCAGGTGTTGGAGCTGCAGGGACAGAGGTGACCCAGCTGTGGCACAGGGATGCTGCTGCAAGGTTTGGGGTGGGTCCTGCTTTGGGGATCCCCCATGGCTCAGCAGTGGGATGCTTTTGCACTTCCCCTTCGCCTTGTGGGAAGAGAGCAGAGGTTTCCTGAGTGGTAAACGGGAATTCTGGCTGGGGAGGGAGAGGCTGGCGTGCAGAGTGCGGGGGAAAAGGTGCTCCTGGGTGCTGTCATCTCACACCGGGGCCCATCAATGAAATGCTGGCAGGAGGCAGCACCAATGCCTGGCAGCACACAGAGGGATGCTGTGGAATTCCTCCAGCCAAGGAAAACCCCTGCTGCTGCACTGAAACCCCAAAGAGCAGCTCTGCTGCTGGCTGGGCTCGGCGGAGGTGCCGAGCGGTGCTGCGAGAAGGTTTCGGGGAGGCCAGAGGTGAGAAGCTCTGTGGCTTTGAGGTTTTCATTTGGTGAAAGTGAAACCTGCTGGGAGGAGGAACCCACCCTGTGCAGGTTACAGCTGAAACTCAGTTTCTCACTGTCCTCGAGCAGCTTGAACCACCACGGCATCACCCGGGGAAGATACTGAGTGTGGCTGGAGAAACTCTCCCAAATCTCAGAGCAGATTCCTGAATGAAAACTGCACGTGGTGGTTCTGAAATGCCAGTAGAAAGACAGATTTCTGTGTGCTGCCCCATGTGCAGGGTTTGGGGGGGTCTCAGAGGGATGGTCTCAGCTTTGTTGAGACATTATATTATCTGTATTATACAGAAATATAAAAAGAAAAAACAATTCCAGTTACTTTTTGGTGACATCAGAGCTACTCAACACACTTGGCCGTGCTGCATTCCCATGGTCCTACATCCCTTTGCCTGTAGCTGTGGAAAAGATACTCAGAAGGGATTTATGGATAAAACAGAGCTGCACCTTCTGACACCTTGGGGTGTCTGTTCCCAGGGATTCTGTGTGTGCTCAGAACCCAGGTGGTTTGAGAGGATCAGTTGCCCGTCCTCACTGGGCAAAGTGCTTCAAATGCAGCTAAATTGCCACAGGATGCTGCTTGTTTCTTGGATCCGTGGATGGGTTTTTGGGATAACACCCCCTGAGTGTGCCCAGGCCAGGCACTGTTGCTCCATGGCCGCAGCCACTGTTGGAAGGGGAAGAGGCAGCTCTTGCTCCATCCTTCCTTCAGTTCTCAGCTGTGCTGCTATAAATTGAGAGCAAACTTACTCAAGGTTGTAGGCCAGGGGCTATTTAAATTCATCCCTGAGTTTGTGATCAGGACAAAAGTGAGGACCTGACCTCTTGTGGTCACAGCATTACCATGGCAATTCTCACATGAAAACCACCGTCCTGCCCAAATGCTGTTGTTCTCCTGCTGTTTGCCACTCATCCCTGCTTTGCTGTGGGGAAGGTGAGAGAAAAGCAAAGGGCAACCTCCAGCATTTGAGGTTCCTTGTCTGGAAAGCATGTGAGATTCCCAAACTGCTTTTGAGGAATGAAAGCACAAGGACACAGATTTTCACTGCCGAGCTCATTTTGGTGTAGAGTCACCGAAGAAAGAATGTGGGGCACTGCCTTCACCTGATCCACATGCATTTGGGGGTGAGGATCTGGAACCTGGGCACCCCCAAAGTGATGCTGGAGAGCAGAGGAGGAGGAAGAGGAGGATGTTGCAGAAGCCTGATCCGTGCTGCTGATCCTGCTCCCCTCCCAGCGTGGCCCCGCAAAGCCCTGACACCAAGGGCTGACTTGAGGAAGGGAGTGGCAACCCAAATTTAGAATTTCCTGCTGTTTAATACCCAGAGTTGATTTGCTTTCTGATTAAGGAGGAAGAGGTGCTGAGGGAAAAAAAAAAAAAAAAAAAGAAAAGCAGAAGCAGGGGGTTGTGACTTGCCAAGTCTCAGCTGGTGTCAGGGACAGGCTCTTGGGTTGGTCCTGCAGTGACAACTCCTCCAGCCCTGCCTGGGGTGCTGCAAACCCCTCTGATCCCAATGGATTAGCTGTGGGTTGTACCCTAGGTGAGAAGCTCTCCTCAGCTGCAGAAATACACAGCTCAAGGAGGCTGTTTGTGCCTTGGAATATGTTTTGTTTTTTTTTTTTAACTTCCCCTCTCTCAGATGTGAGTGCTGAGCCACGGAGCTGCTGAGTAAACTCCCAGGATATGCCAGAAAAGGTTTTCCAGCAGAGCTAGGTCACTGTAGTTTTACTGGCAAAGCCTCTTAGGCATAAATGAAGATTATTCTGGTGAAAGCTTATGCTGGTACACTTCATTCTGGTACAAATGAGCTATCCTGGGAAAAAAAGGCGCCTCTGCACTGCTGGAATTGTTTCGGCTCTGGGACATTTTTTGGTCTAGAAATGTTAAAATCACAGCCCTTGGTGATGGTGCTGGATCAGCAGAAGCTGCTGCAGCTGCTGCAGACGTGCCCTGGCCAGGCAGCAGCTTGGAGTGACACTGGGTGACAAAATGCCACAGGGAAGGGTGGTGAGGGCTGGTGGCACTCCAGGTGCTCCTGGAGGGTCTGACCTGCCCATCTGGCGTGCATCCAGCCATGGATGTTGGCTGGTCCAAGCTTTGTGCTGAATGCCAAGGGCATGGAAAAGAGCAGTGGAGCTGCCAGTGGGTGTTGGGTACAAATGTTTTATGAAGATTTTTTTTTTTCCCTTATTGAAAATTATTGATAATATTCTTGTTCTAATTATGATTATGGTTATGATAATGCCAGAAGAGTGCTGTCTGAGGGAAGGGTGATCCAGCAGTTGAATGCTACCCTGGATTTTGGAACTGCCAGGATCTGTTCCCAGCTTTGGCTGCAGTTTGCTGTGTGACTTTGGTGAAGGTGATGTCAGTCTGTGCCCTTCTTGTGCCATCAGTATCTGGTTTTTGGGGCTGCTGCTGCTTAAAACCTCTGTGTGGTGGGAATCCATCCCAAAGAGATCTTGGAAAGGTGGGCATCTGCTGAAGGAAAGGGATGAGCACCAGAAACCCAGAACTCAGGCTCCCCTGTTGGGTCTGGTGTCCAGGGGATGACTCCTGGTGGGATCACTCACAGGGCTTCCTGCAGCCATCCCTTGTACATGGATCATGTGGCCCTGCCCTAAATGTCATATTCCTTGGGAAAAAAATTCCCATCCAAACTCTGTGGCTGGCAGGCTTGTAGTTTGGAGGAAGAAAAAGAGCTTCACTGCAAATTCTTCAGCTGCTGATGAGCTCTGGTTCCTGATCTGAACTGCCATGGGGCATCTTTGGGGATAGACAGAGGTCGTTGTGCTAAAACAAAGGACACACACAGAAAATAGCTGTGCTTGATGGGTGTGACAGAGGGGAAATGCTTTCAGAACTTTTTTTTCCCCTATTTTTTTTTTAGTTTAGAAACGGGCACAGAGTTTATTTTGGTCAAGAGATTGTCACACACAGCAGCTTTAAATGGCAGAACTCCTCAAGGAGAAGGAACAGTCTCGCACTGCTTGAGCTGAAAATGCCTTTGGGGAAATGCCTCCTCTGCTGCAGTCCAAGTGGTGCTCATCAGCTTGGGAATTTATTTGTGTCTATTAAGGATATTTCCTCAATCTAGGCTTTTTTCTTTTTTAAATTTATCTTTTTTTGTAGCATTCTTTTTGCAGTTAAATTCCTTTAGGAACAAGGATACCTATGATAGGGAAGAGGGCAGACTCCTCATATCCCACTCCCTGTGCCCATCTCTTCACCTCAAGCTCTGTTTTCCCCAAACTCCAATTCCCTCCAGCCAGGGACTAGCAGCATCTGGGCTGAGTTGCCTCAGGTGGACTCTTGATTTTGCTAAGCTTAAAAAAACACATTTGCTTGCTGGATGTAAATGTTTCCCATTGCTGCCGCTCTCCCAGCGGGGTTTTGGAGCAGGGAGTGTTCGGATGAGGAGTGGAAACCTCCCAGTGTCCAAGAAGTTGCTTGGAATTTTTGAGTCCTGATGCTCTGCAAAAGTCCTGATCTGGTTCAGATTTCCCAGAGTGTGGCTGAGGGGTTTGGGTGTAAACACAGCCAAATGTGGCTGTGCCTGCCCACATCTCCCCTTCCACACACCATCATCCCTCTCCTCTCCCACCCTGTTTGTTTTTGCCTCAGTTCCTTTCTGGGTGATGGGAATGGCATTAATGTGGAGCAGGGTGGGTGAGGGCAGCTGATCTGCTCACGGGATGTGCAGGGAGCTCCTGAGGTGCCCAGGAATTGGGATTTTGGGAGAGGTGCCGGCCCCACACGTGCTTTGCTTTCTGATGTGCTCAAGTCAGCGTGGGCCGGTCACCAGTGACACTCCTGTGAACTCTCCTGCCTTAAATATTCCGGATCTTTTCAAAGGAAGGACTATGCTCTGCTGTCTTCCCTTTGCACAGGTCAAGGGCCTGTTTTCCCTGGATCTGCTGCATCCTTGGAAGGTGTCCCTCCATCACCCCGTGGGTGTTTGTGGGGTCCTGCTGCACAACCAGCTCCTGCCTGGCACTGGGGACTCTCCAGGGCCCCACTGCTCTCCCAGCCTTTTAAAGACACCAAAACCAGAGAGCTGGGAAGTGCTGTGCTAAATCCCAGGAGCAGCCCTGGAATCCTCCAGGAATTTCCTGGGGTTCCTCTTGCGCCTCCCTCACGTCACTCAGCCGTGGGTGACGCGGTGGCCGGCGCTTGGTTTGTGTCAACATCCTGTGAGAGCCTGGCCTGGCCCCGGGACTGGGGGGCTCCCCTCGGCCCAGGGGGGCTCCTCTCAATCCAGGGGTGCTCCTGTCAATCCAGGGGTGCTCCCCTAGCCCAGGGGTGCTCCCCTCAGTCCAGGGGGTCTCCTCTCAATCCAGGGGTGCTCCTCTCAGTCCAGGGGTGTTCCCCTCGGCCCAGGGGTGCTCCCCTAGCCCAGGGGTGCTCCTCTTGGCCCAGGGGTGCTCCCCTCAGTCCAGGAGTGTTCCTCTCAGCCCAAGGGTGCTTCTCTCAATCCAGGGGTGCTCCCCTCAGTCCAGGAGTGTTCCTCTCAGCCCAAGGGTGCTTCTCTCAATCCAGGGGTGCTCCTCTTGGCCCAGGGGTGCTCCCCTTGGCCCAGGGGTGCTCCCCTCAGTCCAGGGGTGCTCCTCTCAATCCAGGGGTGCTCCCCTCAGTCCAGGGGTGCTCCCCTCGGTCCAGGGGTGTTCCCCTCGGTCCAGGGGTGCTCCCCTCAGTCCAGGAGTGTTCCTCTCAGCCCAGGGGTGCTCCCCTAGCCCAGGGGTGCTCCTCTTGGCCCAGGGGTGCCTTTGTGTGCTGGGGGCACACTTGGGATACTGCGGAATCTGGTGGTAGCAATGGGATCCTGGGGGCAGTGATGGGATCCTGGGGGAGCAATGGCATTCTGGGGGCAACAATAGAATTCTGGAAGCATAAATGGGACTTGAATACAGTGATGGGGTTCTGGGTGCAGCACTGGGATTCTGGAAGCAGCAGTGGGATGCTGGTTCCACATCTTGGCGAGAGCAGCATCGCTGCCTTGCTGAACCTTCTCTTCTTCCTCTTGCTGGGGTTTCTCCACCAGGATCAAGGATCTCCAGGGAAGGTTGCTGGGGCTGTCAGTGTTTCCCACTGTGTGACATTCATGTGCTAATTGCTCCAAAATCCTGGGGACGCAGCTGATCCTGATGGGTGCAGGTGACTGAAGACAGAATTTCCCAGACTTCAGTTCACTTTGGGGTCTGCAGCCAAAGGCAGACCCCATGAACCCACCATGAACACCCAAGTGGCCGTGCTGGAGCATCCCTGGCTCTGGATCCCTGGTGTCTGTGGTGATCACCTGGTGATCCCTGATGGGGGGACTGGGTGAGTTTTGTGGGGAGTCCTGCCTGCGCTGCCCCCTGGCCCTGCTGCCTTCCTCCCTCCCCTCCCTGGGGGCCAGAGCCAGCCCCTTCCTCGCTGGGGATTGTTTTGCAAGCAGCGTGACAGGATGAGGAGGAAATGTGCCAGGAATGGCTCCATGTCTCCTCTTGGGAGAACTGGAGTCTATTTATAAGCCCCCCTTCCTGCCCCCCTCCTCTGCTCCCCCGGGACAGGCAGACACAGCCCGTCCTGCTGCCTGCAGAGCTGCTCCCGCTCCCCTCACAACCAAGCAGGAGTGTTCCAGAATCACAGAGTCATTTAGGCTGGAGGAGTCCTCCCAAATCCTCAGATCCAACCTCTGAACACACAGTGTTCCCTGTGGATGGACAAACACCTGACATGTGTGATGCACAGACTGAGCCACCTCCACAGCGTGTGGGTGCTTCTCGCCTTGCTCCTGGTGATAAATCCAAATTATCCTGTGGCAGGAGGGAATCAGCTGGAGCAGGGATGCTGAGCCCCTGGCAGAGCTTAGAGCTGTGGAGGAGGGCACTGGTGCCTGGCTTGAGGGGGAAATGCTCTTAACGAGGTGGAAAAGCATGTGCCTTAATGCCTGCATAGATACTCCAGAAGAGGGTGGTTTGGAAATATGGAGCTGCACTGGGAATTTTGGGGGAGGAGCAGGGGCCTGCAGCTCAGGACTCTGTCCCACGTGGGTGACTCAACCCCTTTCCTCTCCTCCTTCTCTTGCAGATTTCTCCAACCAAGTGAATTCCACATCCCTGAACTCCCCCACCAGCCGGGGGCCCATGGCCACCCCGTCCTTGCACCCGTCCATCGGGCCGGGCATCGGCTCCTCGCTGGGCTCGCCGGGCCAGCTGCACTCGCCCATCAGCACCCTGAGCTCGCCCATCAATGGCATGGGCCCCCCGTTCTCCGTCATCAGCTCCCCCATGGGCCCACACTCGATGTCTGTCCCCTCCACGCCCAGCCTGGGATTCGGCACCAGCAGCCCGCAGGTAAGGGGACAGTGCTGAGGTGGCACTGCTGCCTGTTTGGGCAAGGAGGAGCTGCCTCTGGGGGGTTCCTCATCCAGACTGGCTCCAAGGGGAGGCAAAAAGCAGAAACATAAGGGGGAAACTAAGCTGGAGGGGGGTTAACCCTTTGGGGGGTTGCCCTGGGTGGGCTGTGAGAGACCAGCACAGCTGGAACACAGCTGTCCATCACCTGCTGTCCTCAGGTTTGGGCTGGGTGTAGTGACCACACCTGGCTCACCTGGGGGCTGGTGTAGCTGTGGCAGGAGCCAGAGCCACCCTAGGACTTTCTGGGATTCTTCTGGCTGGGAAGCAGCACATCCCCCTCTCCAGGGCCACCCGTGGACTCCACAGAGTCATGGAATTGTTTTAGTTGGAAAAACCCTCTTAAGATCATCCAAGTCCACCACAAACCCATGTCCCCAAGTGCCACACCCACACACCTTCAACACTTCCAGGCGTGGTGATTCCACCCCTTCCCTGTACAGCCTGACAACCCTTCCAATGAAGAAATTATCCCAAGCAGCCAATCTCAACCTCTGCTGACACAACCCGAGGTCGTTTCCCTTATCCTGTCACTTGCACAAACCCAGGGGTCCTCTACCTGCTGCCCTTTTCTCCTCACAGGGCAGGGACTGGCCTTCAGTGGCTGAAGATTATGTAAAAACCCCTCCAAGCAGGGCGAGATAAGCTCTTTTTAAAAATAGCCAGATCGGGGTGCTGGCCAGCCTCTGCCACCTGTTGCTGGCTGCTCGCACAGGATATGTTTAGTAAAAGGGCAGATTAAGGAATTGGCCACCACCTGCCACTAGCTGCAGATTTATTTATTCCAGGCCCTCTCTGGGACTCAAGCACCTGCCAGCACCTTTATTTTTAAATATTGGCCTGATTTATTCCCAGAGATTACAGGGCTTTTTACTACGTGGGACTGTGCTGACTGCTATCCCTGGGGACCTGCAGGCAGCTTCCTCAGGATCCAGCATCCCTGTGCTGGTCAGAGGGGAGTAAGATTTGCATCTGGATGAGCTTCTGCCATGTGGGATTCAGCCTGTGACCCCCTGGATGAGCAGGGACCTGCACCCCACTTCCACTGTGGGAGAGCAGCAGGGTGGACACGTCCCCTCCCATCCCAGGGCCGAGGGAAGAGGAACTGAAACTGCGCCTGGGAACGGGCAGCCAGAGCAGAATCAGCACCCCCAGCACCAAAATGGTGGGGAAGGAGTGGGAAGGGGGATGTGAGGCAACCTTGGGGGGAGCCACAAGCCAGGGAGACAGCAGGGAAGGGGCGACTGTAAGGCACAGTTTGGGAGCGGTGAGCGGGAGAACTGAAACGAAGCAGAGCTCCAGGGCGGAACGGGAAGTGAGAGTGTGGTGGGATGGTGCTGGCAGGGAGCTGGCTCCAGCCCTGATGGCTCCAACCCTGATGGCTCCAACCCTGGTGGCTCCAGCCCTGGTGGCTCCAGCCCTGGTGGCTCCAGCCCTGGTGGCTCCAACCCTGATGGCTCCAACCCTGGTGGCTCCAGCCCTGGTGTCTCCAACCCTTCAGCCCTTGGCTCCAGCCCTGGTGTCTCCAACCCTTCAGCCCTTGGCTCCAGCCCTCAGAGTGCCCGTCCTTTGTTCAGGGACTTGTCTTGAGTGTTGTCCCTGGAGGTGACACTTCGGAGGGCTTCAGCCTAATGGCTCCTGCCATCTGTTCCCTGTCTGGCCACATTAGGTCCCTGTCCCTGTCCCTGCAGCGGGCGGAGGCGCCTACCTGGGCTGGCAGAGTGCACGAGGAGCAGGTGAGGGGGAAGAGGAGGAGGAGGAGGAGGAGGAGGAGGAGGAGGGGCAGCAAGGCGGATGCTCAGGGGAGCGCAGCCCCCCTGGCCCGGCCGGCAGAGCTCCGGGGTAATGAGGCGTGTGGCCCCCGTCGCCGGGCAGGGATGGCACTGATGGAAGGTGGTTTGCATCAGATGGCAGATGCCACTTGCCATCAGGCCATGCCTCGTCGCCTCTGGAGAGGCAGCAGAGCAGAAGGGCACGCGGTGTGTGAGGTCCCCAGGGTGGGTCCCCCCCACCCCAGCTCCACCGGGGTGGGAAGGAGCTGCCCAAAAAACGGGTGGCTCACCCACCCCATCTGTGAGGAGGTGTCACCCTTGGTGACAGTGCTGGAGAATGTTCCCAATACCTCCCCCTCCAGCACTGGGAGTTTCCCAGGGTCTTGCAGGGTTTGCTAACGCTGCCCCAAAATCAGAGCGTGTGGCAGGGATCCTGCCATGGGATCCCAGCATCCATGGGAGGGGAATGCTGGTGCTCAGCTGGCCCGCGGTGGTGAGCAGGGTCCCAGCCAGACTGAGGGGCTACACCCAGCAGCTTGGGGAATTTAACATGTTGCTTAAACCCTCTTAGCTAAAAATGATGGGAAAACAGGGGAAAAAGCGCAGGATTTTCAGCAGGAGCTGGGAGGGGAGAACTTTCCATGCAGTTTGCAGGGCTGTGTGGAGCAGCAGCCCCAGGCATTGCTGGCAGCAGCTCAGGATGCCCGGGGGCGAGTGGGGAGAGATCAGACCTGGGATTAGGCTTTTCCAGAGCTGCCGTCTGCCTTTGCACAGTGCTCTTTGTAAGGGTGCCTGGGGGACTGGGAAAGGGCTGGCATGTTTTTTGGGATGGGAGGTGGAGGAATAAAGCTCTGCTCGCCAGAAGGGCCAGGATTCGGTCCAGGGTGCTGGAGAGGGAGGGGCAGGAGCCAAGAGGTGCTGGTGCCACTGGGGAAGCAGAGCACAGGTTCCTCCCGTGTCTGGGCTCCTTGCTGAGCTGCAGCCATGCTGTCCCAGAGCAGAAGTGCTGTGCCAAGGCCAGGGGCTGCTGTCCCCTCCTCTGTCCCCTCCCTGCACGTGCTCCCGGGGCAGGCGCCAGGGTGGTGTGGGAACCCCGGCGTGGCTCCGCTGAGGTTTGGGGCCAGTGCTGGGAGAGGAACCGATGACTTTCCCCTCCCCAGCCCGGGGCTGACTCAGCTCTGAGCAGCTGATTCTCTGGGCTGAGGAGAGTTGTGGGACCCCCACCCTGCCCATCATCTCCCCAGTGTTATCAGGGGGCTGCTGGGGCCTGGCTCCCACAGCCAGGGATGCAACGTGACACAAGCCATTGTCACCAGCTGCACCTGGGAACTGGCTCCACTACCCAGAAAGTGCTCTGGGAGGAATTCCTGGGGCAGTTCACCCTGTCTTGGCAACCCCTGCTCCCAGGGGAGCACAGAGATCATGTGGGACTCAGAAAGAGATGCTCCAGCCTGGGGACTCCCCTCGCTCCCCTCGCCGCTCTGTCAAACAGCAGCTAAAGCCAGGAGTGCATCCCTGGCTGGCCCCCGGTCCCAGCTGCCTTTGATTCATCAGCTGGCACAGGCAGGGCGGCAGAGCGAGGCAGATCCATCCCATTTCTCCAGGGTGGGTTTACCTGGCTCTGTTGTGTGGCTGTCAGTCATCTGCCTGCCAAATACTCCCCACCAGTCTGGAGACTTGAAAGCCAGAGGAGAGGCTGTGCCGCTCTAATTGACAGATCGCAAGCCCTGGGATTTCCCTGAATTAATTTGTGACAAATGCAATTGCTGAGGATCTCTATTAGAGCAGAGAAAGGTGACAAACTGAGGCACAGGCCTGTGTATCCATCCTGGGTTTAGAGGCTGGCAGGGGTGGTGGCTCTGTGACAGTCCCTGGCAGGCTGATTCCCCTGGGGACACTCACAGTTATCCCAGCCAGCTCTGCATCCAGAGCTGCCCAAGTCCAGGTCCCCCCTTCACCCCCAGACCCTCCTGGGCAGGGTGAGGTGTCCCCTTACCAAGATGGGTCAGTGCAACAGCTCTGTGCCTCAGTTTCTCTTTGCACATGGGGCTGTAACAGCCCAGTGGGGGATTCAGCCCAGGAACCCTTCAGTCCACAGCAGTGCCATGGTGCCAGCACCAGTTCCACACAATTCTCTGCTTGTTGGGGGCCAAGGGAAGGAAGGAAAGATGTTTGGGAGTTGCAGGGACATGTCCCACCCACTCCAGCTCTGAAATCCAGGCCCTGTTGCATCTGGGATGTGTTTATTTGCCGTGAAGCTTTCCTTTGGAGAGATAATGCTAAAGGGATATCTATAAATTGCAGAGCTAAACAAGAGTGTCCTGGCCTTCATCATCCATGCAAGGGCTGATCCCAGCCAGCAGCTCTCCCACAGCCACCACTGCAGATCTTCCCAGTGTCCCGTGCTGGTGTGAAGCTGGGGTGGCTGCTGACCCTTGGCTTGGGGGCTGTGCTGGGGCAGTGCAGGAGGAACTTGCTTTCCAGTTAAATCGTGGAAAAACATCCTTCTTGAATGGGCAGGGTCAGACCTGCATGGTGCTCTTGGTTCTGGCCATGTCCTGCCCCTTGTGTCACCCTGCTGACAGCCCAGAGCCACCCCAGCTCCCGTGCCAGGGCAGATGAGCCTTTGGGCTGAGGGCTCCTGAGCCCAAATCCTCTTGGTTCAGCAGTGCTGGTCCCCACTGGGAGCTTGTCCTCTGCTTGTCCTGTCCTGTCCTGTGTCCAAGAGACACAGCCCCATGTCCCCAGTCCCAGCTGAGCCCTGTGCTTGTCCCTCCACAGCTCAACTCGCCCATGAACACCGTCACCAGCACAGAAGACATCAAGCCACCCCTGGGGCTCAATGGAGTCCTCAAAGTGCCAGCTCATCCCTCAGGAACGATGGCCTCCTTCACCAAGCACATATGTGCCATCTGCGGGGACAGATCTTCGGGTGAGGCTGGCACCTGGCCCGGGAGGGCAGCGGGCTCGGGGTGTGGGTGCCCTGGCAGAGAGCTGGCATTGGCTCCCTGGCTCCTGGCAGCACGGGGAGTGCCAGCAGGAGCTCTGCTTTGGGACAGGACCTGCCTGTGCCTCACAGCAGGGGGTGCAGAGCCGAGCCAGGAGACCCCAGGCCCCTGTTTAACAGTGGGGTCACATCCTCACCCTCCTGGCAAACAAGACATCGGGGTGTCCTCCCTCTCCCCGTCCTTTGATCCATACTGGTACTGTCACACAGTGCCTCCTGAAAAGATGCTCGAGTTTCTCCACTCCTGGGAGACAAGGATGTGCTAATTCCCTTTATTCTCCTGCTTTTCTAAAAGCCTCCTGCTCCAGAAGAGCTCTGGTTACTTGGTTTGTGAGCCCTTTGGGACCCCTCCTGTGCTCCAGGCTGGAAGTGGAGGGTGGGAGCAGGGTACAGAGCAGGCTGGCTTGTGTGGGGGGTTCAGAGAGCCCACAGGGCTACAGGGGGTCACCCTGTTCCACTGCTGCACTGCCCCAGCCCTGCTGAATGGCCCAGAAATGGCCTTTCCCTGCATGTGAGGCAGAATGTGACCCACGGATGGCATCCTGATTCTGTGGAAGCCATGCCACCATTCCCCAGCTCCAAGAAACCTCTGCTTGCCTTCAAACGCAGCTAGGAGAGACCCTGGGAAGAGCTTCTGGCAAAGAAGGGAGCTAGGGCTGCCTTTAAACCCGAGTTTTATCCCTCCCAAAGGTAAACATTACGGGGTTTACAGCTGTGAGGGCTGCAAAGGCTTCTTCAAGCGCACGGTGCGGAAGGACCTGACCTACACGTGCCGGGACAACAAGGACTGCCTGATCGACAAGCGCCAGCGCAACCGCTGCCAGTACTGCCGCTACCAGAAGTGTCTGGCCATGGGCATGAAGAGAGAAGGTAAGGCCTGGCCTGGCCAGAGCACCCACGGGTGCTGCAGGGGTCTTGGTGGGTGCCGGAGGCAGCGTCAGCCTCGCCAAGGGCTCCCAGCACCGTGCTGACAGAAACCGCGTTTGTGTTTTGCTTTTGCGCCACAGCCAGAGCGTCTTGTGGCCTCCAGAGCCTCTTCTGGAGCAGCACTGGGTCCCAGAGCAGGGCTTAGGTGATGGGTAGGGACATTTTACACTCCAGCCCAGCCTTGCACACTTCCAGGGATGAGGCAGCCACTGCTTCTCTGGGTGTCCTGTGCCAGGGCCTCACCACCTAATCCAGTGCTGCATTTTTTTTCTCATTGGGAAGAAGAAGGAAATTCAGTCTCTTTAAGATTCCCTTACTGGAATTTAAATTTAGGATCTAAACGTCCCTGGCAGTGCCTCTTTTAAACGATCCTTTGAAATGCTGACTGTGTCTGTTCTAATCTGCTGGCAGAGCAGGCTTTTAGCAGACATGACGTGAAAGTGACCCCAGTTCTGTGCTGCTTTCTCCCCTTACATCTTCAGAGCCACACTTGCCTCCCTGACAGGCTGATAAAGCGAGCCCTGCTCTGGCCCTGGCCCACAGCTCCAGCCTGGGAACCTTTGAAGAGCACTTAGCCCTGTCTGGAGCGTTGATGAAACGGGGCTGGAGCTGCTCTGAGTGTTTGGCAAACCCTGCCATGCTCAGTTTGTGGGGTTACCTAAGTACCAAAGTCACCAAAGTGTCACAGCTGTCTGTGCTGGAGGTGTGGGGGGATTGCCAGGGCACCCAGGGGACCTCCTTGGCCCTGCTGAGCTTAACCCTTTGGTGCTCAAAACAAATGTTCCTGCCCCAGCAGAACATTAAATGGGGAGACTGAGGCGTTCAGGGCAGCGCAGGGGTGGGGGCTGGCATTGCCCTGGATGCAGAGCATTGGGGAATCCTGGATTCCACGGGAGATGTGCAGCAGGATGAGGAAAATCTGATCCAAAACCTGAGCCATGGGAGACTCAGATGACCAAAAAGAAGGCATGAATTCTCCTGTGTGTTCAGCTGGAGAAATACAGAGCATCCTCTTCCCGTGGCACTGCATCCAGAGCCTTCCCCAGGCAGCTGGAGACCCAGTTACCTTCCAGCTCCCCAGAACAAGGTGTGAAGGGCTGTGAAGAGCAGCAGGAATGCTGGAACTCTGCCACCCTGGGAGCAGGCTCCATGCCTGCCGTTAGTGGTGATTGCATGGGCAGCGCTGCTAAAAATTACAGGTCCATTAATTAATTTCTAAATGGTGGTGGAAGTCCCCAGGGAGCACGTACAGTGTGAGGACTCTATTAATTCATCTTGATTAACATTATCACAATGAATAGCAAATGAATTCATAATGATCAGACAATTATTTAAAAGTGTGACAGATGGGATCGTGGTAACTCCAGGAGTGCGCTCAGGCAGTGCTGATGGATCTGGTGAGGGCAGGAACTGGTGATTTGACAGTCATCATTAGATGATTTAGGCATAGTCCCCAAGTAGGGAAAGCTGGAATAATTCCCCTGTCTCTTGTTATAAACCTAAAAACTCAGTGTCTCACAGAAATGTCTCAGTTGTCCTAAAAAAAAGTCAGAAGTTGGATCTCGCTGAGCTCTGGTTTTGAGCAGCTCTTGAGTTTCACATGCGATATCCACCTGATTTGTCAAAGAAAGGTCTCTTCCCATTGCACCCACCCCAGCTGACTGGAATTGTCCTTACACCACTCCTGCTCCCACCTCTATTTTGGGGAAGAGTTTTGGGCTAAATCCTGTATTGCTAATTCCTTTTGCCTAAATACTCACAACACAGCTGGCTTTTTATCTTCTAGCATAAACTCTTGTATCTTTTAAGTAACAGAGCCTGGGTTATGGGCCTCATTTCCCTAAAAAACATCTTGCTCTGGAGACCTAATTTATAGATTCCTGCTGGGAAGCATCTCTCCTGTTGCCCTGAGGTACTGGGATGTGGTGGAAGCACAGCAAAAGCCTCTGCAGTGAGTGCTGGAGCTGCAGTGAGAGGCAGGCTGGGGTGGGGAGCAGTGCTGGGACCTGCAGGGTGATGCTGGGAGGAGGAGTGAGAGCCAAGCTTGTGCTCAGTTTAAAGAGGGTAAAAGGAAAGGGGTTATTAGGTGAGAAGTTGGATTAGAGAAGTAAAGTCAACCTGCTGGAGGTTTGGAAGGGTTTGATCCCAAGAGCGGAGGGGTGTCCTGGTGAACATGCCAAGAGCAGAGCCAGAGGTGTGCTTACCCAGGATGGCCCTGCTGGGGGACACGTACCCTTCAGGGCCACAGACCCTTGGCTTAAAGTGGGGAAAGCCTACAGGAGCAGGGGATTCCTCCTGCTGAGTGCATCTCTTCTCGCTGTTCCCTGTCAGAAACACGTCAGAGAGATCCCAAGCTCACGCTGAATGGGCCTCACGCTCCCTGAGATACTGCAGCCATAATAAATAAGCAACTGGGAACATTTTTTCCCCTATGAATTTCTGCCAGCTGTGTAAGGCTTTGGTTTTTCTCTTCTGTCTCCCATTAAGTACCGGATAGTCAACAAAATTAAGATTACCATCAGGGATCTTGACTAATGCAGGGGTTATTATTGTGGGGGTGGCTGTTTGCATCCAGGAGCTGAACTCTCCCTGCTGGATCTGTTCCTCACTGGGGTCTGAGGTGTCTGTGCATCAGCAGCCTTGGGCTGGGAAGGGAAAAACTGGGAACTGCCTTGCAATCAGGGAGCTCTTGTGAAGAGGTGGGAGTGAACACCAAGGGGCTTGGTTTGAGGGGGTCCTGCGTGTCAGGGGGTGACAGCAGAGGTGACAGGGCCGTGGTGCAGCTCGGGCTGTCCCGTGTGAGGAGGTGCCGCCCCGGCAGCACTGGCAGCGCCTCAGGATCGCACAGGGAGCAGGAAATACCAGCGAGGAGCCCTTTCCCATGCTCCCTTGGCCGCCTCACAGGGAGCAGCCCTTGGGAACCGGCTCCCAGAGCCTTCCCCCAGATCTGAGGGGCTCCTCAGGAGAGCCAGGCCTGCTCTGCAGGACCTGCTGGGCTGCCCAGCCTGGGAGCAGGGCTTGCACGTGCCGGGCTGCAGGCTGGGATTTGGTGCCAGATGGGTGAAGTGGATGTTGGTGCATCCTGGAACCCATCTGGAGAGCAGAGAGCTGTTCCCCTGCAGCACCTGCAGCTCAGGCTGCGTGGCTGATCCCAAAGTTGTTCCTAAATCCAGGTGCAGGTACAGCTGCTGTGCCAGATCCGGAGCCATGCTCGGAGCATCCAGGACATCTGTCCAGCTGCATGCCTGCTCTCTGCCTTCAGGACTTCATTAAACTTCACAGCCTGAGTTAATTCTTCCTCTTCCCGTGTTTGTGGATTGTTTTTTCCCCTCTCACTTGCCAAGCTGAGGGGTTCAGCCCAGGAAGGGTTGGACTTGCAGCGTCTCCACAGCCCAGAGACCTTTCCGTATCTCCAGGGAGCTGAGAGACTCCAGAGGGACTGAAAATTCCCACATGGAGTGCCTGATCCCCTGCCATGGCTGTGCATCCCCCTGGAGTTTTGGTCATCCCAGCTGTTGGAACATCCCTCAGGAGCACGAGTAATCTGGGAAGAAAGAGCAGGAATTCAGGTTTCCAACCCACTGTCCCAGTGAATGTGAAAGCACACAAGTGGCCACAGCCTAGTGAAGGGGCAGAGTTCAAGAGCACAGTTATTTTTAGGAGTAATTTTGGAATGGAAAATATCTTCCAGCTTAATGAGTTTGTTTCTTATATCCTTCTAAAGTGCTGCTCTTTTCAACCAGCTGGTTAAATGATGCTGGGTTTGGGGTTTTTTTTGTTTTAAAGGATGCTCTTAGGTTGAGAAAATGGATTTGGTTTATGGTTTACTCTACTTTTGTTGCTGTTTGTTGATACTTCAGTGTCCAGAGAGTGGAGTGAGCTAGAGATTTTTTGCTGTTGTTTTTCCTCTTGTGAACTAACTGCATGCAAACATTTCAATCCACTTTTTAACACTCTGAAGTTACACTTCTTAATTATCACGGTGGTATTTTGCATCCCTTAAAAAAATTACGGCGTTCAGTTGAAAATGTTGGAGGAGAAAAACCCGTTTATTTCATGTGTCACAGCTTTTGAGGTTGTTTACAGTAGCAGAAAGCTGCACCTCTGAAAAAGAGAAAAAAAAAAAAAGGTGACATGAGAAAGCAAAGCAGAAGAAACACTGTCTGAATTGGTTTTCTCAGCTGTCTTGGCATTTTGGAAATAAACAGGTACCTGGGGCATAAACGCTTCAAGATGCTGATGATACACAGCAAAGACTGGCTTCATGAAAGGCAGCAGAGCCAAATAAATTCCAGTGTGAGAGAAACAGAAATCCCCAATAACCCCCCGCCCCCAGTTCCTTGTAAATAACCAGCCATCCACCTGCAGATGGGGAAAACTAAAACTGAGCAGATTTGGGGCTCTCCAGGCTGAGTTTTGGTGCCTTCCCCCTGTGCTCTCAGAACACTGGGTCTGTTTCCCTGGGAAAATCCCATTTTTGCAGGGAGTGAGTGATCCTTTCCCCATGAAAAGTAACAACCCCCACCCTGTTGCTCCTGGAGGGATGGGTTTTCATCCCAAAAAGCTCTGTATTGACACTGGGTGAGTGTCACTGGAGCTGCTGTAGCCTCCAGGTCTCTCCCAGCAAATAAACAAACCTGTGCTGCTCCTGCCCTCTCAGAAACACCAGTGCCCTGTGGAAAATCCTTTCCTTTGGGCCTCTCCCTCCCTCCACTGACATCCCTTTGGCACAGAAGTGCAGTGCCCATGAGCGTGGCCACACACAGGACTTGGTTGGGGCACCAGAACTGGCTTGGGTGGCACTTTGCAATGGACCCAAACCTGCTTTTTTAGCCATCAGATGCTCCCCCATGAGCAAAGCCAAGGTGTCCAGTGTGAGGTGGACACCTGCAGAGGAGGGATCTGGCATTTTGGCACATCAGCCCTCAGGCTTGGACAGCTGAGGCTCATCTGCAATCCACAGGATGAGACATTTTGGATTTTAAAGACACGAGAGGTCACCAAGGAGTGGTGTGGGCACATGGGGCTCCATGTCTTGCTGTACCATGCCCTGGGGAAGTGCAGATGGGCTGGAGAAGCTCAAGATGAAACATGACAGCAACTGGCCTGAGGCAAGTACAGACCAAATCAGGCAGAATAACAGGAGAGGCTCTTCATCAGGTGCCATGGAAAACACAGGCTTCTGTCCTTGGCTCGGCTCAGACATAGCTGGAGGAGGTGGGGCTGCCTCTATGAGCTCTCTGACTGCATCTTTTTTTCTCCTCAAGTGGATTGCAAGGTTCAAATGCTTCCCCTTATGTTCAGAAAACCAGCCTGGAAAAGCTCTCAGCCATCCGAGGCTCCTTGAAGAAAAATAGAAGCGTTGGCACAGCCCTCAGCGTGGAGGAGAGGGCTGGGAAGCTCAGCTCTGGAAACATGGGATGGCCACGGCTTGGGAGGGCTCTGCCTTGCAGGAGAAGGTTTTCTGGGATGCAGCAAGCCATATTCCTGGCTCAGCTCCTGCATTTGAGGTGGATAGACTCACGCTGTTGATCAAAAGCTGTGTCACCCTCAGGACCAGGAAAATCAGCGTTGTTGGGAAGCTGAGAAGAATGTGGTTATTCCCATTTTGGTGTCAGCAGACAAACTGCCATGCAGCTGCCACCTTGGTGTTTCTCTTCTTAAAAACATAAATAAAAACCACAAAGAAACACAGTTCCCAAACCAGATCCATTTGAAAAATACATTTTTATCATTTCCACTGTGGTTTATTTGACAAATCCCCAGTGGGAGTGGGGAGTGGACTCCAGGGATGAGGTCGTAGGTCCTAGGATGGATGAGGTGTGGTGAGGGGTCTGCTCACTGCTGGAGATTCTCTCAGATTTGTGGGGAAAAAGAACACTTGTCCGTCTTTCCTTCTCTCTATTCCATGTGTTGTGTTTTTCCTACATCTCAAGGAACACAGTCCCTATTTTTTTTCCCAGGATGGTGATGTGTCCTTCAGCACCTCTGCTAAGAAGGACCAACAGCTTGTCAGGTCCTCAGCAGCTCCAGGGAAATGCTGGTGGCAGGAAATCCAGACGTTTTCCACTGGGCTTGTGCCTGTAGGGTTTGGGGACGTAGAGGACACTCATAAAAACGTGTGACTGTGAATGACTGACAGCTCTGACTTCTCCCTGCTCCTTGGATGTCTTCTCAGCTCTGCTGAGCTTCTGAAGCTGGGATGGCAGCACCTGCAGGAAAGTCCAAGTCTTGGAACCCACAGAATCCATGGATCTGTAGCTCCAGCTGCAAATCCCTGCACCTTTCAGGACACTGTGTTGGGCTCTCCAGCCCTGGGGCTCTTGGGAGCTTCAGAGTGTACCTGGAATTAGGAAAGTGGAGACACGAGGTTGGAACTCACTGGAACCTGCAGAGGGACTTCGGGAGTGCCACAGCTGGAAGGATGAGGTGCCAGGGAGATGATTATGGGAGGGGAGTTCTTGTGTACCCCAAGAGCTGCTGCAGGACAGTTCTGTTGCACACGTGAGGAATGAAACTGTTCCATGTCATTCCTGGAGCTGCCTGTAGGGACAGAAAATAGGATCAGCAACTGAGTCAACTGCTTGGCAGGCATCCCCAAAAGCTGCATCCATCCCAGGGCTGGGCAGGTGTCCTGCATCATTCCCAAGGGAGGGACAGGTTGTGTTCACAAGCTCCGCGTGGTGTGGAGAGAACAAGAAGGAGCTGAGCTTCCCCTGCTGCTGCAGCTGCACTCCGAGGGGAAGACCTGTGCATGAGGCATCATCCCAGGGAGAAGGGAGGATAATGGGGATCCAAGTTCAGCACTGGGAAATGGATGGATGATGGATGGATGGATGGTGGATGATGGATGGATGATGGATGGATGATGGATGGATGGATGATGGATGGATGGATGATGGATGGATGATGGATGATGGATGGATGATGGATGATGGATGGATGGATGGATGATGGATGGATGGATGGATGGATGGATGGATGGATGATGGATGGATGGATGGATGATGGATGATGGATGGATGGATGGATGATGGATGGATGATGGATGGATGGATGGATGATGGATGGATGGATGATGGATGATGGATGGATGATGGATGGATGGATGATGGATGGATGATGGATGATGGATGGATGATGGATGGATGGATGGATGATGGATGGATGATGGATGGATGGATGGATGATGGATGGATGGATGGATGGATGATGGATGGATGATGGATGGATGGATGGATGGATGATGGATGGATGGATGGATGATGAATGGATGGATGGATGGATGGATGGATGGATGATGGATGAGGGATGAATGGATGGATGGATGGATGGATGGATGATGGATGGATGATGGATGGATGGATGATGGATGGATGGATGATGGATGGATGGATGATGGATGGATGATGGATGATGGATGGATGGATGGATGGATGGATGGATGGATGGATGGATGATGGATGGATGGATGGATGGATGGATGGATGGATGATGGATGGATGATGGATGGATGATGGATGGATGGATGATGGATGGATGGATGATGGATGATGGATGGATGGATGGATGATGGATGGATGGATGGATGATGGATGGATGATGGATGGATGATGGATGGATGGATGGATGGATGATGGATGGATGATGGATGGATGGATGATGGATGGATGGATGATGGATGATGGATGGATGGATGGATGGATGGATGATGGATGGATGGATGGATGGATGGATGGATGGATGGATGATGGATGGATGGATGGATGGATGGATGGATGGATGGATGATGGATGGATGGATGGATGGATGATGGATGGATGGATGGATGGATGATGGATGGATGATGGATGGATGGAGACAAAGGCAAAGTGCTTCCACACTTGTCCTGCCATTGGAGGAGGCTGCCTGGGCTCGGCAGCAGGGGTGTAGCAGAGCAGGTAACACTCCCTGCTGAGGGCTGGGTTTATGTTTGGCTGGTGGCTGGGCCTGTGCCATCTGCTGTGCCCAGGATGTCTCTGCTGCCGGCAGCCAGCTGGGCCAGGCCGAGTGCTGGCTGTGCTGGGGCTGAGCTGGGATGAGTCAGCTGTCCCCCACCCATTTTCTGCTGCAGCAGCTCCGAGCTCAGATCAATAGAAAGAACTCCTTACGTGTCTGATCTCTGCCCATCTGTCTCTTGCATCAGCTGGGTTCAGCCTGATCACAGGCAGGTGCTGTCGAGCTGTAAGATCCTCTCCTACAACCCCTGAAATCTGTCTGGCTCTTCAGGCCAGGAATGTGGCACTGATGAAGTTGAGATTTGCAGATTGAAGGCTTTAAGTAGCCCCTGTCTACTTTGTCTACTTTGTCTACTGTGGCAATGCTTTACCACAAATCCCAGTATCCAGCATGAGGATGTGATTTTGGGGTTAACACCACGGTGGAGTGACCCAGTGATCCCAACTTTGCACCTTCATCCTTGAGAGCTGCTGTCAATCTCCGTCAGCACTTTGGCATTTAAGTCTTTTTGTAAGATCCCATTTGTTGAGGGTTTGCCTTTCTCTCAGGCTTTCGTGTTGTTCGGTAGGTGTTTCATCTCCTCTGATGTGCCCAGAGGAATCCTGGTGCATCTGTGCTGCTGAAGAAGCATTGGCATTAAGCAAAAACGTCCCTCATTCTGATGACTGGAGAAGCAGGAGTGGGGTTGGAGGGGTGAAATTAAAGCAGGGTTTTATGATGGCTTGAAAAAGAAGAATCCACACCAGATGGACAAAAGCCACAACACAAATCTGAGTTTACATGGCTCTGGCAGCCCAGCAGACAATATTGGTGGGCCTGGGGAGCCTCTGTAGCTCAGAGGAGTTTGCAGAAAGGAACCTCTTGCCTTTTTGCATAACAGCTTTCACGTGGAAGAGTCTGAGCTCTGTTGATGTGCAGCAAAAAGCAGTGCTGAGGGAAGAGGGGGGAGCACTGGGAATCAGCCCCAGGAGCTGGGTTAATGGGATCAACAGCCAGAGAGGGCTCCTTTAGCCTGTGTCTCAATTTCCTGAGGTTTATTTCATTTTATTTGCCTGGAGTTTTGTATTGTAGGGTTTGGTTTTGCACTTGGCGTAGAGCTGGTCCCACCAATGGTCTGAAAAGCCTCGTTGTGTTACAGATAACTCTGGTTTCCCCCAAACAATACCTGTGCCCCTGCTGCTCTGCCTGAACATCCCACAACCAGCTTCAAATGCAGCAGGGAGGGAGTGCTGGGGTAATTGTCAATAAATAGCAGGGTTTTTACGTTATTGGAGGGCCTCAGCAAAGAGCTGGGTGACTTCAGAGAGTTGTGTCTCATGGCCAGAGATGCTTGGGCTGTTCTCAGGCAGAGTGGGCTAAAATGTGCTGTGGGAAACAGTGGTGTGTGGAAAAGTGTAGGATTTAGGAGGTCATTAATAAAAATAATAATGTTTTTAACATCTAATAAGTGTTTTTCATCTCTGAGCTGCTCAGATACAACTCAGCAGCATGTGACAGGCTGCTGGCGAGATCATTCCCATCCCACAGGATTTGGGACAGGTCTCTCCTGTCTGTTTGGGGCTTGCCCAGAGCCAAAGGCAGGATGGAGGTTTGCATGGAGCTCCTGTCCCACGGGAGCTGGGGAAGGGCATGACACGGCCTCCAGGGAAATCCAGCACTACCAGCCTCAGACCTGGCTGAACTCTGGATTTCTGCTTCAAGCTGAGATGTTTTCTCTTTTCTTTAGGATTCACTGATTTTGTCCCTTCACCCACCCCTTTCCCTCTCCCGCAGTGACTCAAAGAGTTGCTTCCTTTGTGGTGCTTTCCATCATTTGTCTTTAACCCTTTTTATTTCCAGGACCTGAGAAGGGGCTTTCCCAGCAGAGGCCCTGTCCAAGCAGGATCATCGCTCTCCATGCTCCCAGGGCAGCACACACACACACAGAGCTGATTTCCCAGCCTGGGGCTGCTCCCTGCCTTCCCCAAACCTCCCATTCCCTGGGATATCCCAGTGTGGCCACACAGGAAGCAGAGTGGGGGGTGATGCTGCAGGATGTTTTGGGGTTTCATAGGCACCTGTGGGGCCTGGGGGTGGCACTGACACTGCACTGTCCCTTCTGTGTCCCCTCCAGCCGTGCAGGAGGAGAGGCAGCGGGGGAAGGACCGCAACGAGAACGAGGTGGAGTCCACGAGCAGCGCCAACGAGGACATGCCCGTGGAAAAGATCCTGGAGGCTGAGCTGGCCGTGGAGCCAAAGACAGAGACGTACATCGAGGCAAACATGGGCCTGACACCCAGCTCGGTGAGACACCTCTGCCCCAGCCCGGGCACTCGGGACAGGAGGGGTGGTCTGGGACATCAGGAGTGACCATGGGGACAGCTGGGGCAGAGAGGGCTTGTCCTGGGTGCAAAAGAACCAGCTCAGAAAAGCAATTCTTGGCTCTGTGAGCCAGCTCAGCACCAGGAAAGCAGGGCCAGCAGCCACCAGTGCTTGGTGTCTCCTGTGCCACGGCCGCAGGGAAGTAAGAGATGCTGTGAGGAATAATTAAAAGGGCTCACAGAGAAGATTTTGTTGTAAATAACAGCCCTCAGTGCAAAAAGGCAGGAAGACACTCCATGCTCTGCAGAGCTCGGAGTCCAGTTGAGGCAATAAACAGAGTTGTGTGGCTGAAGTGCACAGAGATAAGAGCTGGAGAATGGGGGTGTGACTTCTCAGGTGCAGAATTATGCTTGGCTCTGAGGAGAGAAGACCTGGAGAAATTTGCCTAGAAGTTGGCTTTCAAGTTCTTTTCCCAGTTAGAAACTTGCATTATAACTGGGTCTGCTTGGAGCATCTGGGCTGTACCAGGATGTTGTGTGCACAAGAGAGGGGTGACAGGAAAATGGGACAGGAGCAGCCTGGGCTGGTGGAAGGTGTTCCTGCCCATGGCAGGGGGTTGGAATGAGATGGTCTTGAGGTCCTTTCCAACCCAAACCAGTCTGGGATTCTGTGGAGAATGAGGAGAAGTGTTTTGGGCCCTTTCCTGTGAGATTCCCTTATCAAAAGGGAGAAATCTCCCTGCAAAGCAGCAACCTTAATGTGAGAGCCAAACCCTCCTCTGAAATTCCATCTCTAGGACAGACCCCCTGCAGCCTAGGCAGTATTTAGGGTTCAGTCCCCACTCCTCCACAGCCCCTTTTCCTGTGAAAGCAGTGGGAATAGAGGAATTCCTCTGAAAAACAGCTACTGAGGCTGGAGTGGGGAGCATCTCCTGGTTGCCACAAAGTCCTTTGAGGAACTCAGAGGCTGAACTCTGCCAACATTTGGGCTGGCTGAGCCAAGAGAGCAGGCTCATGCACTGAAGTGTCCCTGTGCAATTCCTGTTGGGTGGCTGTGAGGCTGAGCAGATGAAATGCAGCTATTCTGAGAAGTGCAAAGACTCTGCAGTGTTTATTTTCTGTTACAGCAATACTTCCATCTCTCTCTTCAGATGAGGCTTGAAGGGTTTGAGTCAGAAATCCCTTCCCATACAGGGGGCTGGAAACAGGGCATCTTTAGGGTCACTGTGAGTCTGTGTGGGATCTGGGAGTCAGGAGCAGTCTAACTGGCTTTTTGGGATGCTCTTTTTGCAAAGACAGCTTTTCCTAGGATTCCTTAGGTGGCTCTTAGGCTTCATGGTATGGCCAGAGCCAATCCCTCAGTGAAACTCTCCAGAATCAGGTACAGAATCAGGTACAAATCCTCACCTGCATTTAAGAGAAGGATCCCACCACCACGAGGGTGTAAAGGACTTTTTTTTTTGAGGAGTTAGTGAGGGGCTCAGAGAGGCTCTGACTGCTCTCAGGATTAAAAATCCTTCAGGGGAGCTGGAGCCAGCCTTGTGCTGACTTGAAAACAAACCCCAGAGAGCGAGCTGAAATAAATGGCTTCGTCTGGCACCGCGTCTCCTCAGCCTCTTGTAGCAAATTGAAAGCCGGTTCCTGCATAATTCAACAGGCATTACTGTGAACAAGGATGTGTGTTGCATCTAAATAGAAGCAGGAGGCTTGTTGAAATGCCCTATTATTGTCAAACCGAGGTGACATTTGTAGCAGGTTTAGCAGATGGATGAGATCAGCAGCTCCCGGCGGTGAGGAGGCCACCACCACCGGATGAGGAGAGGGAAGACAGAGGAGCTGCCGCCCTCCCAGCCCTCCCCCAGAGCCCAGGTGATGGAAAGGCAGACAAATCGAGGCCCTGGTAAACACGGGGGAAACACAAGCTGTTTGCTGTTGGCCTCGTGTGTTGGGTGCTTTGATTTGTGCCTCTGCACCTCAGGCCAGCTGCTGGCACATTTCCAGCTGGCTGTGCCAGGCCGAGGTGGGGGTGGCAGGGTGATTTAGGGATTAGCACCCTTGTCTCCCACATAGAATGGGTTAGAAGGGACCTTAAAATCATCTTCCATGGGCAGGGGCACCTCCCCCTATCCCAGGTTGCTCCAAGCCCCATCCAGCTCGGCTTTGGACACTTCCAGGCATCCAGGGGCAGCCACAGCTTCTCTGTGCCAGGGCTTGCCCACCCTCACAGGGAGGAATTTCCCCCAAATATCTGCTCTAAACCCACTCTCCTTTAGTTGGAATCCATTCCCCCTTGTCCTGTCTCTGTCCCAGGGGGTGGCTGTGCCTCTGCCCCATGCTTTGGGAATTTGGGCTCCTGCCCTGGAAGCACAGCCTGGGATGGGCTCCTGGCCACAGAAAGGCAAAGCCTGTAACTGAGAGCTGTCCTCCCCAGTAGCTCTTAACTGGCCTGTGAATGTCTGGTTTCAAGTCACCATTTTCTGGAAGATGTCTCCAAGCTCCAGTTCTGCAGGAGGATCAGGTGCCCTTTGGCTCTGTCACACCCTGGCACTGTGCCCTTGCTATTTACTGCAGGACAGGATTTGCTTTCCATGCACAGTGCTGCCATTCCCCTCCTGGAGCCAGGCAGGGCCCTCTGGACACTTTTAGCTGCTTCTCACACTCCAGTGATCAGGTTCTGCCAGGAAGAGCTGTGGTGGTTCCAGGAATTGCCATCTGAGGTGTAAAATGAGGCTGAGAATGAAGTTTTGGAGCAGCAGAGGTTGGGGACAGCTTGTGCTGCCCATGGAGGGACAGCCAGGGCTGGGGCACCTGCCCAGGAGCCAGCCCTGATGAAAGCTTTGGCAAAAAACATCTAATTTACCTAAACTGTCCCTTTTCTGGGGCCTTGCAGGCACTTGTTGCTGCAAGGGTTGGGTTCTGCTGGAGCTGGGGGTCTCCCATAAGTCGTGATCCCTGTCCCACCTCGCCAGGATGCCAGGATCCTCCACCTGGCTGAGCAAACTGGGATAACGTGAGGCTCTGGTGTCCCTTCTCCCCCTTCCTTCATCTGAATATCAATGTTCACTCCTCCTCACATGCACTTCTGGGTTTTCCCATTGTCCAGAGGAAATCCCATCTGATCTTCTTCTCCCAGGAAAAGCCCAGCTCCTGCTCACATCTCCTTCCTGAGGGAAGAGCCCCAACTCCCTGGGAGTGAGACTGCCCTGTCCTTGCACCCCTGGGGGAGCTGCTGGAGGGGGTAGGACACGGGGGACACATCCCTGTGGTGGTACCAGCCTGTGCCTGTGCCCATCCATCTCTGCACGCGACAGGTGGAAATACTTCCAAGGCAGGTGCCCTGAGCTTGCCAAATCCTGGCTATTTTAAGCCTGGAGAATGAGAAACGTTGGCCACTGAGGCACAGAGCTCTGGGTTTGCTGCCAGGGGGCTGGGCAGGGGTGTGGATCACAGCTCTGAGGGGCACAAGGGTGACTTGGCAGCGTGGTCCTGGTCTGCCCAGCCCGGCTTTGCCATGGGTTACACTGACATTTGTGTCTGCTCCTCCTCTGACTCCACACCCCTTCCCCCTGCAAGCCACGGGTGAAGTAAACACTTCTTCTCCAGTTTGGAAACTGCTCTTTTAAGGACATGGAAAGAAGCTAATTGTACAATTCAAGCTGCTGGATATCAGCAGGGATTACAGAGGGAGATGGGATGGGATCATACATCCCTGTCCAGACAGGTAAACCCTGCAGACACACTTGGACCAGCGAGCTCAGCCTTCCCCAGGGTTAAACAGGCTCTTCCAGTTCGTAATCACAAATCCACTTGAGCTGTGAGCAGTTGCTTTAAACAGGGATTTGGTGTGTTTAGGCTGACTGTCCTCCTTGAGAGCAGATGGTTTCTGTTAGTGGATAATATTTCAAAGGAAAGGGGTTTTCTCCTTTTTTTCTGTAATGCCCCCTCTGGTGCTGGTTTATCGAGCTGGGAAATGCTGGAGTCTGCCCTTCCCCAGGCTGGAGCTGCTTGGATGCATCAGTCAGGGTGATGGATATGGAGTCTCAGCACTCCCAATTCCCATTTTGGGGCTTGCTAAAAACTATTACAACCCTTGTGGTGGAGCAGCCAAATCACTTCCTTTGCCTGTGAGTGATAACATCCACCTCAGGGATGGCAGGCAGGCTGCTCCTCCAGCCTCTCTGTTCCTTGTTCTGCCTTTTCCAAGCTTTTCCATCCCTTTTTTTTTCCCCTTTTTTTGGCAGCCCAATGACCCGGTGACAAACATCTGCCAGGCAGCAGACAAACAGCTCTTCACCCTGGTGGAGTGGGCCAAGAGGATCCCCCACTTCTCCGAGCTGCCCCTGGATGACCAGGTCATCTTGCTCAGAGCAGGTGAGTGACATCTGTCCCCATGTGGGGAGAGCTGGATGTCCCCTGGGACAGGTTGTACCCTCAGATTTAGGTCCTGGCAGCTTGAAAATCTTTAATTGATTCTTGATAGATTCTGATCGTTCGGTTTTTAAATAGGATTTTAAAAGCCTTCCATGGGATGTGCTGCTGAATTGGATCCAAAATGTGGCCAATCAGCTGAAAAATGGCCCAGCTTCCTCTCTGATCCATGAGGAACTCGGAGATGGGTACTGGGTGACTTAAACCAAAGGAGTTAAACTCTGCCTTCCTCCCAATCTGAGGCTTGAAAGACCAAGTGGGCTCAGGCACCCATGAAATTTCATCAAACTGAAATGTTTGATCATAATTAAAACCAGAAAGGAGAGAAAAGTACATCTCACTTCTTCTCCCACCCACCAAGATGAAAATAGAACTCTGAGGGCTTATTTTATATTTCCTTGTGCAGCAGGGGGGCTGCAGGAGCAGGATTTGGGAGGTGGAAAGCAGTTGGCTGTGGGAAGGGTCTTTCCCTGTTGAGTGAATTCGAGTTCCTGCTGCTGTACAAAGCTCGTGGAGGGCAAGAAATCAGGAGCAGAGCTCGGGGAGGAGGTGTTTGAGGCATGAAGCTCTTTGTAAGCCAGGGACTTTGAAGGTTTTGGTACTTTTAAATTCCTTTTATTTCCCCCAAATACACTTTTGTCCAGGTCCTGCACCCTTCCAGGATGGCTCCTGCAGCCCTTGGGTGAAGGTGCTCTGTGGATTTTTCCAGAGCTGGCTCTAGGCCCTTTGGAACATCCAAAGTGTGGATTTGAAGAGCATTTCTAGAGCCTCTTGTGGGAGTGGATGAGCAGGGAAGCCTCTCTGTAGAGATCTTTGAGGGCTTTCTGCAAAGAGCTGGATTCAGACAAAGCTCTGCCTTTTCCTTTTGGGAAGTGGAACCCAAGCCCACCATGGCAGTTCCAGGTTTTCCTCTCTCTTTATCAGGCAGGTGATTAAAACTGGAACTGGAGAATTCCTGACCTGTGTTCTCTGTTTGTGACTCACTCCACACTCATGGGCAGCAGGAGAGGGTCTGCAAACCCCATCACATCCCAAATTTCATGGTGGCTCCAACCCTGAGACTGCTGAACACCTGGAGCAGCTCCCTGGAGCTCCCTGCTCCAAGCATCTCTGCCAGGGCCTCAGATAACCTTCCCCAACTTCTAACCAGTGGCTCAATGTATTATTGAGTGGCCTGCTGAGAACAGCTGCCCATGAAATATTGAAGCATTAAAATCCAGCTAAGAGCCTCAGTCAGGCATCCTGGGAGGCAAAACAAGTGGAGCACACAGCTCTGGAGGAGCAGTGCTGGATGGGCTGGCAGCAGCTTTCCTCAGATCCTGAATCATTTAAAAATACTCCCTCTCTGAGCTGTTTGGGAGGGAAGGGATCCTGACTTTTTAAACGTATTTTCCACCAGTTTTCTTGTTTCCAAGCTGAGACAGGAATAACCTGATGTTTTCTCAGCCTGGCAGAGGATGCTGATCCCTGCAGCTGGTTTTGTAGGGCTGGTGGGGAAATGTGGCAGGGAGTTGGATTGACAGGATGGCCACTGCTCTGCCAAAGTGCCTTCCCTACCCCAGAGGAGCCAGAGCATCCCTGGGGGCTGCAGCCACCCTGTTTGGTGGAAAAGGAGTCACAGGAATCGCAGGATTCTGCTCTGCCACTCCAGAACTTGGGCCGAAATGCAGAACTCTCGGGGTAGACTTGGTTGGTCTCTAATTCCAGTCTGCTGCCTCTGGTTATAGTGAATTTTTCCTGCTTGCCTCTGTCTTGGCAGCTCTTCAGGGATGTTCTGGTGAAAGCCAAGGTAGGAAAATCTTCCCCATTTCAGCTGAAACATCCCAGCACTACATGGGAATAATCCAGATGGAGGATGCTGATGAATCCAGCACTCCTTGACAGGAATAAGCCCAGCTTGGAGTGGGTGTGGAGAGCCAGCTCTGGTTTCTGTTGGTTGGAGCTACGTGTGGAGGTGCTGTGGGGCTGTGTGGGACAGCTTCCCATGGATCTGGCTCTGGGAGTTCCTCTTCCTCCCGGGAACAGGGTTTCTGCAGGCTCCTTCTCCTCCTTGGGTTTCACAGTGTTGCAATCCCTGTGAAAGTGCCAGGCCTCACCCAGTAAATAGCCAAAGAAATGTTCCCGTGGCTGGGGTGGAAACATCCTGTGGCCACTTAGGAAAGAGTGAACTTTATTCCTTGTCAACATTTCTGATGGCACAACCCACGGCTGCAGCAGAAGGTAAACACAGCACACACGGGCCTTGTGTTTGTTCCAGGCAGTGAGATGTGTTCTTGTGGCAGGAGAGGTGAAGGATATTGTTGTGTTGCTTTTCCAGCCTAGGAAAAAAATCCCTAAATCCAAATAACCTGAGGTTTGTGGACCAGAACTCCAGAACATGTACAGGCCAGGGGTGTTGCAGAAAGACCCCATCTTGTCTTTCTGAAGATGCTGCTCCTGGCTAAAGGTCACCCAAATCTCCACCCTTTGAGCTTGGCAGCATTTCCTCTCGTTGGGGCTTTGTTTCAGGAATCCTTGAGCTCAGCCTGTGATGGTTTTAGGAATTGAAGAGGTGTTGGACTGGGAGGGGGAGCTGGAAGACGTGGAGGTCACATCTCCCTTCCCTTCCCTGTAGGTCTGGGCTCAGAGGATGTCCTTCCCATATCCCAGAGCAGCCTGTCCAGCTAATAAGACTAAAATCTATTTTCCAAGCAGCTGTGGAAGCAGTCACAGACACGGGACTGAGAACAGACCCAATCCCTGCCAGTATTCTCATGGCAGAGGCAACAAACCCACAAATAAAGGCAGAGATTCCATGGTCCCTTTGGCAGGGCTCAGGGCTGGCAAATGAACTTTTGTGGCGTGAGGAGGAGCCTGCAGAGCCGGCAGCAAGTGCTGATAGGGCTGGAACTGCTGGGAGGCAGCGGCTGAGAGCAGAGGGGAGCTCCACAGCCACGGGGAGCTCCAGGCAGAGCTGTTTGCTCAGTGTCTGCACGGTTTATAGAGGAAACTGCTCCCCTTATTAGCTTTATTTTTAGTGCATTGGGTTCTTGATGGTTTTTTCCTTCCATGACATCCAAGGAAAAGCTGGCTCCCCTTTCTTTCCCATACCCAGCCACATGGAGAGTTTCCTTCTCCTTTTAGAGAGGTGACGTCACCGATTCCCAAACTTCCTGAGGATGCCATGGCTCTAACCTGCAGCCTCGGTGGTTTTCTCCTCCCCAGGGTGGAACGAGCTCCTCATTGCCTCCTTCTCTCACCGCTCCATAGCCGTGAAGGACGGGATCCTGCTGGCCACGGGGCTGCACGTGCACCGCAACAGCGCCCACAGCGCCGGCGTCGGGGCCATCTTCGACAGGTGGGCAGGGCTGGAGGGATGGGATTGCATCTCAAACCACCTTGCCTGGACATCCTGTCCCTGTCTCCACCCCAAACCGCCTCCATTCCTGCTTGAGGGGCCGGAGGAGCCCGGGATGAGGGAGTCCATCCCGTGGTGTCCATGAAAGCGCAGCAGAAAACCCCTCCTCTGAAAGCTGCAGAAACCCAACGGGCCCAGCCAGGGAGGAGACTGCCCCTGCAAATCAAAGCCCCTTTCATGGGGTCCAGATGCCTTCTAATGTTACGAGGAGGCCACTCCTTCGTTCCTTTTCATCTTTAATTGGACCAAGACGCGATTTTATTTGCACAATGAAAAGGCCCCAGCAATACTCAGCAGGTTCCACAGGCGTGTCCCGAGGGCTCTTTAGTCTCAGGCTTTGGGAAGTGTTTTAAAGGCAGGCTTGCAGGGTTTCTGACCCACAGTGTGACTCCAGACGCTGCTGAAATGCTGATTTCTCTCCCTGAGATTCATCTTGAGTTGAAACCAAATCACCTTTGCTGCTCTGCTCTGTGAGGAAATTGTTCTTCGGACCTGGGTGACATCATTTGTTCCTGTGAGGTCATAAGTGCAAGATCATGACTTTGCTGCAGGATCTAACATGAAAAACTGGGCAATCAGTGGAAAATATTTCAAGACCGACACCTGCAGTAAGAGCAAAGGGAGCAATAAAAATTACCGGCAGAGGAAATTACTTTTAGATACCTGTTGGGGTGGGTTTTTATTGTTATTTTTTATTTTTAGGCAGCTTTCTCAGGTGCCAGAGCCTCTTGGTGAATGTATGAAGGCGGTTTTTATGGTCCCTGTTGTGTCTCACAGGAACTATTGGTGTTCCTAATGAGCTATTTTTGATGGAGGAGGAAAATGAGGCCACATCCTCAGCTGGTACAGGCCAGCACCATCCCCACCTTCGTTAAACGTGACCGGAGCTTCTCACTCTGGCTCTGACACCTGGGGCTCTTCATTCCCTTTGTTTTTCATGCTGACTCTGTGCTTTCTCTGTCCTTTTGCAGAGTACTGACAGAACTGGTGTCCAAAATGCGGGACATGCTGATGGACAAGACAGAGCTGGGCTGCCTGCGAGCCATTGTCCTCTTCAACCCCGGTACGGGCCTGGCTCTGCTCTCCTGGCCCCCCTTGGCTGCTTTTCTGTCCTTTTGGCTCCTTTTCTTCCCCAAAAAAGCCCTGTTGGAAATAGCAGAGGGCACCCAGATGCCGAGGATAGGGCAGGAAGGGAGGCAGGGGTGAAAGTTGGTTTGGTTTGAAAGGACCTTAAAGCTCACCTTGTTCCAAACCCCCTGCCATGGTCAGGGACACCTTCCACCATCCCAGGCTGCTCCAAGCCCCATCCAGCCTGGCCTTGGACACTTCCAGGGATCCAGGGGCAGCCACAGCTCCTCTGGGCACCTGTGCAGGGCCTTCCCCCCGTCACAGGGAAGAGTTTCTTCCCAAAATCCAATCTAAGCCTTACTCCTTTTCAGTTTACAGCCACTCCCCCTGGTCCTATCAGCTCTCCCCCTTTTAGAGTGACTGTAAAAAGAAAGTTCAGGTGCTTGAGGGAGTTGTCCCTGAACTGGAACAATGTGGAATCTAAATGTTGTTGAAGAGAAAAATATGGATTAGGACAACATCTGAGTATAGAGATTATTGTCTCTGCTTCCCAACCTCATCATCCAAGGGCTTTTATTAACTGCATTTCTGGAAAAGCCCTTTGGAGACCTGGAGAGGCAGAAAAACACGAAATGTGCTCATAAAATACACAAAACCTTCAATTTTTGACCGTAGTTTCACAGACTCCAGGAGGGTCACACTGCTCCCTTTTCCCTCTCAGCCCCAGCTGCCCAAGGGAAGAAGAAGGTTCAGTGCCAGGGTTTTCCACCAGCATTCCAGGGAGCAAATCCCTGTGCAGCAGGAGCCAGGCTGCACATACCTGCACAGCTCTCTGGATTTCAGAGTGGATCAGCCCAGAGCAGAAGCAGATGGCAGCCAAGGACAAACCTCCCCATCCACCACCACTCCCTCCCTGCCCTCACGGAGCACAGTTTGTGCCCAAGCACAGCTCCTCGCCTGCATTTTCCCACCACAGCCAGGCCAAGCTGTTCCAACAGGGTTTATTACAGTTTCTTGGGTTTGTTTTTTCTTCTTGACCAGTTTTTTGGGTTTTTTTTAGTCCCCCTCTCCTTGAAATCAGCAGTAATTTATTGTCTGTAATTTGGGATTAGCCGTATATGGTCAAAGAAGGGGAATCTGGAGAGGTTCCCGTGGCACATGTGCTTGGGGATATCGATTTCTGCACTGTCCCTTTCACCCTGCTAAAAACAGATCCTCGCTGGGTCCTGTCCTGGTGGCTGTGCCAGAGCAGGGGCTTCTGCTTCAGCCCCACCACAGTGCTGGGGGGAGAAATCCCACGAGCCCAGGGCTGGAGGGGGAATTAAACCACTTCAAATGAGGCTGTGGGACCATTGGAATGAGCCAGAACATTTAGGGTTAGGGTATGAGGTGAGGAAAAATCTGTAGTTGCAGGGGAGACCCCTTTGAGTGCTCCCCAAATCCCTGGAGCTCACAGCCTGCATCCACAGTTTGGTGGGGCTGGCAGATCCAGAGTGCACAGAGGGGTTCCTGCCTGCCTGGAAAGCCTGGTGGTGTTTGCCTGATGGTTTTTGTGTTTCCTTTTAGACTCCAAGGGCCTCTCGAACCCGGCAGAGGTGGAGGCGCTGAGGGAGAAGGTGTACGCGTCGCTAGAGGCTTACTGCAAACACAAATACCCCGACCAGCCCGGCAGGTGAGCTCCCTGTGCCCCTCCTCCTGCAGCCTCCCCCCCTGCAAACCCCCTGCAATGGGTGCTGCAGCTCCCAGGGTCTCCTTGGGTCCCTTCTGCTCTGGGCTCTCCGTTTCCAGTGGTTCCCTGCAGAAAAACTTCTCATTTCTACCCGCTCCAGCTGTGAGCATCCCTAAAAACCCTCCCCTGTGCAGTGCACAGAGCTCCTTGTTCCCCTGCCAGGAAATCCAGCAAGGTGGGCAGACCTGAGGAGCCCCAGCTCCCACAGCCCCAGCAGTGGGATGAGCACATGTGGGAAGGGGGTATCATTTCCCTTTTGGAAACCGCGGCGAGCGAAACCGCAGCAAAAATAGGACTCACATGGAGTTAATTTTTGGTGGCAGATGAGCATCATTGCTGGGAAGTGAAAGCCTCAATTGATGCTCTTTTTCTCCCCTCCCTGCCTCCCCCAATCCAGCTGGGAATGGGAGGGGGAATTAGGAATGCGTTCCTGGACCGCTCTGGAGCTGAGTGGGCGCATTTTCCCAGTTACAGCCTGGAGCTGGCAACTGCCAGTTAAGTTACTGACAGCTTCTTGAGAAACCAAGCAAAGCACTGGAAGCTGCTACTGCTGCATGAATGCTGGGGAAAAACAGCCCAGGCAACTGGGGTTTGCATCTCACCTGCATTCCTGGCCTTGTGTGGATGGTGAAATAAAAAGGATGCTTTCACAGCACTGAGTGCAGCGGGCAGAGCGTGCCCTCAGAAGTGATGTTGGATTTGTTTTTTCCCCCACTTTGGGTCCCAGAGCGCTGGCAGATGAAGAAAGGTGTGTTGTTAAGGGATTTCTGGGATGCTCCTGGTTGGCTTGAGGCAGGCAGAGTGAGGATGAGGGTGCCAGGGGGGGTGTTTGGTTTGCAGTGAGCAGGGGAATTGAGGGATGAGCGCAGGGCACGGAGCAGGGCTCTCACCTCTCCTCTCCCAGGGGGTTTGTGTGCACCCCAGGCTGACTCTCAAGCTGCCTCCTCTTCCAGAATGCTTTATTAAATTGCATTTCTGGAGCAAATCCAGAGCAGACCCTGGACTTTGGCTGTTACGGTGTTGCAGAAGAGCTGTTCCTGGCACCAGGAGAGCTGCCTTGGCAATCATGGCCAGCAGCTCTCCTGTATTATTCCCTTGCTGGGGTGAGCTGTGCACATTGTGCAGGATCTGCAGGCCTGGCACACACAGGGGTGGGTTGGGGGTGGCACAGGGACAGCCCCACTCCCCAAACCCCACCAAGCCACCGTGCCTGACAGCACAGACACTGAGCCACCAGTCCACACCAGTTCCCCAGGGCTCTGCCTCAGTGGTGTTTGAGGGAGTGTTGGACATCCAGAAAGCTGCACCAGGGGCTCTGGAATTTAATCTCTCACTGGCTTTGAGTGACCTCGGGCTGGGAACCTTCTTGTGTGATGCTCTCACCCATCCTTGCTGACCTGAGGGGTTCTGAACACTCAGGGATGTCCTGAGAGCTGTGCCTGGGCCCTGCTGCCCTCCCTGCATCCCTCAGTGGTGCAGGGCAGTGGTGCCACCACCCCAGGTGCCTCAGGAGGGTGAGCCCGTGGGCAGGGAGGGTTGCACAAGAGCTCCCCAAAGTTCTCCCAAACTCTGGGCATCCTCCCGTCCTTGTGGCACAAGGTGATCACCAGCTGGGGCTGCAAACAAGTTCTTCCTGTGGTTGAGCAAAGCCCTGGCTCGAGCCGCGGCTGGGGCCTTCCCCTGCTCCACGCTGTGGGATTTCTGGAATTCCCACCTTCTCAGGTGCCCTTCAGCATGGGGCTTTCTCCAAATCCCCATCCAGCAGCGGCTTGGGAGCACCCTGGAAACACCAGAAGGGAACTTTTCTGCAGAGAGAGGCATTCCCAGGAAAAAGCCAGCCCTGCTCCCCTCCCTTGCAGCCCCTGCTGCTCCCCAGGGAGGGCTGGGTGCCTACGTGACACCCAGCAGCCGCAGGGAATCAGGAATCAGGGCTCTTTTCTCCCCTCCCAGCCCTGGCACGTTGTGCTCTGGGCTGGTTATCTCACAGTTAAACATATCCCAGGGCTGGAGCCATCATCTGGTTTGGTTTAAAGTGAAACTTCCTGAATGGGATGGTAGGACTGATTTGTTTTTCCTGGCTCTGCTCCCATCATTCTCGCCAGCTCAGCAGAAAAAAAAAAAAAAAAATTAAAAAAAATCAAAACAAAAAAACCAACAAAAAAAAACCCCAACAAAAACCCAGGGAGAGGGAATTGTGCATGCATGTAGAATATCTGTGTGCTTGTGCATGCCTCTGTTTTCTGCAAGGTCCCGTTCTCCCCGGCCCTTTGCTGCTGTTCAAGCCCTGATTTTTGGCAGCAGGAAAAGCAGATAACCCTGCTGTGCCCATTAAAGGGCTTTTTCCCTGGGTAGGGAGCACTCACGCAAGGAGGTGGCAGCCAGTGGCACCTGGGGTGTCCCAGAGCACCCTTGCAGGAGCTGGTGGCTTTCTCCTGGCTCCACAGCTTCTTGTCACCCCCTGAGCCCAACACCCAGCAGCTTTTCCCTGGCCTGGGTGGCTCATTTCCATCCTGGCTGGGCCCTGCAGAGCTGCCAGCTCTCCCCAGCCCTCCTGCCTTGTGTGACCTGGAGCCAGCTGCTGCAGGCAGGGCAGGCTGTGGAGAAAGGGATTTCTGGTTTGTCCTCCCCAGAGCTCTGTGCCCGGGGAAGGGGAGCAGCCCTTTCCCAGCTGTTTGCAGCTTCTGTGTCACAGGCCTTGGCCTCACCCCTGACTGCCAGCCGGGCTCCTGCCTCGCCAGCAGCCCCAGGGCTCAGCTGGGGATGCTCAGAACCCCTGTGAGGGCTGCTGGAGCTGCTCAGGAGGTGTCCAGAGCTGCAGGAAAAGCGGCATCACCCAGCTCACCCCACTGGCCATCTCCTCCAGCCCTTTTCCCTGACCAACACTGAGCTGCTGGGGCTGCCTGCAGCACTGCCAGTGCCAGGGCAGATCCCGTGCTGCCTCCTCTGCATGGCTGCAGTGCCACCAACACCTCGGGGTGTCCCCCAGTCCAGGGCTGACCCTGCATTTGTTTTTTCACTCTTCCAGCTCAGTTGCCATCACGGGTTTGTCGTGTATCTCCCCCGTGGCTGCCTGATCTCCCAGGCTGGGCCGTAATTCCGGATTTCCCTGGCCAGCTCTGGGTGTAGCCCCACGGTTTGATAGCGAGGGGCCGTGTCTGTCCAGACCCGGGGGGCCGGGGCAGAAGCAGGGCTGCCCCCGGGGCTGTCTGACCGTGCCGTGTCTCCCCTTGCCCAGGTTTGCCAAGCTCCTGCTCCGCCTCCCAGCCCTGCGGTCCATCGGCCTGAAATGCCTGGAGCACCTCTTCTTCTTCAAGCTAATAGGCGACACGCCCATCGACACCTTCTTGATGGAAATGCTGGAAGCGCCGCACCAAATGACTTAGAGAACTCTGCTGGGTCAGTCCCTCGCCCGGCCGGGCTCCCTCGGGGCCCTTCCTCTGCTTTCCTCCGCCCCAGCCCGTCCCTCCCTGCTGCCCCCAGCCCTGGAGGCACCGTCTGATCCGGGGGACCCCCGGCCGTCCCGGCCTCCTGCCCCCCTGTCCGTTCGCTGTCACTGCTGCGTCTCCAGGCCTGCCCGCTGCTTCCCTGTGCTACTTGTAGAGAAGTGGGAGCGGAGAGAGCTTTGCCAACCCCTGCCCCCGCCGTGCCATGAGGTTTGGGATGAGCCACCGCAGCTGGCGTCACCCCCAGCCCTCCCCTGGGGACAAGGACGGTGCCAGCCCTCGGGCCAGTGGGGTTTGGACGAGCCGAGGGGAGTGGTTGGACTCTGCCGGATTGCAGCTGGGCTATTTTCAGAGGATGGAGTTTTTGAAAAAGAGAAGAAGAAGACAAAAAAAAAAAAAAAAAAGGAAAAAAAAAAAAAAGAAAAAGAAAAAAAAAAAAAAGGAAAAAAAATTCTATTTTTGGTTTCTAACTATTCTTAGTAGTCTTGGTAGTTACTTTGCGGAGGGAGAGGCCGTGCCCCGTGAATGAGTCACCCGTGGCTGCACAGAGCCTTCTCCTTCCTCTTGAAAGCAGAGGGTTTGGGATTGAGCTGAATCCCGCTGAGAACACGGTGCCATGGCTGGAAGTGCCCTTCAGCCACCCCAGAGCGCGGCCGGGCATCGCTGCCCACCCCAGAGGTGTGGACATGAGCCAGCTGCAGCACTTGCTTTAAGGCTGCCAGGGACTCCCCATCACCCTTCCCCAGCTCCTGGGGGCTTGCTGGGACCCCTGCCCTCAGTACAGCATCCCAGTATATCCCAGTATATCCCAGTGCTGCCCCAGCATCCCGCCGTGACCCCACGCCAGGGTTTCGGCTCACGCAGGAGGCTGCTCCGGTTGTTTCAGCCCTGCAAAACACTGCAAGGCAACAATTAGTGGGAGTGCTCGGCCTGGCTGGTTAATTGCAGCTGTTAATTAGTGGTGAAGCAAGAACTGGGCTCCCCCTCCCCTGGATCTCCCCCGTGGGGCAGGGCTGTGGGGGCTGGGAGGGCACGGCTGGCTGGGTGGGGGATGTGGATCCCTGTCCTCTCCAGGATTCTGAGAGCACCAAAAGCACCTTGGCTTTTGCACAACCCTTTCCTTGAGTCTCGGTGTGGCAGTGCAGAGCTGGACAGGATTTTGGGGATTAGGGACACAGTCCCAGGAATGTGGCCACGGGATGGGATTCTCCTGGAGTGTGTGGCCAGAGGGAATGATCCCCCTTCGCCTCCCCGTTTCACCCCATGAGGTGTCTCCAGTGCCCCACCAAAAACACAGGTTGGAGAAGAAACAAAGCAGAGGGAACGATGAGGGATGTTGGGAAGGGTTTTCCCCTCTTGGCAGGGTGGATGATCCCAAACAAGCTGTGCTGAGGCACTTGTGCCCAAGGGCTTCCCCACCACTTCCATGTGCTCTGTGCTTTAAAAAGCAAAGGATGAGGTCCCAAAGATCCTCTTCTTGCTCCCCATGCTTTGCAGCTGGCTGGAAACTCCTCCTTTGTTCCTGGAGGGGGATGGAGCAGCACCCACCACCTCACTCCCACCTCTGCTTTGGAGGGGGCACCGTTGCCACCCCACTGCTGTCATCCCAGCTGGAGTGCCCAGCTCCATCCCCTGCAGCTCCAAAACACAAAAGCACTGGGGATTTCAGGTGATGACTCCCCCTCGGGCTGGCCCGAAGTGGCGAATCGGCAGAGGCAGGCAGAGCGCCTTGGCTCTGTTTCCCCAGCAGCCTGCAAGCCGCTGAAAATATTATTAAACAGCTTCACCCTGCAAGAATTTGCCAAGAAAACGAGGCAGGAGAAATGAAATCTGGCAAGGGTGCCAGGAAACACGAGCAGGCTGTTCCCTGCCAGCGGGAGGCTGGCACAGCCCCAGAGGGGTGCAGGGAGGTGGCAGAAGCCAGAGCCCCGAGCCCACCCAGCCCCTGGGCAGCCCCCAGCCCCCAGCCCGGCTCTCCCAGCAGCCAGGAGCCTGGGACTTGCTTGCCACAGAGGAAAAGCTTTGGAGAAGTTGGTGGATGTTGCACTAGGATAAACCCACTGCTCTCTGGTGGGTGGAGCCGCTTTTTTCCTGGTGGATGGCTGGGAAGGGGCTCTTGGGTGCTGTGGTGGCTGCAGGGTGGCACAGGGGGAGCTCCCATCCCATCCCATCCCATCCCATCCCATCCCATCCCAAATCCCATCCCATCCCATCCCATCCCAAATCCCATCCCATCCCATCCCATCCCATCCCATCCCATCCCATCCCATCCCATCCCATCCCATCCCATCCCAAATCCCATCCCATCCCATCCCATCCAAAATCCCATCCCATCCCATCCCATCCCATCCCATCCCATTCCTGTTAGCATCTCACCTTACAAGGCCAAGGCTCTGCAGGCTCCAAACTCCCTGTCAGGATCGTCCCTGTGCCTCAGTTTCCCTGCTGGAGCAGCACAGCCTCAATGCATACCCGTGGTGGAGGGGATTTTGGGAAAGGCTGAGCCTTGTCCTGTGATTTCACTTTTCAGCTGGTGGAAGTGAGTTGGGATTCCCTGAGCCCCCAAAGCCCAGCCCAGCCCCTCCATGCTCATCCCAGCCCTCGTGGGAAGGAGAAGCTTTTGTGTGTTGGGAACAGCCAGAGCAGCCTTAAAGCAACGAGCTTTGCATGAGTTTGAGTCTTTGTGTTCTTTCCACTTTGGGCTTTTTGTTGTTGTTGTCCCCATCATGATGAGGCTGAGTGTGGAGAGGTGAGCCGTGGCTGAAGGAAAACAAAAGGCACATTATTCCCTAGAGAGGTAGGATGTGGATTTAACCAGCTCTCAGTACTCCTGCAAAAATCTGCTTTGATTCAGGTGATCTGTTTGTAATGGTTATTTTAATTCCTTTTTGTTGGTGGGACAATCTTTAATTTTCTAAAGATAGCACAAACATCAGCCTTTCAGCCACCCTGCTGCCCCTCACTGTGTGTTCCACCCACCCCTAACCCAATCCAGCACATCCCAAACCCCTCCGTGGGAATGCCGAGCTCCCCTTGGCACTGGAATTGTCCAGGAGTGGCACTGGGGGCTTTAGGGGCTGGTGGATGTGGGAAGAGCTGACCCCTGGCCTTGCTGACCCCTCCCCTGCAGCGGGGACAGCCCTGGGCTGGGGGCTGATCCCAAAGCCTGGCTTGGGCTGCTGATCCCAAAGCCTGGCTTGGGCTGCTGATCCCAAACCCTGGCTTGGGCTGCTGATTCCAAAGCCTGGCTTGGGCTGCTGATCTCGAATCTAGACTTGGGCTGCTGATCCCAAAGCCTGGCTTGGGCTGCTGATCCCAAACCCTGGCTTGGGCTGCTGATCCCAAAGCCTGGCTTGGGCTGCTGATCTCGAATCTAGACTTGGGCTGCTGATCCCAAAGCCTGGCTTGGGCTGCTGATCCCAAATCTAGACTTGGGCTGCTGATCCCAAACCCTGGCTTGGGCTGCTGATCCCAAAGCCTGGCTTGGGCTGCTGATCCCAAATCTAGACTTGGGCTGCTGATCCCAAACCTGGCTGGGTGCTGATCCCACAGAAAGGCTGGAGAGCTGTGCTGTCCCCACCCGTGCAGGGGACAGGCCATCATCACTCGGGGTGTCCGTGTGTCCATGTATGTACTGTAGATATCGACACTGTATAATACCCACTCACATATACACATAGAGAACTGTAGCAATTACAGGCTTTTCCTGGCTTTTTGTGGTTTAAGTCGATTCTTTTTCCTGGTTTGGTTTTGTTTTGTTTTCTTTTTCCTCCTTGCTTTCTGTTTCGGTTTTTTTCCTTGTTTTGCTTCCATTGTATCCGAATCCCTTTCCAAATTGGCAGATGCCAAATCTGGATTTTTATTCCTCGAGACAAAGGAACTGCATCTATTTTAAGATGCCATTTTGTTTTGTTTTGCTTTGTTTTCTTCTTTTGGTTTTTTTTTTTCTTTTATTTTGTTTTTTTTTTTTTCATTCTTTTAAGCAGGTGGTTTGGAGTAAAAGAATAGCTTTAGCAATTCCCAATACTTAGTGATGGATGCCTTGGCTATGGGATACATAGATTAAAAAAAAAAAAAAAAGACATTAAAATTTAGAATGACAAAAAAAAAAAAAAAAAAGAGAAAAGATAAGGAAAAAAATATCTAAAGCATCAATAAAGTTAAAATCTATTTTTGTACAAATGTAATTTTATCCCTTACCATATCCTTGGATATTTTCTTTCCTGGATTGTTTTGTTTCTTCTACAGAGATTGTTATGAACTCTCTCTATTTTTTTCTCTCTTTCTCTCTGTAAATGTTCAGCCACAGGGATCTGGAGAAGAGGGAGAAACTTCTGACCGTGTTTTAAAGGCTTTATATGAAATCTCTTTTGAAATAATTTTTTTGAATGAACTTTTTATTTTTTTTTTTTTCCCCACTTCCAAAATCTTTTTGGGGATGGGAGAGGGGTGGGAGGGAGGGGGAGGGCTGGTCCGGGGGTGTCTTTTGTCACGTATCTCTGGCGTTCCCGCAGGTCTGTTTTACTGTGAAATCACTACCGTATATTATTATTATTCACTTCAAAAACAACGAAAAAGGTTAAAAAAAAAGAAAAGAAAAAAAAAAGAAAAAAGAAAGAACTGCTGCTGGAAACGCCAGTATTTTGAGAACAATTGTATTAGAATTGTGGGGAAAAAAAATGAGAAGAAAAAAAAAAAAAAAAAAGAGGAAAAGAAAAAAGGAGAAAAAAAAAAAGAAAATATATGAGCATTTTAAAATATAACCCAGTCCAAGTCCTCTTTTGTTCTTTTTGGTGTGTCTTGAGTCACTCATTGGTGGGGGGCTGTCCCCAGCAGGGTCCCCATGCCAGGGCACCCAAGGAAATCCCGGCTGGCTGTAAGGGAGGAGAAACCGAACCCCAACTCTCCCCAGGACTTTTCCATGAGACATTTCCCAATTCCTGTGCAGCCGCTGGGTCCCGCAGGGATGACAGAGCCGTGCCAGCCTGTCCTGCCCGGGTGGCACCGCGGTGACAGAGCCGTGCCAGCCTGTCCTGCCCGGGTGGTGACAGAGCCGTGCCAGCCTGTCCTGCCCGGGTGGCACCGAGGTGACAGAGCCGTGCCAGCCTGTCCTGCCCGGGGGGTGACAGAGCCGTGCCAGCCTGTCCTGCCCGGGGGGTGACAGAGCCGTGCCAGCCTGTCCTGCCCGGGTGGCACCGAGGTGACAGAGCCGTGCCAGCCTGTCCTGCCCGGGTGGCACCGAGGTGACAGAGCCGTGCCAGCCTGTCCTGCCCGGGTGGTGACAGAGCCGTGCCAGCCTGTCCTGCCCCGGTGGTGACAGAGCCGTGCCAGCCTGTCCTGCCCGGGTGGTGACAGAGCCGTGCCAGCCTGTCCTGCCCGGGTGGCACCGCGGTGACAGAGCCGTGCCAGCCTGTCCTGCCCGGGTGGCACCGCGGTGACCTGCGCTCATCCCCGGGCTGCGCTGCGGGGGCACAGCGGGGTTTGGGGGCTGCCAGCACCTCCAGCATGGGATGAGGGCGATGTTCTCCAGCCCCGATCCCTCCTGGAGTGGCCCCGGAGCAGGAGCGGCGCTGGGAGCAGAGGGTGGGAGAACGGGAGCCTCCAGCCTGCGCTTAACCTGGATTTGTTGCCAGGTACAAACGAGATTGATCTCGCTCTCGGCTTTACAGGAGGGATAAATCTTCCCCCGGCGGGCGGATGGAGATGGAAAATCAGAGGCTCAATTCGGTTAGCGCCGATCCGTGTTTTCTCGTTTGGGGAAAAACGAGGTTTTTCCATTCGGGAAGCGCCGGCGGGAGGTTTGTGGAGGACACAGGGGATCATTTACCTGCTGCTTCCCCAGGCTGCCCATTCCCACTCCCTGCCCCGCTTCGAGAGCCCCAGGGAGCCGGAGCCACGCTCGCATCTCCAGCTGCGCAGGGCGCTTGTGTGCCTCGTTAACCTCCGGGCAGCACTTGCTGTTTGGAGAGTAAATATTTACCTCCCTCCCGAGGGTTTTTGTCCCCCTTCTCGCGGGTGGAGAGGGCTGGGATCTGTGGGGCAGCGCCGGGATGCTCCGTGGGCTGCCAGCTGGCTGGGAAACCGCATTTCGCTTTGAAAATCGGGTTTGCCTCTATTTTTAACCATGCTAATAACAGAAAGCAAAGCCGAGCTGAGCTGGCCACTGATTTTTGGTGGTTTTTTGGGGTTTTTTTTAAATCTTGTGTTTGGTTCCTGCTGTGTTTTCTGCTTGGGGGGCACTCCCAGACCCCCAAACCTGGGGGAGGGCTCTGCTCTCCCTCCTCTGCTGCCGGCGAGGGAGGAGGAGGAGGAGGAGGTTTGCACCTTGGCCAAGTCCTTGCTGTTTTTCCAGCTTCTGCAGGGATCAAAGTGCCTGTTTTGACTCTCCTCCCGATTCCTTGATACCAGCAGATGATTGTAATGCAATTAAACCTCTCAGCCATGCCGTGGCTTTTGTTGTGTCTCCGGGCTGGGGATTCACCCTTGCCCTGGGAGCGGCGTGGAGACATCGGAGCTCAGCGGCGGCACACACAGAGCTCCGGGTTCGCTTCTTTATCAGGAACACCGCTGTTGCTCAAATCCTGAGCCCTTGGAGAGGTGGGATCGGGAGGGGGACTCCAGCTTCCCCTCAAAACGCTTTTCCCTGTGCTCCGGAGGGGAATGGAGAGGGGGAGATGCTGAGCTGGGGCTGCGGGGCTGGCTCTCGGAAAGGCACGGCTTAAATTTCTGAGCGTTCCCAGTGCTGACAGAGATGGAGTGGGGTGTCAGCAGAACGTTTGGAAATCCTTAAGAGAAAGGTTGTGATCCCGGCCCTCTCCATGCCTCAGGTTTGCGGCGAGGAGGGGACTCTCCAAACAAATCCAGACAGACGAGCTCTTTCACTGGTAATTTGTCACTTCATAATTGCCGAAGAAAAGCAGGTTGGTTTTCTCCTCCTGACCTCTCCCAAGCAGCCTTTTCACCCCAGCTGGCCCCGGGGCCGGGCTCGGGGTCCCGCCGTGGCCTCTCGGGGCCGCCTCCCCCCGGCCCGGGGCCACCGAGGGCACCTTGGCCTTGTGCAGGGCATTGTCCGAGTGACATTTCCATGGATGTCCCCTGGCTCCAGGCAGCCACAAACACCCACCCCGGGCTCGCCCCCGAGTGCCTGCAGCCGGGAGCAGATGGGAGAGCTCCGCGGACCTGGATTTCAGGTTCACACAGTTTCAGATAAAATTCGGGAGTTCAGCCGATGCTCTCCCGTCCCCAGCTCCCCGGGGCGGGGTGGGAACTGCGCTCCAGGCGTTTCCAGGTGGGACTTTGGGCGGATTTTTCCAGGGAGCGAGCGTGGGTGAGCGCTCCTGAGCAGGGCCGGGGCTGCGGGCCAAGAGGCTCCCGGAGCGGGGCTGATCCCACCGGGATCGGGAACAGCGCCTCGGGAGCCCCCGGGGGCCGGCCCGGCCCGGCCGAGCAAAGAGCAAAGTGCTGCTGCCATCTCCCGACCGCAGCGAGCCCTGCCCGGGATCCCGCTCCCTTTCCCGGGATCCCGCTCCCTTTCCCGGGATCCCGCTCCCTTTCCCGGGATCCCGTTCCCTTTCCCGGGATCCCGCTCCCTTTCCCGGGATCCTGTTCCCTTTCCCGGGATCCCGTTCCCTTTCCCGGGATCCCGCTCCCTTTCCCGGGATCCTGTTCCCTTTCCCGGGATCCTGTTCCCTTTCCCGGGATCCCGTTCCCTTTCCCGGGATCCCGCTCCCTTTCCCGGGATCCCGTTCCCTTTCCCGGGATCCTGTTCCCTTTCCCGGGATCCCCCTCCCTTTCCCGGGATCCCGCTCCCTTTCCCGGGATCCTGTTCCCTTTCCCGGGATCCTGTTCCCTTTCCCGGGATCCCGTTCCCTTTCCCGGGATCCTGTTCCCTTTCCCGGGATCCCGCTCCCTTTCCCGGGATCCCGCTCCCTTTCCCGGGATCCCGCTCCCTTTCCCGGGATCCCGTTCCCTTTCCCGGGATCCCGCTCCCTTTCCCGGGATGCCCACTACCACGCCCGACTCTCTCCTCCCCTACCCAGCTCCCAGAGCAGCCTTGGGGCTGGAATAAAATAATCTGTAGGAAAAAAAAACAAAAAACAAAAACAAAAACAAAAACACCCAAAAAACAAAACAACAACAAAAAAAGAGCGGGGTTTGTTTTGGGGGGTTTTAGGGTTTTTTGTTTGTTTGTTTATTCTCTTTTGCCCTCACCCTGCAAGACTGCAGAGAGGAGGAAGCGAAGTCTGCCTCTCTCACTCCACAGTGCCCCAAATCAGCTCCTGAGCAGTCTTCTTCCCCTTAAAGATGCCTGGCTCTCAATCAATTCTCTCTCCTTCCCTCCTCCTCGCCCCGGCTCTGGAATTCCTGTCCTGACCCTAAAATTCCTGTCCTGACTCTGAAATTTCCTGCTGAGGTGAGTTGCACAGACCAACAGCCCAAGCACTGAATCTTGACACATTTTAATTCATTTTCCCTTCAGGGGATGCCCGTGCCTGCTCTTCCCTCGCAGCCTGAACAAGGGTTAACAAATTCTCATTTAAAGCATCGCCTAAACCTTTCATTTCCAAAAGAGCCCCAGATCCCAAGGCACGGGCGAGAAATATCAGCCACAAAAATTTTGCATCTCTCTGCCTTACAACACTGGCAGTGAAACCTTGTTTGGCTTTGGAGGCAAGATTTTCCATCCCGGGCTCCAGCGCTGCTCGATTGCTCTAAGCCCACATCTTGTTTTTCTTCTGTCAGAGTGAGGTATGATTCTTGGCTCGGTGAGCCTCTGCTAAATGAAAAGATGCTTTTAAAGCTCATTCACTCAACACTCACCCCAAAACCCAAGGGGAGGGTCTAATGGAAATTTGCTGGAATTATCAGCCAGGCTTTCTGCTGGATTTCTTTTGTGGTGGGTATTAGGCTGAAGAGCATTAAATGAAGGCACAAGTGTTTGCTGGGGTGCTGGTAAAGGTAGAAAAGCCTGATGATTAAAGCAGCCAGGACATTGAATTTATTTTCTTGTGAAAAGCTGGTGTTTGAGTCATTGTGACTCCTGAGGACTCAGCTCTCGGGGTTCCTTTTGTCTGGATCTTTTAATTTATAACATAAAAGCAGCCTGCTTGTAAGAAGAGCAGCCCCATCCTTGTGTGAGTTCACTGGAGAGAGATGAGAGATGGAGGGGGAATTTCCTGGCTCAAGGCTGGCCATGGAGTCAGGAGCAGGCTGGGAAGGGTTGGACTCCATGATCTCAAAGTTCTTTTCCAGCCTGGCTGATTCTGGCTGATTCTGAGACTCTGAGTGTGCTCCTGCTTTGCTGCTGGTGAGCTTTGCAGGCTGGAGCCTCTTCTTGGGGCTCCCAGCTCCCTCCTGCCCACTCAGGGGCTGCTTTCCACTCGTCCTGGTTGTGATGGGAGGGGGATTGCCATTCCTGCCCCATCCCAACCCACTTTTCCCATCCTTATTCCTCTCTCAGGGCATGCTCTGACAGCCAGAGGTTTCCAGAGGTGGAAGAGGATGAGGGGAGACATCACTGGGCAGGCACAAGGCTCTCTCCTTCCTAGCGAGAGTGTGGGCTGGATTTTCTTTATTGAAAATGGGAATTTCACCTCTGTGAAATGCTCTTCTTGACTATTCTAAATATTTTCCTGCTTTCCAGGGAGCGGGGAAGGGATACAGCACATCACTGGAGAGTGGTGTGGCCCTCAGGGCTCTGTGTCACCAGGAGGGGCTGGAGGAGCTGCAGCTTCATCTCCATGGCAGGGAAGTGGTTCCAGTGCCCTGGAAGAGCCTGGGAAGGGGTTAAACCACGCTGCAGATAGAGGAAACCTTTGTCCCTGCAATGTCCCACCAGCCCAGAGCGAGGGAAACGCCTTTCCTCAGCCCTGGGCTGAGATGAATTCTGATCCCAAATGCCATAGGATGAGCAGAGAGGAACGGCCCTGTCCTGCTGCCCCAGGGGTCTTGGCCCCCGTCAGCCACCAGACAGAGTCCACCATCCCTGTTCCAGCCCTGGCCCATCCTCATTCCATCCCTGCTCCGAGCCTGATTCATCCCCAGTTCTGTTCCGGCACTGCCTGACTCCTGTCCCATCCTTGTCCCATCCCTGTCCTGTCCCTGTCCCATCCCTGTCCTGTCCCTGTCCCATCCCTGTCCCATCCTTGTCCCATCCCTGTCCTGTCCCTGTCCCATCCCTGTCCCATCCTTGTCCCATCCCTGTCCCATCCCTGTCCCATCCCTGCCCCATCCCTGTCCCATCCCCATCCCATCCCCATCCCGTCCCCTCCGGGCCATCGGGCGGTGGCCGGGCAGGGTGGAGCGCTGTTCCCGCTGTTCCCGGTCTCCATCACCCTCGGGCTCCCCTCCCGAGCAGACCCCTCGGGCCGAGGGTTCCTGGGCGCTCCCGGGGCGTTGCCTGATCCCGAAACTGGATCCTCCTGTCAGCCTCCGGTCTGCTGAGAAAAGCTTGCTCTGGCCTGTCTGTTCCTGCTCCAGGATTGTTCCCTTCCTTATGGCAAAGAACAGAATTTCCTGCTGTCTGCAGGGTGGGGGTGGCTTCCCAAAGCCCCCCCCGGATTAACCCCTGCCTGGAAGGCTCTGGTCTTTATGTGCTGATAGATTTCTTTCTTTCTTTTTGGGGGACCACCTGCCCGAGCCACCTTGTTCTGCTGGCAATTCCCACCCCTTCTCTGCCTTCCCAACTCTCTGCCTGGCCCCTGTGGAAGAGGAGCATTGACAGGAGAGTCCTGCCAGGCCATGGAAGTGCTCCCACGAGTTTCAAAGCCACAACAGCTCAGTTCAGCCAGTTTTAACTCTGGCCTGACGCAGCCCCACGTCTCCAGGCACAAATCAGACTCTTCTGGTGACAGCAGAGACACTAGGGGGCCAATTTGTGGCAGTGAAAGGATCAGCCCCAGGAAATATTCTCCAATTCCAGAGCCATTGGTTCATCCAGCCAGCTGTGGATTCACTGGGGTCTGATATGGGATGTTCCCAGAGAAGAAAAATTTGTAGTGGGGTAAATGAGAGGGTGAATTAGGGCCAGCTGCCCAGGGCATCCTCATGCTGGGATTTAGGAATTCCACCTGGACTGCTTGATATTGTGTGACCAGCCCATCCCAGCAGGATTCTGGAGGCTCCCAGCCTGCAGACAAGCAGCAGCAAGGCTGGCAGCAGACACAATTTGTGGCTGGCTATTTGCTGTTATCACTCCAACCATTCCACCTGACGAGGCAATAAAGATGAAAGCCAATAATAAGCAGCCAGCCATCATTTGAGGGGGGGGGAAGGCTGTAATTTACTGTGCCAGGGCTGCAGGGAGTCCATCTGAGGCCGGGTTATTGACAGCAAGTCTATATGGGTTTGTTTCTTACGGTAGTTACGTGCGCTCGGAGCACTTGAGGGTGACATTTTTAAAATCTAAAAATATATAGCTGGTAGCAAACTTCCAGCAGCATGGAAGGGAGGGGAAGGATTTATGCCCAGAACATTGTGAACTTTAAGGGAAGCGTGTTCGTGGAAAAGGTTTTGAAGGGGTTGAATGAGAATGGCAAGCTCCAGACTCTGGTGCTGCCCGGGGGTGTCACTGTGGGTGTCGGGTTTTGCTGGGGGACTTTATCCAGGGGAAACTCTGGTATCTTCCCAGGGATGTAAATCAGGAATTCTGCTGGAGCCAGGGAAGTTGCAGGCAGATCAGACAAAGGAACCAGGTGGTTTTGTGCTGCCCCCAGGTTGGCACCCCTAGACCAGTTCTAGGGAGAGCCCTGGGTGTGCTCTGTGCTCCCAGAGGATCATTCCCATGCAGGAATGTGTGAGCTGGTCCTGGGCTGGTCCTGCTCCTTGGCTTTCATTCTGGAGCATTTCTGGAGCAGGCCAGCCTGAGGCTGAGGGCAAACCTGGCTGTGGTGAGAGCTGATCTGCTCCAGAGCTCAGGGCTCCCACACAGCTCCGTGTAAATCAGGGGTTTAACTTCAAAGGAAGAGGATTTGGATTCTTAGTTTTTTTCTGCCCCAAACAAGCTGTGACTGTGCTGAAAGCATCACTGTCCCTGGGACTACAAGGACTTGATCCTGCAAATCTGGGGACCCCCATGATGAAGAGATGTCACCGACTCCTTCCCAAGGAAATTCAATCCATCCTTCTGTTCCAGCCCTCGTCCAGTGGGGGAGGGAGGAGGTGGATTCAGGAAACACAGGAATGACTAATCTCTCTCCTGCCTCTGCCAAGGGACCAGGACCAGCCCCACGAGCATCCCTGCTGCTTGCCAGAGCTCCGGGGTGTCAGCAGGGTTATGATTTATGGCAATCAATCTGTCAGCCTTATTTATAGCAGCAGCTCCATGTGGGATTTCACACATGAAGATTGGCTTGTTCTGTGGCCTCCCTCCTGCCAAACTCATCCCTGGGCCTCCCAACCTTCCTGGAGCCTTTTGTCTTGTCTCTGCCCTGCCCAAGTGGGGAGCTGGCATTCCTGCCTCATCCCAACCCACTTTTCCCATCCTTATTCCTCTCTCAGGGCATGTTCTGACAGCTAGAGGTTTCCAGAAGAGGATGAGGATTGCTGAGATGAGAGGGGAGTCAGCACTGGGCAGGCACAGGCCTCTCCTTCCTAGCAAGAGTGTGGGCTGGATTTTCTTGATTAAAAATGGGGTTTTCAACTCTGTGAAATGCTCTTCTTGACTACTCATAATATTTTCCTGCTTTCCAGCTGTTGTTGTCAGGGTCCTTTCCCATCCTGCTGGGATTTTGCCTGCTTGCCCTGCTGCTCGTGGGTGTCTCGGTGTCCTCTGGTCCATCCAGGCTGTTCCTGGTTTCCAGGACCTTGGGATGTTCCAGGAGTTTGGGAAACTCTGTTTTCCTCTGTGGGCTTTGAAAACTCCAAGTCAGACACAACCGTGAGATTTCAGAAAACACACGGCAAATAAAAGGAATGAGCAGACAGGAATGAACCCCTGATCCCGTGACAGGAGAAATGAGAGGGGGTCTCAGGGATTGTAATTATGTTTTCCCTCTGATTAACTGGGAATGAGCATCTCAGAAACCCTTCTCCCTGTCATAATAAATGGTGGCAGTGAGGGGAAGTGTTGCAGGCTCTGTTTAAGGCTGAACCTGCTGCCGGTGCTTGGCTCAGCCCCGTTGCTGTGCCGTGATGGATGGAGCCCTGGGACCTGCCGCCTGTGAGAGCCAAATCACTTACCTTGGAAATGCAAACCTTATGGAAAGGGAATCAATAATTTCTGGAGCCTGGCTCGTGCTGACACGCGGCCCGAGTCCGTGGGAAAGGAACCCTTTGTTAATCTTCCTCGAGAGGCACACGCAGCTCCTATAAAAAGCTTCTGAAGTCAGTAACTAATTACAGCCTGCACGAGCTCCAGTCTGTCACCCCCGACAGCTCAGGGGGAGCAGGGGCTGCGCTGCTGCTGCTGCTGCCTGGGATGATGGACGAGCCTGCACCAGCTCCTGGCTTGGCTCTGAAAGAGGAAGAATTAATGGGCAAATAAATTACAAATCAATTATTAAACCTTAGCGGCGTGCGGAGCCCCGGTATCAAATATACATTTCTAATTAACTCAACAGCTCTTGGCTAATGGGCACTGGATGCTGCCTGCTGCTAGAAATAGGGATTTCTGGCTCAGGCTCTAAATTGAGTATTTTATGTCTCCCTTCATGCCCAGTGACACAGAGAGGCCATGAGCCTGTAAGGACCCTTTTTATGCACAGAGAGCACTGAGAGTCCCCAGAGCTCCATGCTGGGACTCAGGGCAGCCCTGGGCAGACTGGTGTGGAACAAACCCAATGTGTCCTGAGTGCTCTGTGTGCTGAGGGATCCTCTTGGCTCTCGCTGAGCCCCAAATCCCTGGTGAAGAGGGAACCCAGGGTGTTTCCCTGCTTGTCTGTCAGCACTGGGAGCTCTTGCCATGAGAATCCCCATGGCCTGGGACCTGCCTGCAGGGTCCAGACACATCCCAGGCCAGAAGTTCTTCCTGGAGCACAGAGAAAATCACAGGACTTGGCAGATGGATGGCAGCACTCACACCCACCCGCGGATGCATCGCGTCCTCCAGCTCTCAGGATGCTTCCAGAACCACTGAAAGGTGGGACAGGGCTGAGCAGCCCCTCAGGGAATTTGGCTCAGGGTGATTTTCGTGTTGGAATGGGTGCCAGGCCTCAGGAGGAGCTGAACCTGTGAGGGATTTGGTGTCTGCACCACCGAATATTTCTGCAGCTCACTAATCAATTATGATTCTTAGACAAGCTCCCATATGGTGCCTTTATAAATCACTCTCTCCACTTATCAAGCCTGTCTTGTTTGCCTGACATGAGCTGTAAGGAGGGTGGTTTTTAGGCTAATGTTAACTCAAGCACGCAGAATGGGATTTATTTATAGAGTTTTAGAAAAGTGGTTTCTGAAGAGCCAGATCTGGGTCCTAAGGAGATAACCAAGAGGCTGGGGACTCCTTCTGCCCGAGCATCAGCACAGCAAGGCCTGGCTAGAGATGAACTCAGTCACAGCTCACATCTGGCAGGGCAGGTGTGTCCCACTGGAGCAATTCTCCATCCCTGAGCTCAGCCTGGGGACCCTGGGGACAGGCAGGACACCCGGGCAGCCACCTGGGGGTGAGGGGCTGAGCAGAGAGCCGGGACAAAGTGGGGAGCTGGGAGCCAGAGCTGGCTGAGGAGGAGCAGGGCAGAGAGAGGAGCCTTTCACCTCCCTGTGCGAGCAGAAAACAGCACGAGGGCTCTGGAGGCCGGAGCTGAGCGCACGGGAGAGCCCCAGGGGTGTGACATGTCCCTTGTCTCGGAGCAAAGGGCAGCCCGGAGCGGCTCTGGAGCAGGGTTTGTCACACACCTGAGCTGTTCCCGGCTCCTTCCCTCGCTCCTGCTCTCTTGCTCCCCCCAGTGCGCTCACCCGGCTCCCGGAGCATCCCCTGCTCCTCCGCTCATCTCCAGGACCTTCCCGACCCCAGCAGGTTTCCTCCAGCCGTGAGGAAATTCCTCTTTTCCCAGACCCCCCTCCTACTCTCCAACCCAAAAATCTTCAGCTCGAGAATCATTTCTTCTGGTCTCCAGAAAGGTAAAACCTCATTTTTCCTGCTCAGAACAATCTGTGTTGCAGGAGCAGTGTATGAGCAGTCTCCTAGTCTGTGGCTCTGTCTCTTGGCTCTTTTTTAGTTGCATCACTTGGGATATTCCACTTTATTTTATCAAAATACAGAACTCCCCTGCTCTGTTTGCAGATTGGCTTCTGCTTGAGAGCTCCAAAATTTGCCATTCCTCTCCTATGAATACACATTCAGTTCTTTCCCACCAGTGAGATTTCACAATTCCAGCTGTGGATTTTTGCCTACAACAGCTCTGAACTGCCCAAATTCTCTCTGCTCTGCTGAGAGACTTCATTTCAGTGCCTGGGGCTGTGGAGAGTCCCTCTCCCACGCTTTTGGTTCCAGTATCCTTGATACCAGGAGTGTGTGCAGAGCTTCTATGTTGAATAAAGATAATTTTCCTTTTTCCCATGGGAAAAATCCAACCTGAAAGGAAAATCCAGCACATCAACTTGGGAGTCTCCCTGGGCCCGCTGCGTTCACGGGATTTGCATGATCTGAAAGGGATAAGCTGATGGAAGCAGCGCTGGGATCAGCAGGCAGTGGGATGGACGGGTTTCTCAGGAAGCCTCGGGAAGTTCCCATTGACCACCTTCACTTCCTTGTGCCAGCAAGTCCCAGCTTGGCCCTATTAAAGCGATTTTGGGGCGGGGAGAGGAAGGCTGTGGCTTGTTAAGCGGGATCACACGAGGAAGGAAGAGTTTAAACTGCCTCTGCAGGTTCCCACTGGCTCCAGCAAGGTCAAGGAGATGAAAGAATTCCTCAGTTCTGGTGCTCTGCTCTTGCGCTGGGTGAGGAAGCGGCTGCCCTGAAAGCCCAGCTTGGAAACGGCGGGGTCTGGGATTGTGCGGGAACCCCTCGGGATTTTGTGCGGATCCCGCGGATCCATTCCCGGGGGAATCGGGATTTTGGGGGCTGCGATGTCCCCGCGCCCCCACCGGGTGGCGCCCGAACCCCGCGCATCCCCGGCGTCTCCATGGCAACGGCCGGCCGTGGGTACCGGCCCTGCACCCGCATCCCTGACCTCACATCCCGCATCCCTGATCTCACATTCCGCATCCCTGATCTCATATCCCTCATCCCTTATCTCACATCCCGCATCCCTGATCTCACATCCCTCATCCCTGATCTCACATCCCTCATCCCTGATCTCACATCCCTCATCCCTGATCTCACATCCCTCATCCCTGATCTCACATCCCTCATCCCTGATCTCACATCCCACATCCCTGATCCCACATCCCTCATCCCTTATCTCACATCCCGCATCCCTTATCTCACATCCCTCATCCCTTATCTCACATCCCTCATCCCTGATCTCATATCCCTCATCCCTGATCTCATATCCCTCATCCCTGATCTCATATCCCTCATCCCTGATCTCATATCCCTCATCCCTGATCTCATATCCCTCCTCCCTGATCTCATATCCTGCATCTCATATCTCATATCCCACATCCCTTATTTCATATCCCTCATCACTTATCTCATATCCCTCATCCCTGATCTCACGTCCCTCATCCCTGATCTCATATCCTGCATCCCATATCTCATATCTCATATCTCATATCCCTTATCCCTGATCTCATATCCCTTATCCCTGATCTCATATCCCGCATCCCTGATCTCATATCTCATATCTCATATCCTGCATCCCTTATATCCCACATCCTGCACCCAGCATCTGCATTCCCTATCTCACATCCTGAATCCTCATCCCACACTCCCCACCCCACATCTCCCATCCCATATCCCGCACCCTGCATCCCCCATCCCACATCCCCCATCCTGGATCCCCCATTCCCAATCCCGCGGGGTTGCAGAAGGTCCTGCCCGGCTCTGGAATTTCCTCAGCAGTGGAGTCTGGCTGTGCCCAGGGCGTGTCTGTGCTCTGCTCCTTTCCAGAGCACGGAGAGGCTGGGGCAGCTTCCAGTGGGATTGGGATGGGATTGAGGGATGGGATTGGGATTGGGATTGGGATGGGATTGAGGGATGGGATGGGATTGGGATGGGATTGAGGGATGGGATGGGATTTGGATTGGGATGGGATTGGGATGGGATTGGGGATGGGATTGGGATGGGATTGGGATGGGATTGGGATGGGATGGGATTGGGATGGGATGGGGGTGAGTGTCCAGCCAGATCTGTGTCCCAGCAGCCTCAGGCTGCACCTCCCAGCACTTCCCTCCTTTGGCTGGGAAGCTCCCAATGCCACGTGGCCTTTCCCACTCCAGCATCCCACTCTGGGCCTCGCTTTGCTGCTTGTTCTGCTTTTTCTGATCAGGAAACATCTGGGAGCTGAGTGAGAAACATTAAAATGGGGGGGAAGAGAAAAGGGAAGGGAGAGGAAAAGGGAAGGGAAGGGAGAAGAGGAAAAGAAAAGAAAAGAAAAGAAAAAAGAAAAGAAAAGAAAAGAAAAGAAAAGAAAAGAAAAGAAAAGAAAAGAAAAGAAAAGAAAAGAAAAGAAAAGAAGAGGGGATCTTGGGAGCACCATATGATTTCACTTTCCTAAGACAACTGCAATTATGCCTTTGAGGCTTTACCAGTCACTGTAGATTCAAACCATGCTGGATGATGTCAGTGGGAAAATATGAAGGCCCTACTGGCTGCTCAAAAGAAAGAAAAAAGGAAAAAAATAAAGAAAAGTCTCCTTTTCTTGCATTTTATTTCCCATTCTGAATCAGAAGAAGGGTGTTGTCCAGATGGGCTTTTTCTTTATTGCTTTCCTGGGCTTGGTTGGGCCTTGCTGATCCCTTGGGAGAGGGGAAATGCCTCCTGGATCCCTCCAAATGAGCTCCTCCTCCATCCTGCTGCTTTCTGTGTCTGCCACGAGTTCCAAAATCCTCACGGACTGGGAATGGATTTCTCCCAGCTCAGACACATCCCAGGCTGGGCTCTTCTTGCTCAAGCTCAGCAGGGACCATTAATTTTTGGAAGCTGGTGAATGGGATGAGCAGGAGATGTCGATCCCAGCTTAGCAACCATGAGAATTCCTGTGTTCAGGCAACTTCCAGCTGCCCTGTCTGCCTGACCCTGGGCACTCTGGGGAGTGTGGATGTGCTGAATCCACGGGGAGTGGGGTGTTGGAGAGCCAGAGCCCAGCTCCAGCACGGGAAGGGTTTGCCAAAGGCTGATTTCCATACCCGCTGGAAACACCAAAACACAAAACGTTCCTGGAAAGCAAAAGCATCAGGGCTGCAAATGTGGGCTCAGGGACAGCTGTGGGCTTCAGCAAAGGCAAACACAGAAGCCTCGGGGAGGGAGGGAACAAGAGGATCAGGAACTCGTACAGAGGAGAGGGATGAGCCCAGCAGCTGGGTCTGGTCATGGTGGAACCTCAGACTCACCTTGCAGAGCCCTCAGGAGCAGGAGGAGAGCTCAGCTCAGCAGTGCCAGGACTGACCTGTGCCTGGAGCACGACAGTCCCACCCTGTGCCTCAGAGCTCCTCCAGTTCTGACACTCTTTGTGCTGTCACCATTCCCATGGAATTCAAAGAGGCTGTCTCCATTCTCCAGCCAGGGCAAGGCAGGAGAGGAAAGGTTGGAATTTATCCAATATTTGCCAGAAGAGTCGTGGTTCTGAGTGTCACTGGGATCAGATTTCTCAGACCTTGTGGCTCCTGGCTGTGCTGTGTCCTGTTGAGGTGGCAGAGCTCTGTGAGCTCCCCGTTTCTGCATTCAATCCACGCAGTCACTCCCAGCCCAGCTGTCCTGGCAATGTGTGTTTTCCCTGCCCTGACCTTTCCAAGCTGTTTACACTGCTCAGGAGCGACGTCCTGAACCCACTACAAGATTTTTCAGTGGTGACAGCAAAGAGCATCCCCTGACATGTCTGTGGAGATGCAGGTCAGGCCTTTGGACAATGCACCCTGAGCACCCTGCCCAGGCTGCTCCCAGCATCCTGAAAGGCTTTACTGGCCCTTTGCAGACCCCCAGGAGGAGGCAGAAATGCAAATAAGAATTCAAATATTCTCCATCCCCTCCTGGCAAGGGATTCTCCCATCCACTCATCCTTTGTGTCACACAGACAGCACTGAAAGTTTATTTAAGGACCTGATTCCCAGCAGTTTCCACCAGCTGGATGTTGAACAGGAGGTACCCAACCCCTCCAACCCCCTCCAACCCCCCACCTTTGCTTTCTGAATCACCACACGAAGAAAATGTTGTTTCTTTGGTGCTGTTCTTGACACAGGCTCTTGCCCTGTGCTATTGCAGCTTGGGTTCCAGCTCCAGCGTCCCTGGCTGCAGCCAAAACTGATCCTAAATCATGGATGGATGGGAGGCACTGCATCCCCAAGCCTGGGAGCTGGAGGTGCCCATCAGCCACATCCCAAGTGCTGCTGCTGTGCCTCCTCCTCCTCTCCCTCCTCAATCTCCTCCCTCGGGGCTCAGCCCCAGCACAGCACCCATGGGTGCCTGGTACCTCAAGGTTTTTGGCTCCAAAAGTGCTTTAAAGCACCGAATTCCCCTCTGCAACCCAATTTAAATGTTCTCCAGGACTCGGATTACAGCAATTAACTCATTTCCATGTCCCCAGGCACATTTTGCTCACTTGCTTGGGCAAATTTAGGAGAAGCATTTGGGTTTCTGTCTAACCCCCCATCTCCAGCTCTGCCTTTGGTGGCTGGGAACTGAGCCTAGACATGAAATAATGAACTCAAACCCTTCCATGCATTGACCAAAGAAAACAAGCTGTCAGCTAGAAATATTCCCTCTCTTCTTTTCCAGGCACAGCAAATCTCCCTCCCATCTGTAGGTATCGCTCTGGCAGGGAGGCAGCAGGAGTAACTCAGCATGAAATTGTCAGCGACAGCGTGTGATGCTGTTTGGAGAGCATAAATCAGTCCAGGAAATGAAAAGCACTATCTTCTCCCTCTTTCCCCCAGGTTTGCTCAGCGTTTTATCCCTCTGCAGGGATGTTAGGATGGAGATTTTTTTTGGCAGCTTAAATCCAAGTCCAACATTTGTCGTTAGGGCCTTAATTATGTTCAGTCTTCTCAGTGCTGTTTGCATTAGGCCGTAATATCTCCCTCTCCCGAGCTCCAGTGACTCCACTTGAGCATGAAAATGCTGCTGGAGAGGCTGAACCTCTCCAGGTTTTTCAGCTCTCAGCTCCTGGCTCAGCCTGGAGAGTGACAGAAGCTGGGAAATTTCACCTTTCCCATCACAGAATCTGGGACGGGTGATAATGGCACAAATTGGGAAGAGATTTCTGGGTGTCAAGAACTGAATGAAGTTTTGGGAAGGGCAGGTTTGGGCAGAGGCTCCCTGTAAATGCCAGGGGTTGGTGCAGGAGGAGCAGAGCTCAGGCACGGCTGTGCTGCAGCATTTGCAGCCTGATGGGGTTGGCACTCACTATGAAACCTTGGAAATGCCTTTTAATCCTGTTTAAAGATGATCTGGGACATGAAACCATGTGCTGAGGGCTCCTCTAGGCTAAATCAGAGAGTCAGAGCATCAAGGAGTATCCTGAGCTGGAAGGGACAGCCCAACAATCCCATCCTGTGCCTCAGAGCTCCTCCAGTTCTGACACTCTTTGTGCTGTCACCATTCCCGGGGGATCCATGGAATTCCAAGAGGCTGTCTCCATTCTCCAGCCAGGGCAAGGCAGGAGAGGAAAGGTTTCAATTTGTCCAATATTTGCCAGAAGTGTCGTGGTTCCAAGTGTCACTGGGATCAGATTGGTCAAATCTTCCCTCCAAGAGGTGCCTGGGTGGTGATGGCACCCTTGGCTCACTACAGGCTCGTCTGCCTTCTTGCCTTGGCATTGCCACTTTTAGGGCTCAACTCATCCCCCTCAGCCTCTTTTCCTTCCTCAAACCCAAACCAGAGCTGATCCCCTCCTTCCTGGGAGCTCTCCCTGCTCCAGGAGCTGCTCAGAGCCGAGGCTGTGAATTCTCCAGCAAAGCAACAATTAGTACCAATTTTCCCAGACAGCTGCTCCCATCTGCTCCGGGGGTTGTTTGTGTTTGTGTTGTGCAGGGAGCAGATTTTTTTTTTTTTTTCCCTGAACTCACATGGTTCTTGCAGTTGAATTTGTCAGTGAGATGAGCCATTTAATTTAAACCAGTCTCTTCTTTTATTTTTATATTTTTGCAAAGAGCCTCCCTGAGAGTTTGGGCTTGGTCTGGGTGATGGTGCTGCAGGCACCAGCAGTGGCTGCCCCATCCCTGGAACTGTTCAAGCCCAGGCTGGATGGGGTTTGGAACGGTCTGGTTTAGTGGAAGGTGGTGTTGCACCTTCCTGAGGAGCAGGAGGAACCAAAAAATCAGTGGAGAGGCCTCAAATTGAAATATACCCCAAATTCAAATTTTCTGCCCAGTTAAGGTTCATCCTGAGGTGCTGCTCCAGCAGTCCCACAAGGCTGGACCCTGCTGGACTCTGCCACCATCTGGGATGCATTTGGATAGTGGGATCAGCCTTGCATGCTGAGCCCTCAGGTCATGGCCCAGAGAGCCACGAGGCCTGGAGGAGGTGATGAGATGGGTGGGAAGGGCCAGGAGGAGGAGAATTCCATCAAATCTGCTGCCTTCTGCAGGGAATTCTTATGAGGGCAATGGGAAGCTGAAGTGTGAGCAGGAAATGATAAGTAAATAATCTGATTTTCATAAAACATTGATGCTCTTCAGGACCAGGTTGCTCCAAGCTCCCATCCATGTCCTGGTGCTTGTTCATTTGGTGACACAGAGGTGGCTGCTGTGACATTTCTGTCCCCACCGAGCGCAGGGTGTGGCACCTGAGCCCACAGAAGATCCCACATCATTCCAGGGTGGACAAAACATCCCATCCCAAAAGATCTGTGCCAGCCTCACCTGGGAGCCGCTGTCCACACCAACCTCAGGGTCTGCTGAGGGGGATTCTGGAAGGGATTGAGCTGACAGAGAATGAGCAGGGAATGAATGGAGCTTCTGTTGGGTGGGAAGGGCTTGGATTTCAGCTCCGGGAGGGAGGGAGGGCGTGCTGGAGCAGCGCCGGGAGGGGCCCTGGTTTACAAAACAAACAAACCACTGTGGCTTCTGAGTACGAGCAATCTGCTCCCCGGGAGGGGCCGGGGGTAATTCAGCACCTGATGTCAACCTCGCCTCCGTTCCGAGAGGGAATTGAACAAATGGAAGCTCAGAGACGGGCAGTGTTGTGTTTTGTAGCTCCTTTAGGCCAGGCTGGTGAAGCCCAGATGAGGCTGAAGGTGGCCAGAACTTGTCCCTGACATCAAGCAGAACATTTGGTGCCACCCCAGCTCTGTGCATCCCATTCCATGTGCTGCTGACCCCCCAGTGCCTCCAGTATCCTTTGTCCCACCCCAGAGGCAGCTCCAGCAGGACATGGGGGAACATCCCGAGTTGACACCTGCATCTTCTCTGGGGCCAAACCCTGGAATTCTCCAAGAGAGAAACAACATTACTGTAGTTTTTGGCAGCTCCATCTGACTCCCAACAAGCACTGTGGCCACCCCTCCCCTGTTTATGTGACACCGTCCCAGCTCGGTCTGCCATGATTAGAGTGGGCCTTTTTTGTTTGGACTGATTTAATCTTGCCAGTTTTTAAATTGCTGATTTTTATAAACACTTCAAAGCTCTGGATGCTCTGCTTCCTTGGAATATGGCACTAAACCAGCAGAGCTAAAATCCAATCTGGACAATTCCATAACCTCGATGGCTGAAATTCCTGGCGCTGGGAGCCAGCAGCCCACTCCTGCCCTGCTGCTCTCAGGGTCCTGCTGGAGCTGCGGCCAAACCCAGCTCCGGGCTGCTTTTCCCTGGCTCTGGCAGCAGGATCCATGTGGAAAACACTAGATGGCAGCTTGAGGCCACGTGTGAGCATCCCCGTGCCCAGCCCCAGAGCAGGGCTGTGTGTGTGGCATCGCTGGTGGCTCTGTTGGCACTGCCAGGCTGCTCTCGGGATGCTCCCGCCTTTCTCCAGCTGCAGCTTGGCCTGGAACTTCTTCAAAACTCTTCCCCTGGGGCCTCTGGGACTCAGCCAGCTTTGGCAGGAGTCGGCAAAGAGGTTTGGGTGGAGGTTTGGCAACTCTTCAACAAAGGGCAGCCTCGACACTGGGTTTGCAGAAATGTAGGGATGGCCTGAATGAGGCAGATTTGGGGAATTGGGGAATTAGGATTTAGGGTGTTCATAACCCCTGTGCCCTGTGTCACTTCTGAGCTGCTCAACACGACCTGGAAAGAGCCCCAGGGATCAGAGCCGGTCCCACACCCCAGAGCAGAGGGAACTGCATCCCAAAATGCACCAGGCATCACCAGCACCCCATAAACCGTGTCAGAGCACCCTCAGCAAGGCACCCCACAAACCAGGACAGACTGGGATTTCTGTCCCACAAAGGGTGAATTTTGAGGAACAGTTTTTCCTTCCTCCTTTTCTGACTTCTGTGCAAGCTGGAATGACAGATTTTTTACTCTCCAGGGATCCAGCAGGCACATGAGGGGCTGATTAGAGACATTCCAGGGCATTTTAAGGACAGGGACAAGAGGTAAGGCAGTGACCAGGGTTCTGTGCACCTTTTGTGCACTTTTGTGGCTGCTCTGTGTCTCCAAAGGCTGCCAGGAGCTGTGGAAAACTGGGAAGCAAAGCAGGGAGGTGGGATGTTTCAGGTCAATGTGTGATAGTAAATATCTCTGCACCTCTTTGATTTTTGGAGCAAAACATCACTAAAACAGAAGAGGTGGGAGCTGTGGGGTGCTGGATCCCAGCTCGGAGCAGAGCTCAGTGCAAACTCTCCTGGAGAGGGGTTGGATCTGAGGTTTTTATCTGCTCTTGGGATTTTGACTTTCAAGAGCAGCCAGGGGTTGGGACGTGGCTTTTCCAGGCTGATTTTGCAGCCTGGAGATGTTTCACAGCCATGCAGCTGTGGCTGAACTCCTGAACTCCTCCAGGCTTCCAGAGCTGCAGCCCAGCCCTGGGCTGGCCCTGGCTCTGGGGACAGCCTGTCCTTGGGGACACCGGGGACATGGCTCCTCAGGGGTGGCTTTCTCACCCATGCAAGGGCTTGGACCTCACAGTTTCAGGTGCCAAGAGCTGGGGGAGGCGACCAACAATGGGACTTTATCCAAATAGCCAACAAGGATGGCAAAGCCTGTGTTCAGCCTGGGCACACAGAGCAGCTGATCCAGGCAATATTTAGTGCAAGATCCCCAGGGAAAAAGGGAAATCCACTGGTGTTGCAAAGGTTTTTGAGCGCTGGAAAGGGGCTGTGATGAGATCTTGCAGCTGTGGGGGATTTAGGTTGGAAGGGACCTTAAAGATCACGTTCTAATGGGCAGGGACAAATTCCACTAGACCAGATTGCTCCAAACCCATCCATTGTGGCTTTGAACACTTCCAGGGATGGGACAGTCCCCCAGGGCCCTTCCCCATGGATCTGGGAGCCCTGCAGGTGCACAGAACCCCCTGTGGGGTTCTGGGGTGTCTGTCAGGAGCTGCCGTGGCCATGTGTCAGCAGAAGGGAATGTTCTTCTCCAGAATTTTCGAGGCAGCCTGAAAGTCAGGATCCAGATCTCATGAGTCACCTCCCCTGCACATGTGGGCTCTGACACAGCCAACATCCATCCCCCGGTGCCAACAGCAACACGGCGTCTCCTAGCAATGGGAGCAACCCCACCACAATAAACCCGTGGAGCAGTGCCCCGACAGCAAAGCTGCATCCACTCAGCGTGCCTGATGAGGATTTTCCAGCTCAGTCCTGCAGGGAAAGCAGAGGGAAACCATTTGTCTGAGGCAGCCTCGAGGTCAGGGCTGCGTCTGCCTGCGGCTCTCACACCTCCTCCATCCTAATTGTCTTCCCCTGTTCTCCCCACATTAATTTTTTTCCATGAAAGACTTCTTTTTTTTTCCTAATGGTCAGGGTGGGTGCATCCCACGAGCAAGCTCCTCCTTGAAAAATTGGAATAAATGGATATCCTTGATCCTCTCCTTCAGCACAGGATGGTTCCTCTGCCACAGTCAGGGCAACTACTCTGCCCTCAGGAAAATATTTCATCGGCACTAAGGTGACTGTCCCAGCTCTGGTCATTTAAGCTGTCTTTCAGCTTAAAAAACACTTGCAATTTCCAAGGATTTAATGTCTCCACCTGCTCTTAATGGGACTATTCTCACAGCTATTGCTGTAGGTAAAGACTTAAAGTCAGCCAATAATTACTCCCACGAAAGAAATGCTGTTTTCTTGTCATGTTCCATTAAACCGTTCACAGCAGGAGCCAAAGAATTAACGGCCTTATTATCTGGCCTGTGAAATAAATCATATTAGAGAGGAGAGGAACACAGAAGACACCAGGGGTGCCAGTGCTTAACGTGTTTTAAGGGATGAGGGTGGCTTTGGGAAAGGAAAGGATCAGGGAAAGAGGCTGGGCAGGGGTGTTCCCTCCCCGCTGGGATTTGCTGGGGTTTATTTTCCATCCTGGGTAAGTTCCCTTGGCTCCATGCAGGCCTGGCTGGGGTGGGTGTGTTGTGGGAGATGTTTTTGATGTGGGAGGTATTCCTGGGCTGGAATCCACCTGTTTTTCCCCGGGATGGCAGATGTCAGCTGGGGAAGTGGATGTGTGGCAGCCACGTGCTGGCAGCAGGAACACGAGGCTGGTTTGATTAACGAGTTTTGTTGTTGAGCTGGAGAACCTGGCAGCCTGAGGATGGCTTGGAAGAACATCAAATCCTCCAAGGAAGAGAGACAGAGCTCCAGCCCTCCCCCAGCACTTCAGGGCTGGTGCTGGAGAGGGTTTGGAGCAGGTCTTCTCCCAGACACCTGCAGACACACAACCAGGCACATTGTTGGCCACAGGGCTGCTGTTCCACCTTCCTGGGGCTGAGCTCCCACCACAGGGCTCCTGTTCCACCTTCCTGGGGCTGAGGATGAAGAGATTTGCTCAGTGGAACAACGCTCAGCTCCCAAGCTTCCCCAGTCCACGAGGGATTTGGACACTGGGTCAGGGCTGTGTCTGCCACCAGGCACTGGGAGGCCACCACGAGTCAAATCCAGGCCAGTTCTGCCTTGGATTTGGTGCCACATTTCCCCAGGACACAGTTTTACCTGGGAAAGCAAAGTCAGGGCTGACTCCATCTGCATTTCCCTCCTGGCCTGGGAAGTTTCTCTCTGGCCCACGCATCTCCCTGGACTCCCAAATACATCAGGCAGCCCAGAAGTGCATGGAACAGAAAGGAAATAAATCTTCCTTAAATTGCTTCAAGTTTTGAATTTTTTTATTTATTTTTTTCCAGGCCCTTGCAGACCAAATGTTCCCTCTCCTTTGTGGATGCACAGAGCAGCTGTGACATTTTGAACAGCACCTTCCTCTTCCAGCCACCAGCCTGGCAGGTTCATGTTTACACACCTTGGTCTACATTGATTTCTTTACCTGTTTCAGGGTTGATATTCCTGAACAAACTTCATTTTTGAAGACCTAGGGCCTCTGCTGATTTCTTTGCAGCTGCAGCCTGATGGCTTTCAGCTGCTTTGAATAATTTTTTAATTAAGGGGTCGAGGCCTAATGGCACTTTAGGGTTGAAAAATGTCCCTTCACACTTGCAGGGCTCTCCCAGGACATGATCCTGGTCCCATAAATGTCATTTCACTGGAGGAATGACCTCAGCTGCGGACAGGGGGACACTTTGGAGTGACACCAGACAGGTCTGAGCACGGCTGCTGTCAGGGTAGGAAATACCTCCATGAAATCCAGGCACAGGAGGAATCCCTGGATCCCAGCAAACCCCCTGAACCTTCTTCCTTTACCATTTTCAGAAGTTTATTTAACATTAATTCAATTTCTTTCGTGCCCATTCAATTCCTGCAGGCAATGGAAATGTTGTGGCTTGGGTTTGTTTGTGTTTTTTGTTATTTTCAAAATGTTCTGCTTTTCCCACTCCCTGCATTTCCTCTTATTCCATGGAGGCAACAAAAAGCCAAATTGCAGAAATGAAAAGGAAGCCAAGCTGCCTCATTACGGCTTTAGGATTCACTAAATGTTCCCACAGTCCTACCTGGGCACTGGGAAATGGAGTAGGATCAAGGAAATGTCTTGGATTTCTTTGGATAGGGAAAAATACAAATCTAATGCCCTCTTGTGGCTCCTGACAGAGTGTGGCTGCTGAGTGGTGCCAGGGCTGGCTCATCCTTGGGTTGTTTCGGGGTAGGAAAGGTAATTTTGGGGTAGAAAAGGTAATTTTAGGAATTTAGAGCTTGTAAAATTGATGAGAAAATCTGAAATCAACTCAGTGGTCCCCATTACTCAAAATCCCACCCCAGCAGTGAGCTCCCACTGCCTGGGGGAAGTTCTCATCTTGGAGAAAGCATCTTAAAATTAGAGAACCACAGCTCCTGCCTGCTTTTGTTTCAGTCCATCTTCTTGGAAAGAAAAAAATCTCTCATTCCAAATAAATCCTGAGCTGATCAAGCCCTGTCAGCCTCTTGTGGTGCTCCAGGATCAGCATCACTGCTGGGATGGCTCTTTGATTTTTATTTTTTTTTTATCATGAGCAATTTTAGCAGCGACAACTTTTCTGTCAAAATAACGACTTCAGGATTTCTGCAGAGATATTTTTGATTTGAAGTTTTCCTCTGAACGCCAAAAATCAGTGAAAAAATTGACTTTAAAAGATGAGGGTTGGTTGTTTTGTTTTTTTTTTTTCAAATTTTCAGTTTTTTGGTGGGGAGCCAAACTTATTTTCTTAGGGAAAAGTGTGAGCTGAGAGAGGGCAGAGTTCCTCTGGTGATCGCTTCACACCCCAGGAGGAGGATGCTTACAAAAATAACACTCAAGAGTTGAGACTGCAGACATGTTTGAGACTCTGCAAACATCCCCCAGACCGAGCATCCACAGGGATCCTCCCTGCTGGGATCAGCCTTTCCTGCCCCTTTCCTGCTCCTTCTGTGGTCTTGGCCACAAGAAATGGGATTTATGTGGACACAGCATGGGATCCCTGACTGGTTTGGGTTGGGAGGGATCTCAGAACTCATCCCATTCCACGGGCAGGGTCATCTTCCCCTATCCCAGCTTGCTCCAGGCCCGGTCCAACCTGGCCTTGGCCACTTCCCCATTTGCAGCAGAAAAAGTAGAAAATGTGACCTCACACCCCGAGGAGCCCCTGGAAGTTTTCCTCAAGCTGGGATGCAGGGGAAGGAGAGAGCAGGGATTTTGGCAGGAAGGCCCCACACATCTGCAGGCCCAGCACTCTCTGCTCATTTCTCACTTTTTCCTTTCTCAGTGTCCACTTCAGGCAGAGAAATGGCTGAGAAAAGAAGAACCAGCAGCTTTTTTGGCTGCAGGCCTGGAGAGGATCTGCCTGGTGGCTCTGCTGCTGTGGGGGGGCTTCCCAAGCTTTCTTTTATCCTGGCTTGTGTGTGGGAGTGGGATAGGAGGCAAACATGGCCAGCAGTGCCTGACAGCTGCTGGTGGGACTGAGGGCTCAGATGCCGTGACAAGGGAAGGGCTGCAGAGGGGAATTGGCAGCTTCTCCTCATGTTTTTGGGAGGATTTCCCTCCTTACTCCAGGCTCTGCTCAAACCAGGGTGCTGCTTTCTGCCCTGAGAGCAGAGGCTCCTTAGAGGGGCTTTTCTTCCTCCCAACCAAACACAGATCTATGAAAAAGCATGGCTCTGCTCCATGCCAAGAACTCCGTTTCCTCCAGGATTTCAGTAACTCCATTTCCTGGGAATCTCTTTCCAAGAGCTTTGTGCTGATCCCTTCGCTGTGGGTGTTTGGGGTGAGCACTGACACTGCTGGGCTGGAACCACATCCAAGCTGTGCCTCCACACGGTGCTTCCTCCAGGCCCTGCCACTTTTACTGAGGTAAAACAAAGCCTTGAGAGGACTGGGAGCATTTTCCTCTGGCTGTTTCCCACTGGGGTGTGTACATCCAGCTCCAATTTCCATAACCACGGAGCAGGGGAGTGTCAGGACACACTGGGAGCATCACCTGGTCTAACACCCAGCCAGGCTGAGACAGGTCTGGGGGAGTGTTACACTCTTTGCACCAGTCAGAGCTCCTAGACAGAGAGACAGGAAGGTGCTACAGGCGGGGAATGGGAATTTTTGCCTGTTGCTGCTGCTCAGACCAAAAAATAAAGATGGAAAAGCCTCAGTCCTCAGGATATTTTTTGTGGCCTGGACAATGTGAGTTGTTCTGAGTGCCTGGAGGCTGCTGCCTGCTGTCTCCACTGGAATTCTGGCTGCCCCTTTGTCCCCCTCAACATGCTCCTGCCTTGAATTCCAGGTGGGAATGCAGAGGGACACATAGGAGAGGATGGAAGGACAGGGGAATGGAGGCACAACAAGCCCAGAGAGCTCGAAGCAGAGCTGGCGTGTGGCAGAGGGCTCCAGCAGGAGCATTCCCAAGCCTTGGGATCAGCAGTGGGACAGAGGAGTAAATTCAACACATATTTTCCATCTTCAGCTCTCCATGCTGCCCCTAACCTGATCCCAGTCAGAGACACACAGGCAGCAGCCAAGGAACTTTTATGACTCACTGGAAAGGGAGCCTGCGCTAGAGCGGGCGCGTTCGGATCCAGCTGTCTCCTCTCTGGTGTTGTTTAGGGAGGACATTTGTGCTTGCTGAGCTCACCTAGGAAAGGGCCAGCAAGCCTCTGGATGCAGGGAAAACTGGTCCTCAGCCCAGCCTGGGAACAGGCTGCATATCCCTTAAAAAAACGGAGAGAAGGAGCTGGGCTGGCAGGGAGCACAGCTCAGGATTTGGGGTGTGGGCAGCAGTCCTGCTCTGGGGGAGTCTCCCTGGCACATCCCCTTCACCTTCACAGGCTTGAACAGAGCCATTGCCCACCCCCACTGTCCCCAAACCTTCTGGGAAGTGGAAATCCCTGGGTCTGGCAGTTGTCCTTTCAAAGCCCTCACCTCTCACAGAGGTGATGCACCCTGAAAACGGGGTTGTGTTCAGCAGCAGGGCTGAGTGACACCAAATCTTGCCCAGGAAATCCAGGTTAAATGAGATCTTAAACCCATCTGGGTCTGTGGCAGCAGCCAGGTTCTGCTGCTGGCTGTTCCTGCCCCTATTGAGCCTCATCCCTGTCTTTAGGACAAGCAGATCCACTTAAACCCTGAAGAGTGAGACTGAAAATCCCATCCCAAATACTTCCTGTTATTTTAACTCCAGTGATCCATGATACAGCCACAATCCACAAATTACCTGCCTGTCTGCTGGTGTGCTTTAGGTATGTGGGACAAGGTGTGTGGCATGTCCTCAGCTGGAATTGGGGGAAAAAACCAGGAATGTGGTGAATATTTCGTGTTAGGAGCTCTGAGCCTGTCAAATGAGGCTTTGTTAGCAAAATTCATCATTTCTGATTCCAGGCTGGTAGCAGAAAGCAGGAGGTTTATCTTTAAAGCCATGACTTTAAAACCAAATAAACCAGATCCTTGTGAGGGAGAAAAGCAGGTTTTTGGTGTCTCTGCATTGCTCAAAATGTGGTTCTACAAAACGGGGCCTGGAGAAGCCCCAGGATCAGAAATCCTTGTCTCAGGCAGGGTTGATTTTTTAGGCAAAACCCCTGACTTGTGAACATTCTACTTGCAATATGCAACAGGCCACATTTTCCCTCAGTGCCCTGAAAATTTTCATGGAGTGGAACTGTGCTTTTCCTACTCATCCCTAAAATCCAGTGCCTGCAGCACAGCTTGCACTTGGCTTTTCCAGTTTCTGAATGCTGCCACTCTCTTAGCTCATACTTTCACAAGATTCAAATGAATACTGTTAAAAAATAGCTGAGATTTCTGTGCATTTAAGTGATGGTGGAAAATGGATCATTAAGAAAAGTACCTGTGACACCAAGACCCTTCCTAGGAAGTGCCATTGTGTCCCCTGAGCCTGGGCAGGATCCTGCTGCCATTTACCTCCTCTGCATTTCCAGGCCAGGGATTTCCAGCATCCAGCAGAATTCCTCATCCTCTGGGATGAGCTCTCGGCAAGGGCCAGAGGCCGATGTGAAGGGGTGGGAAGGGATGGATGAAGAGCTGCAGTGGGATCTGGAGGGCTTCCACCCAGGATTTACCCAGGGACAGGATTCCTGAATTTCCCTGGTGCCAGCGCTCCCCTCATCCCTCCCTGGGGGTGGAACGCTGCACCCAGCGCCCAGCAGAGTGGTACCCAACCCATCCCGGGACCCAAGCGCGGCTCCGTGGTACCAAACCGAGCACAGCCCGGTCCGTGCGGGGCTTTTGGGGCCGGCGGGGTCCCCACGGAGGGGACAGCCCCGGGCCCGCCGCCGGCATCACTAGATGGTGCTCACGCCTGCCTTTTCCCGAGCTCCCGGAGCGCCGGAGCCGCGCCCGGGGATGCTCAGGGGGCTCCTGGGTGTCGCCGGAGCCTTGGGAGCCGGTGCCATTAATGACGAGGATTAGGAAGATGTTTCCCATCTCTCTGCTTGTCCCCAGACTGTCAGGGGGGGGGGCGGGACAGGGTGGAGGTGCTGCAGGACGTGTCCCTGGGATGCTCATGGAATCTTGCTGCTCCTTGCAAGCATCAGCCCCTCTCCTCAGACCCCTGCATCTCCCTGGGGCTCCCAGGGCCGTGAGTCAGTGCAGCCGGCCCTGCACCACATCCTGCGGGACAAACCCACACAGGAGCAGGACACGCTCAGGGCACTCTCACAAGGAATTGCTTCCTCATGACTAAACATCAACAGACAGAAAAAAAATGAACCATGACCATGAATTTAATTCAAACCCATCAGCGAGTCCCCAGCACAGAGGAAGGGCTGGTGTGGGTGTGAAGCAGATGCAGGGAGAGGGTCTGGGTGTGTTGGTGAGGGCTGCTCCAAAGCAGCTCCTCTGCACGAGCTCCCGGTGTCCAGCTGATGACCTGAGTGGCAGGGAGCTCGCTGGGGTGGCCTCTGCTGGGACAGCTTCTTGGCTTTATTTTTATAAATAATGAGCTATTCCTCAGCAGCTCGTCAAGGCACGAGGGAGAGGATCATCTGGGATTGCACTGACACGCAAAACTGGTGGGGAAGCTCCAAACCCGCCCTGGTTCTCAGCAAGTCCCCAAGTCCCCTTCCCTGGGCAGGCTGGGCACAGCAGAGCATGAGTGGCTGCCAGCCCACAGGCTGAAACTGATTAAAAACCCACTCCAGCCTGCAACTGGGACCCTCATTTTGCTTTATCATCCCCTTCCTCCTTGGCTTTGGGGTTAGAAAAGCGGCAGCACCACGCGAGATCCAGAGTTCTGGTGGGCAAGGCTGGGTGTCAGCCACCCTTGGAATTTTGTTAATGGATGAATTGAGGAGAAAACGAAGCCATTGTAGGTAAAATTGTCACTGCACAGTCCTACCATGGTCAGGAAAAAATTCAGGCTACATCACCAGCAAATTTCCTGCTGTGGGATCTGATTTGCCCTTGGTTATGCCAGGGCTGGGCTGGTGTTGGGATCAATCCCTCAATAAAAATGTCTGGGCCAAGCAAACCCCACGCTGCAGAGCAGAAAGAGGAGTGGGAAGGGCAGAGAGTGCTGGCCATGGGGACACGCTGGCTCAGAGCAAGCAAGGAGGGGAAGGACACAGCTCCAGGAGGAATCTGAGGGAAAACCTAAGGACGCAGAAGGGATGAGCCAGGATGAGCATACCCAGCTTTTCGTGCTTTCACCCAGGGCTGGAGCAGACCTGGACCAATTGCAGGAGGATTTAGGATAGTTTTGGGGAGTGCAATGCCCATGGGCTGTGATATCCCAAAGGATCCCTGTGCTCCGTGGGCACTGAGAGCTGCCTGACCTCCTGCTCTGCCCTGGGAATCCAGGAGAGAGGGAAAAGGAGCCGGAGCAACACAAGCGAACCCAAATGTGTTTCCACTTAGCTGCTCCTCCGAGGCCAAATGATGTAACTCCCGTGAAGCCCTGCAAGATGTTGGCAGGAGGAGCCCAGTGACAACTCCAACTGTAAGTTCCTGAGCTAATGAGCACAAAAGTTGAATAAAAATAATAAAAATAAAAGGGCTGTTTTTTTTTTTTTGGCGTAACACAGCGATCCTCCCCAAGACTGTTTTCTGAGCAGAGAACAGCGCAGTGAAGGAAAAATTCCAGCCCCAAAGACTCCTCTCCTCTGGGTCTAATGGGGCACAGCCAAGGGGTCACCACCCATCAGGACAAGCTTTTCAAACCAGTAGAGTTGGGTTTTCCACATCCTGAGGAGATGCTGAAGCACATCCCTGCTCCAGAGGAACCTCCTCCAGCCTTTATGGAGTTAACCCAAATCATTCCTCCTGAGGTTGGGTTTTTCTGTCTCTGTGTGTGTGTGTTACCAGCAAGGAATGTTTTACTACAGCTCTCCACACAGCCACCAGCCTCCAAATGGACCATGTTACAGGAGAGCTAAATATTGTGTCAGGGACCATGTGTTTCTTGTAAGACGGGCTTGAGCCACAACTGTGTAGGAAATTGTTTATCTCTCCCCTCTTCTCCCTCTCCCTGCCTTTATCCTCCCACGGATTGCGTGGATGGCCGGGGTGCTGGAGATGGGAACTTTCCTGGGGATGCTGGCAGGGCTTTTCGACAGCTGGGACTGTGGGGAGGGCAACTGCAGGCCATGAAATGTCCTTTTCTGCTGGTGGCATGTCCCTTTCTGCCCAGTGACACACCAGTCCTGCTTCCAAGGGCCATGGGTGGCTCTGTCCCTATATTTGTGTTCCATGAGGGACACTGGGCATGGCCAGGACCCTGATGGGATATGGCTCAGCACCACAACTGCTTGGGGATCCTCTGTTAGGGGGTTTGGATGGAGCTGCTCCAGATGTGCACAGGGAAATTTGGGCACAGGAAAATGTTGCCGGCCACAGGGTCAGGGTAGAGATGAACTTTCTCTGCTTTGCTGGAGATTCAGTGGCTGCAGGGTGGGTTATAGAGCCAGAGGGTTGATGCAGCAGTAGAACAAAGTCTCTGAAAATTGATTTATTGCTGCTGCAGCCAACAGGGAGCAGAGCAGGGGCTGCTGCCTGTGCCATGGGCAGGACACAGATGTCACCGTGGGCATGGTGAGGCTTGGGCTTGATCTTCCACTCCTGACTCAAAACTCAGCAGAGGCACCACAGCAAAACCCTTTTTGCCTTCGCTGAGGCAGAGTCAGCAGATTTGGGATTTGTTTGTTCCCTGCACAGCTCTGCCAGAGGGATGTGAGGGAAACCTGAGCCCCTGATGCCTTCTCTCCTTGTCCTTATCCGTCCATCTCGACGCCGTCCCCAAATGGAAAAAGGCACTTTTCCTTTTTACTGTCTCTGCACAAAAGCATAATTGTACATAAACATCTGATTTCTTTTACTTTGCCTCAATAATAGCTTGTAGCAACCCTTTCCAACATCTATTAATGGTGTGCTGTGTATTAGATCCAGACTGCACAGAGCCCCAAATGTGACTGTCTTCCAATAAAGTGGGGGAAAGGCTGAGCCCAGATCAAACTTTGCTCCCTGGTCAGTTTTAGGTGCAGTAAAATCTGCATCTCTATAAATTTAGCAAAGGATCTTGCTTTTAAACACCTTGGACTTTTCTCTTAGTGAGATACTGGAGATGAGGCCCAGCTGGAGGAGACAGATGATCCCTAAATTTCAGTATCCCAAGTTTCAGGCAGCTGAACCAAATGCAGAGCTTAGAAAAGGGGCAGCACTTCCATTGGGAAATTGTCTTTCTCTGCCCCCCAAAAAATCCACCTAGGTTTTAATGACATAAAGGCATGGTAACCCTCACTGCATCTCTGGGAATGGGAAAAACAGCCAGGTTCAGACTTCCAGCTGGTTATAAACCCTGGGAAACGCCCTCTGCCCTTCCTTGTTAGGACACCATCAGGGTACCACCCCAGATTTTTAAAATATGAGGGGTTTTTTTTAATAAATAAACTCTAAATCTGCATTTTCAGCTCTGTTTTCTTCCCTTGAGCATGACAGCATCACTGGCAGTGGCTGGTGTGAGATGACAGTGACAGCTCTGGACATCCCACTGCTCCCTCAGAGTGATCCAACAGATGATCCTTAACGAGAAAAAGACATGGAAGGGTTTGGCTTGGAGAGAAAAACTGTCTGGGAAGATCAGCTGGGGCTGTCTCAAGGTGTTCAGGCTTTGTAGGGCTGTGAAAAGCCATCAGATTGTTTTTCCTCTCCAGCAGAAGCAGAAATTTGGGGATTTCCCTGGCTCTGCTTTGCTTCTTGCTGCTGTCACTGGTCTAAATTGGGCTGGGTGAAGGGAAGTGGCTCCTTACACGTGGGATTATTAAAAAGCCTGACCTGAACCATGAGCTGGACCAGCCTTTCAGATGCCAGCCTGCTTTACCACCTGCCAAATTTATTGGGCTGCAGCTGAGAATCTTCCCCTTTGATCCACCTTTGCTATTAAACAGCTTCAGATAAAACCACGGAGCTTGTTTCTAGGAAAGGAAAAGGAACAACTCAAATCTTGGAGCTGAGCAGCAGCGGGGAGCCCATCTTCAAACTGCATCTCCTCAGCAGCTTCAGAAGCAGAGCAGCTCATTTTTAACATCCTGCACGGCTCTTCAGCAATGATTAAAGCCCCTTAAATGCGCACCTTTTTCATCACGGGCCCCACTGCTGACAGGGTGCCAGGTACAACAAACCCCATCAAAAGCACCGTCCCTGTGATGGATTTAATTGTCCTTCTCTTGTTTTCTGAGCGAGGAGAGCTGGAGGATGAATAAAACCTGGAGAAAAATGTCCATCCTCGTGCAGAAACAACCCCCTAAAAGGCTGTGGAGGAGCTGGTCTGCAGGCACAGGCACAAAAAGGAGCGTGGGGAAATAATGCCCTAAAACCCTTCCGAACCCATTCATCAGCGTGGCTGCAGTGATCATCTCAGCAATAAATTCCCTTATCATCCGATTGGAATCTGACATGAATGCCCTGCCTGTTATTTCAGAGGGAGATGGGCTGGAACTGGTGGGTAATTGGTAGGAAAAATTGCTGGTTCTAGCAAAGATCTGATACCATCGGAGGAGTTACCCCACGAGAGAGGGGGATTAGAGAAATCTGTTTACCACAGGGGGATCATTCATCCTGAATAAACGTGTTCACTTCCCAGAGACTTCCCCTCACACCCTGATTCCCCTTCAGTGGCATCTTAACATCAGAACTAACACAGTTTTTTCCCAGTCAGGAAAAGGAGCTGCTGTCTGTGCACAGCTGTCTATAAAAATGATTAAAACCTTCTCATCAAACTCCCATTAATTCATGCATTTATTTCTAAGTTGTCTCAGCAAAGACAACTCTAATTTCTTAATCATTCACATTACTCCCAGTGCTTCTGCAAACACCTCTGCTCTGCAAAATTTTTCTCAGCCAAAGGGTGCCTGACTCAGGTTTTGTTTCTGTTTCTCTGCTGGAGAGACACAATTGGTTTATTAACATTTTTCTTTGCACCTGCAGGTCAACTTCCAGCCTGCTGTACCCAAATAATTGAGCCCAGGTTTGCAGGGAGAGCTTGCAGCCTAAACCAAAAATAGGACAACTGGAGCTCTCTGGAGAGCGTTGGGGTAGAGCCAGCAGCAAATCCAGAGGTAAGAGCCTGGCTTTGCTGCAGCAAACAATCCCTGTGCCCTGACTCGATGGGTCTCTGCCTTTCTCAAAGGTCTCCTACTTTCCCTTCCATTTCCCAGCTCACATGAGACAGAATTTTGGTGAGCATTCCTGCTTTTTAAATGAGCTCCCCAGAGGATTCTCAAGAACAAAGCTGCAAGGCAGGGCCGCAGGAGGACTGAGGCTGCTGCAGGAGCACCGGCACAGATTCCTAATAAACCATCTGCATTCCTTGCACGGCTCTGACTGCAACTCCCCAGCGTGTCCTTCACCTTTCTGGGAAGGCAGAACTGGTGAGGGTGGTGGGGAAATTGCTTCACTGGAGCCAAAGGGGGTTTTGCAATCAGGTTTAGTGGAGCCAGGGCTGATTTTAACCCTGTGTGTTCCAATCTCTCTGGACCACCCTGTGGGCTGCCAGCACTTTAAGGGTGATGGAGGAAAAATAAATTATTCCTTTTCCATACAGATTCTCCCTGGGTGGTAGGGATGGCTCCAAAGCCTCCCTCTTCTGAAGCCTGGCTCTATTTGCAAGGATCCTGACAAAACTCACCTTCTAGGCTCTACTCATGAGCCCTGGAATGAGCCAGGCTGGGTGTGAGCACAGGATGATCATCCCTGTATCCTCTGTCCTTGGCTGGGAACAATCTGCTTCCTGCCCATGGTATCACCACAGGATGCCAGGATTTGGTGACAAAACACACGGCAACAAAATCCTTCCAAACTGAGAAAATTACCCAGGGAGAAAATCTGGCTGGATCTTTTCTCAATATTCTATAAAACAGAAGTTTGACATCTGGCTCAGAGCAGGGACAGAGCATCAGACCCTGAAAGAGAGAGCAGAGCTTGGAGTGATGGATGGAAAATTTGAGCTCTGCATGAGGAGCATCTGAGACAGAAGGCTGGAACAGCTGACCGCACCAGTGCTGAACCTACCCCTCCAATGGCTTTATCAGCAGCTGGGACGCGATTCCCACATCCCTGGTGCTGATTCCCACATCCCTGGTGCTGATTCCCACATCCCTGGTGCTGATTCCCACATTCCTGGTGCTGATCCCCACATCCCTGGTGCCGATTCCCACATCCCTGGTGCTGATCCCCACATCCCTGGTGCTGATCCCCACATCCCTGGTGCGGATCCCCACATTCCTGGTGCCGATTCCTGCACCCCTGGTGCTGATTCCCACATCCCTGGTGCTGATTCCCACATTCCTGGTGCTGATCCCCACATTCCTGGTGCTGATCCCCACATCCCTGGTGCTGATTCCCACATTCCTGGTGCTGATTCCCACATCCCTGGTGCTGATTCCCACATTCCTGGTGCCAGCAGAGGTGCAGGTAACGAGCTGTGGCTGCTGCAGCTGCAGGGCTGGAACGTGGAGCTTGGATTCCTCCCCTCCAGCCATGGAAAAGCTGTTCCCTGCCCCGGTGAGGACAGAGACTGCATCTCGGTGCTGCTCTGCTTTTTATGGAAGGCTTTCCATGAAAAAAAAGCATCCCCAGAATGAATTAAACACCATTGCGGTGGCCACGTTCCTGCAGGCTCCTGGTGCTCTTCACTTGACTCACCAACGAGGAAGCCAAGATATTTTGTGGAGGGTGTTTTGAAAACACTTTAATTGACTTAATTCATAGCCAGAATTTGCAGGAGTTGTCCCCAGGATGGTGTTTAATTCCTGGTTGCCTTGGGCCCATGGAGATTGTCTTGCTCCCTCCTGGCTGCAGCCCCGTGCCTGGGGACTGGGTATTTTCTGCTGCTCTTTGAGGCCATCACAAGAATGAAAATATTTGTGACAGCCTGACCCAAGCTTCAATTTCTCCTGGCCTTGTTGAAAGGCACGTTGTTCACCACAGACAAACCCGAGATGAACACACTGCAAAGAGGCCAGAGGGTTCATAAATTAAACCCGGAATAATTGCAATATCCCTGCAAGAAGGGTTTTCTTATCTTGATTTTACCCTTTTTTTTTTCTGTCTCTCCCCTCCTCCACCTTACATTAATCAATTCCAGACCATGAACCTTCAAACAGATTTGTTTGGAGATTTGGCTGGAGCTTTCTTGCTTTCCCTACAAAAAGCAGAGCCCGTTTGGAGTAGAGGGAGAGGTCCAGCACTAAAATCAGAACCCAAATGGTAAACAAGATGAGAAGTAAAAAGTTCCCTACACCATCTCTGGCTCCTGCACATCTTCAACAGATCCTCTTCCCAGAGGCAAAAGTGGGGAAATTGGGAATTTAATGCCTTTCTCAGCTTCAAATTTTAATGGAAAATGATCCCAAAAATGACCAGAGTCCCATCCTAAGATGCTGTCCCACTAAGCAGGGGCAGGGATGATGCCTGGACAGGAAATATCTGTTTTTTGATTGTTTGAGTCATCCTGGTTGTGAACATCACACAAGCTTTGGCTCACGTGTACATCAGGACAGTTCAGTTCTCCTGAACCCTTCTCTCCACCTCTCTGTCCCAACCTGCAAACACTCCGAGGGGGATGATGCAGCAAAAGAAAAAAAAATCCACAAAAATGAGATTTACATATGTTTTATTGGAAAAATATCAAGTTTTCCCTGTTAAGAAAGGAAGGTGTTGGAAATCAGGTTGTAAAAGGGATTTGCTGTGGGACTGTCACCTGTACTGGCTGTTCAGGAAAACTCCTCGACCTTCTGTCCCAAAGGGAAGGTTGCTGTGGATATTTGATTGAGGGATTTGTCCAGGAGCAAATCTTGGTCAGGGAAGTAATTGGAGCCTTCCCTGAATCCAGCAGTGGGAGAAGAAAGTTTGTGGAATGCAGAATTACTCTCAGCTTGTTCCCAAGGAGATTGGGAGAGCGGTGATAAATGAATTTCAGGAAGCCTCATGGTTCAGCCTGGCTGAGGGAAAAGCTGCTGGTGTCCATCCCAACACTGCAAAGCCGATTTTCCACTCGCACACCCCACTATAAATCAGCTCTAAATGTACTTCTGCTGACATGCCAAGTTTCCCCTTGGATGTCATTCCACAGGCACACTCTCCTTGGACCGCAGGTGATTTGGTTTGATGAAGGAACCTCCAAGAGGGGAGCTTTGGTGGATATCAGTGGGAGATCTGTTGGATTAGACACCCCAAATGGATGCCAGCAGAGACTCCAACCCAGCCACTGGGAATCCTCTGCCTCCAAAGCTCCTTGAGTCTGGAAAAACCACGTTGGAAATCTCTGAAGAGGTTTTTGATTAATGCAAATTGATTTTTTTTTTTTTCAGCAAAGTAAAGCTTTGGTTTCTATTCACCTCCCCTTGAGGCTTGTTGAGTCTGAGGTTTCTTTGCTGCAACAAGCACAGTTTTTCTTCTAGATAGGACAGAAAGCATCCCATTCCTCTATTCCCAAAGAATTCCAGTAACCAAAACCAAAAACGTGAGAACAAGTCAGGCACTCCAGGCTCCTGTGGGCGGCAGGAAAGGAGAAACTGGGGCAAAAGTTGAACCAGGATTTAATTTTATCAGGATTGATTCATCTGTCCTTAATTAGTGACAGCTTCCCAGGGCATGATGTAAGAATATACAGAGGTTTTTAAGGAATAACTCTGGGCTAAGATAAAGTGTAGCTGTTCACAGAGAGTTCTTTTTTTTATGCCAGCAGAGATTTGGGCAGTCAAAGATGAAAAATAGATGAGATTCCACAATCACACATGTTGGAAACTAAAATCTTTTAGAGTACAGATCCTGCTTTCTTGCCAATTTATTGTGGAAAAAGCAGTAATTTTCCCGGATCCTCTGGTTTAATACCTGTATTTACTTCTACTCCTAAAACTGCACAATTCATGGTGCTGTGCAGAGGGCTGCTGAACAAAAATAGTGTATGATTGTTCTGGAAGTTCCAAAACCAGCTGGAAAAAAAAAAGTGGTGATGTTTAACGGCACTTCAACAAAACAAACAAAGCAGTTAGCTCAATTAAAAATCTCTATTTTCTGGCTTTTCATGGCAACAATATGAGACTAGGCCAGAGGCTGATCTCCCTTACTTTGTGCTGCACCTTCCCTGTGTTTCCTGTGCTCCCAGTCACACCTGTGAGGCCAGTTCCACATATTCCACCTCAGTTCCCTGTGCTCACACCCTTGAAATCCTTCCAGGCTGCTTTTCTGCCCATTCCTCCACCTCCCTGAGCCAGGCTGGAGATCCAAGCTCTAATTCCCTGCTATAAACAGATCCCTCTGGCACCCTGACCATGTCCTGCTATTTCCAGGGGCTGTGCAACATGGGAGCTCCTTCTCCTCTTTCTGACATCCATAAAAACCCAGGATCTTTTCCCAGAGTAGGGGAAAAATCAGGATTTTGGGCTCCTTTGGGATGCTCAGGGATGCTATGCACGGCCTTCACCTAGTGGCGCAGGACCAGGCCGGGACACGTTGAGCAGATGGCGGTTCTGGCCTGCAGCTGAGGCCCCAATTACTGTGCTCAAATCCCATCTTTGATACCCTTCCAGCTTTTATCAGATGTTTCCACTCAAGGTTTGGCACGGCTGATGTGAGGGGAAGGCCAGGAGAGCACTCAAACAGCGAGAGCAGCTGAAGAGCCCGGCACAGGAGAAGGGCCCTGTCCCCAAAGTGCTCTCACCACACCAAGTGGGGACATCCCTGACTGCTCCAGCACTTCAATATTTACCCCTCTGTGCAAAAAAACCTCCAAAACTCCAGCACTGAGGTGCTTACACAGCCTCTGCTCCCCTCTGCCACATCACACAGCAAGCAGCCAGCCCAGGCAATGTAAATCAAAGTTTCTGGGAGGATTGAGAGCATGTGAGCATTTTCTGGGAGTTAAAAGCCTTTCCTGCCTGGGTTTGGCTTTGGATGACCCCTGCTCCTAATGCACTCCTCACTTCATTCACCCCTGCCAGTGCCAATGCTCTTATTTATGACTTCAGTAATGGCTTTCTATCAACAGGCCCTGAAAAGCTGCTCCTTCCACAGAACATTCCTCCAAGTAAATCCTGCCCCTGGAGCATTCCCAGTCTGAGCTCAGTCCAGGGCCTGCTCAGGGCAGAGGAGAGGACTTTCAAAGGACTCCCACTGAGTTCAGCTGGCTCAGACCCCAAAAGAACACACATCCACACCCACAAAGCTCTAATAAAGGGCCTCATGGAAGCTCACAAGCAGGAATCAAAACCTCTCCCAAAGTCTTCAGGAGGCTCTGTGGCTGTTTCGCCATCCTTTTGCTGCTGCCCATGGACCACAGGGTTTTACCTCTCAGGCAGCCCCACAAAGCTGACTGAAAATCCTTCCACAACACTGAGCCTGGGCTCTTTTTTCTCCCTTAACTTAAAAGCCAGAAAAACATTGAGAAATGCCTGTGCAGGAGAATCAATCACACACAGAGGAACCTTCTGGGTCCCGTGAAACAGCCTGTGCTTTCAGCCTTGGCAGTTTGTTCTTCCTCCTTTTGGGAGGCAGCACAGACATGTTTTCCATTTGGAATATCCCAAGGGTCTTGCAGCTCATGCTGAGCCCTCAGAAGTAAATGAGCCACTTTTCCCAGCAGCAATCCCCGTTACAATTGAGAAATGTTGGGGTTTTTCACCATACCCAGACTGACACTTGGTTCAGGTCACAGGAAAGTAGAGACAGAGGGTCCACCCCAGAGCAGGCCCAACAAATACATGAATCAGAACATCTTTAGCTCACTTCTGCTCCCTCAGCTGTTCCACAGGCCAAGCACAGCTCTTTATTGGTGTCATTTACTCAGCTGTCGAGTGGGGGTTTTATCCTAAAGCTCAGCAGTGGGGAAATAGGAACCTGCAATGAGCTCGCCTCAGATTGAAACAGATATTTCAGGAGAATAAACCAGTGCCTGGACTGAATAAACACAGCAGGCACTGAAGGAATGTGCAGCTGACATAAGATCTGGTGGGTGAGTTCAAGGAATGGGAGACTTGGTGCTGGAGTCATAAATCTTCTGGGCTGGAAAGGGGTCAGAGCTGAGCTCTGCACCTTGCTGGGAGCGACTGGAGGAGGTTTGGTGTCCCCATGGACAGGGAGGCTTTTTCCCCACCACAGCTCCTGGGGAGTGTGGATTTTCTCCATCTTCTGTAGCTCAGGAAGGCCTCTGGCAGAGGGTCCCGTGGGATCCTGGATGTTCCTGAGGAGCTGAGTTGGTGCTGCTGAGCCCTGATTCACAAAAATCCTGAAGAACAAAACCCAAGGTCTTTGGGCCTGAATATTTGTCCCAGGCGGGAGAGCCCCAGCTGCTGCTGAGGGCCAAGGCAGGGGTGAGACCCAGAGAAGCTGCTGCAGCTCTCGGTGTGTTTGGAAACCACAGTGTCCTCATGTGACCTGACTCTGCTCTCCTTTCCCTCTGACAGGCAAGGATGGAGGAAGGGTGGATCCAGCTCTTGGCTCCTGATCTCCTCCAGCAGCCTGGATGATCTGAGGGACGAGTCAGAGCCCGTTGGCTCTGGATGGTAGCTGCAAGAGGTGTGAATTCTCTGTGGCTGGGCTGGGCATGGAGCACCCAACAATTTCCTGCCCCTTCCCAGGGCACAGTGGAGGTGCTGACAGCCCCAGGGAACCTCCAGCTCCATGCTAAGTAGAGCTAAGCCTTAACCAGCCCCGAAATCCCATCTAATTCCATCAGGCACTAGGACTGTGGGGACAGGCTGCACTAACTGGGGGTTGTTGTCACTGCACAACAGAAAAAAAAAAAATCAGTTTGGTTATTTTTTAAATGCAATTGCACTGATTAAAGCCAAGCCTTCAGAAAAGTGGGTATCACTGGAGGCCTTGACACCATCCTGGGATGGATGGCGTGGGATGGCAGGAACTCCTAATGGAAGTGTCTCTGCTCCTGGTGGGGATTTAGAACAAGAAGAGCTTTAAGGTCCCTTCCAACCCAAACCAATCCAGGATCCTGTGACCTGTGGGCTTTGATCAGCCAGCCCTGGCAGCTGAGAGCCTTGGGAAGGTTTGGACATGACTTCCTCCACCTGAAGCCCCCGTGGCTGAGGAAGGCAGATCCCATTCCCTGGGGAGGGGCTGATTCCAGCCAAATGCTCCCCAGGCACCTGCAGGGTGGATGGAGCAGTGGCCCACGGGGTGAGAGCTGGGCCCAGCAAGTCAGGCTGTGCTAAAGCATCCCAGATGTTTCATATTCCTGCTCCAAGGAAAGGGAGAGAGGAGCTGCACAGAGTACAGCAATATTTTGTTCAATCCATTCCATATGTTTCCTCCATAAGTCGAGATTAAGCAGCAGTGCTGGTTGGAATAGGAATCAGCCAGAGGCTGCTCGGGGGCTCTGGAGGCCAAACAGCCCCAGCACAGGCCCTGACCTGACTCCAGAATCCATTTCCATGGGGACAAGTGGAATTGTCACCTCTCCTGCCGCTGCTGCTGCCTCTGCAGGAAAGATTGGTCAGCCCTGGCCTCCCCTGCATGGTGGGAAATCCTGAATTTTGGCACAGCTGCTGGGAGGATTCGTGTTGTAATCATGGCTGAGGTGGCATTCCCAGGAAAAATGCGATGTCCTTCAGATGCCTCAGCCCTGACACACCTTCAGTGTGAACATGAAGGTGGCAAAAACTTCCCAGCTCTGCTACCTTGAGCTTCCAATTAACACCACTCCCAAGAGCACACAGAGAATGTGTTTAATTTAAATAAAAAAATAAAATTCATATTTTTTTCTGTTTTTTTCTTTATTTTTCTGATTTTTTTTCACTCATTTCAGCCATCCTCACTCTGGTTGCTCAGCTCCAGCCACTGCAAAAGCCATCACTGAGGATGGAAGTTCTTCAGGGAGGAGGAAAACCCAGCAACCAGGAGGGGAAGGAATTTGCTCCCTCCTGAAGAACACAGAAAAATTGTGCCAGCCAAGTGTGCCCAGAAATTCTCATTGAAATCATTCTACATGTAGGGGATTTTTTTGGCTAAAGTCTAATTACAGCTAGTCACTGCTTGATTTTGGTCCTGTTTCTGTAGCCATTAAAGGAATTGTTGAAATGTCTCTGCTAAAAGCCTTTCTTCTTTTTTTCTTTTCCTCTTTTTCTTAAATCACCCTGGAAAAAAAAAAAAAAAGAAAGAGGGATCGTGTTGCAACACTGGGAGTTCATGAATGGCCATTAGCTCTCCAATGATCCTACAACAAAGAACCATGGGAAGCCTGATGTTTTCCCAGTGCTGGGAACTGAGAGCTCTTCAATTTTGCAGAGCTGAGGAAAATTCTGCTGTTTGTTAATGAAACCCTTCTGGGCAAGAGGCTCAATTCCTGAGGGGAGATGGGAGCATTGGAGAGGTTTGCAAACAGGAGGGAAGGTGCCCTGGTTTGGGGAAAGAAATAAATGATATTTTTAGTGTGTGTTCCCCAGGGTACAAAAATAGCCTTGGTTTTGGAGTTTCTCATTATTTTTCTTTCCCTGACCCACATTAATTTCATATTTTGTCCATCTCCTAGAACCAGCAGAGAGAGAACTCTGGCAGGGCACTGGTGAGTCCAGGAATCCACTGGGAGCTTCCCTTGGCACGGCTGGTACCAGGACCATCATTAATTATTTTTCTCAGTCCCGATTTTTAGCACAGCTGTCCCAGGAGAGAATTAAACATCCTGTGTGCTCCAAATCTGGAGTTCTCATGTTCTAGCAGCCTGCAGCAAAACCAAACCCTCCCTTATCAGTTCCCCAAAATCTATACACACACCTTCGAGCCATCCCTCCCAATGGCTTTTCCAGGATTTATTTTTCCATTGGAAAATTGACTTTATGTTAAGGTGTTGAGCAGGTTTTGGGAGAAGGAGGAGAAAAAAGTCAAGTTTTCCTGTCCTGGGAGATTCCTCCATCCCCCTGTTTCATTTGGAATAAAAAGGTGGAGTTGGGATTGATGCTGAAAGGTGAAAATATTTTTTACTATGTCTATTTGGTATATTCAGCATTTAGTAAATAAAAGTCACCCCAAAAAAATCACACACAAAAAAATAAATAAAAATAAATTTAAAAAAAAATTCCTTTCTGGGCTTCGCTATTTCTGCATAATTTTCCCAGGAGCTTCTCTTTTCCCATGGGATTTTTTGGGGGATGGAGCATTTGGGAGAAGCTCCTGGATATGAGGTGGGTGGAAAAAAGCAGTGGAAGGACTGGAGAGGGGCTTTTATGTCTTCTTTAAACACATCCTGGAAGCAATGCCAGGGGAGATTGCCAGGCTCTCCCACCTCACCCAGTGCCATGTCCCTCTGGACAACAGAGGCAGGAGAGGCCTCCCAGAGCTGCATTATTCCCATTCCTGAGTTTTGTGTTCTCCAGAGGGGACCAGGACTGCATGAAAGGTGTCCTGAGCGTGGTGAGCCACAAACAGAAAACTCAGAGCAGGGAGTGATCCCAGAAAACACAGGATTGCAATGCCAAAGGGATTGGATGGAAAGAGGAGCTGGTGCCATCCCAGCCCTTGGAACACAGGGAGCTTGTTTGCTCTGTATTTTTTTTTCCTTTTTTTCCCCCTTTTTCTCTTTGGCTTCTGCCTCTGCTCTGAGAAGCCAAATGAGCTCATGGTCTGAGGCTCCCAAGCTGGACATGAGCAGGAGGAAGATGACATTGGCTGGAAAGAGGAGTGGGAATGGAGCTGTTTGACATCCTCCTTCCCTCTGGCACTGGGAGACAGCAGGAAACAACCTCAGGGCATAGACATGCACACAACAGCCACCAAAATCACCTCTAGAATTGTGGAATCATGGAGTGGTTTGGGTTGGGAAGAACCTTAAAGCTCATCCAGTCCCACCCCCTGGGCAGAGACACCTTCCACTATCCCAGGTTGCTCCAACCTGGCCTTGGACAATTCCAGGGATGGGGCAGCCACAAATTCCCTGGTTAATGTTCTCCATGTGGTTTTGTGGCTGATGCTCATTCCCACTCCAAAACCACATCAGCTCCTTCACCTGGAATGTCCCACCCCATCCAATGGACTTGGAGATGATTTCCCAGACCAGAAGATGGGAGCCCGAATCTCAACCAGGAATCCACAACAGACATTGAAAACCACAGTATTCCAGCTGATTGCTTATCCCAAATTAAAATCCTTTCAAGCTGGTGGGTGCTGCCCCCCTGGCCACTGAACCCTGCGTGGATTTGTGGGATATTTTTATCCAGGCTCTTTGAAGCAGGATAATGATATGGTGGTGCCTCCTCCCTGCAATTCTGTGAGGTCTCTGTATTTGGAAGATGATTCCAGCCATGGCACTTCCATGCTAAATAGCAGGAGAGAAAAGAATGAGCTCTTGATTAAAATCTGTCTAGACAGCAACAGCCTCCTCTATTTTTAGGTCCCAATTTAGAGGACCAAGGTATGGAGGGATTGCCATCACTTCCCAAAAATCTGATTACTCCTCAATTTATCAGAAGCCTTGGGATATTTGGTGCTTTCCTGGTGGTCCCCTGTGGCTCCCAGAGAAAATGGGACCTGTGGAGGTGGAATTTAATCATGGAATCATAGAAGAGTTGAGCTGGGAGCTGGAAGATTTTAAGGCTGGGCAACACTGATATTAAATGGGATGTTTTGCACCATCTCATGGCTTTTGAAGGCTGGGGGTTGCTGTTCCCACAGAGAAGACCCTGTTAACTTTCAGGCCATTTGTGTAGTTTAAAACTCCTTGAGCCCAGAACTTGCAGCTGCCTGTGGAATTTCTTCCCCAGCATCCACCAAACCCTCTGAAGGGAAAGGCTGTCACACAGGGCTGATGCCCCAGGGGACTCCATGTGGCAGCTGAACCTTTCCACTTGGAACTCAGCTTGTCCCAATCCCAGCCATCCTAAGGATAAACCCAGTTTGAAGCCTGGCCTTGAACTGCTGCTGGCAGGACACATTTTTCAGGCTCAGCATAAGAGCAATTTTCTCTGCCTGTGGAAAAGCATCAGGATCCCAATCAGCTGTGCTCCAGGTGGCTGTGACAGCACAAAACCCCCTGATCTGGGGACTCTGAGGCCACATCTCCAGTGCAATTCTTGCTGGTACTCACTGTGATTAGGAAATCAAGTCACTTAATTGCCCCATTATTTAAAGTTGCTGAGCAGAGCCTGAGTTGAGGCTGCATTTTCCATCCCCTGACAATCCTGGTGAGTGGTTCTGCTGCTCTCAGCCCTGGGTTTGGTTACTAACTCCACAATTATTGGCCTCTCAAGCACACTGTCAATCTCCAGGGTTAATCTGGCTGAAACACTTTGGATTCCACAAAGAACAAAACAGTGGTGTGTGTGTAGGTGTAGAGAAAAACAGGGTCTGGAGTGTTTGGGTATAAAATTGCTTCTGCCACAATCAATTTCTCCTGCAGAAGAGCCTGATTTGGCCAGGCAGGGGCTGCTGGGGGCTGCTCAGCACTGCAAAAAACAGTTTTTAAAGTGGTGACTCTCTGATCTGGTGAACTAAACAGAGGGAAATAAAGTTAGACACTAATTGAGATGTAATTAAATTTATATTAATTCTTAAAAGGGTTAGAAGGAGAAAATCAGAGCTTTTTGGTCCTGGTAGAAGAGCTGATTTACAATTGCTCTCCTGACCAGTGGCATTAGAAATGACAGGATAAGATGAAAAATGAAGAAATCTGTGCTTTTTCAGTTCCTCTATCCAGTTG